>NC_143013.1:89413152-90013152 GCF_055824585.1 Amblyomma mixtum
TTCTGAGCTTTTCGCGCAGTGGCACAGTTTTTTCAGTCCTGATTTCTACAGGGGTATCACCTTTTCCTGTTTGCTGTCTAGAAAAGGCTGTACGATTGAGGTCAAAATAGTTCGAGTGTTATTTAGTCATCCTAGAGTCATGACTGCGTGCTTCCGACCAAGTCGCATGAGGTGGTGAGGGATAGTTCTGGTATGCCTGCTGCCACCAAACCCTTCAAAAGGACGTTTAGGCCACGCCACTGGCTTCAGGCAGGTGAGAGTTTCAGAAGACATCTACAGTGGCGCCATCTCACCATTACTTTTTTTTTTTTTATCAAAATGTTCAAGTATACGTTCAGGTCGGTTCGTATGAATAGCGAGCACAACACACCTAGGACTTTTCCATCTTTGCAAGAAGACTAAGAGCAGGAATAGGAAACGTTCGCAGCTGGAGACGAACTCCGGCGGAAGTGCATGGGTGAGAATGAGAAGAGCGCGTTGAAATGTGACTGAACGAACAACAACGATATGACGTCGACCGAGTTCTTGACGTGCAGAGTTGTGAAGCTCCCCCGGTCAAGTTTTGGAGCTCCTTGTTCTTTGCAGGAGCGACGAGTTTGCGGGGGGCCGGTAGGGATGAGAGCGCACCTGGGCACGGCACAAAGAAGGAGGGTGGCCGCACATTATCTTTCTTATAATCGTTGCCGCATCGGCGCGCAACCTTTAGGGCTGGGCATGATAGAAGGCACAAAACCAAAAAGAATTGCACGCGAAACAGAAAGAAGAAAGTACGACGGAAAAGAGAGCACCCGGAGCCAGATAGGAAGGTGTCTGAATTCACATTCCGAAAAAGGTGCGCCGCAGAGAAAACCACGGCCGCCAACCCCGAACCCACCCACCGACCGACCGACCTCTCGAATCAACGACCGTGACGCCGCAGTCTTTGCTGCCCACGTGCGCGTCGTGGTACCGCTGTTAGCGTGCGAGGTGACGAAGAAAGCCGGGAGACTATTCGACACCAGACACCGCCAGAGAGGCGGGCCTTCGCTCGTTCCCTTGCGATGGCCCCCCACAAACTCCTTCCTCCGGTCTCGTCTTTCCTATGCACGCTTCGTTGTGCTCCGACCGCATATTTCTTTCCAGTCGCTTAGCGCACAACACCGCGTACGGACGAGAAGAGGTGTTGAATTCCGCGGAAGTCTTCATCCAGGTGCGCGGCCGCAGGTGATACCCCGCTGCGCTAGCACTGGCTGCCCTACGCCGTCTTCGAGGGCGCTGGTTGGAGGGGGGGGGGGGGGGGAGGCCTTTTTGCTGGCTTCTGAACGGTACGCGCTGTAATACGCAATGGTGAGCTTCCTTCAACATGAGCGGGAGTTGGAAATTGTTGTGCTTTTATTATTACTTCATTTTACTGAACCATGCTACAAACGAAGCACGCGTTGAAAGCATGTGTATGCACAGGTATTGTCGCTTGTGTCGTACGCTTTCAAGTGTACAAAACAGGGTGCAACATTTTGAACAAGAAGAGCTAATGCGACGCTAGAGAACGACGCTCACAAGAAAAGAAAAAAGAAACATTTTTTGGGGTGAGAGAGATGTCTGCACTCACTTTTACGGAGTACGCGGCTGAGTATGTGTGCTGGTTCTGTGCAAGATCCGACTCTGAGTAGCAGCGGAGCAGACAGACAGAGAGTCATCCATGGCGTCCTTAACGGCCGATGTGAAAGAATGATGTACGCTCGATAAGCCCGCGTGGAGGCATGCTCTTTACAGATGCGCGAAAATGATGGCTGTCATTAATAGATCCAAAAACGCTTCTCGATGGCTGAGTTTTGAGCCGCTGCATGTTAATAAAATAAAATGCAGCAATAATCATTCACAATGGCATTCGTCTTTTCTTGAAAGCGCCCTATATGCAGGGTGACCCAAAGTCACAGGAAATCCAAAAATTGCATAATCAGATAATTAAATACAATAGCGCGATATGTTTTTTTTCCCAGAAATGCACAGAAAAACGGGCAACATTGTCTTAATTGCGAAAAATTCTATTCCCGCAATAATTATTTGGCACTGGGAGTTTGCATTTTAGCCTTTCAGTTGTGTCAGTAGTATGTACAGAGGCGCTACAGCCCAGCTTTGCCATAAAAAAATTTGGCAACAGCATTTTATCATGAAAAAGAATGCCATGTTTTTCTGTGCATCTCTGCGACTACTGTATCGCGTCATCGTGTCTCCTTTTTTAATTGTTGCATTTTTGCTTTTCCCTGACTTTTGGATCCCCTTGTATGCATTTTGCGTGCCCTAACTTTCACAGGGATGTTTCAGGCATCATGTAATGAACACGCCCGAGGTAACAGAAAAGAACTTCACAATCGATGTCCTCTCATTTACAAGAACGTTTCAAATACAGCGCTTGCTCTCCAACTATGAGCCCTGCATGAGCCTTGCACAGCTGTCGATGTAAACATATTTTGCAAGGTAGAAGGGTAGAAGATGCCTGATGTAAAGCGAATCAAATATATGACGACTGGTGTATATTGCGGGGAAGATATAGTATTAAATCAGTATTGCTGGGACATTGTTAGGTAAGATGTAGAGTACCCCTACGTTCTTTTTCAGTGCACTATCACTTATAGTGGACATTCTACGCATTTAGCCGTTGTATGTTAGTTAATCTGAAGCCTACGTCAAAAACAGGCGAATCCTCTTAACTAGTAAATTGATTAACCAAATTTTAATAATTCAATTTTAACTATTACCGATAAGCAACTGGTTGAAATTAGAGAATTGGAGACGGACGTTAGCAACAGCCATATCAGTTTTTAGAATTTTGAAAATGCGATTACGCTCTGCGGTGTGAACCGTCAAAATTCGGCTATTTCGAGTAGTTATGTGCTCTGGAGGGATTGCTTTGCCTGCATGTTTCTCGCAATCACATGTATTTTGGCACGACGTAGCCAAAATTCGTTGAGTTTTTCTTTTATTTGGAGGCAAGGAAAGCCGCAGCAGATGCGGTATTGGTGAACACGTACCCTAACGATGCGCAAGGGAAGGGATGAGGGAAGGGTGAAAAAAGAGAGGGAGGAGGGGTCGCATTAGTGGAGGACTCCGGATTAATTTCGGCCATTTAGGGTTCCTTAACTCCACGCCGAAGCAAATGCGATCATCAATCGGCAGCAAATTTTGATCGAGACGGTCTGTGAGAGCAGCGACGCTGACTTCTCTCTTAAAATTGAGAACTGATTTAATTCGATAGCGTCGCACTAATTGTAACACACGTGCAGAGCTGGCTATACGCATTCACATTCTCCAAACCCGGATGTCACGCAAACTGGGACGTCCGATTAGTACGGCATGCAGCAGTGCCTTCGTTTTTGGCACCTTTTGCTTCCAGCAGCAAACACGGCCATTTCAAATGCATACTTGGTCCTGTTTTATAAAAAAATATGACATTTTTTGATTGATGAAGCATTTATTTTAAATGTAATCTCACAGCCATGCCCAACTTGCTGCGTTGCTCGCCTGTTTTGGCGGCCATATCGGCGGCTGCCGGTGCAAGAAGCGAAGAGAGAAAACGACTGGGGTTCATCCGCAGATAATGGCTCGCTACAACCGCCTCTTCCGGTGTCATCTGAATACGCGTGACAATATGTGACCGGACCAGATTGGAGGATTGCTCGATGCAGGGCGTGAAGTGACTGCCGCTGAGCAGAGTTCGCCAATCCACCGCGCCATAAAATCGTTTCATGTAGCCCGGCCTTCACAGCTGTCCTACCCTCTCTGCATCCCTCTCCTCCTCTCCAGTTCATCCTACTCTCCCACCCCTTCGAGCTTCTTTGAGCGGACGTCTATATGCCTATATCTCAGATGCAGGGGCCGGTGCCATTAACTTCTACTGCTGTGAAAGCGAAACGGCTGAACATGGCTGCATGTAAAGGAACAAAAAGATCAGAGAGACGCCGCGAGCTCACTGCTGTTAGACGCGCCACGATGGCGTCGCCTTTAAAGCTACGAAAGCACCCACACTGGCAAGTATGCTGACCAGATCGAAGAACAGAAATGGGCAAAGGTGTCTGCACGTCCACCAGGCAAGGGAACTGGGCAGTACCCCAGCGCGGCTACAACCATCTATGAGGCATCCTAGAAACTGCTATACTGATTTCTTGCGATGCATTTCATGCTTAGGCTCTGACGACCATACCTCGCCACCATAAGAGGCGGCTCACTCACACTCACACTCATGACCACTCGCGCTCACTACCACTAACACACACTCACACTCATGTCCACTCACACTCACAACCACTCACTCACACTCGCACTCATGTCCACTCCCACTCACAACCAGTCACTCCCACTCGCACTCATGTCCTCTCACACTCACAACCACTCACACTCACAAGCACTCACACTCATCATCACTCGCACTCACAACACCTCTTTCGCACTCACACTCATGACCACTCGCACTCACAACCACTCACTCACACACATGTCCACTCACACTCACAACTACTCACTCACACTCGCACTCATGTCAACTCGCACTCACAACCCTCACTCAGACTCGCACTCATGACCACTCGCGCTCACAACCACTCACTCACACACATGTCCACTCACACTCACAACTACTCACTCACACTCGCACTCATGTCAACTCGCACTCACAACCCTAAATCAGACTCGCACTCATGACCACTCGCACTCACAACCACTCACTCACACACATGTCCACTCACACTCGCAACTACTCACTCACACTCGCACTCATGTCAACTCGCACTCACAACCCTCACTCAGACTCGCACTCATGACCACTCGCGCTCACAACCACTCACTCACACTCATGACCGCTCACAACCCCTCACTCACACTCATGACCATTCGCACTCACAACCACTCACTCACACTCATTTCCACCCACACTCATACTCATGTCCGCTCACTCTCATTCACGTTCAGCCACTGTTTCCTTGTTTGCTGACAACGGAGGGGTTGAGAGATTTACAGTCGCGGCCGACTGCGCTCGTAGCTCCCTTATCATTAGCCTGTGTCGCAAAGATGTGGTGGTGAGCCGTCCTGGCTTTGTCGGGCTATTTGGCCGATTTGCACAGTTTCGATGCTCGAAGAAAATGACCACTCATGACTCATATTCCATGCACCGAATGCTACGCATGTGTGCTCCTGCGCTTGCTGCTGAGACGATGAGTGCCTGTATAGCGTCAGCAGCTAAAATGCTTAGACAAGTTTTTGAACGGTGTCCATAGGCGTGCGCAGGGTTCTCCATGAGAATGAGCCAAGTTTCAGCGCAGTTCCACCCCCCCACCCCCCTGCCCCCCACTCCAACCACCTCTCACCTAGGCCCCTACTGCCAAAACGGAGCTCAAAGATGAGGAATGATTACAAAGCATTTTTTTCCATGTGATAGAATTGCGAGATATACAAGTTATTGTAGAGGTGTAGTTTCTTTTTTAATCTGTAACGTCGGCAGAGGAATATAGGGTATAGAGAGGATAAGCAGCTGGTTTTTTGACGCTCAAAATGTGAACAAGTAAGGGAAAGATTCTGAGTATTGCCAGTGTTTCCACAGGAGGTCTTGTCTCCACCCAGAAGAAGACAGCCCTCTTGTTGAAACGTTCGGAAACACCCTGAGGCTTTCCCCTCACTTGTTCACAACGTGAGTACCGGCATAGGAAGGCAGTCACTGCGTCGCTGAAGCATTAATGTGGCATCGCACTTCCGGAGTAATTTCTATTCTCTCTAAACCATAGAAAACATGAGATTTGTTTTTTTGCTTACTGTCACAGCAAAAAAGAAACTGAAAAGATTGCCTCCAAATTACTCGGCAAGTAAACAGTTCTTGGAACGCAACATCATGGGTCTTTGGCCGTTAAGAAACCTGCTTGGCCGTAGCACTGCACTGCAATCAAAGACGGAAGAGGTCCGACAGATTAAATGTATGGGGCAGACTTGGTGATTAGCGGGGCGCACCCCCCTCTCTTGTGCGTGTGCCTATGACGGTGTGCAAGTAATAATAATGAGTTTGGCTAGACAATAGTCTTGGATGGTGTCTAATTACCAAGATTTGGTCTTCTTTGGCAATGACGTGTCCGTGACTCTGCATGAACTCATTGGAGTCAAGTGGAGACTATGAATACTTTTCGCGGCATGGAAAATGGAGCGTGTTTTCAAACGATCGAGTGATTTCCTCACGCAAAGGAAAATGGCTGGAATGGGTCGCAAGTAGAGGATTTCCCCATGTAATAACGATGCTAGTGGAAGTTTCCGTTATCAATCCATTTACAAAACCTACTAAGCTTACTATGTGTGACCGATCTGTGGACAAGTCTACAGGGCAGTAAATTTTCTGCATTGCACATATTCCCTGTCTGAACGAAGTTTTAAAAACCAACGCGGTGTTTTTGAGGCCAGTGCATGCGGAGACCACGTGCACATCCGCGTGGTAATAGGGGTAATTACATTGCACCAGATTATTCTCCAACGTCGTTCGCGGAAGAATGCGTATGCAGCTAACTTATGAGCCAATCTGAAACGATATGACTTTACTGGGAAAAAGCGCTCTCCAGAAGTTCTTGGAGGAAATCGTATCTGGTTCGAAGGATACCTCATGCTGTCCAGATATCAGTGAGGGTAAGATTGCTGAAATCGGTGCGTGCGAACAGAAGTTAATCCCCTTACTGTACTACAACACGAAAAATAAACAAAGTCGCATTTCACAAGCCAAATGCCAAAGATTAGGCGGCACAAACCAGAACCACGCCTCTCATACATAGAGCTGGAGCTTGTATGCAGTTGTTGACTTGCCAGGGCAGCCTCCAGCCGCTCATATTGCCAACGGCGTAGTTCTGCTTACATGACGCTGACGGGAGCCTTTTCATGATAAAAAAAACGCTTTTTTTTTTTGGATACCGTGTAGAGCGTGGCGGAGCTTAATTTTCAACTCTTTCCTGTTCTACAAGCACAGTCCAGTGTTGTATATGTTGGCACCCTTCAACCTGTTTATGAAAAGCTCCTGGCCCCCCCTTCCGCCCGCCGCCCTCAGTTTTCTGTTCTCTTCTGGTCACATTTTTGACGGTAGCGTCGTACATTTTTTTCTTCAGTGCCTTCTCGGTATTGGCAGTTTGAACAGCAGCACTCGCTTGCACGATACTTTTAAGCGAAACGAAAACTGTCGCTTCCTGAGTACATAAAGATTCAGTTCGAACTGTATGTCCAACCAATCCAAAAAGGACCGGCAATTTGGTGCCACCTCATATCGACACTGCCGAAAATCGCAGCAACGTTCCATCACAGTTGAGCTTCCCTCTCAATCATGTAGAGGGAAATTGCATTGACGATGATCATTGAAGGATGCTTGGAATCTTGCAGATTCGATATTGCTCGATCACGTTGCTAGAGGACACTTCTGGAGAGGTTAAGTTTTTATTAACAATTAATAAAACAATGAAAGATACAAACAAAGGGAAAACTTATTTACATTTGACTGACTAGTAGTTTTACGTGATGAAACCAGCCCTCGGTCCCACCCAAACAGCTGATTTTAAACCCTATGACCCCGCCCTCGGTGGAGACAATAACCAATCAGGTAACTCCACCAACATCAACCCAATAAATCATTGGGGAAAGGAAAACGTCACTAATCAACAAGTGGGAAAGTACAACACAGACAATCAGGGATTTTGGAAAGAAGATAACTCACCTCTACAAACACTGCACAAATATGTATATTTTCCCCCATCAAGATTTCAGACGATTCTCCCTTCCTACCGCGAGCTTCGCGAACATTCTCGATTTCCCACGGTGCAGGTTGTTTCAACCTGTGGTAAACCCAGGTTCGGGGAAAGTCACCTCAAGGCCCATCTGTTCAGTACCATCACTTATAAACTGTCTTCATGCCTGCAGCTAGCGTGGCAATGTCCTGTTGACCGCGCCTCAAGCTGTCACCACGTGCTGCCATAGACATGGGACAAAAACCACACGACGAGGATCTGCCTTTCTGCAAGAACGTGCACAGTGGGATGCGACCTGACGTATATGTACTCGGAGAGTGTTTGCCTTTTTCCTTATACTCGGAATCCGCCGCTATCCGGCTCCCCTTATACTGCTGGGTAGCCAGTGTGACTCACTGCTTTCTCTGCAGTTTTGCGGAGGAACTGCGCCCGTGCCAACGGTGAACTACAAAAGCAACGAAAGATTGCTGTTCCCGTGCCAGCGGGATCTTTTCCTTCGGTTGTCCAAAGACACCGGCATGATGCCTTATGCTGCCTCGAGCGCCCTCAGTTGTGAATATTTTCTTCCCTCAGTTGTCAACAACATGAAAATAGCTAAGCGGGTATCGGCGTCGCGAAACATAGGCGACCGACTTCGCTGTCGCGTCTACCCACCACTAACATCCACTCATTGCCACTCACAACCACTCATTGCCACTCACGCCCACTCACATCCACTCATCAGTCATGCCCACTCATCTCTACTTTCGCTCACATCCACTCAGTCGCACTCGCACTCATGTCCACTCACATTCACAACCACTCACTCACACTCATGACCACCCACACTCACATCCACTCACTCGCATTCACACTCACGTCCCCTCGCACTCACGACCATTCACTCACACTCACACTCATGACAACCCACACTCACATCCACTCACTCGCACTCACACTCATGTCCACTTGCACTCACGACCATTCACTCACACTCACACTCATGACAACCCACACTCACATCCACTCACTCGCACTCACACTCATGTCCACTTGCACTCACGACCATTCACTCACACTCATGACAACCCACACTCACATCCACTCACTCGCACTCACACTCATGTCCACTTGCACTCACGACCATTCACTCACACTCATGACAACCCACACTCACATCCACTCACTGGCACTCACACGTCCACTCGCACTCACGACCACTCACTCACACTCACAGACGTGAGTGTCAGTGAGGCGATATGAATGCACTCATGAGTTAGTGTGCCGACCTATGCTGACGACTAAATAGACTAAATTTATTACTTAACTGGGGATACAAAAATCAAGTAGATCTTCCACGGAATACATTATGTTTAAATATCCAGCTTCATGAAGACTGATTTCCGAGCAGGAAACAATGGAACCCCATCGTTCCACTAATCTCAACCTCAACATCGGTGCTTCCAAATGTATAGGGGGCAAAGCAGCGGCTGCCTGCAACTATACAAATATCCTCTGAATAAAAGGCTGCCCAATGTAGCTCGTATCATATCGTTCGTTCAGCTCCATTGCCAGTAACGTAAAATAAATCGATGTGTATGTGCCCCTGTGAGTAATCTGGCAGCCTATAGGAAGTTCGGTTTCTTTGGTTTCAATACTGAAATAATTGCCACAGAGTTCAAACAAATCCGCACAATAAGTTTCAACTATATACATAGAGTGCGCTTGCTACAGAAGTTCGATCTTCTCATTTGTCTACTTTAATTGCCTCATATTAGGCTGATAAAAAGAATGGATAACTACTAACATTTGATTATGGAAAGGTTGTAAGAAATGCTTACAATGGCAGTCGAATATGACTCTATAAGCATGCAAGTGCAATGGTGCTGCCATAACGTTGCCGCCATCGTGCACCGTCTGCATCACCCTGCGCCGTCTTTATGTCTGGTATTGGACGCCTCTCCCTCAGCCCAGATCCCCAGCTGCGCCCAATGCCTCCTAAAGGTCATTCAGCTCTAGCCTGAAGTAAAAAGAAGGCGACTGACTAAACTAATTCGACTCGCATCCCTCGAGCAGCTCTCGGGAGGATGTCTTTCGAAATTTCTTGACCATCTTCAGCACATCAACGCTTCCGCTCCTCGAAGGTGCTCTAAAGTTGCAGGGGTTCAGGAAAAGTTGCAGAAAGTTGCAGGGAAAGTTGCAGAAAGTTGCATTTAATCTCATCCTGATGAATAAGTATCCGATTTGTTTTCTTTCTTAGGTCAACAGAGAAAAAGGCGCCTAGGTGTTGAAAGAACCAGCCGTTGGGTCAGAGAAAACGTCGCATGAAAAATACCGGAATTGTATAAAAGGCACCAAAATGTCAAGGCTCAGGCAAATTGAGTCGACCTGGCCGCAAAAAAAAACCTGCCTGGAGCATGCTTTGAATAGCGGAAGTAATTCCTTCGTCGGTTCCACCATTTGATGTCTTTTCTTATTTCCAACCACTGGAAGAATAAAAGGAGAAAGGAAAGATTCGCCCTCGCTTTGAAAACGCGGAGAAAATGATTAAGCTCGAAGAGATCGCGGTAAAGACGTGGCTGCGCGGTCCTCTCAGCTTCTTGTCGCGTGCTTTCACTCTGTCGAGTGGCTCTGTCACCGCACGACAGAAGACGTTCAGAGCTTTCCCTCTCACTTTCTTTCTTACTACTACATCTGATTTCTTCTGACGCCCCCGCTTTTGCTAACGCGTGCAAGCAGCAGCAAAAGCGGTCATATTTTCTTTGCTTACGAGGCAGCGAGAGGCAAAAAGGTTTTCAGGAGGAGAAGAATAACTATATGAGAGACTAGGAATTTCTTCATTGTTGGCAGTGTAAGTGCTCCGGCCGCCCGAATGCGGTCGCCTCTTAAGTGTGAGTAACGTCATTTCGTTTCTCTGGTTTGTGTTGTGTATTTTCCAAGGGTTTTCAGGTTTTTTTTTTCTTTTCTTCCATTCTGCATGCGCCGGGGACGGCACTTGGGAGTGAAGAGTCGGCGCCCAATTTCCGACGCGTCGCAGCCATCTGACCTGGCGGTGCCTCTCGCTGGTTAAGAAGGCGTTGCGATGCTGTTACTGAAATCGAGCTTGGCGATTCTGTGACGCCGCCTTGCTGAGCACGAGGAACGGGCCCCAACACAAGAGCACTCGATCTGTGCGGAGCTTTGCGCGTCTGGTGTCTCGTTAAGCATGGCGGAGCGGTTTGAAGTGCTCAAGAAAAACGGTGCGAGGATATAACAGTAAAAAAAGAAAACTATAAAGATGGGAGAAGGTAATCATGCTCATCTGTACGGCGGATTGGCTGGCCTGGAGTTGGAAGGGAATGTGCAGGTTAAAAAAGAGAAGATAATGGATCAAATCCCTGAAAAAAAAAAAAAAACGAGCGAACTGTCCGATGCATGCGCCTGCTATAGAAGCGGCCTGCTATAGCAGCTTCTTTCTTTATGCTCAGGACACGGAACATCGAGAACCCCCTGCGGACGCTTGCACAGGGTACACGAAGAGCTAACATATCCATTGCGTCACAAAAAAGTTGGGCTAATTGATTTATTACGTAAGATATTAGCTACCCTAGATGACATGAAACAGAGACGGGTGACATGCAATGAAATGCTCGTCTCGTCTGTCTTTCACTAGCTCCATTTACTGAAGCTGAAATTTCACGAAATGGTGCCGTGTCAAGCTCTGGAGGCAGCATGAATATCAATTGCAATGATCACGTCCCAAGTCAGGTGTGAGAGAAGGATGGTTTTCATGATGGACAGAAGCTCCAGTTCCAGAGGTCCACGCCTGTTAGTGGACAAACTGCCCCATGTAGGCTTTCTTGCAGACTGCAGAGGTCGGTCTATGGTTAGAGGAGTCTCCGTCCGCAATGTATAAGAGCTAAGTCAGGTGAAGAGGTGGTGGTGATCAGGTACTTGGCTGTGCTGTCTCTGCTCTAGGAGCCTTATCGGGCTTTTGTGGTGGATGTGGAGCACGGCGCCTTGTGTGCTGATAAGGGTCCCGAATCCTGCATTTTAAAGGTTTACTGCTTACTGATCACCGAGATGCCAGGATGAATGTTCGAGGACTACTACCTTCGGCAGCTTACCCATACACGTGAATAATGAGATGAGCCTTGGAGTCTAAGGGGAAGCAGTTATTAATTTTTTTTTTATTTTTGACGCTAAAGTTGCCACACGTCATAAAACGTGTTGTCAGTAAGGAACGTTATGGAACGTTACATAAAAAGCATGCAGTCCAGTTATTTGTAAAAAGTCGCATAAACCTCTAGCGTAAATGTTTTTCCTCAACCTCATGCGGAAATTCGAGTCATTATTGGGATGCAGGCCTCGTTGGGATACAGGCTCGAAGAACACGAGTTTGCACCAGCCAAGTTTCTGGGCATGTCCACAGTAGGTGGTGCGCAGTGGCGTCGGAAGCGGATGCTTCGCAGTGAGGGCATTTGTCCGGCACAGAGATCTCACTTCGTCACTGGTGGCGAAGTGCAGGCGTAAGGTCCACTCCGACTCGCAGCCAACTCGGAGAGACCTCCTCCACCCGTGATAGGTTGGAGAGAATGAGAGCACGTGAGGGAGGTTGAAGATGTTCAATGCGTCAGAAGTGGATCTGGTATAAAAGAGGCAGGGGGAGTGTGCGGCACGTCGGTTACAAGAGAAAGCATGTCAGCTGCGATGTCATGTAAATATGTGCTATAGCTTGAACCCAGTGGATGAGTATAGGCATAGGTAGGATTGACAAACAGCATATGTATGGCCTGGGAAAGCCGAAGGGTACCACAGACTTTCTTTAGATGATTCAGAGCTTTTCCGGAATGAGTAAATATGTGCGAATGGACATAAGCAGGGTCGCTTGCAGTTCGGAGGCAAGAGGAGATGAAGTGTCAGTACAGTAGATTCGGCGGCTGTTGAGGTGACGGTGTGTTTAGGCTTATAAAAGCAGCTGTTCCCCCCCCCCCCCCCCGATGGGGTTATGGCGACATCTGATTAAGTAGTTGGTTCGCCTGCTTTCGCAATGTGCACTACTGCAGCTGTTTTCTATTCTGATGCTATGTGCCCGCCTCTCGGATATTATTGCAGAGACATGGAGAGGAGATGCTTGAGATGGCCGTCGGGAAGGTTAGCGATCAGAGACTGCGTTGCATCCTCTGCACCTGGGGCAGTGTGTTTTTTGGGACCTTGAGTTGCTCGGTACAGCTCGACCGGTATACATGGTTGGTCGCGGCCGTTTAGGCTTACAGTGGGAAGTATAGAACTGGGCCTACTGCACGCACACACCCCATGAGTAAGCTTTCCTCTCTTGGCGCATTACTGAACACTTTTCTCCGCGATGCATATTTATTTCTCCATGACATGTTCATTGTTGTTCTACTTGCGGACATATTGGCCCATGTTTTTTTTTTATTCTTGTTGAACAATCATTCAGAGCAAGAATAAAGCTAAAAGGAAACACAGTGGGAGTGCGTGGAGTTCCGAGCGTGTCGGAGATAACCAGTGCGTCAATATGACACTCCTCAGACACTAACTGCGGCTCACCATTTCACCCCCCGATTTGGAGGAGAAGGAGACGGAGATGTAGCTAGGCCCAAAGGACACGGCCTGCTTTTTCTGGGCGTTCTCTGAATTCTTTGCCATGCTTATCCGAGCGTATGACTTGAGGCGCGATATATATGTTCCGCATTGTTTGTGTTATGGTGTTATGCCACCGAAGCAGGCCGTGTCACGTACAGGTTTCTGCTTTCTTTTTTTGACATAGGAATTCATTGTACTCAGTTTATTTTTTTCATCGCACCGCATTCTTTCAATTTTTTTCGCATGCGCGGTTGCTATATGCTAAGACTGACAGCGCCGAGAACGAACGCGAAGGTTCTTGTCAGGGCTCGACAGTTCGTCTTCATGCAAACCTGCAGACAAGGACAGAAGGGAACTCGTCTTCTTCTCACCAACTTATTTCCTGCGTTGCTTTCTTTCTTTCCAAGCAGTTATCCACATTGCGTATACAAAGAAACACCTGAGGCGTTCAACCCATCGCTGCCTCAAGTTCTCCGCAGCTGCACTGCCAGCTCGGGAGCCAGCGCTTCCCTCTTGTCTCGAAAGCGCGGGAGTCAAGTTTTCTCACGACTCCCCGGCGCTCGCATGAGCGCGCTCTGTACCATCTCTCGGGGCCATGATGTACACTGCATTTGAGTACGTACATCCGAGCTTCGAGCTTCACCCCACATTCGAGGAGGGCCAAGAGGGTCCCGCCTCTTGAACTAAAGATCCATTGTGCCGTCGTTTCTTAGCACACAGGGACCGAGAGGGTGGAGTGAGAATAAAGACCCCGCTAGTCTTGTGTGTACAGGCTTTGGTGTATGACGACGTGACCTGTGTTTGCATCGTCTCGCGTTTCTTGTTGACTTCGTTCTGTCCCCAGCCACGCCTCCTCTATTTTTGCTGGTAGCTATGAGTTTGGGAAAGGGTGAGCGCAGGGCACGGAACGATGCCTCAGAAGATGATGCCCAAACAAGGCCTTTGTGTAGAAGTGGGGGGGGGGGGGGGGGGGGGGGGAGAAGTGTCAGCGAAGAACAAAATGAAACAGAACTACGCTGTTGTGGACCGCGCATAAAGCGCATTTTTGTTCTGTGCAGTAACAATGGTAATATTGTCGATGAGTCCATATTTTTAACAGCGGCAGTAGCAAAATCTTCAAAGAGGTAGAAAAGAGAAGTACAGGTACAAAGTTTGCACTGATGTCATAGTGGCCGCCATCTATAGGTCCAGAGAGAGCGGCGAAAGTCTGGGCGTTCTCATAACCTGCGTATCGCCAACCGGTACCCGCGTACACTGTGTAGGCTACCGCGTAGACCGACGTTTATAGAAGTATATCTACAAACGTTGGCGTAGACCAAAAGGTGACGACCGCGACGTCACATGAAAACTATCTATAGGCGGTAGCACGATTATTGAGCGATTTCTCTATAAATAGAATAAAGCAGAAAGAAGCCATATTACAAGGCTATATACTATTCCTTATCAAGAGCCCATCGAACCAGCGGCCAGGCAAATAAGAACAGTCCGCTCACGCTGAAGAAAATTCGCCTCACAAGCTTAAAACATCTATAAGTCACATTTACTTAATCGCCACCAAGTGAGCTAGCAACACTGCTTACATATTTAATAAGAAAATGAACGTGCTTCGAATTTTGCTTCGCTTCGTGAATTTCCGCCAAGGCGGACCTCAGTGCGCGCTGTCATTGCGTTTGCAATACGATCCCAAGATGACTGCCGTGTGTTGGAATGGCAAAAAGAAATCCTCGAGTCATTTTTAACTGCTCAGTACGCGACATGAACAGCTGCTTTTGCATCGGCAAAGCTTTACGTTCACTGAATTGTGCGCAAGCACCTTAGATGTATTATCTGTATTGATACCGTGGTTTGAAAGAACTTGAGCGTTATAGGCTCTCTGAAAGAATGATTATTGCAAACCATAGTTTGACCATAGCTCCAGGGGGATTTGGCCTTTATTTTCTGTTCAAGGCACTTATTCCACTTGAGGCAAAATAAATAGTTTCCCGATAATCGAGCTGTAACCCGACGTTATCGGAATATAGATGGAGTTCAAAGTGGCCCTTTAGGGGCTCACGCTAACTTTTTGACAGCGCATGTGACGTTCAGTGCTTGATATATTACACTATTGAAATAATTTTTGTTAACCGCTTGATACAGTAAAATTGGCGATTTGAAAATCCTACTGAACAAAAGTTTTTTTTAGAAGCAAACGTCCCTATCACGGTTGTTAGCAGCAATCGTCTGGCACTGAATATCTTCAGGAACAAATAAATGCTTCGAACTCGGAATTTTGAACACATACACAAAAAAAGTATTGAGTGTTTAGCTCCCAGTAGTTAATCAACGTGTTCAGATTTCACCGAAAAACCCTATTGAAGTGTTGCTTTAGCGGCAAAATTACAGTTTGTGGACTCACATGCAAACTGGGAAGAAGAGGTACTGGAAGAACACAGAATTTTTACAAGAAATGCTGGCTATGCTGTCTCTCCGCAGCAGAGCACTTCATTTATCGCTAGCGCACAAAATCGAGTACCGTCCTCAGCAATGCAGGCTCCACTTCAGCGCATGCTGCGATGATCTTCACTTTAAGGTCTTCTACAATGGCAGGCTCATCAATGTCAAGTCAAGTCATCTTTATTTTCAACATCACAAGGATGCTAGGGGCGCAGCCAAAAAGCCTATTAAAGGCTTGACGAGGGGCTGCGCCCCGTTTTCAATTTTGGAAACGGAAACCTCGTTTTCAATTTTTGTACAAGAAGTCTGACAAGGTAAAGTCTGGAGACCTTGAGGGCCATGGGACGGGACCGTTACATCCTATCCATTGTTGCGGAAGCCTTGCATAAAGATGTTTTACATTACGTCCAGAAAAATGTGCTGGCGCTCAATCGTGCTGCTACCACGCTTCCATGAGCACTTTGAGAGGCAAGTGTCCAATGAAATGTTCCACTTGACTTTCAAAACTTTCTTTGCAGTAGTATACTTCCTCCCAGTCAACCACTCTTCATAAACGGTTCGGCGGTTGAAAATATTGCGCCAAACGTTGACTGCCCCACCTTTGTTGGTGTTTGTGCGCTCGAAGCCATTGAGGGTTGTTATCAGCCGAGTAATGGGCATTTTGCAGGTTAACGGTAGAGTTGCGACAGAACTGTGCTTCATCCGTCCAGATCACCTTCTATAAAAAAAACTAGGATCTCTATCTAAGTGAATCAAGGCCCAATTACAGAAACCCTGCCCTCGTCAAAGTCTTCGCACTCAGCTGCTGGTGTGGACTTTCATGAAACGAAGACGTGCAGTGCTTGACAAGGACTGTTTGTTCAATGCTGACTTTTGTCTTTTCTCTTACGAACGCGATCACGCCAATTTCAAACTCTTCGTCCAGAACGTATTCTTTACGCCTCCTTGTTGACGCCACAGATTCTATAGTGGCAAATTGTCTGAAGATCCTCACAAACGACGTCTCCGCTGGAAGCAGGCGCTCCGCGTGCTTGGGAGCGTAGAACTGCGCCGCCAGAGGCTTGTTCTGCATGCGTGGTTACATATACGACAACCTTGTCCCCTTTTCTTTCTGTGGATAATCTTCTTTCACTCTGCGACACCATTCCGAGGCCGATTCTGCCGCACGTGACAAGCAGGAATGGCGTGAGCCTTTCTTTTTGCTGTCGCGGTGTTGAAATTCTGGTGGAATAAGCATCACTCGGCAATAGCTTCACCCCTGCTTCTAACCTCACCCACCTCGCACACAACCCCAGGGGCTCTGTCCAGTTGCACACCCCATCGTCCTCTTAAGACTGTGTCGCACCCACACCTCACCTTCTTGTATTGCAAGGTTTGACGAGAGCGTGGGAAGCAGGTGCACGCCAGAAGGAAAGTTTTCAAAGCTCCCGAAATACTGCAGTTCTTTCACAGAACTTGCGGGGTAGTCTATTATATTGTCAATAGACCTTTTCACAAATTCCGCCGCGCCACCAAGCGGCGGCGCAAAGCACTCTGGGAAAACGGAGCGCCGCGGCGCCCGCGGCGCCGTGCTCGCGTCTTTTCGTACGTCTCTCCGACTGCGCCTGATCAACGGAAAGCGATTCTCTGCCATCTCGTCGCCATCGCTGTTTCTTAACCTTCCTGTGTTGTCTGCTGTTCCTTTACATCGCATGACACAGTTGGATGTTGCGTTCCGCAGCCATGGATCACCAGCCGAGCACCAGTAGACGCAAAGACCGGCGTTCGCCCAATGCATGTATACGTAGAGCGCTCGCCGCTCATGTGCCCATGGTGGTAGTGAAAAACTTTATTTATAAAATCCTAAAAAAAAATTAAAATAATGCAGCAGCATTGCGGGCGGCCTTCAGGCTGCCGGTTGCGGCGCCCAGGCTGTACCTAGCCGCGACGTCCTCTGCCCCGGTCACCAGCCGAAGTTGGAGATTCGCATGTGCCCATCGCTCCGCGTCCCGCTGCTGCCCAGCTGCCCGAAATGGGTGTGCCCTTTTCGTTTGGGGCGTGTTATAGCTTCCAGGTATGTATTTCGTTGCTGCTGCTGTTGACAAGTCATCAGACAGCTTGGTCTTGCACTGATCCTTCGGGGTCGTGTTGTTTCAACTTCAGCAGCAACTCCATATACGTGCAACGTTGCTGCCATTTATTCGGAATGCAAAAGTGTACCTTTTCCGACGCGAATAAGTGTCCGCACGAGAGGAGGGCGAAGTTGTTTTGCCGCCAACACTTCAACCACCGCTTGGGCATGTGATGAAATGTTGCATAACATCGAGTTCGTATGCATGGTATGTAGGATGAAAAGGTTGGGCAAGTATTAGCAGCAGACAACCGTCTTCTCTCGAAGCGATAGTCTTACCCCTAATCACAGCAGGTGTCCGCTCCGCATACACTCGGTGTGGAAAGATCGTGGTGAGACGATCCACGTATCCCTTGCGCCCGCTAGTGTTGATATGCGCACCACATCTTTTGTGGTGTTTCGAAAGCTTCCACAGGGTAAATAGCCTTTGCGAACCTTGCCGATTTATCGTGCGCACCCATTCTAGCTTTACCTTCTTGTCCTTGGGGAATACGTGGTATGAAATGTTGATATCTTGTCTCGTGTTGTTACTACAGCCGGGCACGCAGCACGTTTGACCGCCACCGCGATTCTCCTTTGCAGACATTTTGAATGTCTAAAAAAGTCCCCACAGAATTGCAGAAAGACTAACAGTTAACCACCACAGCAGTGCGCTGAAACATTTTGCCAAGAGACACCAACAACGAGCACGAGGAGACGCACAACGCCCGAACACGGCGGAACAACACAGCAACACGCTTGACAGCAGCCGACGCGGGAGGCAATCGCTCCTTTCTCCCATAATGCTTTGCGCGGATCCGCTAGGGGATGGCGCGGCGCTGCAATTTGTGGAAAGGTCTATTAGACCACATGACAACCACATGTCAACATGACATGGTAACCAATAGGCGCGTCTCTGCACAGTTTCAATATTTTACCAGAGGGAGGAAAGGGCGAGCAACTTCCGTTCCGGCTAATTGGAGAAACCTACGCCGTAGCCGTAACTGCTCCGCCATACGCTATGAACGTAACCAAAGGAGGAATTGGCGCTAGCGTCTGTAATAAAGAGCGAGATCTAACTGCACGAAGTTTCTGAAAAGGAGAAAATATCTCTCTCTCACTTTCTATCCCTTTTGAATTTCTAACCCGCGCTGCCGTTGCAGCTGTCGCGCATCGTATGCGTGTTTCGCGAACTCCGTCAGCCGCGTTATCTCGGGCGCTGTCGCCTGCTTTGCGGCTCCGGTCACAGAAACTTTGGCATCGTGTTCCTTCATGTGTTAGTGATGGCGGGGCTGCGACAGCTACGATGGTGTTTGGTATTGTGCTCGCGACCTTCGAAACTGCGAAGAGTGCAGCAAGACCCGCACAGATACGACGGGAACCGTTACCTGCGCTCGCTTCCTCGGGAGCCACCGCTCATTTCGACGACGCGTGGATCATGAACTATGATTTTATTGCGAAAGCAATACTACTTGCACTTTCATGCCTTTGCCGCGCCGCGCCGCGCCGCGGCCGGTGACCACCATCGTGCCGCGGCCGGTGACCACCTTGTGGTTTGACCTTGATGCATTAGATTTGATTAGATTAGATTGGACTGGATTGGACTGGACTGGACTGAATTAGATTAGATTAGATTAGATTGGATTGGATTGGATTAGACTGGATTACATTAGATTAGATTACATCAGATTAGATTAGATTAGAGTTGATTGGATTGGATTGGATTGGATTAGACTGGATTACATTAGATTAGATTACATCAGATTAGATTAGATTAGAGTTGATTGGATTGGATTGGATTGGAGTGGATTGGAATGGATTGGATTGGATTGCATGGGATTGGATTGGTTTGGATTGGATTGGATTATATAACCGATGCATCACCACAAGTCTAACCACAAGCACCACCACCAGCTACACTATATACCAGCTGCACCATGGCGTATGTACGGATATTGCTTTCGCAATTACCGGGCTTAACCAAGGTAAGCCACAGCGAATTTATTCACTGCTGTTGACGAATCAGACATCGGGTTTAGTCCGCAAAGCGTCGGTACATCGTGGGAATCGATTGTGCAACTGTATGTTAACGGAATTATACAGAGAATTCCGTTTTTATGTGCGGGAATTTAAAAAATTCCTGTGAGCAAACAACTGGCCTAATCGAGAGCAAACTTCGCTCACGGGGTAGCATATTATGGTCTACGTTATTTGAGATGTAATTAAACGTCGGTACTTGCCTGCATTTCCTGAAATTAAGAAGAAACTGCTGTCAACTGCGAGTAAAGCTGTCGCAGACGAGAGCTATACGCGAGCCGAGCTGCTGGTTTGACAGGGCGCGCCATCTGCCGGAAGGCGAGACAAACGACGTCCCGGCTCGTCTGCTCGTCGAATCTCTCCTTCCGGTAGATGGCGCGCCCTGTCAAACCAGCGGCTCGGCTCGCGTATAGCTCTCGTCTGCGACAGCTTTACTCGCAGTTGACAGCAGTTTCTTCTTAATTTCAGGAAATGCAGGCAAGTACCGACGTTTAATTACATCTCAAATAACGTAGACCATAATATGCTACCCCGTGAGCGAAGTTTGCTCTCGATTAGGCCAGTAGTTTGCTCACAGGAATTTTTTTAAATTCCCGCACATAAAAACGGAATTCTCTGTATTGGTGTCGCATATATTAGCACGGACAGTGAAGGCCGTTGCGTCATAGTGGTTCTCTTTCACGTGTTTACATAAATACTGAACAATTTTTCGCAGTTATCTACAGTTGTGAGGTACATCGCGCATGCATTAATTTCTGGGCACTGATTGTACATATAAGTATTCTTCTGTAGCGCGTAAACGGCATGCACGGAATGATCGCATATGTATTGTGTGAATTATGCGCAAAATGATGTACTGAAAATGTCAGCGGCGTCGTTTGAGATTAACTTAGCTCCTCTGGTGCGTCGACACATATTATCTGCATTGTACTGAAGGCTACAACATAGACATATACTGTATTTTGAGAAATACCTCTTTTGGACTGAAAGTAAAGGAAAGGATACATGTGTCAATGAAACCATGTGTAGTATGTTTTCTGTTTCCGTACATGACCCCAGCGGTGCGGTTATTGCCATGTCACAACAGCAAAGCTATGGTGTACGAAAACCCAAATGAAGAGCGGCGCGCCGCCGCGCGCCGCGCAGGTGGACAACGACACATCCGCCCACCTCCCCCAGCGGGCCCGATAATGGACCAGCTCGCGCGTAAAGCAGATGCCATGCGAACACTCCCCCCGCCCGCATGTTTCCGTCGTCTGTTGTCATGGAGATTAATACGCCGTTATTCGTCCGCCAACCGTTATGAACGTAACTGAAGGAGGGATTGGCGCTTGCGTCTGGAATTGGTGGCCGCTGGGAGGTATAGCAAGTTTCACCCCCCCCCCCCCCCGTCCCCTCTCCCTCCCTGGTTTTACTCGGCGTTACAAGTGAACGCTCCTGAAAGCCTCAAGCGTGCATTCGAAACTGAGCAGGAAAATGCCGGGTCGACTGTCTGAATTGGTTTGGTGACAGTATTTGCAATCAGTATTAAATATATCAGTCTCTGCCGCTTTATATTCCCGTAGACGTTAATCTACTGTTCAGTTGTTTTTCAAACTAAGGTATGATTTGATTTCAAAACATTTATTTCGTCAGAAAGGAGGTACTATGCAAATGATGCGAAAATCTTTTTTGAAATCAACTCCCAGTTTTCGCAATTCCCGCCAAAGAGCTTTGCGACATCTGGCGGCAGGAAGTTCAGCTTGTCACTCGTGCGTGACGTGGAGCTGCCATAGATGGCGCGTTACGCATTGGATTGCCTGCTAGCTTAACGCGGGGCGGAAACATATGATGACAACGCTCTTTTAGTAACAGAGTGCCCTAGAAAAACTGGGCAAATATGAAGACACAATCTTATAAAAACTCGAGTTCATAGGTTTTTGGTGGCTAATTTTGTTCCCTTCCCCTAAAATTTAAAAAGTTAGCGATCATTTATACCTATTTGCACTAATATTGCGCGTTTTTTTTTTTTTGGAAGTTTCAAGTTCTCCCGTCTATTCGGTTGCTTCATAATGATTACGTATTCTGACTGTAAAAACAGTGACAAAGTCTGTTGCGTATTGGTCGTGTTGATGTCCTTCGCAGCAATATTTCTGCACAGTGCCTGTTCACTTGAAGGCTGCGTCCAGTTCTCACATATTTTCAGCATATTGCTGCTATTTTCCTTTTAGTGTATATGAATATTTTCATTAATTTGGACCACTGAACCTTCATTCGGCCCACCTGGCCCCGTCAAGAGTGTCATCTTAGCTGTTAGCCGGGGAAAGCAATAATAAACTGAACTGCAATTCGCGGTAGTAACATAGTTTGCTAGTGATGAGAGCGCAGATCAGCAAACCTGACAGCTGGGGATTATAAGGACTGACGCCATTGTGGAATCCTGCTGCGGTGAACTGTACGCCAATGTATTTTAACGAAAAAACCCACCGTGTATGTTAAGTTTACAATGGAAAAAAAAAGAAGAAACAGTTTGAACGCTGAGCAGTATTGCAATGCCTTGAAGAGTAATTTTTAGCAGAGTGCGCTGACTTCTTACTTCTGCCGTTCCACACTTATGAATAACATAAAGCTCACATATGGGAGTTATCAAAAGGCAGGAACCCAGATAGCACCACTTTGTTATAACTAAAATGAATTTGTGTCTCATTATACCGTTAATGTCCCGTCGTAATGTTATTTTTGTAAAGTTTTGTGACCGTTAGGAAGCAAAATGTTCGGGCTGTTATTATTTTTTTCTTGTACGTAGTAGAAATGAAACACTTAACATATCAGGTGTTTGACCTAATTCTTTCAGTAGTTTTCTTTTTTTCAGTAAAAATAGGATTGGTAAATTAGAAGAGGGCTTCCCTCGGCATAACATTGTAAGCCGTTTGGTGCATCAGAATACAGCCAATGTGTGTTAAATAGCAGTTTAGTATGAGGACAGAAGCTTCCATCGATGACGTCAATGACCGTCTAAGGGCACTGGAATGGTGTCGGCACTGGCGCTTAATGACGCACGTCACAAAGATACCGCTCATGACACTTTTGAAACGATATCAGGTGATAGCCTTTACGTCGAATATACATCTCGTAGGACCCAGCGGCAAAACAAAAACCTTAAGCGAAGCTATTAGTGACAGCAAACGATAAAATTTCTGCGATACGTTGTAGCCGCGACATGAAAAGATGCCTCTTCCTGCATTCTATAGTAAGTTTCCAAGATTTTGCCACCAGCAATGGTGCCCACAATTCATCGCAGCTACAGACTAAGTTCGACGATTAAAGATTTTTGATTATAGGTAGGGTTCAGTATAGATGAATAATGGCCACTTCTCCCATTCATGAAGTTCATAAGTTTTAATCATCTTTTAAGCCGAACAGAGGTTTACCGAACAGCATTGCAAAGCTTGGTCATACAGCAATTCATGTGCATTAGAGTTAGCGTATCGACACAGTCCATTGAAATTAAGTTCTGTGTTTTTCACTACTGTGAATTTGTTTCCATGTCTGGCGTAGCACTCGCCCTCCTCCATCCTTATCCTGCTCCCTCGGGTCTTCTTACTCACATTTCCCGCAAGAGATATTTGATACGACTCGTCAATATTTCACATACATGCTACTCCTGTCGGTTTCGTGCTTCCAGCAGTGGTTGCAAAATCTCTAGCTGGAAAATGCAACTATCCGATCTCTAAGGCTTAGCTAACTTCCCCTGACGTATTGCGCAAACAACCAATGCTTTTTGACAAAACTTTGGTTAAAGCAAAACAGCGCATAACGCCTGTTATGAAAACCCATCACTCAGGTTGGTTCAAAAGTCCGAGGATACTTCACTGTCATGAAAATTTGCAGTCTTCAGTTGCACTTTTATATAGGGCGCCTCTAACACGTAAATGTAGGGAAGAAAAAAAAACGTCAGTTGATTTGGGTAATTAGGCGAAATGCGCATATATGTGCTTAGCATGACGTTTTACGTGCTGTGTTGTTCTGCTAGGTTAAGGTGGCTGGTGGTGTATGTGTTCTTTCATGCAAAAGTGAAAGGAGGACATGACAATAGTGCCATAGCACCTGCCATGTGTCACTGCACCATGCAAGGTGTGCACTGGTGCAGGTGAGCAGTGGCGCAGCGCCCCAGGTTCTCGCCTGGTTACCACCGGCTACACCTTGGCAAGTAAGCCACCCGGTGGGCAGGTGAGCAGTGGCGCAGTGGCACACGGCAGGTGCTGTTGCATCGTTGCTATCGGTGGGACTTAGGTTGCTCGGGTTGGGCTGCGACCTATTGGTTGCTCTTCACGAACAGCCTTTCACGGTTAAATGGGCTGCCGTATGACGCGGTTGGCAGGTGAACAGCGTGTCGCAAAACCGGCTTCAGACAGACAGACAGACAGACAGACAGACAGACAGACAGACAGACAGACGGACGGACGGACGGACGGACGGACAGACAGACAGACAGACAGACAGACAGACAGACAGACAGACGGACGGACGGACGGACGGACGGACAGACAGACAGACAGACAGACAGACGGACGGACGGACGGACAGACAGACAGACAGACAGACAGACAGACAGACGGACGGGCAGACGGACGGACGGACGGACGGACGGACGGACGGACGGACGGACGGACGGACGGACGGACGGACAGACAGACAGACAGACAGACAGACAGACAGACAGACGGACAGACAGACAGACGGACAGACAGACAGACAGACAGACAGACAGACGGACAGACAGACAGACAGACAGACAGACAGACAGACAGACAGACAGACAGACAGACAGACAGACAGACGGACGGACGGACGGACGGACGGACGGACGGACGGACGGACGGACGGACGGGCAGACAGACAGACAGACAGACAGACAGACAGACAGACAGACAGACAGACAGACGGACGGACGGACGGACGGACAGACAGACAGACAGACAGACAGACAGACAGACGGACGGACGGACGGACGGACGGACGGACAGACAGACGGACGGACGGACGGACGGACGGACGGACGGATGGATGGACGGACAGATAGACGGACAAACGGATGGACGAACGGACGCCCCAATGCGGGAAATATATATGAGTACTACAGCGCACTAATAAAAAGGCTACACGGCGCTATTAATAGGCCCTTGTCAGCTCATCGGCAGCACCGCAGTCTGCTATCTTCCAGAAAGTATACGGCATGGTATGCCCTTGTTTTGATTAAGATTTTTGTGACAGGATTAAACAAGGCTGGCTTATAGCGGATGGACTGAAACGCGCTAATAGCGCAGTTTCATACTCTCAGGAGTGTATAGCACAAGGCTTAAAAACGATTTTCTTGTATGCGTAATGTTGAGATCGCCTCGCGCAACAAAAGAAGTCTTTTTGCCGCAGGCACAGCTCACACACACGTTTCAAATCAGTTGAAATTTCAGCATGTTTTGCACTCCCTGTGCTTTCCAATCTGGTTCCTAAAATGCGTGTTTCATCAAAACTACAATTTTTTACCTTTAAGCCCACAACAACGCTCACAGTACAGAGACCTTCCTGGTGTAGAAAGAAAATTTTCCGAGATCATTCTCCTGCAGGAAGGACACATTTCATTTTTGAACACCTGTTTATTTCTTATCATTCTCAATTCCTTCATTTCCCTCGGTGAGCAGAAAATGGAGCCAAAACTCTGAGACACGAAGCTTTCCACATTCCCCTTCCAGCTTTCCACCAAAAGAAAGGAATGAGGAATGCGCGACATTTCACTACAAAGCGGAATTCAGATCTGAAGTAGTGCCTCTTGTTGACAGCCATGAATTTTGCATTTCATTAAATGCAAGGAACGATAAACTCATAATGTATTCCGTTAATAAAAATGTGTCCACATGACAAAATGTGACCACATGACAAAATGCGAGAACGGGCAAGAGTGCAAATACACTGCATATAAAAAAGGTGACAAGCGGCCGTTCTGAAGACGGCAATTCCGTCCCCTGCAGGGGTTAACAAAGTACACTTGTTTGCTTGCGGCGTTTGTTAGCTTGCGGCGTTGGTTTTCGTGCTATTTTTACATTCCTTCAAAACCTGATATAAGCAATGCTATAGCAACGACCCTTGTTTTGTATAATGGAGCAAAGAGGAAGCTTCAACCTAATACTTGTAATGCGTTTTGACCTGGCTCAGAGAACCTTACTTTTATAAGCATTTGTAGCGGGGAATAATCCTGGAAATAGTGCGAAATAGTGACCAAACTAAGCTGGGCTTTTAATCAGTTTCTAGGCATGGGCATCCCCGAGGTGCATTTCTGTGCAAGTCTTCACGGATGCTTCAAGTATACAGCAAAGTTTAACGAACAAATGCTGTTGGGAACGTTAAGCAGTGCGCGGAAGCAAAGTTACAATTTTTTTATTTCTTGCGTTCCTTCATGGGGATGCAGTCCGAGCCTAATTACAGAAGCCTTCCAAAGGAGGGTCCTTTAAAAATCTGCCTTTTAGTGAAAGGGTTCGGTGAGCACTCATACCGAACAATTCTTGACAAAAGCATTTTTGATAGAGAAAAATTTTGAGAACGCAAATTTTTCATATAATAAGGGAGCAATTACTCATTGACATCCACCAGAGCGCAGCCATACGGCTACAAAGGAAAGCTATACAGCTTTCTCGGAAACTTCACAGTTAAAGAAAAATTCGTCCTGTTCCGGGGTTCGAACCTGGGGCCACCGCTTCGCCGAAGCAGTCGCTCTATCAATTGAGCTAACCGGGGCGGCAAGCGTATGGTAGGGCGAGAGCGAATTGATCAATAACTCGAAGTGGGAACTGTGTTGGTCAAATGTTTAGGGGAATCCCCTAAGGTGGGGTAGATTTGTAATAAGGGAGTAATTACTCATTGATATCCACCCGAGCGCAGCCGTACGGCTGCAAAGGAAAGCTATACAGCTTTCTCAGAAATTTCGTAGTTAAAGAAAAATTCGTCCTGGTCCTGGGTTCGAAAACGGGACCACCGCTTCACCGGAGCAGTCGCTCCTTTGTAGATATGGCTGCGTTCGGGTGGATGTCAATGAGTATTTACTCCCATATTACAAATCTACTCCACCTAGAGGGATTCCCCTAAACATTTGACCAATTTTTTCATATATTGCAAGATTTCACTACAATAATAAGTATGTCCTCAGAACTCCCGTGGGAAGGCTTGCACTTTTTTGCTATTAACGTTTTTGCTATGGTCAAAAGCGTTCTCCATTTGGTTCTCTATGGAAGTCTTGACTGCTCAATGCGTTCAATGGGAAAACTTTAAAAGAAAGATTTTGCGGAAGAATGGAGCATTACCTTCATTATTTTCCCAACAGTACCTTACAATTTTCTCGTATTCAAAAGTTTTGTCCAAACATGTTGGGCATGCATTGAAGTATATACACGAGGATAGTTTTACTGCGGTGTAGATTTACGTCTTTTCAGAGTTCATTAATTGCTGAAGGTTAAGTTTATTACATGATTTGGACTGAAGTCATGAACTTAGTTCTCCGACCCATGAAACTATGGCAAGTGCTGTTGTTTGTTCGCGGACAGTGCGCGCTTACATATTCCTTGCGGCAGCCTTCGTCGCTGGTGCGGTTTCTTCGTTCGCGCGACGTATCTGCTCCTTTGACACCAATTAGCACTCTGTAAGGTTTAAGGGTTGGTTATGGAGAACACACCCAGTCCGCAACCGATCCTGTGCCTATAGAAGCAGTGTCTTTTGAAGCTAAAAGCTTCACTAGGCTAGTCAACACCGCGCTTCGCGTGAGCCGGAGCCCAGATTTGCCACTTCTGCGCATGCGCGAAACCGAGTGGCGTCACGCACGGCGCAGGTGGCCGCAGCCGTCGCGCCGAGTCGTCACTACTTAAAAAGAAGAAGCTTCGTCGAGGCTGGGAAGCGAACCAGGGCCTCCTGCATTTGAAGCGGAGACGCTAACACTCCGCCACGAATGCTCAAGGTTCGAGCATGAATAAAAGGCGCATCTAGTGAATGCATGGGTTTCATAAATAAAATAAAAGGAATGAAAAAGTAAAAAATAAGGAAAAAATAAGAAAACAATAAAAGTAATTTAAGAAAGAATAAAAACAATAACAATAAGAAAAGAAACAAATGTAAAAAATGAAGTGAAAAATAAAATATGAAAAATAAAGAAAACAGTGCGCCAGGAAACGCTTTCGCCTTGCAGCGCCCCCTGAATTTTTACCGCGCCGATTTCCGTCTCTTCATTCGCCTCCGCACAGGCACTGTGTGTACGCCCGAACGCCTCCACCGTTATCGTGTTGTTCCCAGTGCATTGTGCGCCAACTGCGACAGCCATGACGTCAAACAAAGCATAACTGCAACTTTCCGCTTGCATATCCAGGCTTAACCAGAGCTAAGCCACTGCCTAATTTTTTTAGAGGGTTAGCTTATTACTAGCTCGTTCTTCAATTTCGCGCCATCGTCGGCGTCCACAGCGGCACAGCCCACTACGCCGGTGGGTACGTTGCAAAGTGGAGAGAGGGAACCTCTGTGCACATTTAGTGGAAGGGAGGACGAGAGGAAGTAGGAGAGGGAAGAGAAACAGAGGATGGGAGGCGGTAGGCGGCCTATTGGCTTCGGTGTCCGCCTTGGCCAGGGGAAGTGGTTGGTTCGAACCCCACTGCCAGACAAGAATGGGTACATTACCCTCCCGGCCAGGCTTCTTTCGTTGCTCTCACACCACAGCTAACAGTCAGACATTCGCGTTACACACTTATAACACACCTACGGGACTGAACATACAATGAAACTAAACTTGCCATCGAATTGTGAGCAAGCTGACTACCTTGGCATGTGTTAGTTAAGTGACTGGTTGCGAGAGGTTGCTCCTGAAGAGCAACATGGGTCTTACAAGCCCAACCGGGGATGGCAACGTCCATCACAGGGCAGTGGCACATCTCTGAACCTCAGCACCACTGCGCCAGGAGGGGGATGACGACTTTCAGGGATCTATGAATGTAAAGTAGAGAATGAGCAATTTCTCAAATATGGGTATTAACCTATTAAGTATCGCCTTTACGGTATGACACGATAGTGACCCCTTCGGATATATATATCCGAAGGGGTCACTATATATATATATATATATATATATATATATATATATATATATATATATAGGGGAATGAGGGGCTCGTTATAAATATGACAGAAGCCAACAGCCACAGAAACCAAGGGGCACAGGGGACTCTTTTTTTTAAATTTATTTAATTTGTGGTGGTGATCAATTTAGAATATTACTGAATATGTTATCGCTTAATGCTAATTGATTAGAAAAGCAGAAGAAAAAACAACCACATGCCGCCGGTGGGATCCGAACCCACGGAATTCGGAGGTCGTGGCTTCGGATCCCACCGGCGGCATGTGGTTGTTTTTTCTTCTGCTTTTCTAATCAATTAGCATTAAGCGATAACATATTCAGTAATATTCTAAATTGATCAACACCACAAATTAAATAAATAAAAAAAAATCACCTGTGCCCCTTGGTTTCTATGTATATATATATATATATATATATATATATATTGTTACGAATATTACACGGCACACCGTTAGATAAACAAGAACTGTTCCAGTCTGCCGAGCGGTCACCAGCAAGCAGGCGAAACACTTCTTCTTCCTCGTCACAAGCGAGATGGCGGAGCACTTCTTCTTCGTCCACTTCTAAGCTGTATCATTGCTCCCTCCTCTGCAGCATCGCCTCGATGCGGGACGCTTTCATAGAGGGGAAAATGGGTTGGACACGGAACGTTAAACACAGCTATCACGACACAGAACCGGTGGCACTCAAAGTACAATCAGCAGGACGGTCGTAGTACGGCTTCATACGAACGACGTGCACAACATCCGGATGCGGTGGTCAGCGCGATGGCCGGCCTGGGGTTGTCGGTGAAACTTCGTACGTCACGTCGCTAATGCGGCGAAGAACTCGGTAAGGTCCGAAGTATCGGCGCAGTAATTTTTCGGACAACCCACGGCTACGAACTGGTGTCGAAACCCACACATGGTCGGCTTGTTCGTACGTAACAATTCGCCGTCCGAGATTGTAGTGGTCAGCGTCGACGTGCTGTTGACGGTGTATTCGCTGCCTGGCCAGTTGACGTGCTTCTTTAGCCCGCTGAACGAAAGTGGCGACGTCAAGATCTGGCTCTAGGTCACACTGAGGATCGACGGGCAACATGGCATCCAAAGATGTAACAACTGGACGACCGAAGACAAGCTGGAAGGGCGTGAGCCGCGTTGTCTCCTGCAGGGCCGTATTGTAAGCGAACGTTACGAATGGGAGAATTTGGTCCCACGTTTTATGCTCCACATCCACATACATGGAGAGCATGTCGGCCAGGGTTCTGTTAAGGCGCTCCACCAAGCCATTTGTCTGTGGGTGGTACGCTGTTGTACGCCTATGGCTGGTGTGGGTCAGATCTAGGACTGCCTGAGTCAAGCGGGCCGTGAAAGCAGCTCCACGGTCAGTAATGATAACCGCCGGAGCCCCATGACGCAGCACGATGTTGTGTACAAAAAACGCAGCTACTTCGACAGCAGTTCCGTTTGCAAGCGCCGTTGTCTCAGCGTACCACGTCAAATAATCCGTCGCGACAGCAATCCAACGTTTTCCAGTGGATGACTTCGGGAAAGGGCCGAGTAGGTCCATTCCCACTTGTTGGAAAGGCGTATTCGGAGGCGCTATGGGATGAAGAAATCCTGCGGGTTTTAAGGGAGGAGACTTACGGCGCTGGAAGTCGCGACAGGTTTTGACGTATGTCCGCACTGATGGAAGTAATCTGGGCCAGTAGTACCTCTGCCGAATCCTCGCTAAGGTACGACTGACCCCCAGGTGGCCGGCAGATGGTTCGTCGTGGCAAGCGCTCAAGATATCAGGTCGCAACTGGGACGGGACTACGAGCAGAAATGTTGCGGTGTTGCTCTCAAAGTTGCGCTTGTAGAGGACGCCGTTCTGCACAGTGAAAGACTTGAACCCACGAAGAAAAACACGAGGAACGCGGGGACCATCGCAGCCTTCCAGGTACGCGATGAGCGGCGCTAACTCTGGGTCCTCCCTTTGAAGCTGCGCCATATCGGTTGCGCTAACAGCACCAAGGAAAGAGAAGTCTTCAGTGATTTCCGGGGAAGCCAGGTCCACTGGCGGGCGTGATAAACAATCCGCATCTTGGTGCTTCCGCCCCGACTTGTACACGACCGTTACGTCGTACTCCTGCAAACGGAGGCTCCACCTCGCCAACCGCCCAGATGGATCCTTTAGGCTGGCCAGCCAGCATAACGAGTGGTGATCGCTGACAACGCGAAAGGGTCTTCCGTAAAGGTATGGGCGGAACTTACTGATGGCCAAGACTACCGCAAGACATTCTTTCTCAGTCGTTGAATAGTTGCATTCCGAGCGCGAAAGTGTACGGCTTGCGTAAGCGATGACTCGTTCGGCGCCATCCTGCCACTGTACCAGGACCGCCCCAAGGCCTACGTTGCTAGCATCAGTGTGTATGTCGGTTGCTGCGGCGTCATCGAAATGGGCGAGTAACGGTGGACGTTGCAGGCGTTGTCGGAGCTCCACGAAAGCATCCTCTTGGTCGCTTCCCCACAAGAAGGGTGTGTCGTCTCTGGTCAGCGCTGTTAAGGGTTCAGCTATTTTGGAAAAATCTTGGACGAATCGTCGATACTAAGAGCACAGTCCCAAAAAACGTCGAAGAGTCTTTTTGACAGTGGGACGCGGGAAACTGGAGACAGCAGCGGTCTTGTCGGGATCTGGGAGAACACCGCGCGCGCTGAAAACATGGCCGAGGAAACGAAGCTCCTCAAAACCGAAATAGCATTTCTCAGGCTTGATCGTAAGTTGCGCACATTGGAGCGCCCGGAGCACTGTGCGCAGCCGCTCCAAGTGTTGCTCGAAGGTGGGCGAGAAAATGACGACATCGTCCAGGTATACGAGGCACGTCTGCCACTTGAGCCCAGATAAGACAGTGTCCATCATGCGCTGGAAAGTGGCCGGCGCTGAGCACAGTCCAAACGGGAGCACTTTAAATTCGTATAGACCATCAGGCGTCACAAAAGCAGTTTTCTCGCGGTCTCGCTCGTCCACCTCTATCTGCCAGTAGCCGCTTTTGAGACCTAAAGAGGAAAAGAACCTGGCATCACGTAGCCTGTCGAGTGCATCATCAATCCTGGGGAGCGGGTAAACGTCCTTTTTGGTCACGTTGTTCAGTTTGCGGTAATCAGCACAAAATCTCAAGGTGTTGTCTTTCTTTTTCACGAGGACCATCGGTGATGCCCATGGGCTTGTCGACGGTTGAATGACATCGTCGGCGAGCATTTCGTCCACTTGCCTTTTAATGGCTTCGCGTTCCGTCGAAGAAACGCGGTATGGGCGCTGGCATACGGGTGGTGTAGTCTCGTCGGCGATGATGCGATGCTTTGCGACAGGCGTACGACCGACCCTGGAGATTGTGGCAAAACAATCCGCGAAGTCGGTTATAAGCGCCGAGAGGAGAGCCTTCTGCTCAGGCGCCAAATCCGGATTGATTCTGACGGACGGAAGGACAGGACATGGCGGAGCCTGGTCTTGAGGGCTTGTCTCCAGGGCGCACACTTGAGGCATTACGGCGAAGTCATGCAGGAAGGCGACAGCCGTGCCCTTGGCGAGGTGCTGCACCTCGTTGGCAAAATTTGTAAGGAGCACACTAGCACAACCGTCTTGTAGTTGGACGAGCCCGCGAGCGACGGCTACTCCCTTCTCGAGCAGCAGGGTTACGTGGCTATCAGCGACACCTTCGTAGTCGTGGAATAAATCGTTCCTTACGAGAACTAGCACACTGGACCGGGGTGGCACCATTACGTCGTCGTCAACAAGTCGCAGAGCAGTGAAGCGTGAGTCGTCTGTGTCAGTGCGCGCCACGGCCCGTTTAGTCGAGAACGTGACCCGTGCTTCGTGCAGGTCAATGACAGCACCGTTCGTGTGGAGAAAGCCGAGACCGAGGATCAAGTCCCTCGAACACTCACGGAGGACTACAAATTCGCCGACGTACACAAAACCACGGATATCGACACGAGCTGTGCACCTGCCGGCGGGGATAATCAGGTGACCCCCAGCAGTGCGAATGCTAGGCCCCGACCACCCCGTCAATACTTTCTTCAGTTGTAAGGCAAGGGCCACCACATGACAGAATAGTCGGCACCAGTATCCAGCAAAGCGGTCACGTCGATTCCGTCAATTTTGACGCACAAATCGGAGGTAGCGCGTCGGATGCTGTCGCTACTCGCTCCCGGAGAAACATCGTCGCGTGGTAGTAGTGGCGCAGGAGGATCTTCACAAGTCCCGGCATCAGCGGCCTTGCCTCCAGAGGCCGCTGGAATCAGTTTTCCCGGCGTGGACTGGGAGAACGGCGTCCGGAGTAGCCTGCGGCTTGACGGGGGCTTGGAGAACGGTAGCGTCTCGGCGACGGTGATCGAGCCTCCTGGTGGCCTGACGTGATGTGGTTCTGGCGCGACGACAGATGGAATGCTATCTCCTGCGGTCGTTCCCCGTTCTGAGGGCACGGGTCGTCCGGCGCGAAACCACGCAGGCCCACGCGGCGGTATGGGCACGCCCTGTAGAGGTGACCCGCCTCGCCACAGTGATAGCAGAGGGGGCGACGATCCGGGGCACGCCACACTTCACTCTTTCGCGGTCGCTGATAGGCTGGCGGAGCGTCACCACGAGGGGAGCTCTACGAGAGCACTGCTGGAGTCGCGGCAGTGACGTCGTACCCAGGGGCCTGGCGCAGGACGGACGCATACGTGGGCCTTGCATCAGGCTGGCGAGGAACCTCGGAAATCTGGTGCTGTTGTGCTGCCAGGCGCACCTCGTCCCGGGTGACTTCGCTCAATGGCGTGAAAGATGGCGTCTCTGACGGCGTACGGAAGGCCTGCAGTTCCTCTCTGACGACAGATCGGACCAGCTCGCGTAGAAAGGCCGCGTCGATTCCGGGAGGCATGGAGATGGGATCAGACCCGAAGGTGTTGACGTCGCGATTGTACTGGCGGGCTCGCTGTTCCAGCGTCTTCTCCATAGTTGCCGCCTCGGTGAGGAACTCTGCCACAGTGCTTGGTGGGCTGCGCACGAGTCCTGCGAAGAGCTCTTGCTTGACACACCGCATGAGGTGGCGAAGCTTCTTGTCTTCTGTCATGTTGGGATCCGCGCGCTTAAAAAGGCGAGTCATGTCCTCGCAGTACATGCGTACACTCTCGTTGTGGCGCTGGTTGCGCGAGTGTAACGCAGCTTCTGCTCGCTCTCGACGGTCTGCATTCGGAAAAGTGGCTTTAAGATTGCGGCAGAAAGCTTCCCAGGACGTAAACGAAGCTTCATGGTTTTCGAACCATGTCCGAGCCGACTCTTCAAGTGCAAAATAGACATTGTGGAGCTTACGGTTGTCACTCCAGCCGTTGTAACGGGCAACCCGTTCGAAGATCTCGAGCCAATCCTCGGCGTCCTCGAACACGTCACCATGAAACGACGGGGGTGTTCGTGGCTGATGACAGAGGATGTGCGCCGGGAGCGTGGTCTCAGTTGCCATGGCAGCTGGTGCCTCCGAAGGCCGGGGTTGCGTCGCCCTGGTTGCAGCCGGAAGGAGTCCAAATTCAGGGGACGCTCCACGGAGGCGGCGGCCGCGGCGCTGGTGAACTGGGGTGAGATCCGTATTGGTCGGTAGCCTACGCGGGTCTGGAAGCGTACCCCGCACCTCCACCAGATTTGTCACGAATATTACACGGCACACCGTTAGATACTCAAGAACTGTTCCAGTCTGCCGAGCGGTGATGATGATGATGATGTCCTCGGGCTGAATGGCACATACCCACGGCGGGGGATTGGCCAGGGTGCATAGCGGATACAAACGCACTCATGTACAGGGAATGGAGTATAATTAAATCTAAAATTTGGGACACAGAGCTAGAATTTGTACAATACAAAAAATAGGATTCCGCTAGGTGGCGCCGCCCTGGTTAGCTGGCTGCCTACCGCGCTCTGCTTTAACCTGCCCCTGGCCTGGTCCAGGGCCTCGCCCGCCCCTGGATTTACACTCCATCGCTTCAGGAAGGCTCCCGGAGCACGTGAAAACCATCGGCATCACGGGCCGCTGCCGAACTGGCCCTCCAAGCGTCTCCAAAACTGTGAAGCGGTGCGGCGCCTCGCTAAACCTAACGCGCCGCGCCTCCACCGCCGCAATGCAGCGTCTGACCAAGCCCCTGCAGCCCAGACCCACCGATGCCGCCACCGCGGGTCCTGTTCCAACCACGTCGACAGCCGTCTCTCAAACGGGTACGTTCAACGCCGCCCACGCAACCGATCACATTCCTGCCGCACTGCACGCCTTGAGCGACGCTGGGAGCACCGGATCGACGGCCGCGGCGCAGCCGGCAGCGTTCGTCGGCGGCGCAGCGTCCACACCTAGCCAACTCCACGCTACAAGGGACGCCAAGGGCTTCGGGGCCATAGACGCGTCGCAGCCGGCTGCGTTCGTCGCCGCCGCTGGAGCCGCTGCACCTACTCCAGCCAAAGGTCCCACTGACACCAAGACCTCAAGCCCGACACCCGCGTCGCACACTGAGACTCCGGCTGAGGACTCAGACATGGACCTTACGACGTCCCCGGCAGACGACACTCCTTCCCAGGAAATCGGCTGGACCACCATCGGTGCAAACCGTAAGCCTGCCACCGCAGCCCGACCCCGCGCCGAGCTCATCACAGTTGCCATCCAGCTTCCCCCTGGAACCCTCACCCCCAAGCTACCTCTCTACGACGTACTCGCCGCAGTCGCCTCCGCTGCTCAACTTTCCTCGAAGACCAGTGCCGACATCACCCTTCAGGCCAAGCCAGCCCAAAGCCTTGTGTTTCTAAAGACTCATTCTCCTCTCACCGCCCACCTCCTACTCTCTGTCACGCATCTTCAGATTCATGGTAAGCCTGTCACCATCAAAACTTACACCCCCCATCCTCCCATCTCATGCCTCGGCGTCATCCATAACGTCGGGGGCCACTTCACTCCTGATGACCTCATGCATGACCTGGAATCTTTCAAAACAGATATTCTCGCTGCTCGCATGATGGGATCCACTCAATCAGTGCTCATAACGTTCGCTGGCACCGTCATCCCCCACTTTGTTTATTTCAAACGCGTTGCCTTCCGGTGCCGTCCTCATAAACCTAAGCCTCCCACCTGCACCCGTTGTCTCACTCTAGGCCATCGCGCCCACCAGTGCCCCCAGCACAGCGTTCCGGCCAAGTGCCGTCGCTGTGCTGCTCCTCTACCCGCTGACCCTTCCGCTCATGTGTGTGCCCAGCCCTGGTGCGTTCATTGCCAGGTGAACACCCACCCCTCCCTCGACCCCACTTGCCCCTTCATCCTTGCTAAGCAACGCGAGTGTGCTAAAGCTGCATACCTCCGACGCCTAGCTTTGCGCCGGGCCACTCAACCCACCAACCCTCCCCCCTCCTCCTCCTCCTCCTCCTCCTCCTCTAATCATGAATCTCCATCATCTCCGATCACGTCACCACCAGGCTCCTATGCCGCCATAGTTAAAGGATCCTCGGTGCCAGCGTTCCTCTCTTCCACTACACCACCCTCTCCATCCTTGACTGACGAGAACCGCTCCTTCGACCTCCGGCTCGCAATGCTGGAACGCCAGCAGCGAGAGCAGCAGCGCATTTCCCACGATCTACAACAGCAGATACATGCCTTGACTCAAACCCTCCAGACAACCACCTCCTCTCTTACCTCCCAGCTTAGCAAGCTAAATGAGCACCTTGCCACGTTCACCACTCCTTCCTCCAGCGCCCAGGTCGCCCCTTTGGCTGACCTTGTAGAAACCACCACACAGGCACATCACACTCGCTTGGTTCAGCTGGAAACTTCGGTTCTCCAGATCCTTACCACCCTCCAAGCACAATCAAAGCAATTGGAATCCTTTGCATCTATGCTTCAATCCGTCCATGAGTCACTGCCCCCGGCAAAAAAGAAGGAACGCGTACCATCGCGTTCCTCTCCTCTATCATAATGGCGTTTGGCGAGGACCTCGAGATTGTGCAGTGGAACTGCCGAAATCTTTGTCACAATAAGACCCCCCTCCACCAGTATCTACTCACCCGCCCCTCCCTACCTCATTTTCTCCTTCTCCAGGAGACCCGGACGGCCCGCAATGTCCCAGGCTACCGCGCCTACCATGCCACTACGGCCACACCACTTGCGTCTATTTATGTACGCAGTGACGTGCTCGTAGAGCAAATTGACATCCCCTCCACCCTCCTTAAATATTTAGTTGGTGTGGTTTATTACCACCCTTCTTCCCGCATCTCACTCGTCCTTTTGTCTTTTTACAACCCCCCTGTCACTTCCTCTTTATTCTCTGCTCTGGGCAAATTCCTTCACTCTCTTTCTTCTACCTCCCATCTCCTCTTTGGTGGTGACTTTAATGCCCCTCACACACTCTGGGGCTACCCACAAACCCTCAAACCCGGCCGCCTCCTCCATTGTCTGGCCCAGGAACGCCACCTCACCCTTCTTAATACTCCTGGCTCTCCTACTCGAGCGGGCACTGCCTCACAACGCCCTACGACACCCGACCTCACTTTCTCTCGGGGTTCACTTTCCTTTCACTGGCAGGTGACAGCCGAAACTCTTCTAAGTGACCACTTTCTCATCCATATCACCACCTCTCTCTCCCACATCCCTCGCTGTCATCCGATTATTCACACTGACTGGCATGCTTTTCGCACTAATCTCGCCTCCGACTCCTTTCAATCCTACGACGACTGGACGTCGCGCATCTCTGCAGCGCTCACGTCCAGTAGCCGTCGCGTTCGCTCTCGTTACCCAATCCAAGACCCAGATCCTCACCTTCTCCGTTTATGGCGTCGCCGTAAACGTCTTCAACGCTCCTTTCGCTCCCAACCACACAATGCCCAACTTTCCTCCCGGATCACTGCTTTGCGGGCCGAGATCGTCGCCCACTGCGCCTCCCTCGAGCACTCTCGTTGGAGTGCTCTTTGTGACCGTCTTGACTCTGCATTGCACTCGCGATCCACATGGTCTCTCTTCAAATCCCTCCTTGGCACTAAGCCTGCCCTTGCTCCCACTCTAGCTAAAGCCCTCACTCAAGGAACTCCCTCCGATGTTTTTGATCAGCTCGCCTCTCTCTATCTCCCGCCCCCTCTGGCACCCTCCTACCCGGTGTACTGCGGTGGACCTAACCCCGATCTGGACCAATCCTTCACTCTCCGGGAGCTCGAATCGGCTCTGGCTGCTAATGCTACACGCTCGGCTCCCGGTGAGGATGCCATTACATACACCACACTTCGCAACCTTCCTGACTGCGCCAAAGAATTCCTCCTTAAAACCTACAATGATGCATGGGACAGCGGCTGCCTGCCCAGCTCCTGGACCTCCTCCCTCATTTCTATGATTCCAAAGCCGGGCAAGTCTCCCTCTCTCTCTAACCTCCGCCCAATCTCCCTGACATCATGTGTTGGTAAGACCCTTGAGCGAATGGCCCTGACTCGCCTCTCTAATTTTCTCGAGACGAGGGAGTTCTTCCCTCATTCTCTCATCGGCTTCCGACGCCACGTCTGTGCACAGGACATGTTTCTGGTTCTCCAGCACACGTTTCTGTCACCTACCCCCTCTCAAATTCACGCCCTTGTGACCGTCGATGTTCGCAAAGCCTTCGACGGTGTTTGCCACGACCACATCCTTTCCCAACTCGCCTCCCTAGACTGTGGCTCCCGCATGTACTGTTATATCCGCTCATTCCTCTCTAAACGTGTCGCTCGCTTTCGAGTCGACACCTATCTGTCCGACCCCCACAACCTCACCCGAGGCACTCCTCAAGGTGCGGTTCTCTCTCCTACCCTTTTCAATCTTGCTATGGCCCCTCTCGCCTCCCAGCTAGCTGAAATTCCCGACCTGCATCATATATTTTACGCCGATGACATCACTCTCTGGTGTTCATCTGGATCTCCCGGTCACGTACAGGACACCCTGCAACGTGGCCTAGATCTCATCGACTCCTTTCTCACCACCGCTGGCCTCTCTCCTGCTCCTGAGAAATCCGAGCTTCTCCTTCTCAGCCATTCCTCCTACCAGCGCTCACACAACCACTTCGTCTCTCTCCACCTTTCTGGCTCTCCCATTCCTGTCGTCACACAGTGCAACGTTCTTGGCTTCCCTTTGCATGCGGCTAAGAATGTGCAATCCCTTCACCGCGCTGTCACCACCTGCCACTCTGTAACTCACCTCCTGCGGCGCGTGGTCACTCGACGCTCAGGTCTCCACGAGGCTCACGCGTGCCGAGTTGCCCACGCGCTGGCCCTCAACAAGGTCTTGTACTTTGCACCCTACGCTTCCTTCACTCAGACTCAACTTAACGCTCTCGAGACTGCTCTTGTGGGCCTCTACAAGGCAGCTCTCAACCTTCCTATCACTACCTCTACCACTAAGCTCTTTGCCACAGGCCTCTTCCATCCTCTTCGTTCTCTTCTCAGTCTCCATCGTGACTCGCAGCTTGCCCGGCTTTCCCTTACCCGTCAGGGTCAGTGGTTATTGACTCAAGCGGGTATCTCGCCCATTCCAATCTCCCCGTTTACCTCTCCTATTCCCACCCCCGCCCCCAATCTTCGTATCCTTCCCCTCCCGACCAACATGTCCCCCGTCCTGCATGCCGGACGTCGTCATGCGGCCGCACAGCACCATTCCCCTCTCTTTGATACCCAGGGTGTAGCTTACACGGATGCCTCCTTCGTGGCTCCTCGAGGTTCCTGCGGCTACGCCCTGTACCATCCACACCTCCCTGCTCCTGAAACCCACACCAGCGGGCCGTATCTACACCCTCCAGACGCATTGTCCCTCGAGGTCCTCGCCATTGCGCATGCCCTCCAGTCATTTTCCCTCCTTCCCTCTCTCCAAGAGTACACAGTCTATTCGGACTCACAAGCCGCTATACACCACATACAGAAACGCACCCTGACCCCTTCTCTCCAACAGGAGGTCGAACGAGCGGTCTCCGCACTGCAGCCTTCCATCGTTTTCCTCCGCTGGGTCCCTGGGCATTCAGGGATTGACGGCAATGAGCTGGCCCATCAGCTCGCCCGCGACACACTTTTCCGGGCACCGTTGATCCCCTGGCCCAAGCCCTCGGAGGACGGTGGGAGACTCACCCTTCGCCGCACCATAAAAGAGGTCTACCTTGAGCTCCGCCTCGACAAACGCCTTTACCCTCCCCCTCATCCATCACTCACGGTGCCGGAGTCTCGCCTTCTTCGGCACATTCAGATGAATGCAGTTATCACCCCGTCCCGCCTCTTCCTCTATCGCTATCGATCGGACCCTTCCTGTCCCAACTGCCCCTGTATCTATGCGGACCTGGCCCATTGCCTATTCTATTGCCCGGCTGCTCAGCAGTCGGGTTCCTTCCCCCCACCCTCTCTATCCATCACCACCTGGCTCGACTGGCTTGGCGCTGAAGGGGAAGAAGAACAGCGGCTTCTGGTCGCCCAGGCGGTCGAAATGCTCGGCCTGTAAATTATGGTTGATTAAAAGTCTTTTACTACTACTACTACTACTACAAAAAATACTGAGAAAGAAAAGTTGTGAATTCACATTCTAGCAGAGGAATCTACCCGATGAAATTATGTAATTGTGAATAGAATCGAACACTGGTTTCAGGGCATATCCCTTGGCGCTTGCCCCGAAGGATAAGAGAATCGGAATAGATAGAGGAAGCCCAAGCCGAGCGAGGGGGATCTCCAAGCAAATTCTACGGAGAGCAGCGAAACACTTCTTCTTCCTCGTCACAAGCGAGATGGCGGAGCACTTCTTCGTCCACTTCTAAGCTGTATCAATATATATATATATATATATATATGTGTGTGTGTGTGTGTGTGTGTGTGTGTGTGTGTGTGTGTGTGTGTGTGTGTGTGTGTGTGTGTGTGTGTGTGTGTGTGTGTGTGTGTGTGTGTGTGTGTGTGTGTGTGTGTGTGTGTGTGTGTGTGTGTGTGTGTGTGTGTGTTTGTGTGTGTTCGGAGTTTCAGCAGTCTATTAGCGCACACAATCTCTGCTTTCCAAAGCGCAAGGCCGTGTCTGTGAAATGGAGTACAAGAGCTCAGGAATGATGGATATACAAGCACGGTACGAACAGAAGGAGTTTACACGATAGTTCTTTCTAACCGCACTAGCGAATTGAAATTTGGGGGTGTGGCGTATACCAGCTGGTATATATAGAATCTTTGGTGGGGTTTTGCATAAACACGGCGCTCCTTCATTTCTTATACGACTGGTGTGATTGCGATTGGAAAAATAAATTGCGTGTTTTACTTACGTCCGTGCCGGCACACCTTGAAAGTAGTCGATAGATAGAATTACGGCAGAATGACTTCGATGCCAGTTTTGCCAGCTGTTGCGATTGAGAAAACTGGCAAAAACGTATGGTAGCTGTTTGCACAACACTATTCCGCACATACCATTAATTCAATAGTCTGGTTGAAAACGCTCAGTGCGCGTTTAGTTTAATCCGTACATCCTGCTTGCCCTCACTTAGAGGTCTGCAGCAGTGCCGCCCAGAAAATAACTGATATTAGACGAAGTGTTATCAGAAGAAGTGTTCCCGTGTGCCTGGATGGTAGTTCTAGGTAGGCTTTACGTACCGTAACCGTCGCCTTTAGAGCCACAGGACCTGTAGCGAGGTGCCACTTCGATTGCAGGGCACTGTACACAAGAGTGACGCAGACTTTACGCGGCCCTTTCAGCGATATAAATGGTGATTAATGGAAACTTTTTATTCTACGAGGTGAGGCAAGCCTGTCAACAGGATTGCAATAGCTTTAATTCACATTTTTAATAGGCAGTAACTTCCCCAAAAGATATCTTGGTAGCTTGACTGTATAGTTGGAATTTGTCGCTGGAATCAAAGTGCAATGTGCTCTGACTTCAGAAAGTGAACCCGTGTAATCAGAGCACAGTCAATGCCCTAATCAAAATTCAGTCGTTCACTTGACTCGTGCTCTGGCTCAGGGCAACTGCAGTTCAAAAATTCCACGCTCATGATGATTTATTTATTTTAGCGCTCCAACGCTGCTCAATAAGTATATGAATAAAAAAATTGCAACGTGAGCACTGAAAAAACACCCCACAGAAATGCTTCCCGCGAGCTGTCGTTTGTCGTGGAAGTGGGCCGTACGCTCTAAAGGCCGGGATACATGGGGCAGTTGTACGGCGGCAGGTCTGCGATTTTCGCCCGACGGCGCGTACATGCCGCCCGGCGTCGAGAAAAACGTCCCCCGTCGCCGTTCTTGACTGGCCAGATACTAATGCGAAAGCATTTCTTGGCTCATCATCGTCCGACGAGACAGATCCATAACCAATCCAATACTAGCCACATCCCATCCATACACTGGCGAAGAAGACGAGCGTTCATGCAGTCCTTTCTTGGCAAAAAACTCAAATAGAAACAAAATTCAAAAACAAAACAAAATATGAAAACAAAAGAAAACAAAATGTAAAAAATAAAAATAAGAACAAAAATTAAAAGAATACGAAAAATACGCTTCAAAAAGGAGAAGAAATAACGAACAAAAAAGAGAAAATAACAATAATGGCAAAAAGACGAAAAAATGGAGGTCGAAAGAGAGGACAGGGTAAGGCTTTCGCTTTTCCGCTCTCAGGCAGACTTCAGTGCTATCCTGTAATTTTTGGACGCGCGGATGCTGCAGTGGCATAGCCGCTAAGCCACCGCAGCGGGTGCACACACGGATCTTGGAGCAGTCAATATAATCATGCCGATGATGAGTGACGCAATAGTGCCGATAAATGAATACTGGGTTAACCAAAGAGGATGTAAGCAAAGCTTTGCAAGCAATCTCAACGGGGAAGCGGAAGGCGAGGATCAAGTGCGTGTAAATCTGTTGAAGGACGGCGAAGATATTCTGCAAACTTGCAACTCTTTTTAAAGAATGCCTTTTGAGCTCGAGCGTTACTGAAGCATGATATAGTGCTTTGATTATTATTCAAAGTCAGAGACTTTCAGAAAGTAAAGCAATTAGCTTAAGGTTGCTACTCATTGCTCGCAAGTTTTCTATTAAGTAATCAGTTGTTAAATCAGCGCAAGGTTAGATTTAATCAATTTAATCAAGCAAGGTGCCGGGCTCGTTTGACGAAAGTGTACTCAGCAATAAACCGTATTCTTACTATTAACCCTTTCGGAAGCCTCTCAGTATTTAAATCCACTGCAAATTTTTTTCTCCCGAATAGTACACTCAGGCTTCCAGAAAACACGTTCATAAGTTTTCTATTAGCAGGAGCTGTTAGCAGCGTGGCAGCGGCGGCCGCACTGAACTAACGTTTCCTATAGAAACTGGTTTTGAATTGCTGCAGGTCAGCAGTAAATTTTTGTAACTGTTCCGCACATCTATGGTTGCAGCCGCTGCTTCTAAGTCATCAGTACGGCAAACGTGAAATCCCGAACGCGCGAAGCTCAACTGAACATGACTGATGCCAAAGTTGAATTTGTTGACTGTCAGTGCAACTATCACACAGGAAAATGTGCGAGAATCGCGGATTCAATTATCAAGGAAAAAATTGCCGCTGCTTGGCTGGCAGACGTTTTAAATCATGAGCTCAAGCATCTAAAAAACTAGTGACGATTGTGGCACGCCCTACATTCGATCGACTGTGACTGAAGATTATAAGTGCGACTAGATCAGCTGCTTCCATTAAACTTACAGAGACCGTTGAAAACAGTGAGGACTCGTTAGACTTTATTAAACAGCAGTATAATGATTTGCTCTCACGAACCGAAAGAAATGGACAGGATTTAGCCGAAATGAAATGTAGGCTGTACAAGCTTGAATAACAGCACCACAATGTGATAGGGATGATTGGGCTTAAGCAGCACCACCTAGAGGGTGTTGGCTTAAGTCGACAACCACGAATGGAGAAGCTGACAGCTCAGGCTGGAGTTTTATGGAGTTGAACAAACCGATATTGAAGACCTGCTGGACAAAATCAGGGCGCTGGCTTCGCAACATAACCTGCAGCAGCTGCCGGAGTGCGATGTCGTTTTAATACACCCGGCGGCCAGCAGACAAGGACAAAATTTCAGGCGTAATTTGTCGTTTTGTGAAGCAGTTTAATAGCTAGGGACGTCTGATGGCGAGGTAGGAACAAGCTGTATGACTCTGACGATGCACTATTCATCCTGGGAAAGTTGACAAAATAAACATGTGCACTCCTGACTCACAAAAAACTGGGCCAAAAAAATAACTTCAAGTGCGTGTGCATATAGCAATGGTCGAGTTATTTTCCGGAGGAAGGGCTGGAGAGCGTAATAGTGATTGCCAGCACAGGAGTTCTGGACAAGCTGAGAGAAGAATTAAGCTTCTTGCCAGACATGTCAAGCGAGTCGTACAGTTTTCCGCATAGCTTTGGAAATTATTTAGAAAAACAATAAGCTAAATCATTCAAACGCTCCATTCAAACGTGCAATCAATAAAAACAAAGAATGCGGTTTGCACATTGTTTTGAACAAGTGCAGGACTCACTCGAAGCAATATTGATAAAAGAGATATGGTCCATTAATGATGCCGATCTTTCTCACCTGCCGTCATATAAAACTATTCGACCTGTCCAGAGGCCGCGGCGGAAAAACTTGCATATTTGCTAATGATTCATTTAGTCATGAACTTGTTGGAGTTTACTCTGTTGTAACCCAAGGCTATAAATTTTGGTTATAAGGATGCAAAGTACTGTACTGCCTGTGTGCTACCGTCCTCGCAGTGGCTGTTATACTATATTAACACTGAGATAAAATACAAATACTTCAGCTTTAACATCATCAGAGCCTATATTCGTCGGAAACACATCAATCAGAAAGGATGAATTCTTAGTTATTCTATTAGGAAGGCTAATAAGGCTATAGCAGCCGTGAGCCTTTATTAAACATCAATATTTTTTACGGAGCTAATTCGCACATACTGATATCTATGTTACCGCCAAAAATATAATCTAAATTATTATTAGGAATAAAAACTAATATTGATCAAAAGTGTTTTAGCAGCCGTCGCGGTTGCTCAGTGGTTATGGTGCTCGGCTGCTGACCCGAAAGACGCGAGTTCGATCCCGGCCGCAGCGGTTGAATTTCGATGAAGGCGAAATTCTAGAGGCCCGTGTTCTCTGCGATATCAGTGCACGTTAAAGAACCAGAGGCGGTGTAAATTTCCGGAGCCCTTCACTACGGCGTCTCTGATAGCCTGAGTCGCTCTGGGACGTTAAACCCCATTAACCAACCATCAGTGTTTCAGAGAAACAATTTTTTGTCTAAAGCTGTTTGTTTTCTATATACACATATATATATATATATATATATATATATATATATATATATATATATATATATATATATATATATATATATATATATATATATATATATATATATATATATATATATATATATAACTAAACGTTCCTGTACAAGCACGACGGCAACGCTGGGCATCGTTCCCTTGTAAAGACTGTTGTCGTCAACTTTCATAAGCTGAAATAAAGATTTAACTGCGCGAAAGGGTTAGCACACAAGGGAGTTACATTCACGACACTTAGAAGCGCCGTAGGCTGACCTTTGCGGCTAGCAATCACATGACGATGACCTATGCACGCATGAAAAAACATCTGTCATTCTCGCTTGGAATCGCGGCCACAAATTCGGGTGCAAAGAGCACGCTACACCGAACTTTTTTTAGTGCTCGAACGAGCTAGTGTCTGCTGATCTCTGTATTACGGCGCCCGCATTCGCGCCGACGTCCAAGCACTTGTCGCAAGTTCTCACGCCCATAATGGTGAAACTGCCGTCCTTCCATTTGGCAAGAGCTGCCAAATGGAGAATGATTTACTTGGCTTTCGTAACACTCTTGTGTACGGCTGGTAAGTATTACCGTGTCCTATTTTCCGCAGTCGTAGCATTGTAGCAAGAGGAATAACGCAAATGAGGCGTTCACTGTCACATTAGCGCTCTCGAGAGCATGTCATCGGCGTTGAGGAGCAGTCGGCACGCGCGCCATCTGTCGCGAAATCCCTCTCTTTCCCTTGGAGCAATGGGCTAATGTTTCCATGCGCCGCGTGCGTCGACTTGTACTTCTTGACTTTATCCCTTCTGACACATTTACGCGTAGTGAAGGGTGGCTTATTGGGGGCACTGGAAGCGCAGGAGCCGGAAGACGAAGCAGACCGTGTTACGGAGCGTAGAACCAGACCCCAAGAAGCAACTCGAGCTGAAGCGCCCGCCCCAGCCGGCAGCTGACGCAGCCTAACCAGCTTCGTTGTCCGCGGAGTCGGCTCATGCTCGTCTTCATTACAGTTGCCCCGTAGGAAAGAGAGCTATCCTGGCGACTCAAGGCGAGGAGTTGATGAGGGTGCCGTATTACGATTTAAGGCGGCTGACGTGAACGAATTCGCGGCCACGAATGGGGTGGTCCTAAGAAGGAGTCACTGGTTCGATGGTGCAGTTGACAGGTGATGCACGCTCCAAGGCATAGAGTTAATACAACCAACTCCAAGGTACATAAAGGCCCCGGGTATACTTGACCGAAAATTTTAATAAGGCCGGAACAGAGAGCAAGACGAATGAATTAGCGGGCAAGTAAGTAGGCGACTTGCCTTGGTCGCTCTCATGTTTGTGGAGGCCTTGGTTGTCGGAGGTCAATAAGGTATACATAGCTGGCGGAACTTCTCAGCATGACGGACAACGTGAGAAAGGAAATTGTATTCTGAGCTTGCAGGGCCGTGGTCAGGCTTGCATCAAGAGGCCGGTAAGGTTCACGGCCGTGTGAAATCAATAACAGAAAGAAACTTGTTGTTTCTTGGGGAGCAGTGTTGTAAGTATACCCATGACTATGCTCGTATATACTAACTAGGACTCTGAGGAAGACTCCATACAATTTTTAATCTCGGTAAAATTCGATTATGTGGTTCTTCCTGTCTATGAAGCCCGTTATACTTAATGGCACGGACAGGCCGGGACACTCTATTTTTCGTTCTTTTTATGGTCCTACAATAAATTTTGTCGATGTTGATTTTTCATCATCATCATTATCATTTGCCTGACTACGCCCTCTGCAGGACTAATCTCCCATTTCTCTCCAACTAGCCCGGTCCTGTGCCAGCCGCGGCCCACCGCAAACTTCCTAATCTCATCCGCCTACTAGACTCTTTGCCGCCCCCCGCTACGCTTGTCTGCATCAATCCAGTCCATTACCCTGTTATTAGTTTGTTTCGATTTATGGGGGTTTAACGCCCCAGGCTATGAGGGACGCCGTAGTGAAGGGCTCCGGAAATTTCGACCACATGGGGTTCTTTACGGGCGCCGAACGTACAGTACACAGGCCTCTAGCATTTCGCCTCCGTCGAAATGCGACGGCCAGGCGGAATCGAACCCGTGTATTTCGGATCAGCGGCCGAGTACCATAACCGCTGAGCCACCGCGGCGGCCCCATGATGATACTGATGTTCGTCCAGCAGCAAAAGGCGCATTAATTGCTACTAAAATTATCTGCATTTAATCACTTCCCAGCCACTCGAGTCAAAATCGTCATATCAAGACTGAAAAGGACTGCTGGATCTAGGTTTGGAAGTGAATGGTGGTGTAGGCTAGCCAAACGGATCAAAGAAACTGTCTTCACCAGCCTTAGTTTGCTTGCAAAAACAGTCGGAACTTGTGGAATTACCTGTATTTCGTTTTTCTTTTTAATCTTTGCTAGTTAACTATGGAGGCCAACTTCACTTAGACGCAGGCTGGTGATCCATGACTAAAATATTTCAGCGCAATATTGAAACAACCGACACAGATTCCAAGATGCGCAAGCAAGGGCGTCCGCAGAATTTTTTGCAGGGGGGGGGCCCCATTGGCTGTTGGCGCCGGAGGGGGGGGGGTGGTTATGTTCGTAGCAAAAAGGCACTATTTGCGGAGTAAATTTATTTATTTATAAATAAATAAAATAAATAAGTAAAATACACACATGAAAGAAAAATTACAAACAGCAAATTAAAGCGTGGCTAGGAGAGATACATTGGAGTTTATCAACGAAGAAACAATTAAAATTAATAAAAATGCAAAAAGATACTATCACTTCGTGGAGAAGAGTGCTCAGTCTTGCTGCATACGGGTTCTCGACACACCCGGATTGATGACCAGCACACAGCACAATATGTTCACAAACACGCAACGACAGTCAGTCAGTAAACAGCAACTGTAGACGCCTCGGATTTTTCTGGGCGAATTGCGTGATGACACGGGTGATAAATTCATTCCTGTGCTTCATTACACGCTCTCGGTGCACACTCATCATACAAAGGCCGTCCAGTCTGTCGTTTGTCATCGTTGAGCGTAGCCACGTTTTCACTCTCCTCATTGTACTGAAGGAGCGTTCGACCGTACAGGTAGTAACTGGCAAAGCCAGAGCCACCTCAATGGCTTTTGCAACACCAGGGAAGAATGTCTTGGCCTGATGTAGAAGCTCGCAGTAAGTTATTTCTGATGGGTCCCCAGTTTTGTTGCACCACATCTCGTACCAAGAGATGGCCTCTTCCTTGAAGTTGTCGATGCCGTAAAAGCACTGGAGTTCTTCGGCGAGAACAGCGAACTCAACACGGCTCAAGTGCTTCATTTTTGATGGATGCAGCTGGAGAAGTTTGAAGCTCCTCTCATTGCTTTCAGAAAAGCGCCGAGCTAAAGAAGCAGTGAGGGAGTCCAAGTACGGCACATATATTGCCACACGGTAGTATTCCTCCGGCGACTGAATCCCGTAGTTGTCTCGGTGGGCCTGACGAGAGACTTGTCTTGGCACAGATGTCACCACATTTAAGTGATTGGCTGCCTCCCTTGCTGCATTCATGATGTTAGAGAACTCCTCTACAGCGTTCGTCCGGTGGCCGCGAAAAATACGTTGCAGCTCAGTGATGTGGTCATGCACAGAATGGAAGTCCATGGATACACCTTGCAGAATGTTCGTAACTGGTTCGAGCCGAGCGCTGTACTTCGCTACAATATGCAAGCAGACGATGAAAGATGAGCTTGTTGTTGCGCAGTAGAGGATGTGAGCTCGTTGTCTAGTTGCAGCGTTCGAGCATGATTCCGTGGACGCGAGCTCCTCGAGTGCTTCGACTATGGCCACGTAATGCTGAGAGAAGATCCTAATAGACTTATATTTTGCAGACCATCTTGTCTCACACAGCATCGGAATGTTCGGCACCAATTTTCTCCGGAGTACGCTCTCGCGGAAGAAGTTTATGGTTTGTTTGATTATGCCAATTGTGTTTCGAATTTCAGAGACGTCGTTCAGATCGTTGATGACGAGATTTAGTTTGTGACTTGCACAGTGGAAAAATAGTGCCTTCGGGAACTGTTTTTGTATAATTTTGTTCACTCCAGCTTCTTTTCCAGCCATTGTAGAGCATCCATCGTACCCCTGTCCAACGAGGTTCGAAAGAATCAGCCCGACATTCGTCAAAAACTTCAAGATTGCCGCGGCGATGCAAGCGGAGTTTAATTGCTCCAGCTCTACAAATCCCAAAAACTGCTCTCGAACGCACACTTCGGCTCCCGCCTTGTCAATAAAGCGAACGCCTATAGACATCTGCTCTTTTCCTGAAATATCTGCAGTTTCGTCAGCAAGAACGGAAAAAGCAAACGCTTTGTTAGCTTCGGTAACTATCTGCTCTTTCAGGATGTCGCCACAGATTGTGATGATCTCGTTCTGGACGCGGACAGAAGTGTACTTGGCATTGCCAGCAGAAGAAGCGAAGTGCTCCTGAAGTAGAGTATCTCCAGCTTCTACACGAAAGTCAAGCAGATCATTGAAGACTCCACTATCGGACTGCTTGCCGCGAATTGGCAAGTCATGCGTCGCGCAAAAGACAATGGTGGAAACTATTGGAAATAGTTTCTCACGGTTCCTTTCAACTTGCGCGTGGAGTGCTCTGTTCAGCTGCTCTACAACGGGTAGCTGCTTGCCTTTCATCACATCCATAAAGTTCTGTGAGGCCGTCATTGCCTCCTGGTGCCATTGGGATTTTACGTGATCCCTGCACGCCTCGTGCATTTTTCTGTAGTTACTGAAAGCGCGCACGATAAAACTTCCTTGAGTACCCCGGTGAACACGTGGAGGAAAAATGACGCAAAAACGACAAATAGCGCCTTTCGCTGTCGCTGAGTACGCAAGCCAGGGGGCGTAATCTCCCAGCCATTGATGTCGAAAAGGCCTCTTTCCAGGTGTTACATCCTTCTTAAAATCGTATGTAACATTTGGTGACCATGGCTTAGTAAGAAGACGTAACTTCAAAAAGTCCGGTATGCCAGTGAGTTTAGCTTTGCCTAGAAACTCTCCTAAGTCATATTCTTGAGGCAAGTTATTTGTTTTCTTGATGTTGTCTCCGGACTTCGATCCCAAGCAAGGAGAAAGGGAATCGTCTCGGCTTACTGCGTGACCGGAGCTCGCTGGTGAAGTTCCTTCCATGGAGACGACGACGTCGGCTACTGTCCGGTGATGAAAGGTTGCATCGCTCTGGTCAAATCCGGACTTAAATCCCAAGAAAGGAGAAATGGAATCATCTCGGCCTGCTGCATTACCTGAACTCACTGTTGACAGAGTCCCTTCCATGGAGTCGACGACATCAGCTACTGTCCGGTGATAAAAGCTTGCATCACTCTGTTCAAATGCTACACCGTTGTCACATATCACACCAGAATCTGCAGGGGCGCATTTGGATAACGCTTCGTCAGACAACCGCTGACGCTTGAAGAAGCGCCGAATGTCCATCATTCGGAACCGCGCGAGACAAAGCTGGCTATGGAGTTCTTCGGGGTTGGTAGTGTTAAAAATATATACACATTGATTGAAAAAACGGTTGAATGCGTACGTTGAAAACAAAAAATGACTATATATACAACGAAAACTTATTTACAAGATAAATGCACGCTCGCAGCTTCATACACCTCGCTCCATCTTGCTCGCGCAACCGCACAGTCGAGTATTTGCACACACACTACTCGCCGCTCGTCGTTTTCTCGTCCGCTGTCTTGATTGTTCTCAGCTTCGTTGACAACCGGCCACTAAAAATACCGAAGCACAAACACAGAGGCGCGCACACATGCAAGGGCCTACTTGCCGCAGTATCCCCGAATACGCACTGTTGGAGTTGAGGGTTCAGGACAGGAGTGCCGCTGAGCGAAGAGGTAGATGGCGAAAGGAGAATAGGTTTATTTACATTTTACATTGGTGGTTAGAAGTGAGACGATTCTGCCGCATCCGTTGTCGAGTTTTATATCCTTCTTGTTCCCTAAAGTCCCTAGGTTGAGGACGCCCTTGCCGGAGTGGGAGGGGCCTAGAGCTTTCACCTGTGCGCACACACACGACACTGCACTCATGGTCACGCCCCCTTCACATGTGGAGTCTGAGGGAAAGAAGGTTGTCGTCGAGGTAGCGTTGACGGCGGTAGGTGATGGCCTCCGGCCAGCCGAAGGTTTCTGCGGGTCACCGACATCTGTTGATCATCAAATGCCACCCGCCGCTCGAGGCCAGACGCGAGGTCACGAAAACGCCGAAAGTGGTTCCTCGTGCTTGGGTCGGAGATGAGGCCCGCCAGCTTGTCGCGGTGCTTGGGCACGCCAAAGAGCAACCGGAGACGAGGCCCTTTGTTCCCTGGCACGGTCACGGCAAATGGGGAAGATAACGTTCGTCTCCCCGAGGCGGCGGCGGCGTTCTACACGTGCAGGCACTTTGTGAAGGGGGTCTGGTTTTGTTCCTGCACTCCAACCGGGCAAACTCCGTAATTGAAGTCAGCTGGCACCTGGGTCCTCTCGGTGCTTGTGGTCCATGGCGGCAGGCCCGAAAGCAATCACCCTCAAGTCGCTAGCAGCCATACACAGTAGAAACAGGCGTGCTGGCGGCCACCCGGCGAGACTTGTTGTCGTCGTTCCTAATAGCACTTTGGGGGTGAAAGGAACGCCTCGCGACTTCCGAGGGGAAGGGACACTCGCCACTCCGGTCGGAAAATTTGTTTTGTGTGTTTTTATGGGGTTCAGAGCCCCAAAACGACTCAGGCTATGAGGGACGGAGTAGTACAGAGTTCCGGATAATGTCGACCACCTGGGTCTCTTTACCATGCACTGACATCGCACAGTACATGGGCGCTGTTGGGATTTGAGGCCCAGCCAGAGGTGACAGGCGAGCCAGGCGAGCCAGGCGAGCCAGGAAGGCGCCATCGGGCTGCCTTGACCAAAGGCGCTGGCTTCCGGAGAAGATGCAAGGAACGCTGGTGTGGGGGCGCCTCTGGAGACTGCGTCGCCGTGAACAAAAGCAACTGCTAATCCCCTTTGCCGAAGATTCTGAAAGCGGCGCTTCTACCGAACTGCGCTCTCCCGTGGATCGGAGGAGACAGCGAGCGGCGGCGGCGCCAACTCATCGCCTGCTTGCCCTTGAGCAGCCCGACAAAGCGGGGGTGGACACGGCTGATTTGTCCCTCCCTCCTGAAGAATTCATCGGTGGCCGGATTGTGCACTGTCTGCCTCCGTGTGGCTATCTCTCTAGAGATCAAAGAAACAGGCACCCATCTCAAGACGCCTCGAAACACATGCTCGCCGGTGCCGCTGTATGTCTGCAACGACGCGTCCCCGGACGCGGCACTTCGCAGATGTGACCCAAAGCTGGAAGCGGGGCCGCTTTTACTCTTTTTGCTGAGCGCACCGCCGCCCCTGGTGTGCGGCCATCACTCACGGTTAGAGTGAGTGATTTTCCAGGGGGGTGCAGCCGCCCCCCCTTGCCCCCCCCTCCGGACGCCCATGTGCGCAAGCTCTTTGTCCTCAGCGTCTTCAGTGTCCTTTCCATTAGTGCTAAGTGTCTTCTATACATGATTTTAGTTTCGATACCTGGGCGCCGCCATGGATGGATGGATGGATGGATGGATAGGAGCGCCCCCTTTGAAACGGGGTGGTGGCAATTGCCACCATGCTCAGCTTTTCTTTATTTATTATTTTTTTTGTTTACTGTGTTGGCAATTCTCATTAAGATTCTCCATCAACTTTTGCCTACGGTTTCCTACTATTCTAACCTTATGCCACATCTCTGCTTTTCAGCCACCAATCCTCCAATCGCTTTTTGCTGACCTCCACTGCAGATTTATTTACATGACCATTGTTATCTTTAAACCCTAGGGCCTCAGAAAGAGTGACTGTGCCTGCATCGACATCCGGATGGATACCATCACATTTGATTATGAGGTGTTCAATTGTTTCCACAGATCTACCACACACTGCACATGTGTCATCTTCTTCGTTAAATTTCTTTTTGTAGCTGCGCGTTCTAAGACACCCTGATCTAGCTTCAAAGAGTAGGGCACTGCCTCTTGAGTTATCATAGAAAAATTCTTTCCTGATCTGCCTTTTCCAGAATCGATATAGTTCTACACTATGTTTCTTTTCCATTGAATTCATCCAATTTTTAACTTCCGCGTTTTTAACCTGTCGTTTAATGCTCTTTCTTTCTCCGTCCTCATGACCGGCATACTTACTGGTTAGTTTTCTAGTTCTTTTCCGCCACTGTGAGTCAACGTTCTTTCTGTATAAATATTTAAATACCTTAGCTGCCCATCTGTTATCGTCCAATTTCCTCAGGCGTTCTTCATATAGTATTTTACTCTTAGCTTCCCGTGCCTCGAACGATGCCCAGCCCATATCCCCTTGTACTGCCTCGTTTGTGGTTTTGCCGTGGGCACCTAGTGCTAATCTTCCAACAGCTCTCTGATTAACGTCTAATCTCGACTGAACTTCTGCCCTTAAGCACAGAACCGCATTGCCGAAAGTAAGTCCCGGCACCATTATTCCTTTCCAAATACCTCTTAGTACTTCATATTTGTTGTACCCCCATAATGCCCTATGTTTCATTATCCCGGCGTCTCTTCGTCCTTTTGCCCTAAGAGCCTGTTCATGCTTTTCCGTGTATATCTGCCCTTCGTTTAGCCATATCCCGAGGTATTTGTATTCGGCCACTTTGGGTATTTCGTGGCCTTGTATTGTAAGCACCTGATCAGTTGTATCGTTAAAAATCATCACACCTGATTTAGTTGCGCTAAAACTGAATCCTAGAGCGTCTCCTTCGTCTCCACAGCAATTAACCAAAGTTTGTAAATCTTCCTGGCTATCTGCTAACAGTACAATATCGTCCGCATACATTAAACCCGGGAGTCGCTGCTCAACTACATTTCCGCCTAATCTGTACGATAGATTATAACCCAGATTACTTTCTTCTAGCCTTCTTTCCATATTTATCACGTAAAGCATGAACAGCAGCGGTGATAGAGGGCAACCTTGCCTTAATCCTTTGTGCACCCCTACAGTTGTGGTACTTTTTTTCCCTTCCCATGTAATTTCAACTTCATTATCTCGGTAGATTTCCTGTAGAAAATCAATTACCTCATCACCAATACCTAAATCTTTCAATATGCTCCACAGGAGTTCCCTGTTCACGTTATCGTATGCACCGCTTATGTCTAGAAAGGCTATAAACAGAGGTCTATTTTCCGCCTTAGCTATTTCTATGCATTGGGTAAGCACGAACAGGCTGTCATCTAACCGCCTACCCCTTCTGAACCCATTCTGAAGTTCTCCGAGTATCCTATTCCCTTCTACCCATGACTGCATTTTTAATTTCACCGCCTGCATTGCCAGCCTGTACATAACAGATGTTATCGTAATCGGACGGAAGGATTTTATGTTCATCTTATCTCCTTTCCCTTTATAAATCAAATTCATTTTACTCTGTCTCCAGCTGTGCGGAATTTGCTGATTTGTTATGACTGCCTCCAATGCTTTTATCAGCGCGTCCTTGCTTCTTGGGCCAAGTTCATTAATCAGCTTAATTGGAATTTCGTCTATCCCTGCGGATGTGGTTTTAGGAATATTCGCTTCCGCCTTTTCCCAGTTAAGACTAGTCAGTTCTAAGCTGTTCTCTTTTGTGCTGTCCTGTGTTGCCGCCTCACTTGGGGAGATTACCCCATTGGCGTCGCTAAAAGACGCAGCTATAAATGACGTAATGTAGTCCACAGCATCGTCTCCCTCCAAACATTTTCCCTCAGCATCTATAATCTGTTCCTGCTTTCTTTGATTTGTTTTTCCCAACCAGCTTATATGGTTCCAGAATTTTCTTGGCCCCCCTTTATTTGCCTCGCGAACTTCAGCCAGCCATTTATCAGAGGACTGCTTTATTTTAGCCTGGACTAGGACCTGAACTTGCTGTTTCTTTTGTCGATAAGATTCCCATTTTTTTCCTATTTCCTCTACAGATAACTGCGCCCTCTTTGCTTCTCTGTGTTCCCTTGAAGCCACCCGTCGTTGTTCGATGGCCTCCTTAATTTCCATATTCCACCAGCTTCGTGGCTTCCTCTTTCCTCTCCAGCGGTTAACTCCTTTCACTTGTTTCATTTTTGTAGCGATGAGCAGTTCCAACTGATTATAATCCCAATTTTCCATGTGGCGTTTCTCAATTATTTCTTCTATATCGGCTGATATTAGCGCTATTTGTTCATCATTTAATTTTGCGTTGTCTTTTGGACTTCGTTGCATTTCTCTTTTGCCTAGGGCTCCCAACTGTAGACTAATACGTTTATGATCACTTCCTAGGCTGTCCTTCCCCTCTTCGTCTATTTCCATTATTGCGAGCTTGCTATAGATGCCCTGCGACATTAGACAGTAGTCAATGGTTGTTTGCCTGTTACGGGATTCCCACGTGATTTGTCCCTCACATTTAGTTTCTCTATTGACAATAACTAAGTTGTGCCGCTCACACAAGTCTAGCATTAACTTCCCGTTACAATCTGTGTATCCATCCAGATCCTCGATGTGGCCGTTCATGTCTCCAAGCAAAATAATATCGACACCGTCTCCAATCTGCTTTATATCGTCATTGAGGCACTTAACTAGATCCTTGTTTTCTTGCCTGCATTTGTCCCCGGTCCCTAAATAAACTACCCCTAGCCATGTCCTTTTGCCAGCAATTGTACCTGATACCCAGACATGTTCTTTGCAAGTTGATTTTATTCTTTGCCAATTTGTTCCTTTATGTATCAGCATACCTACTCCTCCTCCCTTCTTGTCCGTTGTTGTTCTGTTGCACCCTTCCCAGACATAGCCATCGATGAAAGGTGGATCTTCTAGATCCCTCAGATGTGTCTCGCATAGAGCGTACACACCTACTGCTTCGTCCTTTAACTGCTGTTCTATTTCTAGCCATTTCGCTCTCTTTCTACCCCCTTGCATGTTTATGTAACTGATCCTGGCGTTAAATTTCTTTTTCGTAGTTTTCTTTCTGGGCCTCCTAGTGGCCATTTTGTTGGGATCAGCCGCTATTGTTACATTTACATCGCTTCTACCTACACCTACGCCCTGAGCCACCGTGGACCCCCTAAAAAAGCTACCGCTCGGCCTCCCAGGCGCCTGCCTATCTCTTCTCCTACCCTTCCACTGAAATGGATGCCATCTCGTCCAAAGTCTCTGCCCGAACCTGCCCTGTGCACTTCCTTGTTTATTTCTACCACCTCAAAGCCTTTCTCGAGGCCTAACTGCCTTATCTCGCGATTAAGATTCACAACGTCTTTAGCAACCTCTGCATTCCTTCCTTGTACCTCAGGCACTGTACACACCACGATCTGCGCTTGCTGTGCTATCGCCCTTATACCGTCAACTCCCTCAGCTAATGTTTTCCCTACTTGTGCGGCGTTACCATTCAGGACATCATTTAGCCCCGCCGCTACCACTACCAAGTTACGCCTTGCAGCCTTCTCGGAAAGTTCACTTTTAGTCGCTGTCAGGACATCGTCCATTGTCTTTCCTGGAAACACCCCGACTGCTACCCGCCTATCACCCTTCACCCGGTCCAGAATAGCTCTTTTGCAGCGCCCCATGTTTGAGTCACCAGCGATAAGCACTAGGGTACTCTGCCACTCCCTCCTAACTTCCGGATCTCGCTGCCTCTTATCAGCGACTGTGCCCTCATTTCCTGGAAGTAGCCCGGACCCCTTCTCAGTACCGCCTCTCGAATTCCCAGCTGCCACCTGTGCATAGCTGTTCCTGCCTGAACATGTCTGACCTACTGGCCCCTCGCTGTCCATGCCAGTGCAAGCCCCATCCACGTGGCTGGCGCTGGAATGCCCGCCATTGTGGCTTCCAATGGCGGTGTCAGCCGTTTTGACTCGATCTGAGATAGCTGTACTTGAAGCTTACGCTTCTCTGCCCTCTCTATCTGTAACTCTGTTTCTAGAGCATCCATCCTTAGCACTAGTTCGCTGTTCGCCCGTTCAGCCCTGTCCAGGCGTGCACCTAATACGCAGAATTTGCACATAAAATCTGCGCCTTCGGCCTCCTCCACTGAATCGAACCGCGTTTCTTTTAAATTCACCGATTCCTCACACTCCATACATCTAACCTTCAGTAACTTAACCATCGTAGCAACACTCGATTATTGCTTGCACCAAATGCCCAGATATCTACACGCTCAAGACGAAAACACTTGAAAACACGTGCAAAATCAAATAAAAGTCTGGCTACCGCAAATGCCGATCAATCACTTGGAAAAAAATAGCTATCTCTCTAAAAGTTAACGCACAAAAAAAACACTGAGACAACTGTCGGCCAAATAGTCCCGGCCGAAATTAGGTCACTGACCTAAATTCTATTCCTTAACCTGCACTTCCCCTAACAGCCCAAAAAACTAAACGCACTTTTAAAACTATCAAAGGAAAGTACTCATCTATTTTACGCAGACGCTCTCGCAGTCTGTCCGGTCCCGGTCTCCACGCGTGATCCGAAGATGTTTGTTTTACTCGAGCGCCGCCTACCGCCGACGCCATCTTGGACTGATAATTTGCAGCCGGTGGGCTGCAGACGAAGCAGCGTGCGATCTTTGAAAGTGTCATTCGCCCGTTTTATTCCTTCCAAGCCTAGAAATTTTGGGTGGGCGTTCGCCTCGTGTCCATCCTCGTTTGTGCTATGCCATTAGCTCCTGCAATAACCAACTGGGAGCAAGCGACCGTTCCTCAACGCAGCGAACGATCAGCATCGGTGAGTGCCATGCTCGCAGTTCACGCGTGCTTTTTTGTCGCCGGTTGCCTGTAGGGCGAATGCGGCACGGTGTTGCATGTTAGAAAAAACGCAAGCAAAATGTGTTGAAACACAAGATCGCAGGAGAGCAATGAATATCTAGTTTTTCGTGGAGCGCAGTTTTTCATGAACTCTCTCGCTGCCTGCTTGGACATGGCGAGTGTGACAGTTTAGATGCTGAGCTTGCGACAGAGTACCCCGTTTACAAACTGAACATTTTGGAAACAGCGAATACATGACCGAAACGAATCCACTTCTGATGATTAGAATGTTGGTTTGCGGAGATACGCGCGATGAAATTGAAATTCGGCCCCTCCTGCCGCTTGCGTAGGGCTGTTCGTACTACGAGCGATACAAGCCAGTTGACTGAAAGCAATTCGCATTCTCGCCTTCTCCGCTCCCGCCAGTACTCACTGGTGCACAAATACCTGAAAATGTGCAGTTACACGATCTAATAGGTTGGTACGTTAATGGAACGCTATTACCACTTACACTGACAGGCAGAATCGCCGCACCTGTGTTGAGAATTCCAATCTCAATCGGATCGGGGCACTGCTCAAGTCGCTGCGTTTGTTGTATCTCTGGCACGGTTATGCATAGTGTGGATTTTTTTACAGTGCATTCGATGCGATATCAGTCGAATAATTTATTTCAATGCGTGGCAGAGTTTACCGTCCTGTGCATGCCGTGTATTTTTTCATCTTACATTGCCATGGCTGCATTTTTCCTCACTTTGCAGTTGGGTAAAAGTTCATGTCGCCGCTTCTATCATGCCATGCTGTGCAAATTAAATTAGTGTCACTAACGACATGTTTATTTTTTTCAGGTGGCGATCCCCACACCCTCCCGATATTGACGATCATGTGGGGCGGCGAAACGAAGTGGCCAAATTTGTGAAGTCCTCACATAGTGTACTGCTGAATTAAAAGAACTTTGCCAAGGCCGTCCAAATACTTGATCTCTTAAAATTATGCACAGATTACAGTTTGGTAACCCAGGCGCTGCGCTTCGTTCCGCGCCCGATATTAGGCACAGGCAGTGGGTTTGTTTCTGTCTGCATTTCGTTCACAAAGTGCGCTAACGTTTAAGCTTTTTGTTGGCGCAAGTATCTTGATCAACTACGCCCACTGCCAATGCAACTCGGGACCGGCGGAAAAGCGGTGAAGAAATGGACACCGCAGACGTGCTGAGACCTTCACATAACATGGTGCACGTAAATACTGGGGGCGTTTGTTTTTTTCTACTTTCGTCGACTATTTCCGCAACCGACAATAAAACAATGATGTCTAGAAGACGTTGGTGTTTCGTACAACATTGCTGCTTTTGTTGTACAGACGCAAACACGCGCTTGACCGGTAGCTAAGCAGCCACGGCCGTTGCTCCGCGCGCCGGATTATCAGCCCAGGGGAAGACGGCAACAGTGGGGTGTCGCGCAGCGCACGTGTTTGAGAGTATTTCTCCCTCTCCTGCCCGCTCCTCGTAAAATGGTGTATAATTACGGCCACGGAGATAGAAGGCTTTTAGGAGGCGCAACTCCAGGCCCCCGCGGCCGGCGCGGGCGGCCAGAAAACGTCACGTGGAGGAGAGGAAGGGAGGTCGGTTTCCGTGGCGCGCGGTAGATGGCGCTCACGCGCGGTGCCCGCTGTGCCCGCTTGGGCAGCGCGAGGTACCGCGCTGCGCGGTGCATGGCGCGGTTTCGGGACGATTCTATCTCCGTGGGGACGGCGGAGCGTGCAAAAAAAAAAAAAGCAGTGCGGGAATATATTGGCGGGGTGTTACAGGGAACCCCTCCGTTTGTGGTCTGGGGCCGCTGATAGGGTATCAAGAATGTTACCATTCCAGCCGGCTTGCACGGAGAACGGCGGCTAAGTAGTTGTAGACGCCGTGCTTGTAGCTGTGGCTAAACTAGCCAGCTCACGGACGGGCTCACATTTTTTTTTTAACATTGCACCGCTCCCTTTTCATCCCCTGCGGTCACAGGGACGCCGAAGTGGGCTTCCAAACGCTGTACTTTCCCTGTAAGGCGGGTCGAATCCCACGATGAACGAGCCCAGCTGGCTCCTTATCTCCCCTGCCTCTTTAGCTGCAAGGGCATCACAACGCTGTCACTGCTAATTGGGCACTGCACGTATCGATACGGCTTCGTGTCACCGAGCGGCCTCTTTCATCTTGTTGTGGAGCGGTCCATTGTAGCTAGTCATGCTTGAGCTCTTCTATTTGGGTATTCGGGTCAAAATGGGCTAACACAATGCGTCGCTGCCCCGGTCAGACTGTCTTGAGAATGGCGAGCAAGACAGCCCTGCTTGTGCACAGTGACGGCTGGGAAACGCCCCCCCCCCCCCCCCCCCCCTCACTCCCTGCAGAGGAGCTCCGCCAAATCTTTTAGCAGCTTCGGACACAAACTGGCGGAAGACACAGAAACCAAGAAAAAATAAAAAATAAGGAATACACTGTAACACGTAACACCCTCGAAACAGCGAGTGGGGTCGTGTGTTCTAGTCTCCAGAAGCTGTGTGACCGGCGTGGTAGAGTGCTCTCGTTCGAGTCCTGGTCTATATATATCTCCGTGGACCTGGTACGTCTTACTGCCTCGTTATAGCATACGATGGGACGTAAGTGCTTTGTTCCGAACTGTAATAGCGGATACAAGTCCTGCAAAGAAAGTGTCATCTCCTTCAAGGCTCCCAGTGACCAGCAGCGATGTGTATCCAACGAATTTCTTTCAGGACCATCAAGTAAAAAAGGGCAGCCATCGCGCGCGGCAGTGCTCACCAATAGGCGGAAGAGCGCCAAGCCGCAGGAAACATCAACGGTTAGAATTCGAATGTCGATTGCCTCCCGTACTACGAAGCCACGTTTTACCGCACGATAACTTAGGGCAGCATGACATTATTGTGAAGAAAATGTTGGCCGCGCAAATGCTCTCCCGCGGAAGCACTGAAATGCGCGCGACGGCGCGAGCGCGCGTCGTCCTCGGGAACCTGACGAGGGCGGCATCCGGCGGCGGTCGAAGGAAGCAGACAGCGCCTGTGACTCTCTGCGGTCGCGGGAGAGAGGCGACTTTCGCCTCCTAAATGCTTCTATCTCCGTGATTACGGCTCAACGCTCTAAGGCAGAGCACACAAAACACGCAGCCTACACCTTATATTTCTGCTAAAGTATGCGAACATGATGTTTGAGAATATTTCACCTCAGTCAAATTCCTGCATTGCATTCTGAGTAAAAATTTCAAAACTGTGCAATAAGAATACAGTACCTGCACATTGAGTTTCGGTTTCGTTTCTTATTTAGAACTATTCTTTGCAATGCTTATTAAATAAAACAAAATTATGGTTGTTTTTAAATTATAAATTGGTACCAATATTATTTTTTGAGATATTATTAGTTTATTTTTATTTGCTGTTGCCTGTAATTACTTCTTTCGTCTGTACTTAGCGAAAATGAGTAGCCGCGTCTCTGGCAAGCAACGCTGTTCACCGCCATTTTCATTGCTGTCGGTGCTGTTGGTGTGTGTGTGCGCGTTTACAGCCGGCGTAAACAACCGTTTTCGTGACTGCATCTCCGTGCTTTTCGCTTGTTTTCCCCTGAACTTGCCTTCACTGTTGCTCCCGTACCAAGTGCACGCTATATCTGCTCTTTGACGAGCATGAATCTGTGATCGTCGCACAGTTCATCACAAGTGCGCTGCCATCGACTTGGCCAGTGCTCAACAGTGACTGCGGAGCTACGGCCTCGTCAACCGTCAACGATGAGCGACGAATTCGAGCAGCAGTTGGCGCTGGAGAACGCGGAAAAAGAGCGCCAGCAGTCTGGCTCAGATCCCTACACTTACGTGGACCCCAACGACGGCACTGTTTACGAGTGGGACCATGAGAAACACGCATGGTTTCCAAAGGTCTGATCATATTTCGTTTGCGTTGGGGCGCTGTTCAACTCGCAGCGCGTATCTTTAGGTGACTCCTTGCCGGCGCGCATCACGGCGCTTTATCGAGGCGGTTGCGACTGCTTTTGGCGGCACAGATCGTGCATGACGTGAAGTGCGATGTTGGTGCAGTGCTAATTGCCTTCGACGGGCGATTGTAATCAGTCACGTTTCATCCTTCTTTTCTTTTTTTTTTTTTGCGTAAAGCACTTCTTCAGTGTCCACATCTTGAATAAAAGTAATGGGATTCCTCAGACATGTCTTATCTGGGGAGCTTTTCTTGAGCGTTAAGACGGGATATTGCGGGTTCGGGGCGAACACTTGCGCTTAATATCCGTGTCTGGGCGCATGGCCTTTCATTTGCTTGTTTCGTCCTTGGCATGGGGACTTGCAACGTCGCCGGTAATAAAGAACTGCTTTCAATGGGAAATAAACGAAAAGACCGAGCGCTGCAAAATAGAGCCTGGGGTAAAAAAGAGATCGCAGCTGAGTTCACAATCCTCAAACTGTCATATAACTTCTGTGCATAGTTCATTTGGTGAGGCCGTTTTAATTTTTTAGATTTTCAAATGTGATCATTTCCTCATATAAGTCTCGGATGAAGTTCGCTTACCAGCTCCGGAGGAAACTCCATAGTTTCTTCAGTGCAGATCTTTTTTTTATTCTTAATAGATTTTTGCCAAAATATGAACAATGTTGCCATTATTCATGTGGTAGTAAAATGTTGAGTTCATGTGCTTGCAGTCACTAGAGCCTGGTTCCTAATTATGCTACCACATGTTTTGTCACTGTTGGTGGTCAGTTTCTAGTATCAGAGTCAGGAAGGCACAACATTGCAGCAAATGTGCACTTGCTTTCGTTCAGTGCTTGAAGTTTTCATTACAGTGTTTACTGGCTGAAACAGGCCTATTTCTGTCTCATGTGAGAACTTTGAAACTGCAAACTGTGCTGTGCGTCTTGTAAGCACTTGACTGGGTAGGGAAACCACAAATGTTTATTAAACTCTCAAAACTGGCATGCACTTTGACGTGATCATTTATTATCCTATTTGCTCTATATCGTTGTGAAATATGCTCATACATTTTAGCACTGTGCGATTACTGTAGTGTTTGTTTAATCCTGAAGCCTGTCTGGATGTTTATTCTGAGTGTTGATCCAATTCTTAGAAGAATCCCTCAAGGTACAGCAGATTTGTAGCAATGTAGTAGTTACTCGTTAGCATCCATCGAAGCATAGCCATATGGCTGTGCTGAAATGGATGCTGATCAGTAATTACTACCTTATTATTCTGAGTGTCTACTGTAAACAAGATAGACTGACTTGTCATGGGCTCATTGTGAGTGCATTTGTTCTCTTAAAGGGCACAGGCGCGAAAGTTAATGCAAGTCCAAAGTGTTATTTATTTCCTTGGCACACATGAATGCATTCCAGGAAGTTTCAGCCACAGACACTGAGTAGAGCATAGTTTAATTTTCAGCGTTGGTCAGCAAGTATCTTCAGTGTCTCCATCTACGTGTAAATCGGCATCACGTGTCTTGCCTTTTCAGCAGAACAAAATATTAGGACATCTCTGTATCCATCTGTCAGTTATCACTTACTTAGAACCTTAGGCTGTATGGTTGTACATGGTTGAGGTTTGAGCAAACAAACTTCTCCTCGCGCCACGTGTTTATGCCGACATAATCACTGGTCACATAATAGCTTGAATATGACATGACGCAAGAACTGTGCATTGGCACTGACTGGACCAAACTGAGGATAAAAATGAGTTGTAATTAATTAGTCATATTGCGCTGTAGCTTTCTGAGTTTATTTTGTTGATTACTAAGCCTGTAGCTGTCTTTCAAGGGAAAATCACCCGTGCAAAACATTATGTCTTTGGAATATGCCGCACACCAGCAGCTTTTAAAATTTGGGCAACTGAAGTAACACTGTGAGGCGGAATACTGGTCCTGTCACTGAGATTGTCAGATTTTGTTAGTGTTGGTAAAATGTAAAACATCTTTGTATCGCATGATGCACAGCAGGCAGCATGGTGAAGTCACTTTGGTGCTGCTCCATATCAGGTGACGGAGGACTTCCTGGCGGCCTACCAGGCAAACTATGGCAACACTGACGGGGCAACTCCTGAAGGTTCTGCTGATGCCAGCAGCTCAAGCAAAGAGGCCTCTGCGACGGAGAAGCCAGCTGGTAGCTCACACGATTCTGCGGAGCATCCAATGCAAGCCAAGTCGGGCAAACCAAAGCCAAGCGAACCAAGTACAGTGGTGTTCTTTTAATCTTCCTGTACATGGAACCTTTAAGATTGCTCTATCATCATCATCAGCCTTACTACACCCACTGCTGGGCAAAGGCCTCTCCCATGTCTCTCCAATTAACCCTGTCCTCTGCCAGTTGTGGCCACCGTATCCCTGCAAGCTTCTTAATCTCATCCACCCACCTAACTTTCTGCCGCCCCCTGCTACGCTTGCCTTCGCTTGGAATCCACTCCGTTACCCTTAAGGACCAGCGGTTATCTTGCCTTCGCATTATATTTGTTATCGTTCCATCGTTAGCGTTATGTTATCGCTCTATGTTTACAGTCAAACACAAATGTTCAGTGGAATGCATACTCTGTGATACAAGCCAGATGTACAGCTACATTACACTCAAGTGCAGTGCAATGTGTTCTTGGAAGCTTTCAAAAAGGAAAATTCTGGCATACAGTATTCCAGTTCTTTTTGTAACAAATTCTCGACATAAAAACAGCGCAGCAGACTGGGCCAAGAAGAGAAGACACAAACACAGGTGCTGCATGTTTCTTCTCTTCTTGGTCCCGTCTGCTGTGCTGTTTTTATGCAAAGAATGTACCAGCTAGCCCGGCTTGTTCCTCTCTTGCAAATTATCGAATTGCCTATGATGTCTGAAGTTAGACTCGTATACAATGCTCTTTGTTTTTCCACCAGATAACAGGTAGTTCGTCGACGAAAGGGCAAAATATATTTTGGAAGGACTTGTATTTTGGCGTGTTGGTTCATAACTTTTTAGGAGGACACAGGGGCGCGCAATAAAAGACACGGACATAGAAGTAGACAGAGACGAGCGCTTACTATGAACAGGCTTTATTCGACGTAGACCGTTAATATACCTTCGCTTTACCCAAGCGCCACTGTGCGGTAGTAAGCGCTCGTAAAGCCTCTTGATAGTAAGCGCTCGTCCCTGTCTACTTCTATGTCCATGTCTTTTATTGCGCGCCCCTGTGTCCTCCTGAAAAATATATTTTCCACAGTTATATAATTTCTGTGGATGCACTGATGGAGCATAGTGAGGGATATACGAGAGTACTGCAATAGGCTCGTTGGTTTGCCATAGATTCACATGGAGGACAGCTTGAAAGAGCAGGGCTAGTGACTACACAATACACTCACTGACTGACAACTGTTTTTGCATCTCTTTCTTCAAAAAACGTACAGCAAGGTTCAGGCCAGAACAAATCTGATCAAGTACAAACATTAAATTGAACGTTAAGCATTTAATAAGCTGAAAATGTAAATAGGCAAGAATCCTATCTCCGTCTCGATTCGACATGATCTCGCCAGAGCTATTCACCACTTGTTTACAGGAGGTATCCGGAGGCCTGGGTTGGGAACAGTTGGAAATAAGAGTTAATGCAGAATACCTAAGTAATCTGCGATTCGCTGATGGCGTTGCCTTGCTAAGTCACTCAGAAGATGGGACAGCAAAACATGATAGATGAGTTAGACAGGCAGAGCAGTACTGTGGGTCTGCAAACTAACATGCAGAAAACCAAAGCAATGTTCAACAGCCTAGCAAGGGAACAGCAGTTCACAATTGGTAGCGAGGTGCTGGAAGTAGTAAGAGAATATGTCTACTTAGGGCAGGTAGTGACAGCTGATCCGGATCATGAGAGTGAAATAACGAGAAGAAAAAGAATGGGGTGGAGCGCATATGGCAGGTTCTCTCAGATCATGAATGGCAGTTTACCAATATCCCTGAAGAGAAAAGTAAACGACAGCTTTATCTTACGGGTACTCACGTATGGGGCAGAAACCTGGAGGCTAACAAAGAGGATTCAGCTTAAGTTAAGGACAACGCAGCGAGCTATGGAAAGAAGAATGATAGGTGTAACGTTAAGAGATCGGAAGCGGATGGAGTGGGTGAGGGAACAAACGCGGGTTAATGACATCTTAGTTGAAATCAAGAGGAAGAAATGTGCTTAGGCAGGGCATGTAATATGAAGGCAAGATAACCGCTGGTCTTTAAGGGTAACAGACTGGATTCCAAGGAAGGGGTGCGTAGCAGGGTGTGGTAGAAAGTTAGGTAGGCAAATGAGATTCAGAAATTTGCGGGAATGCGGTGACCGCAACTGGTGAGGGACAGGGTTAAATGAAGAGGTATGGTTTAATTTGTTTTATGGGGGTTTAACGTCCCAAAGTGACTCAGGCTAAGAGGGGCGCCGTAGTGGAGGGCTCCGGAAATTTCGACCACCTGGGGTTCTTTCACGTGCACTGACATCGCACAGCACAGCCTTTGTCCTACAGTGGTCGTAGTCAGGCTGATGATGATATATATACAATTTCTTTCAAAGTTTTTTGATAGTGCCGTCACCGTGCAGTTCATTGCATACTCAGATAAGCCAGTTCTTTACAGTGCCGTAAGCTGTTAGTGCCGTATCACTGGGTTTCATGCTGGAGTAGTGACAAGGTGTCCGCAGAGAGAAAAAACTGCATGGAGGAATGTGCATTTGGGAAGAGGGCTAGGCACATGTGTGTGCGAACCTTTATGTCTTTCTCCCCACTGCTGCAGAGTGCATCGTTCACCATGGTGAATTGAAGCGCGTTGTTCGGCATGCTTTAGTGGCCACCAAAGTGATAAACTGTTGACATCGATGTAGCGTGGCACATCAGTTGCGTTACAAGGAGGGACTTGGATACAGCCACAGTTGAGGCGGAACATCATACTTGGGACACTATGTGTAGGCGTGAGGACACAGTGTGCAAACGTGTGGCAGGTCATGCACATGAGGGAATGAGCTCGGGACGCTACCCGCAAATGTGCTCCGAGACAAGATCCACCACTCCATGCGTGCACATTTCTCATACATTAGAGTGCTCACTGTAACCATCCCATAACATAAATAAGCACAGTCGCCGTACAGTTGTGTGTGGCATAATCATTGCATTAATCTTCTCATGAAGCAGCTAGGGCTAATCACTTGTACCCTGTGCACACATGCCAGTGAACTTTTGACATGAAAATCTTCACTACGAGGGTCGGAGCCGAGCTTTGCATATGCCGTGAAACTGAATAGCGAATTCTGCACATGCGCGAAACCGAGTGATGTCACGCGTGGCGCAGGTGGCCGCCGCCGCCTGACCTTTCGGCACAGCCGCGCGCTACTGCGCATGTGCGCCGCCTCCTCACCACCGCTACAACTGCGTGCTCGCCTCCTCGCCACCGTCTGACCTTTCGTTGCAGCCGCGTGTTTACCACAGTTACTACGCATGCGGAAGGAGGGCTATAGAACGCGCTTGCCTACACCGTTATCGTGGTGCTCCCAGTGCATTGTGCGCCAACTGCGACAGCCATGACGTCAAACAAAGCACAACTGCAGCTTTTCGCTTGTATATCCAGGCTTAACCAGAGCTAAGTCACTGCCAATTTTTTAATGAATGTATCTGAACGTGCATTACTGCACGCAACAGGCTTTTGATTCATTGCATTTTGTTTACATGAATTAGGATATCTTTTTTGCACTACCTTGCTGTTGAAGGCTGCAGTGCAGCTACAGAATTTTCAGTGTAAGGCTAGGCTATTGCATTTTGTGGACCTAAGGTAATACGTGTGTTTTCTCATCTGATCATTGAGGCATCTCCCAGTCTGTTCTACTGTCTTGCGTAGAGTCCCACACACAAAGGGTACTTATGTAGTACGACCTTGCCTCTCAACCTCAACATAGCATGTAAGATGTTTCTTCTTTCGGACAGTTCGAGTTGTACTCTTTAGAATTTGCCTGTTCCCTGAGGCCCTCAACATGCAGGAATTGGGACTTGCATCACAAATCTTGCAAATTTACCTGTCCCTGATAGCGCTAGCGTTATGGTATTGGACAGAAAAAAGCAGTTCACGCTGTCCCTTTCATGTCTTCCTTGTACAGCTGAACCCACTTTATTATATCGCGGTTGCGGATGTCAGGGAAACAAACTGTGGAACAAGTGAGGACGAAAGAAAGACTGAAGTGAATAATGCCACTGGCAGTAAGGGGCGTTGTTCTTTTGTGTCCCTGTCTCTGCTCAGATTTAGCTTACCTGATACAAAGTACAGCTCACCATTGATCCTGGGACTGTCCACTCTGGCTGTGGGTCCAAACAAGCTCTTAACCTTGTAACACTAACCAAATCATTTATGATTCTGAGTGTAAAATTGTGAAGTATTTTGATTTCTGCTTACCAAAGTAGATGAATTGATAGCGTACTTGAAGAAACAGTTTTTCCGACATAGATATTTATCAAACCAAGGTTAAAGTATCTGCTGCCAGAGGTGTAGCAGGCCTGTTGAAAGATGAAGTCCTGCTAAAGCTAACCCTAATGTCAAAACAGCATGAAATTTCAGTGCTGGTAATGCTGGGTTGTCATATTAAGGAACAGTTTGGAATTTCGCTCCGGGTTTAGTTCGTGCACCCAAATATTTGCGCCGTGTTTCATCTTCATTAGACGTGCAGAAATCATCCAAATTAACTTAATCTAATTATGCTGTAGTTATCTTTTTCTTGAGAAATCTCCGAATTTCTTACATTTACAGAATGAAGGCACCATTTGTGATGAAACCCTGGAAGTTAATTGCTTTTATCTGATGTTTTCGATACTTGGGCGTTATAGAGTGAAGGAATTTTTATGCCTTTCTCACCTGAATTAAATTTTTTGTAGGGGGTGGTATGAAAAACTTATGCGTCCGTGTGCAGTGCAGGTAACATCTGCAAAAGGGATTGGTAGCAGTGCCTGCTGAGGGTGTGTGGTGTCGCGTGATGCAGGCTGGTTTGAGCTGGACGATGCCCACAACACGTGGGTGTACGTGAGCAACCTGCCGGACGACATAGATGAGGAGGAGTTCCTGGAGCTGATGAGCAAGTGTGGCCTGCTCATGAAGGACGAGAAGGGCCACTACAAGATCAAGCTGTACCGCACGCGCGAGGGGGAGCTCAAGGGCGACGCCCTCTGCTGCTACATCAAGGTGACAATGTGGCACTTGCTGGGTGACCCATGGCGATTGCTTACTGCCTTCGATAGTGCCATGCTGCATGGCCATTTGAGTGACTTCTCTGGCATCCATCAGGACAATAGTCGATTACGTTGACAAAATTGCATGGAACCTTATAGAGACTGTTGAAAGGCCGTTTAAACAGTTTTCCTCGGCATGCTGTCTGAAGTATGGGGTGCTGATGACTGCGCTTTAGAGTAACGTTACTCATTATATATAACCATTATATGCATAACCATGACAGCCGCCATGGTGGCTCAGTGGTTATGATGCTCTGCTGCTGACCCGAAAGACGCGGGTTTGATCCCAGCCGCGGTGGTCAAATTTTGATGGAGGCAAAATTTAGAGGCCCGTGTACTGTGCGATGTCAGTGCACGTTGAAGAACCCCAGGTGGTCGAAATTTCCGGAGCCCTCCACTACGGCGTCCCTCATAGCCTGAGTTCCTTTGGGACATTAAACCCCATAGACTAACCACATAAACATGACAGGTGATCGAGCCTGTAGACGTAATTCATTTTCTAGAAGCAAAAAACAAAAAGAGCTCAGTCTGTGAAAAAGCTCCTAAAGACTTTTCTGCTCCCATTGGATATACAACTGTCAAGAGAGTTGCATTGGCCACAGTTGGTGCTTTCTTCAAGCGCTCATTCCTTGGCCTACTCTGCCCTGTGGCCAGCACTCACCTGGGTGGCATTCTCACTGTTCAGCAGGGGATTGCAGGTGGTTTTTGGTGACGGCATAATGTAGGATAGCAACACCAACGCCGTTTACACCAGGGAAAGTCCCTTGAACACAGCTGTTCCTGTGAAATACTGCATTGGGCTGTTGTAGTGCTGCCATAGTTGTGTAAAATGTTCTACATGAAGGAGCATGCATGGAAATTTTTTAGTGCAATTGCAGCATCTAAATCAAAAGAAAAGGCTTTAATTTCATGAACTGTATCCTGCAGTATATGAGACTAAACTTATCTTCATCATTGTGCTACACGGTTAGTATGGCGGCTTGCGAAGGTTTGTTTTTCACTGGGATTCGCCGCAGTGTGAGCTGACTAAAATTTGTTCATTTGGTTTAAAGATTGAGTTGTACATGTATGAGGGGCTAGCACAACACTTGCTGTATAATTTGATTAAGTACAATTGTCATTTCGCTGCATGGAGATTTACCTTCTTGGTGGATGGCAGCCCACACCCGATGCTGCTTTGGACACCCAGGTTGAAATGCCAGTGCTTGAAATGCCAACGCCCTCTGCACTCTTCCACTACGGGATGGGCTGTTTCTTTTGTTTGGACTTGACCAGGCAAAAAAGAAAGACCTGCCTTCACACAGAGTGCCAATATTAAAATCGGGCTGCTTTGTAAGAAGGAATTTATTTAAATATTTTTAGAAACGTTGGTAGCTAACGTTGCTGGACTCTCTGCAGCATGAAGTGTTAAATTACAGATTAAAAGTAATGTGTCATGGTTTGCTATGGTCACAGCCAGATATATTACTTTCTGTCAAAGATGCACATGTTTATGGCTGTGTACCTTTAATAAAAGAAAACTGCACTAACCATGTGCAGAGCTGCATAGTGACTACATTTTGCAACCTTGTGCAGAAGTATAGAGGCACTGGCCACTGACTAAGTGGGAGAGATCGCCTGACAGTTCGACCTTGCCGAGAAAGTTAAAATTTATGCCCTGAAATTTTATGCAAGCAATGTGGGTGATATGCTGGAGGCAGCAATGGCCACATACCACCATGCGGCCTCAGCTGACATGCTCTCAAACCAGAGGCCGTGTCCAAGCAGCCTTGACTTGTGCTGCTAGCAGAGCGCTTTGCCACCAGAGTGATCCACCGCCCAATCATGAGTACAACCCAGTGGTGGAACTGCTGCGCCAATTGCGCCAAATTGCGCCAAATGGGAAATCCTGCTACATGCTGCTACAAAATCGGTTTTTTGCCTACTTTTGCACCACGCCTGCGCCGAAATATCTCTGAATAACTCCAATAACTCTGCCGAGAACGAAACCGAAAAACATTTCCGTGAAACCAAAACTGATGTCTGCTGGCAACACTTCCGGCAACGCATCTGCCGGGAGCCACATCGCCATCGCTGCTTTGCAACCGAAGGTGAACAAAGGGACCACTGTCAGCGCACTGCCTTTGTGGATGGACACTTCACGTCTTCGATGTCTTTGTCAAAGCTGAAAGGTAACAAAACTTATGACTAACTTATATCGGGCAGAAAATCCAGCTGCCATTCCTATGACCAAGGATTAATCAGAGCGGTGAAAGGATCGCGGAAGCGTCAGCTGCAACGGTTGGAGGCGGATGCAGGAGAAGAGACCCGTGCAAAACAAGCGAAACAAGACTGTGATGTACAGTGGTGAGCAGCCTTGTCTAGAGCGCTCGGGCGGTGCACTTCCTTGCAAACAAATCCAGATTTTGTGGCAGCCTCTAGGGTCCAGCTGCAACGCTTGCACGGAAGTAGCGCCAGATAGCCTCGTAAACAAAGCAGGCATGAAAACTTTTCCCTGTAATGAGGGGCTGCTCTCTAATTTCGGTTTTTGTTACCAATTGCGCACTGCTCAAGCGCTCTAGACAAGGCTGCTCACCACTGTACAGGACAAAGACACCCAGAAAAGAGGTCAGAATGAAGAGAAGGTACAAGAAGAGATCAGACTGGCCAGGAATATGATCACCAATGCTGAGCTGCTTTTCACAAAAGGTGTCAAGTCTAAACATTTTGCAGACGTTGAGAGTGGACAAGCCCTTCTGAAGAATGGACAGGAAAAGCTCGCAGCGGCACTGTCCAAGCTGGAGTGATCAAGAAAAGGAAAGAAATAGTACCTGAAAGGTTGTTTTAAGAACGGTATCATTTTTTATAGTTCTGTTGAGCATTTCGTTATGTCGCTCTTCTGAATAAAAACGGCAGTGTTTTTAGGAGAACCTCCTGTTTTGCTTATTTTCGGCTCTTTTTAAGGAACCAAGCACTTTAAACTGCATTTGGGATTGAAGCTTGCTCTTGCATGGCCGTGGTTGCTAAAAACGTCTGAGCAAACGCCTGTTCCAGAAATACAACAAAGCTTCTTTATTTAAAATAACTGTTTTTTGGCATGGAATTTTGGTACGAAGCTTTTTTTTTGTGCTACAAAAGCTCGAATTCTGCTACAAAATGCCATTTTTCCTGCTACAAAACTTAAAATTGCTGCTACAAACTGCGATTTCTTCTGCTACAAAAGCTGCTACAAGAAGCCAGTTGCCAGTTCCACCACTGACAACCTCTCTGATGTCTGTTGATGTCAAAAAGGCCTTCCGAACTTATTTAGGAGTGGCTTTCCGATACAAATCTTCTGCAACAATGCTGCGGAGCCAGACACATAATGACAGTGTGGCTCTGCACTCGTTTATCTGGTAATTTTGTCTGGTCATTGGTGCCAAGCGACAAGCACACTCCGTTTATTGCCATAGAGAGTGCAGTGGCTGAAGCAGTGATGCAACTGAACTCTAAGTTGAGGGAAGCCTCGGCACGTGTACTTCCACGTCCCACAAAACTGTTAAGAGTTCCCTGAAAGCTTGTGAAAAGCAACTGTCATATTGTCGATATGTGACAGGCTCCGAGCAGAAACATGCAGCCTTCAGCACATTTTTGCGGCTTGCAGTAGGGTGCCATTGCAAAGATATGACATTTTGTTATGAGATAAAGCACATTCATGTGTTTAGCGATGCTTGAATACGTTGAGTTTTGTTTGTATTTATATTTTAATGCTTTTTTATGTCGCTGTACATACTTTCGGTAAGCTTTTCCCAGCTTTTGTGCATTTGATTTTGTCCATTCTTGTTTTGTTCGAAAGCTGGCTGCCTGGAAATTTCAATAAGGGTGCCCAACATTACCTCAGTGAGCTATGAATTTTTTGGAAGCATAAAGGAAACTTACCCTCCTTTCCATATGTGAACTTCAGGAAACCATAACTTTAGTTGCAGATATGGAACAATAAAATTACTTTATTGCATTCCTTCTTGAAAGCAGAATCTACCGGTCTAAAATCTGTCAAGACCTTTACAGTAAGTTTTTCTCAAAGGTGGCATTTAATAAAGATAGACGTCATGTTTGAAATCAGCATGTTAAGATACGTCATCCATGAAATTTAAATTTTGCCAAGTTCAGTAATAAAAAATTTTGTTTTAAGATCTCCTTATTTCTGCACCTATGCTAGACCAACTCACATTGGGATGTACAGTCAGGCCGGAGTGAAACGCGAACACAGCATGTCAAGAAAACAAAATATTTTACTTGCCTACTTTCAGCTGAAGTGTACAACTAGTCTGATTCATGTGTCTGGGTAAAGGGCCTACTGGAATGCATAATCAAAAATAGGTTGTAAAGGAATATCTCGCTGCAAAGCAGAAATGTATGACATATGCGTGTTCGCGTTTCATTCCGGCCTGACTGTACACTGTGAAAATGCACAACATGACAATCACAATATGGAATGCAGAACGCTATTAGAGGAGGACCTTTTGTTAATGTGGGTAACATTGGATGTTCGATACAATGATGGCAATAAGGCTTTTGGCCTGTGTTCTGCCCACTTGCTTTAACATTCACTTCTGTAACTTAGGTGTACCGTATTTACAAGCTTGTAAGTCTACCTATATTTTTTTTTTAAATTTGAAAATCTGAAGTGAAGGGCGGGATCGACTTACAATTGAAACAAAAACATGCCACCATAAATAAAGCCGAGACAAATGAGATATCAGTGATGCTACAGCGTGGTGGCAGTTTTATGTTTGCTTTACAGCCGCTCTACCCAATAGCATTCAGCTATTCTGCACGCTTGTTGGGAAGGATATTTCATTCTTTATTAATATTATTATTATTATTTTTTTTACATTTAAGTGCTTATGTGAGTGTCGATAGTTGATGGAAGGGTCGCCGTTCCAGTCACGGCAAATCACAACAGCACCGCCTCTGGAAGTGGCAGTGCTTCTGGGAAGTGTCGTTAGCTGATGGAAAAGCCAACACCGCTCACGCATAGTTTCTTTTTGGCTCTGTGTGATTCATTTGACCCGACCGCTGGCCAAGTTCATGCTGTTCTTGCTGTAGCATGCTTGTGACCTGTGCACTCGCACTTAGGCAAGCCGAGCTGTCGATGCAGCAGTTTCAGCAGACATGCAGCAGCCATTTTGCCTAAATACTATGGATGCCACCGTTTCTTTTCTATTTTTTTTTTTTAAGGATAAGGGTATTACTAATATTGTTACCGATGGACCGTGAACGAAGAAGTGGCGGTGCGCTGAACGACGACGACGTTGACAGTTGGTAGCTGGGCCCTCGGTGTCTGAGCTGAGTGCTGGCCATCTCAGAGCAGCCGCCAACACAGACTTACCGCCTTAACATCCCCGTAACATCTTTTGGTGGAGGTCGCGGGTTCGAGCCGACATGCCGACGAGCCGACGAGACGACGGGCCGAACGGGCGAGATGACTACCGACCCGGCCCCTCCGTCTGCGCCTGCCACGCCAACTGTCGTCGTAGCCCACCCTCGCGACCCGGGCACATTCTGCGGTACAGATGGCGTGGATGTCGAGGACTGGCTCTCGCTCTATGAGCGTGTTAGCCAGCACAACAGGTGGGACGCCACGCTGATGCTGGCCAATGTGATATTTTATCTTGCCGGCACCGCACGCGTGTGGTTCGAAACCCACGAAGAAGAGATTGCCACGTGGGATGCCTGCAAGCAGAAGCTCCGCGACCTGTTTGGGAAACCAGTTGGCCGTCAGCTTGCTGCCAAAAAAGAACTTTCAGCTCGCGCCCAAACAGCCACCGAATCATATATTACATACATTCAAGACGTCTTGGCACTGTGCCGAAAGGTCGATCCCAACATGACTGAGGACGATAAGGTAGGCCACATTCTTAAAGGCATTGCCGACGATGCCTTCCACCTCCTTCTATGCCGGGACTGCTCTACGGTTGACTCCGTTCTGCAGGTGTGTCGACGCTTCGAGCAGGCCAAGCACCGGCGCATTGCACACCGCTTTGATCGCCTGCCTAACACCGCTGCCAGTTCCACGTGCGATGATCTGCCGACACTGAGGCAGCCTTCAAACCCCGACAACGTGACTCGCATCGTGCGCCGTGAACTGGAGGCCCTGGCTCCTGTTACGACCAACGCGCCCTTGTCGGACAACACCCTGGCCACAATATCCCTTATTCAAGCTGTCGTCCGCCAGGAGGTCGCCAACTTGGGCATGCCCTCCAGCCATCGTCCCGTCGAACCACGGAGTGCGAGCCCCATCTCTCCCGTGGTCGCTACTGCTACGGCCCGCAACACCTTCGTCCCAAGTTACACAAGGTATCGCAATCCCGATGAGTGGCGTACTCCTGACGACCGGCCGATCTGCTTTACGTGCTCGCGCGTAGGCCACATCTCTCGCCACTGCCGCAGCCGTTGGTCCGCACCTCCCCGACCTTTGCCCTACGTCGACCGCCGTTATGACTATGGACCCCGTCGCTTCACGCCTCGGAATGACCCACCCAGCGCCGAGTCCACACCGCCTCCTCGCAGAACCAGCCGCTCTCCCTCTCCGACAGCCCACCGTTCCCGCTCACCTCTTCCGCACCTCATCGTGAGCGTCACCAAGAATAGCACCTACCTCCCTGTCCTCAACTTCAGCTTGTCACCACAAGTTCTTCCTGCAGGCATATCGCTTGCTACTTTGTCTTCTCACTCCGACTGTACCGTCACTGCTCTCTCACCTGGACCGCCTTCTACTGTCTCTCAAGCGCCCGACATCCCGTCCAACGTTCCGCAATCCATTTCTGCGATGATTGCTTCTGACCTGAGCCCCGAGCATGCACAGGATCTTCACAACCTTTTGGTGTCCTACACCGACATTTTTGACTTCGCTTCTGCTCCTCTGGGTCAAACATCAGTAGTGACTCACCGCATAGACACCGGCGATGCAAGACCTATACACCGGAGGCCTTATCGTGTGTCGCTACCAGAGCGCCAGGTCATCCAGCGGGAGGTGGACAAGATGTTGGCCAACGATATCATTGAGCCTTCAAACAGCCCTTGGGCATCTCCTGTCGTGCTCGTGAAAAAGAAAGACCAAACTTGGCGGTTTTGCGTCGACTATCGTCATCTCAACAAGGTCACGAAGAAAGACGTCTATCCCCTTCTGCGCATAGATGATGCCCTGGACTGTTTACATGGCGCCCGCTACTTTTCTTCCATCGACCTTCGTAGCGGGTATTGGCAAATCTCTGTTGACGCAAGAGACCGCGAGAAAACAGCTTTCGTCACCCCTGATGGCCTTTACCAATTTAAGGTCATGCCCTTCGGCCTTTGTAACGCCCCTGCCACATTTGAACGGATGATGGATTCGTTACTCCGGGGCTTCAAGTGGACGACCTGTCTTTGTTACTTAGATGATGTAATTGTTTTCTCGCCCTCTTTTGAAACCCACCTGCTTCGCCTTTCGTCCATCTTGGCACTTTTCCGCCGCGCAGGTCTTCAACTCAACTCAAAAAAATGTACTTTCGGCCGCCGCGAACTGAAAGTCCTCGGCCATTTGGTGAATGCGAGTGGCATACAACCTGACCCTGATAAAGTTCGTGCCGTCAGTGCTTTTCCCTGTCCCCGCTCGCAGCTTCATCGGTCTCTGTTCCTACTTTCGCCGGTTCGTCCCGAACTTCGCAGCCGTCGCTCGCCCTCTCACCAATCTGTTGCAGAAAGGCGTTCCTTTTTCCTGGGGCCCAGAGCAGGCTACTGCATTCTCCAGCCTTATCGCCGTCCTCACTAACCCTCCTGTATTGGCCCATTTCAACCCGTCTGCCCCGACTGAACTTCGCACTGATGCCAGTGGTCACGGAATTGGCGCCATCCTTGCTCAGCGACAACGCGGCCAGCACTGCGTGATTGCGTACGCCAGCCGTCTTCTTTCTTCCGCCGAGAAGAATTACTCTATTACAGAACGCGAGTGCCTGGCTCTTGTTTGGGCCATTGGAAAATTCCGCACATACTTGTTTGGCCGCCCATTCACTGTTATCACCGACCACCACGCCCTGTGCTGGCTCTCCTCTCTCAAGGACCCTACTGGCCGCCTTGGCCGGTGGGCATTGCGATTGCAAGAATACACCTTTTCCGTGGTTCACAAGTCCGGTCGCCTTCATCAAGATGCAGACTGCCTGTCACGCTATCCCGTCGATCCTCCTTCTACAGACTGTGAGTCGGATGCCTGTGTCCTCTCCATCTCCGACCTCTCCCACATTGCCGCCGAACAGCGCTTGGATCCCGCCCTCACCTCTCTCATCGACCGCGTCAGCACCGACCGGCGCGACACTTCTCTGGCCCGGTTTTTGCTCGACGGAAACACGCTGTACCGCCGCAACATGCGACCTGATGGCGCTGAGCACTTGCTCGTTGTTCCCCGACACCTACGTTCCACTATCCTCAAACAACTGCATGACGCACCTACGGCTGGTCATCTTGGTGTCTCCCGTACGTACGACCGCGTGCGCCGGCGTTTCTTCTGGCCTGGTCTATACCGCTCCGTCCAACGCTACGTTGCCGCTTGCGACGTCTGTCAGCACCGAAAGAAGCCCGCTGTCCTGCCGTCTGGACACCTGCAGCCGATTCCCATCCCGACCGACCCGTTTTCTCGTGTTGGGCTAGATTTACTTGGGCCCTTCCCGGAGTCCTCCTCGGGGAACAAGTGGATTGCCGTCGCCACCGATTATGCCACGCGGTACGTGATCACTCGCGCCATTCCAACCAGCTGCGCCACTGACGTCGCTGACTTCCTTCTGCACGACGTCATATTACACCATGGCGCTCCCCGTCAACTCCTTACCGACCGTGGCCGCTGCTTCCTCTCCCGAGTTGTTGACGAAATCCTTCGTTCGTGCTCCGTTCGTCACAAGTTCACCACTGCTTATCATCCTCAGACGAACGGCCTAACGGAGCGTCTCAACCGCACGCTTACAGACATGCTCGCCATGTACGTATCCGACGACCACCGGGACTGGGACATAAGCTTGCCTTTTGTCACCTTCGCCTACAACTCTTCGCGCCATGATACCGCTGGTTACTCGCCCTTCTATCTTCTCTTTGGACGAGACCCCTTACTGCCCTTCGACACTCTGCTGCCCACAGCCGGCCCTGTCACTACATATGCGCATGACGCTATCGCCCGAGCAGACACCGCCCGCCAGGTTGCTCGTCACAAGCTCTCCGCCTCCCAAGAGGCTCAAAAACACCGCTACGATGGCCTGCACCGTGATGTGCGCTACCCTGCCGGATCTCTCGTCTTGCTGTGGCTCCCATCCCGTCGTGTGGGGTTATGTGAAAAACTTCTGCCGCGCTACACAGGTCCTTATCGTGTATTACGGGCAGTGACCGACGTCACGTATGAAATCACGCCGCTGCACCCAAAGTCGACGTCCGCTCCACTGAAGTCCGACGTCGTTCATGTAGCTCGCCTCAAGCCCTATCACCCACCATCGACATCGCACGCCTAACACGCACCGGGACGTTGTCTTCAGCCGAGGGGGATAGTGTTACCGATGGACCGTGAACGAAGAAGTGGCGGTGCGCTGAACGACGACGACGTTGACAGTTGGTAGCTGGGCCCTCGGTGTCTGAGCTGAGTGCTGGCCATCTCAGAGCAGCCGCCAACACAGACTTACCGCCTTAACATCCCCGTAACAATATTGAGATGCATACAAGCTAGACCTAGTAGGAAAGTGGTACAGTCAAGCCCACTTATAACAATATTCAAGTGCCATGGAAATACCATTGTTATAACCAATAATTGTTATAACAGGGTTGTGCCGAAAAAAAAGAAAGGATGACAAACTTCAGAGCATTTATTGTCAGTAAATACCCAGAGGGGTTTTATTGTTCTAATGCCTGTAAAAGCTTGTTAAATCGAACTTCAGGGAACCGGAACAATGTTCACCGATGACCAAAGCACCGCCATCACTGCGCCACCTCCACGTCACAGGAATCAAGCCGGCTTTTTGGAAGCTATTCTTATGGGAAATTCAAGAAGCATGCAGAACCAAGGGTGCGGTGACAGCTGACAAGAGAATGCAGCCAGCGCGCTGCACTGACTGATTAGGGGTACGCACGGCGTGCGTAGCCAAAGCAGCAATGCAGCAGCTCTCCTGACGCGATGACGCCTGCCTCTTTTGCTTTCGTGGTGTTGCTGCGCCAGCTTAGTCCATTGGTCGGCCCCACACATGCACGCTTTTGTGTTTTAAGCATGGTTTTGCTGGTGTGGTTGTAGCATTTCTTATCTTTTTCTGTAATGGTTGACACTCAATTACCAGATTTAATTGTTATAACCAATAATGTGCCTTGACAGCATTGCTATAAGCAGTTTATTTTACCATAGAACACATGGCAAAGCTGATGGTGCCATGACCGACCATTGTTATATCCGATATATTGTTATAACCAGTATTGTTATAAGTGGACTTGACTGTAGTAACTGTGCAGCCTCAGAGAAGAGGGGGGAAAGGCTTGTTTTAGAAGAAAATAAAAGGAAAACTTTAACAAAAGGAGCATTAATAACGTGTCTGAAGAAGCTGAAAGCCTTTGTCATCCAGTAGGCATCTTCAACAGGGAAGGCACTGAAAAATACATACTTGATTTGTTTACAATGACTGCAAAATTTATTCCAAAGGTCAAAAGGAAAAAACTGCACTTTTTCAACAGTGCTAAGTACTCAGCAGTTGCGTGAAATTTTCAGTATTATGAAAGAAGTTTCATTGTGAGTAATTTAAATGCTTGATATTTACTTTGATTCAGCAAAATAGCTTGTATGCTCATTTCAGTTGATTGTAGTTTAAGGTAACAGCCCTTCAGACTCCCCTGAGGTTTACTCAAGTGGTATTTCACTTCGTGACCATCCTGGTTTGTGGCCTGACTAATCGATTGTACTGCTTCAGTTTAAAAGGTTGGCTTTTTGCTGGAGATTTGCCAAGCCCACAGGGACATGTCTGAAAAATCCGCCCCGGCTCGTCAGCTTTATGCTGGTTGTAGCTAATCACAGGGAACTGAAGGGGAATGAAAAGAGAAGTGACAGGGCATTCAAGCAGCAGAGTGCCCTTAGGTTGCTCGTGCTAGCTTTGCTTGGCAAATCGGATGAGCGGTGTCTGGAACATGGACTGCCACATGTGCAGCCTTGCCTGTGTGCTCAGCTGGGTGGTCCGGTGTGCAACGTCGCTGGCTGGTGTCAAAAGGGGGCGGGTTAGTGGGAAGCACTGGACATGGATGTTGTTTGCACCACCTCAGGTGAAGGTGCTTTTTGGAAACTGTGATGAGCAAACATAGTGTAACCCACATGGACACTTTTTAGGAAGTAGGCAATGACTTGTTCACAACTGATTTTCGTCATTTCTTGACCTGTGTGGGATGCTGCATTGTCTCAGGGCTCAAAAAGCTTCAAAAAGTGACTGGTCTTGGGCATCTCTTTGTGGGGTGTGCCATCTGGAAGTAGCCAGCAAAAGCTGTCGCCGCATGTAGTTTCCTGAAAAGTATTCTTTCTTGTTAGGCATGAAATGCTTTTAACTCCCGTTGTCGGCAGTGTGGTGACGTCACGCCAAGACCGAGAGCCGACATCCGGGCACTGAATTCCACTCATCCGGGCACTGAAACGAGAACATCCGGGCACCGTACGAGATTTAACGAGTCTCAGACGTGATCTTTTAAGGGCTTTGAGAGAGGGCCGCTTAGAGCAAGAGGGGAGCTCCAGGGCGAGAAGGGCTTTAGGCAGAATTCCGCGCCGTCCCCAAGGATGGCGCTGCGGTCCCACACTCACGCATGTAAAAGACCGGCCGCTTGGCCTTCAGATGCGCTGCATATACATTCTTGTAAGGCCTGCGTCTCATCGTGTCCGCGTACGCTTCTGCATCGTCCTGCATTTCAATGCCGCCACCGTCAGAGCTGCTTAAGCCGAGCAATGGAGCCTGATGAAAGGAGAGATAGGAAGCATCTTGTGGAAAGCGTTCGCTTTGCGAGTGATATGCCAAAGCACAAGACTGCTCGTCTCTGCCGACAACGCCATGATTATGCGGCCGCTCCTAAAAGTGACAAGGCCGCCACTGTTTGCGGCTGCCTACCTGAGCCCGCTCTATTGCAGGCGATTGCTTCGACGCAACAAGAAGAGTGTGGTGTGGTGTGTTGAACACTAGACCCATTTCAAGATTTTGACTAGTACCATCTACAACCAATGTGTTATGCCCGTAAACATTTCATGCTTACTCTCAGTTACGGGGGAGGCAGAGATTTTTTTTATGCTTCTTTTACCTCTTAAGATGTCTGTCTGACTGTTATATGTATGGATTTTTGTTAGTGCACTGTGTCACTGATTTTGTTGCCAGGCAGTTCTGCATTTATTAACAGCCTCGAAGTTTGAAACTTGAGCACAGTACACGTCATTGACCACAGGCATCACAACAGTTCATAAGCCCCCCCCCCCCCCCACTATATTGGCCCATTCAGACAGCCATTTTTTTGACCCATGGACCCTATGGAAAGCTTCACAACTGGTGAGATCAGAGAGATCTATCTGGCTTTGTTCACACTTATAGGCTACCTGTTTACGATAGGCCTCAGCTTTTATTCATCATCACTATCATCATCAGCCTGACTATGCCCACTGCAGGGCAAAGGCCTCTCCCATGTCTCTCCAATTAACCCTGTCCTTTGTCAGTTGCCGCCACTGTATCCCCGCCAGCTTCCTAATCTCATCCCCCCACCTAACTTTCTGCCGTCCCCTGCTACGCTTGCCTTCTCTTGGAATCCACTCTGTTACCCTTTTAAGGACCAGCGGTTATCCTGCCTTCACATTACATGCCCTGCCCAAGCCCACTTCTTTCTCTTGATTCCGACTAGGATGTCGTTAACAGAAATGCTTGTTGTAAAGTAATGGCATCTCTCACCTGCTAATGTCAGCCTTTCTGCCAAGCAGGTAGATAGCAGGAGGACCCATAGGATGCTCTGGCGCTGAGTGTTGGGCAATCTGCAGATAGTGCCTGGGGCAGATGGCCTGTCACTCAGTGCATTAAGAGTTTACTCAGTGTGTAGTTAGTGTTTTCATCGTCTGCCCTTCTCCGGCTGCCTTGTTGGAGGAAAAGCAGTTGGCTTGACGCACTGTGTGGACTCCCCCCCCCCCCCCCCCCCCCTAAAAAAAAACAGGTGGAGTCGGTGGAGCTGGCGCTGCGCATCCTGGACGGCTACCGGCTGCGGGACAAGGAGATCCGGGTGGAGCGGGCCCAGTTCCAGCTGAAAGGGTCCTACGACCCCACCATGAAGCCCAAGAAGAAGAAGCAGTCCAAGGACAAGGAGAAGCTCAAGAAGAAGATCGACAAGTGAGCCGCCTCTCTCTCTCTCTCTGTTTCTCTTTTTTTCTTTTTATAAGCATGAACTTGCTTAGCCTAGCACTCACAAAGTCTCTGTGCACTCATTGAGTCTTGCTCAAAGACTGATTTTATCGGCCTTCGGGTAGCAAAAGAGTAAAAAGGAAGCTGCATGCCACTGGTTGAGCGAAGAGTAGATTGTTCGTGTCTCGACTCTGAGATGGTGCTAGTTTGTGCCAATTCAGCCATGGTACCACCAATGCCACTATGTACCCAGAGGGGCTGATGCCTCCACTTGCAACTCTTCAGTCTTGTCAGTGGAACTAGGAAACAACTGACATTGTAGTGTGAGAATTGGTGGCAATGATGTCAGCGAACATGGAATTTATAGATTCAAACGGCAGCTGGTATTTACTGTCAACAGTTGAATTTTAATGGTTACTTCCCTCTGCGACATAGGCTGTTGTCATGAGCGGTGTGTTTCGTTTTGGTCGAGAAAAAAAATTTACATTTATGCTTGTTGTGGAAATAAAAAAATTCAGCTTTAGCAAGGATAAGCGTTATCGCTTTTTTATCCCTTTTGGCCCTTTCTTTAGTCCCTCCCTTCGTGGCATGGTCAAATTCACTTGCGCTTGTTGTGGAAATCAAGAAATTCAGCTTTAGCTGGCATAAACGTTGTCACTTTTTTATAAGTCTCTGCCTGTTTTGACCCCTTCCTTAATCCCTCCCTTCATTGCATGGTCAAAGTATGCACTTATTGTAAGACTGCACTGCTACAGCCACTTTTCTTGCAACCACTTATGACTCTTACACAGCAATGGGCACAAACTTGTGGATATTATTGGGCAGCACGTTTGTGGGCAGTGCCACAGGCTTGTGCTCCCTGTGTTCAATCCACCAGATGTTTGTGGTAGATTCTCGCCTACGTGCAGTGTTCAAGAAGTGTTCCAGAAGCACAGCAGACTCGCAATTGTTCAAACTCTGATAATTTGGACTTCCGGTTAATTCAAACAAACTTCAAAATTTTGTTTGGCTGGCAATATTTTCAATGCATTTTAAAGCTACTCAATTTGGACCGTGATTTCTTGTGAATTCGGTTCATTGAAACTTTCTGTCTCGCTCCAGCCTTCCCGGCGCATGAAAAAGCGGTGACCGAGGTCAGGTACTTCAGGTTTGTGGCTCTGCTTGAGCCGACATTTCGGCTCCTCCAAGCGCTTAACCTTGACCCGGTCCAAAGAGGGGATATGTCCATTGGAGTTGCATGATTGCTGCATAGTTTCGTTTTCTGAACTTCGCTACCAGGTCGGGTTTATTGCAGTTGTCGGCTGTGTCGTGGCGAGCCAAGCCCAGCTGCACGGGCTCGGATGCTAATTGGCGCATCGCTAGTCTTTTTTTTTTCTTTTTAGAATGTGTATCGGTGTTTCGGGGCACAATAATGCATTCTCCTCGCTACTGTCCGCATGGTCCTGTATGTTGATAATGCGCGCTCATCACGAGCTGTTCATTGTGTGGTGAAGCCTCTTTACATGGATGCTGCTGCTTGTGAGGAGACTCCGTCGCCACTGCGCCACACCTGTGAAGGAGGCCGTGGAAGTCCTTACTATTTTGGAGCAGTCCTGCTTCAATATTTCCGACAGTGGGCATGCACCACACCATGACAGAATTCTGAAAAATCGTCATTGCCACACAGTTTTCGCTTAAGAGCAGGTGACCATTGCCTGTTTTTTCTTCAATTAAATTTGCTCTGGTATACTAAACTGTTTCTGGAAGTTTGTTTTTTTTAGACAATTCGGATCTTTTTTCCGATCTGTTGAGGTTTTAATTAACATACTTTTACTTTATAGCGAAACCAGCATGTTTTTGATAAATTTTTCTGCTACCAGACTTGATTAAACATATCACTACATTTAACTCATATTTTATGTTGTGCTCTAGCTTTTAGCAGCATTTGCAACAGAAACAGAAATACTATTTGTATGCATAGATATCCATAAAGCAAATTGCATTTAGTTTTGGATCATATTAAGGTGCATTTCTGATAATTCAAGCAAAAATCTCTGGTCCCTTGAAGTTTGAATTAATGAGAGTCAACTGCATTTGGCAGAGTCTTATGACCGCGCATCTCACCCTGTGACGCCGAAGGATGCTTAAGGCATAGCTTCTGCATGCATGATGGGGTGGTGTCATGATCACATAAGAGCTTGCGCTCCATCTGAAGGTGCAAATGATAGTGTTAGGCACTTATGCATGGCTGGGTAGCTCAGTTATTTAAATGGAATGTTCGCTAACGTTGCGGGCAGATTCATTTTTTTTTCTTTTTATATCAGTGCCCCTTTATCTACTAATTGCTAGTACACTAAAACTTCATTAATTCAACCTCCATTAATTCAGAAATCTGGATAACTTGGACTGCCGGCAGGGTTCTGGATGCTCAACTAACACTCAGCTATGCTTATGCTGGTTAATTCGGATGGGCCCCGGATGGGGACAGTGTTGAAGTATAACAGGCTCAATAAGGTATCGTCCTAGTATCACTTCGGCCTGCACTGAATGTTGTGGTGTTGCCCGCACATCTCTGATATGCATCCAACTGTAGGTGTGACAATGTTCGGAGGGTCAGTCCCTTAGCTAGAAAACTGTGAAACCACACATTTTCGGTTGCTCTTTCGTGAGCTTCACTGCGCACCGCGAGTACAGCGGCTACCGGCTGCACATGGGCCAGCCAACTGAATACAGTTTTGTGCAGTTTCACGCGCCGATCGGTGTGTCACTGGTATTTTCATTTTTGTCTCAGTGAGCGCTGATGCGTTTCCCTGTCTTCCACTTCCTGGTTCCTCTTCTTTTTCGTGTACCTAAACTGGTCGCTTGTCATGCGCGATTTGCAATTTGTGCGGTGAAGCCACCTCGCAGGCGATGACGTTGCTTGTGAGGAAACTCCACTGCTTCCTCATTGCAAAGAAGCTGAGGAAGGTCTTACTGTTTTGTAGCAGCTCTGCTTCGACGTTACCAACAGTGTGACACGTTGCAAAGCATTTGATGGAACTGGAAATAATCGCTTTGCCACACAGTTTTCATCTTGTAAATAGGTGATCACCACACTGGCTCTCACCAAATGAATTTACTGTGATGTGTACGGTTTTTGGCAGTTTTTTTGGGGTGTCGGTCTTTAATCCTGACCTCAGAATAATTTGCACATTTTTCCTACCCACTTGAAGTTCGAATTAACGAGGTTTCACTGCATAATTATGTTCGTTTCTTTTGCGGTTGTAAAGCCTGTGTTGTGGGTGTGTGCAGGCTGTTTGACTGGCGGCCGGAGAAACTGCGAGGCATGCGGGACAGGCACGAGTCCACCGTGGTCCTCAAGAACATGTTTGAGCCAAAGGAATTTGAGGTGGGGTCACTCTGCTTGGCAGGGGGATTTTGGGAGAAAGGGCTCATCCACACTTGCGAGCTGCAATAGGTGTGAACTGGCTGCAACTTCGACGATAAAGCAGGTATATAGTGCCAATGTTCACATCAACAAGCACTGAATGTGGGTCACAGTGCTCAAAGGCCTGATTTGGAATAGGGATTGTTGGTCTTAATGTTACCGGAAAGAAGAAGCTGAATGTGGAAGATGCTCCCGTTCACTTCCAAGGTGTCGCTGATTGCAAGAGGGGTTTGCGCCTCTTAGTAGCAAGACTGGAAACATGAGCAGGATGTGACCACTGTGCAACTTTTAATTTTTGACCAGTGTTACTATTTTGGATAGTTGCTTTTAAACCAAAAGAGTATCACAACCTCTGCAACTCGCATGTATGGATATGCTTTAAGCCTCATGCCAACATTTTCATGTCTTGCGTATCAGCCAGTACCGTGTGAAATTAGTTCATTACTGTCCAGTTTTGTTTGCGGTCTTGTTGTCTCACCAGGCACCCATGTAGGTGCCCAGTTGCAATGCTAACTTATGTTTTGCATGCCAATTATTTTAAGGAAAGTAAGTGCGCATAATGGCTCCCTGGATCAGTGGACGCCTGAATCGGGCTTATAGGTAAGTGGGGTGATGAGAGAGGGATGTGGGCTGCATGCAATAACGCTGAGGGAACTGTGGGGGTCAACTATTAACTACCACCTGGCAGGGTGGCAGGGCGGGTGGGGACTTCAATGTAAAGACAAACAGAAATTTCTTACCACTTATGCGGTCCCGTTCCTCCCACCCCTGTGACAACCTCGCGAAATACTTGCGCAGACCTCATCTTTGTGAACCAGGCATTGGTGCTGTAAGTCGAGCATGTATACACCTATTTCTCCGTCCACAAAGCTTCCTTCATGTCAATCTAGAACTGTTAGTGGAGTGTTTCTTGAAGAAGGAAATTGTGTGAAAAATAACAAGTTGTCTGCAATTGTGCATACATGTCTTGCTCGAATCTACAGCCTATCTTCTACATATCTACGAATTTATTTATTGCCTAGGTCAGTATTTTCTCTGGAATTCCACTTTACAAGGCACATATGCACTCACCTCTGTTTGTTTTTCCTTGTTTTCTCAAAACATAAATTTTTGACTGTTTGCAAGTTTACAAGGGGATGTCTTTGCATCTAGACCCTTTGCTTAGTGTCTCTGCCTGCATACCTGCCTTGTGAGAGTATGGTCACAGCAAAGCATGGAGCCTTTGTATTACACGAGATTTGTCCTGGAAGTGTGTATGACCTGACCTAATTCCTCCAATACCTTTGACGCATCTTGCCCTTCATTTGAAGCAGGGACACCACGAAAGCTTTCGGAATGTGAAAACTACAGAAGGATCTCAATTTCTGAGCAGTCTGAGCGTGCAGCCACAAATTTTTGCTTTGCACTTTTCTTTGCTACCTGCTCCATGATGCCTCATTATCAGGCCGCTCCTCTGGGCAACAAAGAAATTCAATTTTCTCATGACTTTTATGTTCCAAAAACTTTTGTGGGCAATTAATTGTACATCGTCACTCATGAGTTTGTCGGTTCACCTGCTGGTCACATTTTAGAATGGCAAAGAAATGTGAAAAGTGCATTTCCATCCATTTTACTGCCTACGTCCCTGAACTGCCACCACCAGAATGCTCTCCATGCTTTTCTCGTTGAATTTACTTCGCTAAAAGCTGCACAACCAATTTGGAAAGGGTGCAAAAAAGTTAACGTCTTGGCTAGAAGCAGAGACCTCATCATTGGCCAGTTTGAATGCAAACAGCAAGGCTACACACTGCCATGGCCGACCCTAATTCTGCTGTAGCAAGATGTGCTTTAAACCTTCTGATCAGAAGGCGACAGTGGGTTCCTTAAGAAACAGTCGCTAACATTCTGTTGTCAGGAATTATTTCCAGTCTTAAGGGGGGACAGGGGTCTTGAAATTTTTTTCTTTATTTTTGGACTAAATGCAATGAAAATTTGCAGTATTAATCAGTTTTTTATGCTGATTTCAAATCTGTAATTATTTTTCCAATATGTCAATTAGTTTTCAAGATATCATACATTTTCACTCCTTAATTTGCGAGAACAATACAAAAAAAACCACTCATCAGAAAACAGTTTTTAATGTGTGGCTAGATAGTGTACAGTACAAGCAATACAATATAGGAAGTACTTTTTTGATTAATCCAGTATTAGCTGTTTTAGAGCCTGCTGAAGTTCAGTGTAGGGAAGACTGGTTGACGAGCAGTTTTAATTAGTGTGCACAATAAAATAAGTGAGCAGAAATTGAGAAATCTGTTCCCAACGTTGTATACTCTAATCATTCAGAAGCATGCTGCAGTAAAACTTATTGCTGTATCTGCTCTAGAAGCCAAGATATCCTTCTTGTAAACTTTGCAAACAGTAAAAAATTGTGTTTTGAGAAAACAAGGAAAAACAAACTGAGATGGAATTTATTAAAAAATACTGAAAAATATGTACATATTTACACTGTAAATGGACTAGTATGCTCCAGGCATGTAATCTGTCTGGCTGTTAGCTCCCAAGTGCCGCTTTTTGCAGGCCTGCTGCACATTTTCTGCGCATGCACGCTTGTTCACAGATGCAGTTCGTCGGCGCCGGTCTTTTTCTGCCATGCGCTGCATATTGCATGTGCTAGGAGCTACTTTGAGCTCTCTCAGAATGCTTGCTGAGGCTCTCTCATTTCCAGCATTGAATTTTAGCACAGCTTCAGCCACAGCTGCCTCAATGCTGAACAAAGAAGCGTGGCGCTCCTTGGGTGCCAGTGCCCAGATCATTGCGTGCAGACTTTCGTTACTGTTCTGCGTCTTTCCTCTCTGGCACCTCTGAAGGAGCTTCCTGTCCGACAAGCGCTGGTAGATGGGAAGAAGAGCCTTGCTGACGTGGGGTGGAAGATTGTAGTGGTGTTTGGGTGAAGGCAGGCCTTTGGCCTCTGCTGCATTATGGCGACACCAGGAGTCTGGGCCTGTTGGGCAAAGGCTATGGTTTGATGCAAGGTCTGTTGATGTCACGTGATGATATGTCGCCATCACAGCCTTGTGCATAGCCTCTACGTCCCCTGAATGTGATTTTACTGCCCAGCCATAATATGAGGTCAGCTTTGTTATTAGATCACCAGTCAACCTGCCCTTACCACTGATTCTGTCAGGAGTGTCTCTGTGTTTGGCAACCAGGTTGCGTAAAGCTGTGCCCATGCGCTTCTGCACATGGTTTACGCACTCTTCCTTGTTGATAGGAATGAAGCCATACACCTTAGCTTCTTGCAGAGCTAAGAATGTACGGCTGTCACCATCTGACAGAACAGTGGTATAGCGCAGGTTGTTTTGCTGGAGTGACCTCTGGAACAATATGAGGCCAGCCTCCACTTCCATCTCTCCAGCTTTCTTTTCTGAATTTTTTTGGCAGACATGATTTTCTTTCCATGTCAAGTAGTTGGGGTCATCCTCTTTTGGCCCTCGCTCACAAGCGGCACAGAAATTCGAAAGCACGACAAAGTCTAATACAAGGCCCGAAAAAAGTTCAATCACGGTGCCTACACAAATATGAGAAGAATGACCGCGCGTCATCCATGTCCCGTCGTACGAGACCGCGATATTGTCCGGATTTCCCAAGTTCAACTCCGCGTACAAGTCCCGAACGGAGCTCGCACACTTGGCAGTCACTTTGTTTGCAGCACGCAACGCCGATGGCGTCAGCTTCGTTTTTAAGTACTGCTGCCATGTCTTCGTGTGAAGGCCGCGATGGGATATATTCATGGCTGAGAATATATCATTGAGCGCTGTCTGCCGATTGCCGGTACTCTGCATAGCACGCGAAGCAAGAATGTTCACTGTGAACGGATTCACGTTTTGATCGCCGCTCACGCGCGGCGAGCTCCACACCGACGCTACGTCGCCGCACACCGCGCACACAAGAACAAGACTCGCAGCGAGTCCATATTCACGCGCGGATTTTTCAACCGCTACATCAGCACCGCATGCCTTGCACTTGACATGGTGCAGAAGCGCGTTCACCGATTCCAGGCTCACGATCACGAACCTCGTATCGTTGGATGGGGCAGCTGCGTCGTCACTCGCATGTTCGAGAAAACCCGCTTTCCGGTCCGTAGCACATACAGATGCGATCTCGCATAGCTTAGCGTCGGCCTTGGTCTTAATCTCTTCGAGATCTGCGGGCGTCAGCATAGGCGTGTCGCGGCGAACGCGCCCGCTGTCCGAACATCGGGCGGCGCATCCGGGACCGGTAGGCTTAGCTCGTTCTCGGCTGCCGCTGCCGCGGCACAGGTCGTAGCAGCAGGCACGTCGTCGCTGCTTTCTGGCACTGCAGAACGCTTCTTGCAGTTGTCCGCGATTGACTTTTTTCTTTTCTTGCCGAACTTGTGGCGCGTACAAAATTTGGCCCGTGGCTGCGACATCGTCCAGAAATTTTCGGTACCAAGTCCAACGCTGATCTGACAAAATGGCGCCTCGCTTGCGCTCTGGTGCGCCTAGCAGACGAGACGGGCTGAGATCCACCAATCAGAGGAGCTGATTTTAGTCACGTGGGCTCAGCAACGAATGGAAGCGCGCGCTGTGACTCTCTTTTGGCGCCCCGTTTCTCGTCAACCAATGCGCAGAAAGCAGGCAACACGGCGGGAAATTGAAAACGAGAAATGGCTCTTTCAAATGAGACCAAGATGGAGTCGCTCATGGCCGCGAAACGGACGCTGCGCTTTTTTCAAAAACGCCGTTTTTGTGCAACTTGATGCACGAATTCATCTCGTTTGCTCCTTGTAAAGTGGAATTACAGAAAAAATACTGACTCAGGCAACGAATAAATTCGTAGATATGTAGAAGACGGACTGTAGATTTCGAAAATGCCATTTTCAAAAAATCAATTTTTTCGCGATTTTCGGGCCCTGAAGACCCGTGTCCCCCTTAACTAGAACACTAACATAGTGCATTTATAAATATGTGTGTATGTAGTACTATGCACATACCGTATTTACTCGCATAATGATTGCACTTTTTTTCCAAAAAATTGACACAAATTTAGGGGGTGTGGTCATTACGCGGGGTAAATTTTCGACAAAAATTTTTGAGCCCTGAAAATGCAAACAGTTGCAGGAGGTCAGACTACCCTTGTCACACGGGCGTGCTACCCGTGGTTACGCCGCTAAACGCGGTTGTTGTGAACCGAGCTTGGCGACCTCGGTTTACGTCGTTAACCGAGAAGGTAGAGCGCACGAGCTGGCCCGCTTCAAGAACGTACTTTCTTCGCACTAAATCATGTTCCAAGAGCAACGCATCAAAATAGGCAGTGTGTGTAGTGCTGCACAACGGCGCTTTTATGCAGCCTTCGATCTCGTTCGAAGGCACAGCAACAGCGTACTGCAGCAACGTCCCATGGTACTCAAGCTGTGCATTTTATCCCCGTTCCGCCGAAGAATATGCGGTTACTGCCGCAGCATTAAATTAAGTGACATAGTCGCAACGCTCGCAGCACCGGATTCCGCGCGTTTTACACAATGGTGCCACCCGTGAATGTGGCGGATGATGGCGCTCTGGTGTGCAACTCCCTAGTCATCGCTAGGCCTAACTAGTTTCGTATCGAAGCCACTGTGGACGGCGCTTTTGAATTGACCAACGCTATACTAAATGGTCTACTTATAATGCTGCCTTACTGACAACCTCATTGTTTCATGTCAAAAGAAATATATACAATCGATGTCAGCGACGCCTTAGCAGCGGAGCTGGTGTGCTGGCGGGTCAGTCGCGCTGCAATGGCGGCAGCTGCTACGTGGCTGCGAACACAAAACTAGCTTGTATCGCAGTTGTTACTCCTACCAGCAACTTGGTACAGGTCAGTGATCCTCAAGGAGGATTCATATTTGACATTCCCGTATCCCAGGGCTTATTTTGTGATGTATTCGGTTGTGGAGGCAGTGCGGCAACCGGACTGGGCCGTCGGGCGCCACTCTCGACACTGCGCCAACTGCGCTGCAAGATATTCGCAAATGTCGCTTCGCTCCGGATCACCGCGTCACTTCGTTTGTTGCACCGCAACCCAGAACGGTGGCGAGCCTTGTGACAACAGTGAACCGTGATTTGAGATAACCGCAGTTAAGTTTGGTATCAGTGGTTAAGCATAACCGCATTTAGACTACCCGTGTGACTGCAGGTCAACCAACAGGCGGCTGCCACTGCAATGCTGACAGAGCAAGATGGTAATCTGCACGTGCCATCTGTCAGACAGATAATAAGCACGATCATCGTCAGCTAGACTTGGCACACGATAAATTGCAGTGGCAAGTTCGAGGTGTGATCATTACGCGGGGAATAAAACAATTTAATTTTGCCAAGAAAATTTGGGAGTGCGATCATTACGCGAGTGCGATCATTATGCAAGTAAATACGGTATGTAACACCATAGGGCTGTAGGAACACTCCTGAGAATTCACCCACCTGATCAGCAGTGAGCAGAGTACGGTAGAATCTCAATGATACAAACCTCACGGGGTTGCAAGAAGCATTCATATCATCAAAAAAGCAATATTTGCATGCTGAAGCAGAACAGATATATTTACGTAAATCTGTTCACAGCTGACGGGATTTTTTTTACAGTAGCACTCCACCTCTCAGTGCATTGCAGCTCATGCTGTACAAGTAGCAGTTGTGGTGTCGGTGATGTGCAGGCCACGCACCACCACTTGGTTGTTCGTGGTGTGCTCTGCATTACTGGTGATCATGGTATTGGCAGTCTGTGCTCTGCATGCCAGCGTTTGGTGCTTGCGTTGCGTACTGTGCAACTGGCGAGGACAGCGCCATAGTCCTTCAATGTTTTTTTCTGGTCATGAAACTCCACCGAAAGTTTCATACACAGACGCAACTGCACAGACACTTGCCTGCTCGTGCTGTTGCCCCCACAGGACTCCTAGCACCACCTCATGGAAGATGCGGTCAACATGTGAAGCTCTCCGATAGCGTCATGGAGAAGTTTTATTACCATAAAAGCATTGAAGGACTATGACAGTACTAAGTGTTAGCAGATGCAGTCACGGTTGCTGCGTTCGTAGTCGAACCTCCTTGTAACGAAACAGTTCATAACGAAATAATGGATATAACGAAGGAATGAGGATTCCCCTTGGAAGCTTGGTCAACACGGGCTATAACGAAGTTGCGGCTGTAGCAATGTAATCGGCGGGCCCCTTCAACTTCGTTATAACGAGGTTCAACTATACCATTTGTTTTGTTGCGGGAGGATGCTTGCTACGTCCGAATTTCCACGCATTGTACACAGTGCACCTCAGCCAGGGAACCTTACAAATTTGCATCATACTGGAATTCGAATCATTCATGATCGTATCATCGAGATTCTGATAACGAAAGTGTGGAAGATATCACACTGTTTTGCTTACATTCTGACGGTTCAACACCCCTGCAGACAGACCCTGCCCTGATCCTCGAGTACCAGAAGGACCTGCGGGAAGAGTGCTCCCAGTTTGGCGAGGTCAAGAAGGTCGTCGTGTATGACGTGAGTGCATCTTCGAACTATGGTGGCAGTCCGGTGGGGAGTCGTCTTGCACTCACATCAAGAGGCTCCCTTACGAGGCGGCCTTTTGAAGCTTTCTCAAGATTGAAAACATGTCTCTGCCTTTTTTTTTTCTTTTCTTGTGTATGGAAACTGCAACGGTGTCTATAAAGGCACACGTTGGTACATTAAATAAGTGGCGCTCATCTACCGCTAAAGACCTTGGAGATGAAGCTGGCCATCCATGGCTTTTGAGTCCTTCTCGAAAGCTCCGCAAGGATGACACGCAAAATTGTTAAGCGTTCCACATTTTTTCTCCACCGGGTTTTTTTTAGAAAGAGGACACTCCATGTGTCAATGGATCTGTACGAACAGGCCTAGGGTGCGGCCTGATCTCGGTGCATGGAACCTACAACACACTTCCTCACCAGAGCAGGATTTGGCCACCCTGGTGTAGTACTTGGCCGCAACCTTCTATGAACAACCCAATTAACCGTCGGCCCTCAGTCCCCAGCGGCTGCGGAGCAACTGACCTTGGCGGGAGTCAGACCTGTGACGCAGCAGAGGGTGCTAAGAATCTCTGGCTCCGGACAGGCCGCCATTGGAAACTTACCCAGCAAGATTTGGATGAGATTAAGAAATTTGCAGGAACACGGTGGCTACAACTGGCGAAGGAGAGGTTTAGTTGGAGAGAAATGGGAGAGGCCTTTGCCCTGCAGTGGGTGTAGTCAGGCTGATGATGATGATGATGATGAAAGCTGGCCCCTTTTGCATCGCCCTTTCACTCACAGTGCCATCCAGCATAGAAAGCTAAATGGAAACAAAAGGTAATCTAAGGAGCTTACACCGTTTAAGAATAGTGCATCAGTATGAAAAAAAAGTGTTTGTCTAGTTTTAGTGTTGGACAACGGTTGATATTTTCATTGCTCGGGTCTGGTGACAGTAAAAAGGTAGCAGTGTTAGTGGAGTGTTTGCGGTAATCAGGACAATAAACATAATGCGCTGCTGCTGCCCAGAGGAGCTTTTAGTAGTTCTCTAATAGATTAATATGGCATAGGTGTCTAGGCTCAACAAATGCGTGAAATGCTACGCTGCTTCAGTTTTGAAGCTTTTACGTCCAGGACCATATGTACAGTGAGCAGTGGGGAAAGTTGTTCCAGCTTCGAGCTGCATCGTGCAGTTCTGTCTCTGCTTGTTTTAGGTCTTGCTCCTTTGGCATGTTAAGACATTTTTACTAGAAGGGCTTTTGAGGACCCAAGCATCTTTATTAATCGACGAAAGTGTAATGTGTAGTGGTCCATAGCAGGCACCTTTGCTTTACAGAATCTTTAGAGCCACTCGGAAAGGCGCCAAGCATTAAGTGCACAGCACAAAGGTTGTGTTGTGTTGGGTTTAATGGCGCATAAGCGGCTAAGGCTATCATGCACTAAGAACATCATCACAAAGGTTAAAAAAGAAATAATATATTTGTTCACTAACATCCGCCTGTATACAGTCATATGGCTACCGAGAAAGGGCTAATGCTAATAAGTGATCATACTCCTTTTCTTGAAACCTGCTCCACTTAGGAGTATTCCACCAGACACATTGGAGAAAAACAAATGCGTTTGCAATAACAACTCCCAGTCAACAGCTTGTCCTCTTGAGGCAGTGCATATTAGAAGCCAGCAGGTCGCAGAAGCACCTTACAAACCGCTCTGACCACTTTGCTGCACTTTTTTCACATGCAGTGTGTATCAGTAATGGATCATGTATAATTTCTTTTCTAGTTATTCCAAGTTACAGGTCTTAAATGATATGTACGTACAGCAATTTTTTGGACTTGGCTCAGCCGTTGAAATGGTCCGTATAATTGAAGCATAAAAAAATTTCCGAACGTAAAAAAAAACTTCGCTGTAGAAAAACTGGCTTCAAAGATTGTAAGCACTGCTGTTTCCCTCATTCTGTTTGTACGCATTAAGCAGGGAGAAAATCAAGGGGCATGACAGCTCTCGATTAATGTTTTTACTAAGCCATAGCATAGTTTAGACAGCAATCATTGCACTGAAATTTAAGCCTTAATAACTATCCTCAATTACTGTGGTACCTCAGTGGAACCAACGATTACAGTTTGAGCATGCTACAAACTGATGACAAGGTGCCATCTAAAGCTACATGTATTAACTGGAATGCATAAAAATCCTGACTGATTCAAACCTTTAGGGATGCAGAAAAATAAAAATGACACAACCTGCTGACAATAACAACTTAGTGCAAATCCTACATTGGTCCATTAAAACCAGTATAGTTCAATGTACTGGTAACAGAAGCACTCCTAGTGAATTGTCTTTACCATTAAAAATGGTAAATATTAGCTACGATGGCACTCCAGAAGTCAACTGTCTGATGCAGGCTATTCTGTGTTCAGACGCGTTTCTAAAAAGCAGATGTGACAGGGTAGGAATTCCAATTGTTGTTGGTTCCATTGGGGTACAAATCATGATAATTGAGGATAGTTATTAAGGCTTAAATTTCAGTGTAGCTATTACTGTCCAAACTATGCTACGGCTCATCGAGAGCTGCCATGTCCCTTCATTTTCCCCCCTTCTTTCTCCCTTTTTCTTTCTTCTCTTCTCTCTATTAGCTTGGCTTCTATCTCCTCTCTCTTGGCTTGGCCTGCCTTGGCTTCTTGATTTCTGCAACAGCTCCAGCGGGCTTGAGTTACACGACAACTCTGTGTGTACTCAGCTTAGAGGGACTCTAAGGACTAATAGAAGTTGGCCTGTACCATGTTCTAATCACAAAGAGGCCACTACCATCAGAAACAGAGCTTGTATAAGCTAGAAAAGCACAAAAAAATGGTCGGGTTTTAAAGGTGCACTGAAGAGGAATCTGAACTCATCTTTTTGCCGCGGGAACTCAATCTACACGTTCCGAGCATTCTTAGAAACTTCGACTCATTGCCCTGTGTGGGCGATTTCCCTAATTAAATCAGATTAACGTCCGGCTCCCGCCCTTTTTTTTTTAATTCTCCGCGTGTGATGGGCGGAGTCAACCAACGCGTGGAATGCCTTTCAGCCAGCTCCGTGGAGGCTTTGCTTTCGTGTTTTTTTTAGGTTTCCTTGAATAAATAATTTAATTCGCAGGTAATATAGCTGCAAAAGAAGCCCGCAGAAATAAAAATACACGCTGACTATTTGCTACTACGGATTACTATGTATTACTCTGCCGATGGCAGAGCGGCAAGCCTCCACGGAGCTGACTGAAAGGCACTCCACGCGTTGGTCGACTCAGCCCTCCGTACGGGGAGAATTAAATAAAAAAAAGGCTGGAGCTGGACGTTAATCCGATTTACTTAGGGAAATTGGCCACACAGGGCAATAAGTCGAAGTTTCTAAGAATGCTCGGAACGTGCGGATCGAGTTCCTGCGGCAAGAAGACGAGTTCAGATTCCTCTTGACTGCACCTTTAACGAGGGGCATGGTCATCCATGGCGATAGCATAATGCTCTCGAGTAGTGGCCAGCGTAGCTGATCTGTTCGCACAGCCGCAGGTTCGGTTCCGAGTTGCGACAATATTTTTTTTATTTATTTATTCCAGGTGAAGGCTGCAGCTTTGGTTGTGAAGTAGAGATTTCGCTCTAAAACCAAAATACAGGTGTGCGTATATTGACACTGATATTTGAGCATGGATCTCGGAGGCAACACTTCAAACCCCATGCACTTCAAAACAGTGGCAACTCTGTGTGCTGGCTGCAAGATTATTAATTCCAATTATCTCATCGATAAATGTCCCTTTTGATGCTGCTGGACTAACGTCAGCATAGCCATAAAGAACCAGAGAATCAGTTTTTACTGAGAACAATAATTGGATGGAGTTATCCTCAGTGTCCAGGGATTTGGCTCTCGCTGTCATACGAGCTGCAGTTGCCATTGTAATTGCGGATAAGGGCTCTGTCAAAGCAGTACCGCTCATTTTTCTAATGGTGTTTCATACGCACTTCCTTCACTAGAAGTAGCTGGAAAAGGGGGGTGGGGGGAAGTAATTTTGGTTGACGCCATGTAGAAGTGACATAGGTGTTGTTTTTGTTTACACTCTTTTGTGAAATGGACTCAGGTGGAATATGTACAGGTTATTCCTGTGTAAGCATAGTTAGCTAGCTGAATGACCTTGCAAGGAAACCTCCTAAGTTTAGTAGTAAAATTGTCCGGTAAATTCATTGGAGAATGCGTGCACTGCATGAATTTTCGTGCACTGTAACTACTGATGGAGCCTGACTGCAAGCTTTTTACAGTGCACAGGTAGCGAGATAACTTTGAACCACTTTGATATGGTTGTGTATTTTCTGAGTGGAAGAAGTCTCTCTCTCACTCTAGTAATCTCTTGGGAAAGCACTTTATGAGAAAAATACACCTCTGTGCTTTCCAGTTTGTGTGACAGCTGAAGCACTGTGGACTTGAAATACAAAATACACTTCGAAGATCAGATTTAAGCGACTGCGTTTGTTTCTATGAAGCGAATCCACTCTTTTTGCTCGTTTTTTAATGTTTTCCAGCGAAATCCAGAAGGTGTTGCAACAATCACCTTCAAGGAGCCCGAGGAAGCGGACGCCTGCATCAGCCGGATGAACGGACGGTGGTTCGCGCAGCGTCAGCTGTCGGCCGAGACGTGGGACGGCCGGACAAAGTACAAAATCTTCGAGACGGAAGAGGAGCTGGAGGCGCGGCTAAAGAAGTGGGACGACTTCTTAGAAGCGGAGGACGAAGAGAAGGAAGCAAAAAGCGGCTCCGCAGAAGCATCAGCTGCTTCGGAACCATCCTCCTCTGTGAAGCGAGAAGCGGACAGCAGTGCAGATGCTGAAAACGGTGCCAGTGCGCAAAAGAGGCAAAAGACAGAAGTAGATGGTGCTGAGTGAATGCTGTCCTGATGGACCGTTTGTTTTGACGTCTTTTTTTTTTTTCCTGTACATACAGTAAAACCTCGATAATTTGAAATCAGTATAATCAAAGTTATCATTAAGGAGGGACACTACCCCAAAGAGTGAACTTTGAACCGCTTGCTCGATTTCATTGAAACTTGTGAATATTGCTGCTGGGACCACCTCTGCCATATTTTATTCTTCAGCTGGGGGCTTGTCTTGAACATTGTAGTGCTTAAAATAGACTCACATGATTGAAAATCATCCCATTTTATTTTTCTCATCTCCTGTTTCTTCAGTAAATTGTCAGCTTAGAAAAACTATCATTCAGTATTACTTGATAATATTAGTATTCTAGCAGGTTTTCTGGAGCAAAATTTTATGAAGAACACAACTGTGCGCTCAGTTTGTCTACTTTTTCCCTTTTTTCAAACTAAACAATGACTTTAAAAAATTGATGCAAAATGAAAATCCAATGTCATTCTTTATATGGTACCATTCTTTCAAAATATAGGAGAACTAAGCAATATAATTCCACATTTATGTGCTCTGGACACTCCCAATACCACGTAACACAAAAAGTTAGAAAAATTACACTTATTTTTCAAACAATAGCTTTCCTAAGCAAGCATAGTCATCCTTGGCACAACGGTTGCATAACGTGCTTCATACTTATTCTATATTAATTAAATTTGGCCGAGGTGGTCCCAGCAGTAATATAAACTAGCCCCACAAGTTTAAGTGAAATCGAGCGAGTGGTTCAAAAGTTCAAGTGGTTCAAAAGTGTGGCAATGTTTGCAAATTTGCCACAATAATTCAGGCATTCGGTATGCTGCCAAATGGATAATATAGTGACTTTGATTGCAGCCTTTGAGGCATTTGATGCGGGCAGATGCTGCCGCTTATCTCTGAGTCTCCTAGTAATGCTTGGCCTTCTGAGTTGTTTTTTCCTTGCTCTTTGCTAATGATCACACATTTCATGAATTTGTGAGCGATTGGCAGATGAAATCACTCTGCTAAGCTAACTTTTGCTTGGCTTCTTCTCCGCGATGAGCTATCGTGTGAGCATTCGTGTGCACAGTATTTTTTTCCCCGTAGTAAGCTTCAAACGATATGCATGGTTTTGTGCTAAGTGTTGCAGTACAGAACTTTAACTCTGTGCCTAAGTGCAGACCTAAAGGTGTGCGTGTGTACTTGGAAAACTAAACAGCCAACTTGATTGAAAACATGGCACTCCAACCTGCAAATCTTTCATGAAACTTTTCAACACCCCACACATGTGAGCGCCTTATGGCAGTCTTTACCAACTAGTGGGAACGAGCTTTGTAATTAAGGTCAAACCTCGTTATAACGAACGCTCCTATTATGAATTATCGGCTATATCAAAATGGTCTTAAATATTTTTAACAAATACATGCATCTCTTACTTTATATACTGAATGCGGTTTGCCATAAAATGGCTATATCGAATTGCGGAGCACTAAGCTGTGCCTGCCCGGTTGGCAGGCTGCAGGCTTTACCTCTATAAATGCGTTCACGCCAGAGTTGATGCTTTATCTTCGATTTTCCAACAGCGCCAGTGAAAATATAATGATGAGAACAACAGATAGACAGGTGGTCGGTACTCGTTTGCGTAGCTTTCCAGCAGCCATCCTTTGCTCACGTTGACTGTCATGGAGTGGAGGTGATGAAAACAGCGATAGCTTTTGTCCTGGCGACTTTTTTACACGACACTGCTGTCATGCAAGAAAGCCACCCTAGCTGGCGTTTGACCTGCCACCGCTGTGTGCTGCGGTGCTATGCAGAAAAGTCAACCTAACTAGCATTTTCCGCTTGTTTTTTTGCGGCCTCCCCAAATGCCGCGAGCGGCTTCGGAACGGTGCGAAAACTACACAAATGGCTTCTTCCAGTTGCCATTCTTTTGGTGACTAAATTTCGCTTCTCCAGCATGAGTTTTTTGGCAAAATTTTATATTACAAATTTTGGCTGTATCAAACTGTTTTATGATTTTTTACCAGTTCGATATAACGAGATTTCACGGTATTCAGTTACACTGAGGGAGATGTACTGTCGTAATATGAAAGATAACATGGGGACAAGTCTCAAAAAGTCTCAAACCACACTTGTGACAATGTGCACTGGCCACTCAGAAACAGCGTGGAAAGGGAGGTCCGACCCTGTCACCTGCTTACACTTCCTACCATGGTTGTGCTTCTGCAGTGTATGGCGTAAAAAGGTACAACCGGTCGGCGGTTGCCTCGGAAACCACTCGGAGGGTACTTACACTAGAAGGACGAGGAGGGTTACCATAGAATGAGGCTTTATGGTGAGAGCGTAGGAAGGCGTAACCAGGATGGTTACTACGGTAACCGTCTGGGCCTTGGATATCGTGTGAAGAGGAGGGCATCGGGAGAGTAGAGGAATCCCCAAAAGGAGGATGGTTACCATGGAAGGAGGAGGGTATGGTGAGAGCTTGAGAAGGCGCACATGGTACGTGATTGCCATGGAAACCAACCGGAAGGTAGTTACCCTACAAGGAGGAGGGTTGCCATGGAAGGGGAGTACGGCGAGAGGAGAAGGTTATGGCGCGAGTGTTACCATGGAACATGGTTACCATGGTAGGAGGAGGAAGGGCATGGCAAAAGTGGAGTGTAGCAGTGTTACCATGGAACATGGTTACCATGGTAGGAGGAGGAAGGGCATGGCGAGAGCAGAGTGTAGCAGTGTTACCATGGAGCATGGTTACCATGGTAGGAGCAGGAAGGGCATGGCAAAAGTGGAGTGTAGCAGTGTTACCATGGAACATGGTTACCATGGTAACTATGGTAGGAGGAGGAAGGGTATGGCGAGAGTGGAGGAATGCAGCAGGGTCCATCTGCAACAGCTGGCGCGAAACACGCCGCCCAAGGAGAGGATCATCGGCCGCGACTGTGTGGAAAACTAAAACAAGTGCCCTAGAACTACGCAGATTTGAGGCCAGTCTCATATTCTCTGCCACAGCATTTCTTAAAGTATAAATACCGTAACAGCTGTCGCTGAATCTCGCATTAGCCAGTGGTATCTGTCCTGCCAAATTATGGCTTTTGCGATTATTCAAATATGCACTTATAGTTTATGTTTCCTGCAGGCTGACTTCAAATTGACGAGGTTCTACTGTTGTTGGGCTTGCTTGGACCGTGGTTTTTGTGTGCATAGAAGGAAAAAAAAGGGGGGGAGGCCTCATTTTGTTTTGTGAGCCTTGCTTCAGTGACCTTTTCTTCTCTTGTTTCTTAAAGATCGAATTTAGTCACTGGGATCGTGAGCTTCTGAACACTTCTTGTTTGTTTCTGCTTGTGATGATGATGCACTTCATAACTTGTTACTGCACTGTATTAAATGGTCAATCAAGCACTAACAGTGCTGAGTGAAGATGGGCCAAATTTTTTTTTTACTGATAAAGGTGCTGCATACTCTCATGAATTGTGTTTTCATATATAAATTCAGGCTTTACAAAGACAGTGGCAGAGGCACATTAGTGCGCAGTGCTGCTTCACATTCCATAAATTTTCCAAATCGGTGCACTTGTCTTACTTCATGGTGTTCAACAAAAGTGATCTGCTCGATCATTGCATTTTTAATAAATGTTTAGACATAGCTGTGCACTGCCATAACAATGCAAACTGAAAAGGTTTCATTTGTCACCTAGTTAGTGAACCACTTTGTCAACCAGGAATCGAGTTGCAGGACAAGATAAGTTGAGCGCATGTCACCTTCACCTTTCTGTCGCGTTTTGTGTGCTTAAGGCATATTTGAAGGTCAGTCACAATGAACTTCCTTAAATGATGCAATACTAGTGTGAAAGTTCCTGGGGATGATTTCGCGTTTAATACCTTAGTGATCAAAATGATTTCGTTTTGGTGACACCATCTACTGTACCCTTATTAGCAGCCAAGAGCTGAGGCTTTAAGGAATCAGATGGTCAATTTGTGAGATTTGTCACCTTTGCTGCAGTGATAACTATACAGATGACATTCTGTGTGGCAGACAGTCACTATATTAGTGTCAGTATCGCAGTGTGTCATCACAGACGGTTTGATTCAGGTCATGTGAGCCATGTAAAAACTGCCAGCTAATCGCTGCTCGTTAATTTTTTGTCCTTCCAACTCTTGGGCAGGCTTGCGTAAGGGTTGGTGCCAATTAAAATGACGAAAGCAGCTGCCATGTTTTTGTATGCCACATGTGACCTGAAATCGTCTCTTATGTCGCAGCTGTTGTTCGATCGATGCTGCGCATTGTTCCAAATACAGAATATAAATAAAGTTTGGTTGGCCTGAGGCATAAGGAAGTCATAGCTTGGCAGTGCGGGCTTCCTCATGAATTTTGATTTTTTTTTGACAGGATAATTTAATGGGACATGTGGGGCATGAAGCGTGCACTGTGAGAAGAATGTGCAGTCTGAGGTGATATGGGGATATACAATACCAAGTCATCATAATCATCTCGCACTCCACAAGACATTAGTTGGATGCCATTGAATCAGTGTGAGAGTGAAATTGTATCAGAATAGCTTTAAGCTTTTTGCAATGTATAGCTACATGAAACGCCTGCAGAACTACTGCCTCTTGACTGGATGTTTTCACAGTTGCTGTGTGCAGTCTCTCCGTCAGGGCGCATGCTAAAAATTGAGTGCGCTGTTTTGTTGTGAAGACCTTCCGCATTGACCCGAAACTTATTTGGGCAGTTCTGGGATAGCTAGAAGGAAGCAGGACTTCATTGCATGATGGGCCTTGCACTGTTGTCATACGTAAATCTCTGCTGTGTGGAGACTATGACACTCACAACACCTGTTTTAATTGTTTAGCCCTTGTCGTTTCCCTTCCACTGCGGCAATTCTGTTGTGATACTTTTTGTCTTATCAGAGTACGGCATATTCATGTGTCCCATAGAGGCGAGGGTTAGGGGGCAGTGGATGTGTAAATTTTGGCCTGGGGTTCACCGAATGAACTGGTAATAGGCACTCTGGGTGGGCACTCTGTGATGTGTCTTGCAATAGGCACACTAAAAGGTCCACTTATATTACCCTACACCAAAGTCCAGTTTCAATCGTGGCACCAGTCGAGAGCATCTTAGATTGTCTTAATGCTCCCGAAACGAGCTTGGGCATAATTAAACACGTTAGTCGTAAGAACTGCGCAGTGCAGCACTAACGATGCCGGCTCGGACACCAGATGCTATGCTGTCGCAGTCGCATGTGGAAACTCTGCGCTTGTTGATAAAAAAAATAAACTGTGTCATGACGTTAGACTCTGAGGCTAGCTTGCATCGTCCAGAGACCTGCAAAGGCTTGGCCTCGACAGGACAAGAGAGCGCCGAGTGGAGGGTGAGGTGGTAGGAGGTTGTGCAAGTTTTGCTTTTAAGACAATAGCATAGCACTCTCACCGGAGCGAAAACCCGGCATCGTCATAGAAAATCTTGATTGGTTTTCAGGCAGTTACGTCATCAGTGATGTCACTGGAGCGGTGAAATCCCATTGGTTGAAGCCAAAGGACGCATGTTGTCAAACCCAAAGAATGCCTGCTGGCTGAAGGGAAGTAACGGCATCAGACCAGGCTCCTCTATGTGAAGCCACCTGCTAATTGTGGCAGCTGGTGTATGTAAAGAGCAACTCGGGTCTCACAGTTAAGCCCCACAAGTCGCTTCCGGCAACGGCCTGAACTGCTTCGCATGCCATGCCAACACAAAATGGAATTAGGTGCCCCGTGTTTTTGCACCGTCGCTCACGAGAACACTCAATCACTCTCTTTGTCCCCAGCTGCTCCAGCGCAGGTTAGTAAGCCAGGCACTACACGCATGGCAAACCTTGTCATTCTTGTCTGTCGCCTCTCCTGGTCTGGCTGCGTCTAGCCTGCCACTGCCTAGCATATAATAATAAAAAGGACATGGTAGGCCTACGGTGCGACATCTGGCGACAGTCAAAGGCAAGGATGAGGCTGCCCTTTTCTGTGGATCGTCGGCATTGCTCATTGCTTCGTTGTAGAAGCATGTGGGTAGTGCCATTTCTGTTGTCATGCGCGGTACTCCTTGATGCTTAATGTAGTATAGCGCGTCACTGTACCGAACATGCTCCTTGCTGACTTGTTGCCAAACCAGGAGTGATGGAAGAGGCTTTTAATAAAGCTCAAAGATTCGTCTGTAGCATGTGCTTGGTTTTATTTTTCTTCATACGGGCAGCGGACCACTCTCATCTACTGCACTGTAATGCTTGAAGTAGACATGCCACATTTTTGGATATTTTTTTTTTCTTTCGAATGGTGCTTAAAACAGCAATGCAAGTCGTGATGTGGTAATCATGTACACCACGTGAATAATTTACTACTTAATTTTTTTTCTCGTGCCGCTTTAGTTTCAACGGTTGACGGACACTTGCTAATCACAGATGGTTTGCTCCAGGTCATGTGAGCCATGTAAAAACTGCCATCTAATTGCTGCTTGTTAATTTTTTGTCCTTCCAACTCTTGTGCAGGCTTGCGTAAGGGTTGGTGCCATTTAAAATGACGAAAGCAGCTGCCATGTTTTTGTATGCCGCATGTGACCTAAAATCGTCTCTTATGTTGCAGCTGCTGTTTGATCGATGCTGCACATAGTTCCAAACACTGAATACAAATAGAATTTCGTATCTCTGCTCGTGCAAGTCATTTTTTTAACGTTTCAAGAGTGTCTAGCTGTTTCTTTTTCTAGTCCCACTATAATCTATGTTCATGTGTGTGGCCTCCTCGAATTGTGAGCTGCACCCTTTGCGTAGCATTAGCTTTTACGGGCTGTGAACCTAATGGCTGAAGGCTCTGTGCCTCGGACGTGTGAAATGCACAGAAGCGGGCCCTACGATGCTTCAAGTGTGTTCACTTCTCATTCTGTTGCCATCCGCGGCTGTCAGATCCTTAGTAGCACAAATTGCTGCTGGAATACTGCACCAGTATTGCCTTTTTAGGTTGCATTAACGCGGCTAGTGTCCTTCTTTGGCAATGTCAAGACAACATATGTAGCAACTGCTGACCTGAAAGACGCGGGTTCGATCCCGGCCGCGGCGGCCGGGATCCAACCCAAAAAATCCCAGGTGGTTGAAATTTCTGGAGCCCTTCACTATGGCGTCTCTCATAGCCTTAGTCACTTTGTGACGTTAAACCCCATAAACCAAAACCAAACCAAAAACATTGCTGCAATGTTCTCTGCGATGTTGTGCTCGCATTTGACATATATACAACATTGCTGCAACATTGCCACAATGTTCCGTAACATGAATGTGACATTCTTAAAAAGTTCAGCAACCCTGCACTAGCATGCAGGCCTGCCAATTGGTGTGCTTCACAACATATCACGGCGTTTTGCTAGGACCAACGAGAACGAGCTAGCAACACTCGAGCTCCACAATACAGTACTACATGCAACTCGTACACTCACCTCCGAACAGATAGCATGGAGTCAAGCTTATATAGCTGTCACTGAAGGGTGTCCCAAAGGTGATAGTGACAAGTCGGTAATAAACAAAGGTTTTTGACAGATTAATGGGGCGGTGCATGCAATCTATAGCAGGCGCAATAAAAGAGGTTTCATTGCAAAGTACTCCTACTAAAAAAAAAAATTTTTGCTGTAACAACAGTCGGAAAAATTCTGGCTGTATTGCCTCAACGTTGCTCCTCGATATTGTTCCAATGATGGCAGATGGTATGTTATGCTAACCAATTTCTGAGCACGTGGCTGCAATGTTAGCAGATAGTGTCATTCTGACCAACTTATGGGCACGTTGCTGCAATGTTAGAGTATGTTGTGCAGAGTCTATCACACTTGTCTGGAGTGCTCGAGCGGTGCATATGGGGAGCAAATGAAGTTAAATTTTATTGCAGCTGCTTTGCTGCGGGTAAGGCGTTGGTGCACATGTCTATTAGGCTTCTCCCCAGCGCAAGTATTACCAGTGAAAGTCAGTGCCTACTTTAGAATTTTGCTTTATTTCCACCAGATGGCACCGCTCAAGCGCTCTAAGTGTAACCAACTCTGTACAAGATTATAAAACATTGGTGACATTGACGCAACATTGTGGCGGCATTTTGTTCTACTAGGGATGCAGACCATTTGTTCCCTCTGGTCGATGACTTGTCCCTGCACAGGGTACCGTGAAGTGAGCATCGCTGAGGGCCGAAATGGAGGCAGCGAGAGTTTCAACGCCAATAAGCATCACAATTACAACCGCACCTTCATTGTGAAAAAAAAAAGGCCTCAATTCTCGGTGGGCAACACCTCAACCGCACCTGGAGGGAAGGGATGAAGAAGAGAGTCAAAGAGAAAGACATGCCGCAGTGGAGAGAGAAGGAAACTTTTATTCCATTAACATGAAGGTGAGCGCTGTGGGCGGAGTCCTTAGTTCAAGACCCCATTAGCTGCCGGCAACAGTGCTATCCTGGATTAATTCCCGTTGCTGGCGCAGGTCTGAGCTGGACAGCAAACTCTCCCATTTCTGTTCTGTAGGATGAGGAATTGGTATCAGCTCTGAGTTATGACTTGGCAGGCACATGGCTTATGGTAGAGGGTGGCCGAAGGGCTGTGCAGGGCATATCATACGGGGAATGCGGCGTCGTGTTGAATGAGGGGAGACTCCCATCTGTAGTTGTGGCCATATACTTTTTTGTGCTTTGGTTAGGGATTCATGTCCCGGTGGATATATATGTTCTGCAGGTGAGTGTGTGACTGTGTAATATCGAGCGTGACCAGTGGGGTGCAATCTCCGGTATCGGACAGCCGCATTAGCTGTGATATTCCCACGCATGCCAGAATAATTTCAATCACCTGGGGATATTTCATGTCCTCTAACAACGCCTAGCACATAGACGCCCTTTGTGTTTCACCCCCATTGAAACCCGACCACCATGGCTGGGATTGCACCCGGTTCCTCCAGCTTGGTAGACAAGCGGTCGTGGAAATCTGGACCATGGCCTGGAGCACAGGGTGAACATAAGCAGTCCCATTGCACCATGCATATCTTGCATGTGGACCAATCTCGGTTTCCCCCATGTATGCGCGGGAAAAATGTGTGTGGACCGCTTCAGTGGCACGTTTTGACAGCAGGGCTGTCTCGAAGGACGTCATATTGGGTACGTGGCCTGAAGGCTGGAAAACTGTCCAGGTAGCTCGGGCACTGCTTCTTTTCTAAAGCAGCGCGGATGTTGACATCATGGTTCTGATTCTGATCAGGCCTATTTATGATGTGTTTGCATACATGTTCACTTCTATTTTGTCCTCCTTATTGACATGCACCAAAAACCCTCTTTCTCACCCCCCCCCCCCCCCCCCGCTCCTCCTCCGTGCAGAGGAGCAGAGCAGGCCAGAGAATTATAACTGAGGCCGGCCTCTTGGCATCTCTGGCATTTCTTTGTCAGTAAAGCTTGCTCCTCTCTCTCTCTCTCTCGAATTTCACTCTCAGAAATAAGAAGAGGAGTGGTTTTTTGTAGTTTTAAATTTCTTGCTCCTGGTAAGGGGAGATCTTACCTTACCCGGAATCCACCCCTAAATGCATCTCATCCTTCCGTGTTTAACCCACTGGAATATCATGTTCTTTTCTTGTGAGTTTGACACAAGTTTATCTTTCGATTTCACTGCCGTTTATTTTTGAGATTGATTCTGAGGACGGCGTGAGAAAAAGATACACAACGAAGGCACATGGAAACAACGGAACCTGCGCCTTCTTTGTGCATTTGTCCCTGCAGGCCTCTTTTGCGCCGTCCTTAGAATCAGTTTAAAGGGTATGTGAAAAGGTTGTTTGAGGTTGGCTATAATATGCTTGCATCAAGTGCATTATAGGCCACCAAGCGTTCATGACGCGTACAAGACCTCAAAAATAAGCGCTCTACGCCTCCGGGCGACCAGTGCTAGGGTCCCTGTCACCGGGCTTTCACCCGAACCTGCGCGCAACGCGTCATGCAGCGCTCGTTGCGTGAGCAGCGGAGGGCTATCATTGGTTCGCCGCGCCAACTCTTTCTGACGTCACGCAGCTACCATGGCCGCTGCCGGAAACTCCGCCCCTCGGTGAACTCCCGCGCGCGTCGGCAGCCGGCAGAGGGGCCGAGTGGGTGGGGCCGGCGGAGGAGCGCAGACATTTCAGTGCGAAAATGTGGAGAGAGGAAAGAGAAAACCGCGAAAACGCGGAAATTGAAATTTTAACAACAGACAACACAGCTTCCACAAAACGCATCTAAAAGATCCTTGCTGGAGAAAATTTGTGAAGCGGGGTCCTTTAATATCCTAGGCATACCGTAACATTATTGAGAACCTTTTTAAGTTATGAACCAACGTAGGCCAAACAAAACGACAGCACTTGCTCCTCGCGCACGCGCAGTATGGTGGTGCAAGAGCACGTGAAACAATAATAATAGAGCTCTCCTCACACTGCGGAGAGCTCTATTAATATTGTTTTTATAGCAAAATCCGATAGTTCGGCATTTCATGGCTTTGTTGCTACTTCGCCGGCAGCGAAAGATGCATTTATTTCTAAGAAATTTGGATTCGAAGTTGAAAAAGTTTTTCCCGCCGCTCTGATTCAAACTTGGGATTCTCCTATGACGACACAGCACTAAGTGACGTGAAACATGATGTGCACATGACGTAACGCAGACTCCGTGATTTCTGGCGGCCAGCAGTGCGGCCCAGCAGCAGCCGAAAAGAAAGCTACCGCCGGCCGCACGTTGAAGGCATCTATCGGCTATTGCGGCCGTCGCTTCGTTTACGTTTGCACCGGCGTTTTGCCAGCTTTAAAATGGATCCCGTTCTCGAAGTCGTCAACGAAGTTCTCGCAAATAGACACCTTTAGCATACCGTGTACCTTGTTTACCGTTAGCGAAATACCGGGAGCCCGCATACCGCTGTGAGCAGGCGCTGATTGGTCCCGGCGCTGCAGGAGCGCACGTAGGTCGGGTACGTGGCGCCATCTGGCGACGTCAAGGAGATTTGCGCATGCATTTGCTGCGCCTCAGTGATTCGTGGCTTCTCGTGTCCTAGTGTTGCTAGAACTATTGGTTCTAGCAACACTGTTTTGTCCTATGACGTCATGAAGCTTGTACTTGCGAGTTTGGCCTGTGGCGGCGATACCTGTATTTGGTTCTTGCTCTTTTCTACGTTACACGAGCTTTGTTGTCAGTATGAATGGCGTTTTTGTAATCAGGAGCTGGTATTCTGTCGATGCAAGTCAACTTCAATTTCTCCTCAGTGTCCCTTTAACAGCAGCAAACTCTCGCGCTGTGAATTGGAGAGCGTCGTCTTTCATCAACTTCCATCTCCTCCGTCTCGCGGGACTGCCTGCTCACAGTCGTCTTCAACGTAGCACAAATCCCTGCTTTCGCTCCGATTCGATTGTAGAAAACATTCTCTGTATTTTTTTAATCATCGATACCTTCGGTGTTAATGAAGCTTATTTAAAATCTTTTGCGGTGCGGTGACGACTGATGGAATCATTCGTGCGGTTTTCCTGAGCTCAATAGGTGCTATTTCATGGCCCCTTTGCGCAAGGGGAAGTTTTCGGAGCCTTGCACTACTGGGCAGGACTTTCCAGAAGCAGTTGTCGTGCCCTTGGAGAATGGCACATACGCATGAGGAGGATTTTCCACACATGTATGCGTCAAAAATTGATAATAGACTGCGAGTTATTATGTAGCAGCTTCAACTTGTGTACTGACAGACTGTGCCTTCATTTTATTTCCGAGGCGTCTGATTTTTCTGCGAATATGTGCCGATCTAGAGAATTACAATTCTTGAATGTTAGCTTCTTTCGACATCGTAGCTGCCGCATATTCCTAATCACTGTGCGCGAATATGCTTCAGCTTTGCCTAAAAAGCCATGGGTGCAACCATAGGTGTGAAAGAAGTGCACCCCAGGCTCGTGGTGGCACGCGAGGCCGCCCGCAGATCCCAGCCTGACCACCCCAGCTGACTGGTAGCGCCGAGAACGTTCTCAGGCACCATGGACGAGGACTGCACTACACCCCAGCAGCACCAGCAGCAGGCGCCCCAAGACGGCCATGGACATCCTCCTTCCAAGCCACTGGAGGTTCGTCAGCCGCCTCCCGACATGACACCAATGCCTGACGCGCCATCACTGATTCCTGAGGATGCGCAACCGGTACCACCTCAGGACGCTCCTACGAGTGAGCAGGCCACGGCTTCCTTTGCGCCGCGCTGTGACGGCCCCGGAACTTGCGAAATTTCGGCTTCAGCACGCACGGGTGGGCTTGGGCCTCGGCCCAGCAGTGAACCACCGGTGGCCGGGCGGCCACTTCGCCGCCCTTTGGGTCCAACTTTGGTTCCAGTCAAGACCCTTCTGGCTGTCAGCCGTGGAGGAGAAAATCGCCAAGAGACGGTGCCTGGTGGAAGCAGCGCTACCCAGCCGCGTCGCAGGGCGCGACTGTTCTTCGCCTTCCGGTTTGACTCCAGACGCTAGCTTCGCCAAGGCGCGGGACCTCCAACTCCGAAATGCTCTTCACTCAGTGGAAGCAGGCGGAAGGACATCTCGGCGCCCCGGTGATCACCACTTGCCCGTCTGCAAAAAAAAAAAGAACGTTTTGAATAAAAGCTTGTCACTGCAACAGCAGTTGTAGCGTTCGTTTTCTTACCTAACCTACCGTCTGTTTGAGCGAACAGTTTGAAAAATTTTCACAAATAGGCTTTCGAGGCAAAAATACAGCTTTTGCAGCATAGTATTGAAGCGGGTAGATGATGGACTCATTTCTTCGCGGCTTTAAATGGTCCACCTGCCTCTGTTACGTAGACAATGTTGTGGTTTTGTCGCCTACTTTTACCACGCAGCTCGAGCGCCTCTCCAATATTCTGACAGTGTTTCGTAACGCCGGACTTCAGCTGAACTCATCTAAATGCCAGTTCGGTCACCGCCAACTCACTATTCTCGGACACCTCGTTGACGCTTCTGGTGTACGCCCAGATCCCGTCAAAATTCCAGCTGTGAAGGACTTTCCTCTTCCAAGGTCGTCGAAAAATGTGCGCAGCTTTGTCGGCTTGTGCTCGTATTTTCGCCGTTTTATCAAAGATTTCGCCGGAATCGCTCGTCCCCTCACCGATCTTCTTAAGAACGACACCCCCTTTATCTCCCACAGAGGTTCGCACGGACGCCTCCGGACATGGAATCGACGCCGTGCTAGCCCAACGTCAACAGGGTCAGATCGAGTCATCACTTATGCCAGCCGCCTACTTTCAGCCGCAGATCAAAATTACGCCATTACTGAGCGCGAGTGTCTCGCCCTTGTCTGGGCAGTAGCTAAATTCAGACCCTACCTGTTCGGCCGTTCATTCGCTGTTGTCACTGATCACCACGCTCTCTGCTGGCTGTCTTCACTAAAAGATCCCACCGGTCGCCTTGGTCGCTGGGCTTTGCGCCTCGAAGAATACTCATACCCCGCCGTGTACAAGTCAGGGCGTCATCACCAGGACGCTGATTGTTTATCCCGATACCCTGTGGAGCAACCTGACCTAGAAGACGCTGAGACCCTGCCCTGCCTCTTAGTTATCTCTGATCCTTCCGATATTGCCAACGAACAGCGCCACGACTCATCTTTACGACCTATCTTTGATGGCATCCGTTCTGCAAACCGATCTCCGTCTCTGATGTGCTCCAGAACGGCATTTTGTATCGCCGCAACCTACGCTCCGATGGCCCTCCGCTCCTGCTCGTGATACCCCAACGTCTACGCTCTTCTGTCCTTGAAGAACTGCACGATCTGCCGACAGCCGGTCACCTTGGCGTGTCCCGCACGTACGCTCGGGTGCGGCACCGCTTCTTTTGGCCTGGTCTGTATCGTTCCGTCAAGCGTTACGTGGCCGCTTGCGACCTGTGTGAACGTCCGAAAAGGCCCTCCACTTTGCCTGCCGGTCTTCTGCAACCCATCGACATACCTCCTGAACCTTTTCGCCGTGTTGGCCTCGACCTTCTTGACCCTTTTCCGACGTCCCTCTCCGGCAACAAGTGGATCGCTGTCGCAACTGATTATACGACTCGGTACGCCATCACGCGTGCTTTGCCGTCCAGCTGCGCTACCGATGTCGCCGATTTTCTTCTACAAGACGCCATCCTTCATCATGGCGCCCCTCGTCAACTGCTCACCGACCGCGGTCGTTATTTTCTATCCAGAGTAGTTCACGACATTCTTCGTTCGTGTGACACGCAGCACCAGCTCGCGACAGCTTACTACCCACGAACCAATGGGCTTACGAAAAGTTTCAACCGCACGCTCACTGACATGCTAACCATGTACTGTACGTATCGCCAGACCACCGGGATTGGGACGCAGCCTTGCCTTATGTGACGTTTGCATATAACTCTTCCCTTCATGACAGAACAGGCTATTCTCCTTTCTACCTTTTGTTTGGTAGGCATTCCACCTTGCCTTTGGACACACTCCTACCGCCTTCTTCAGTCCCCACCACTGCTTACGCTCGGGACGCCATCGCCCAGGCCATGCTGGCGCGCCAAATAGCACGTAGTAGGCTCCAAGCCTCTCAAGTTTCCCAGAAGTCCGCCTACGACCGTCGTCACCAGGCAGTCGAATATACCCCAGGATCACTCGCCATTCCCTGGACGCCGTCGTTGTTGTTGTTGTCCTCTAGAAAATGGCGCGTACCCACTGCGGGGGATTGGCCAAGACACAGGCGGCAACTGATGAAATAATAAAATGAAATAATAATGATAATAATAGCAATTAGCAAATAAATGAAAGAAACTCAGATGTGTAATTGAAATAGGCTAAACAAATGCTGTGAGATCGGTGATCGGAGACCTACGCCGTCTCGCAGCGTAGGTCTCTCCGAGAAGCTTCTTCCTCATTACCGTGGCCCTTACCGTGTCGTGCGCCGTGTCACCGACGTGAACTATGAAATTGCCCTGAGACCTCGCCATCGTCCTCTGGCGCCACCACCGACATCGTACACGTCTGCCACCTTAAACCTTATCACGACGCTCATACGTCGCCGTCCTAACGCCGAGACGGCGTTTCAGCAGCCGGGGGTCCTGAAGCGGCCGGGTAGACGACGACGACGACAATGATCGATGGCACGAGTGGGAGGAGTCGAAGACGATAACGAAGTTCGGACTGTGTTCTCGGTGCCGCTCGCAGCTGTTCTTTTCTATCTGTAAATATATTCTTTCCCGCAACAGTATAATTACCAGTGTTCGCGTACACCAGAAAACCGGTGAATCATCATAAGTACTAAGCCGGTTAACTAAATTTAACTAATTAACTTTCTAAGTAAAGCGCGCCTAGGCGCCTAGTTGCAATTAGTGATTTGTACCCGGTCGTTAGTGACAGCCACATCAGTTTTTAAAATTGCGAAAACACGATTACCCTCGGCGCTGTGGCTCGAGAAAATTTGGCTGCATAGTGTGAAAATAGAAGTGCTCTCGAAAGCATACAGGCAAAGCAGCCCCTCCAGTGCACTTAACTTGTCGGAAAAGACGTATTTTGTGGAGCGACAGCGCTAAGGTATACGTTTTCGAAATTCTAAAAATTGAAATGGTTATTACCAAACGAGCGGCTACAACTATCCAAATGCAACTAGGCGCCTAACTCTAATTATTAAACAGTTCGTTATTAATATTAGTTTCACCGCTTTTCTGGTGTTCGCCAACACTGGTGCCTACTATTGCGCAAAAGCCATATTTTTACCCCAAAAAGCTTTTTTCTGAAAATTTTAATAGTATTAGCTGAAAAAACCTGGTATATAGGCTCACGAAGTACCGGACAGTGCTCCGTGAGTGCCACGGGCTGCTTTCGTCGTTGCTCTGTGCAGATGTTTTGAAAATGAAAATCCGGATTCGAAGCTGCTCGGTATTAGATGACCTGTGAACGGATTATTTGACCAGTTCTCCTAACTATGACGTATGGGTTTGGGAGCTGTAATGTCACAGAGCGGCATCCGCTGTGCTCAGCGTAGCAGTACAGTTTGCGCAGTGGGTAGGCCTACTTATCCTCAAGTTCCATGAGTAGGTGGTACCTTGCAATATCATGGGATAAACGGAGCTTGCAGACGGGGACAGCGAAGGAAGCAACGACGCACACAACTGTGCTGAACTTACAATTTCATTTCTGAAAAATTCCATCCACGCCTTTTGTGTGCCAGAGGTACAGAGACACGCGCGCACTCTTGAGGTGTCAGCAGGAGGTCTACAAAAAACGAAAAAAAAAATAGCCGGGATTTAACTCCGCTTAAGCAGATGTGTGACAGCAATGTGATGGCGCAAATCTCAAAGCTGTGAACAACTTTTTCGGGCATGGCCCGGAGAAAATTTTCGGAAATGAGCCGGGCCAAATTTGCAGGTCGCCATCGTGTCGAGCATGGTCAATTATAGCTGAACATGAATTTCAGTTCAAATTGGTCATGTTCCAAATTTCTTGGGTTGCCCGTGGGCCAACTCACAGTTGCTATGGAAACAAGCGATGCAGAAGCGAAATTTTTGCTCAGCATTGGAATCGGTGTAACATCAAGAGACCGGAAGCGGGTGGAGTGGGTGAGGGAAGAAACGCGGGTTAATGAGGTCTTATCCGAAATCAAGAGGAAGAAATGGGCTCGGACAGGGCATGTAATGCGAAGGGAAGATAACCGCTGTTCCTTGAGGGAAACGGAGTGGATTCCAAGAGAAGGCATGTGTAGCAGGCGGTGGCAGAAAATCAGGGTTATTTGGAGAGACATGGTATATGCCTTTACCCAGCTGTGGGCGTAGTCAGGCTGATGATGATGGCGTCACAGTTGCCGTGGCAACGAGCGATGAGGAAGTAAGATTTTTACTCGGCTCTGACGATTGTATACGATTGCTTTTACCCTAAAAGCGCTCCGATTTTGCGCAAGGAAAAGCGTAGAATCGGTAGAAGCGCTGCGTGAAAGAAGTGCGGATTGCTAGCAAACAGCTATATGGAGGACTGTCCCGCAACCGCTGTTTTGTGATTTGCCAACGTGGTTTTGAATGCGTTTCTCTTGTGCCGCACTCACGGGACCGATATTTTGGCGGTGACACACCTGTATAATTACAGTTTCGCCTTTCGTTCCTCTTTCTACCGGCGTACGCGCCACTGTCCCGTTCCGCCGGAGAGAGTCGCATGTCCACTTCATATCGCAGCTTCTGCAATATAATTATTTACGCTTTAGTCACTGTGAAGACAGGAGCGGGCCCTTTGATGCTTCAGGAGTGTACTACTGCCACCCTCGGCTGGCAGAGGTGGACCAACCCTTTTTCGGACGACCTTCATAGCCTCATGTCGATGACGTGTCCCTGCACCGAATACTGTGAGGCTAGCATCGCTGAGGGCCGCCCAAGTGGAGGCATCACACAAACCGCACCATGCGACCGCCGTGTAAATCCCGAAAGCAGCGTGGAGCCACGTATGAGTGGGGCAATCCCATTGCACTGTGCATTTTGTTAAAACTGTGGAGCATGTAATCTCGATTTGTCTATTGTATGTGCGGGAATGACGAGTGTTGACCGCTCCATAGGTGCGCTTCGACAGCATTGGACGCCATATTAGGCACACGACCCGAGGGCTGGCGAGTCCTCTATGGGCAACACGTACTACGCGCCTTTGTTTCCGCAGCAACGCTGACCTCGACTCGCCGCTCGGTGCAAGCGTATATTCACCGTGTGTGTAGCATGCATTTTCGCCCCTCTTTTGTCCTCATTGACAGCCACTAAAACCCTTGCTCTCCCCTGTGGGGAGTGTAGCAGGCCAGAGATTGACAACTCCGACCGGCCTCTTCGCCTTTCTTTCTAAATGAATAAACCTGCCTTTTGAACTCGGCACTAAAAAATAAGAAGCGGGAAGAAGGAGGTCAGAGTGGTTTGTTCATTAAAAAATTTCTCATCCTTTTTAGTGGAATCGGGTTACATGGTGCTCTTTTCTTGCTGCGGTTCGGGGGTGCGAGACAAGCCTATCCTTCAATTCGGCTGCCATTTATTTATAATTTAGAAGAAACCTTTATTGCATAGTATGAAGTCGTTGTCGGAGACCCTGTGTTCAGGCCTTCGTTAGCAAAACTACCTTCTGAATCGTTTTTACGCCATACATGCAATTATCATTCATACTTCATCTTTGTTCGCAGGTGCCCCTATAGCACCCTCCCTCATGTTGTCGCGACCTTGGAAAATGGTGCACAACACCGAGTGTTGGTGGCGGGAGCCGGTGCGTATTGCGTAGATGCGTAGCGGCAAACCTGTCGCCGCCATTGTCGCCGGAGGAAATAAACAGGAGAAAAGCGGTGGCCCGCCTGCCACCTCGGTCACGTGACTCTGTGAAGCCGTGTGGCAACCTGCCCACCGTATTGTGAGCAAAGCGCTCACCGTGGCCGGCGGCAGTTAAACTATTCATTGGTCGCGAGTGGTTGTTCTGAAACGGCTAACTGGGTCTCTCAAGCTCCCCCTGGTGGCTCTGTTTGAAACAGCCAGTTATCAGTACAGGTGGCGCATCGCTTAGACGCTGCACTATTGCGTGGTCTATGAATGTAAAGTACAGAATGACCATGGATCCGCATGTATAGGCATTTACTTAGTAACGCTATCTGGTCCTACGCTTAAAGGGACCCTGAAATGACTTTTGTGGTCACATTCTAGAGCGAGATCTGTAGAGGTGCGCCATGTGAGCATTCCAGTCAAATTCAAAAGCGCCCAGCCGCGGTGGCTGAGTGGTTACGGCGCTCGACTGCTGGCCCGAAAGACGCGGGTTCGATCCCGGCCGCGGCGGCTGAATTTCTTTGGAGGAGAAATTCTAGAGGCCCGTGTACTGTGCGATGTCAGTGCACGTTAAAGAACCCCAGGTGGTCGAAATTTCCGGGGCCCTTCACTACGGCGTCCCTCATAGCCTAAGTTGCTTTGGGACGTTAAACCCCAATAAACCAACCAAACCAAATTCAAAAGCACTGCGTGCACCCTATCATTTACAAATAATTAAAAACCATGGAGGGGACACATATGCTCCGCGTTAAGGGTATGAAGTGATAGCTTTAGTGGCTTAATGCCCATGTATGTAGAATTGGCTATTCACTACTTAACATTCATTGATCCCCGGGAGTCGTTATACCCCTCCTGGCGTAGTGGTGCAGCGTAAAGCGCGGTTAAGGGATGCGCCACTGCAGTGCGATGGGAGAGGCTGCCACCGGTGAGCCTTGTGGGCTCTTCCCGAGCAACCTCCCGCGATTCATCACTAATTTAAGCACCACCTGTCACGGTGGCCAGTTTGCTCACAATCAGGTGGGCAGCTTGTGATGACGTCGCTAGTTTACATAACCTAGGTGGCCTACCTTCCTCCTCGGTTGCTTCTGTGGGAATTTTTCGCTTTATTTTTTGCTCGCGGTCAATGGCGCCGACACCGGATTTTCTGCGACACGAGTTCCTTAACGCTATCGCGGTAAAATTTTTGCTCCCAGTAACTCGCAACCGATTTGGGTGACATCATACCTCGCATCCCGAACCACGATGACGTCAGTGGGCAGTTTGGGTGAGCCTTTTCACTGGGCACGGCCAAATGGCGAGGGTGGGATGGGGCTAGAGGTGATGTTTAGATGGCTCGTGGATGGGTGTAGCCCCGACCTGTTTTCTCTATATTTTTGTGGTCCTGGCGCGTCAGCCTGTAAGAGTTGAGAGGGGTGAGGAGAATCATCAGAATCACCATGCGATCGCGTTACACCCTTAAGGCAAATCTGAAGTGTCCCTCCCAATTTTCCACACAGGGAAGTATTCGTAGCCTAACATTACCCTGCGGGACTTTCGAGTTGTTGTTATTGTCCGAGTGACATGGCACATGGCGATGCACGACGGTGGATATATGCCAGGGTTCAGTGAGGAGAGCCAACAAAAGAGGGTAAACCGAGTATATTATGTCGCATCTTTGACTTCTATATACTGACTGACTCTGTGCCTTCAGTTTATTTCAGAGCCGTCCTATTTTTCTTCGGATATGTGCCGATAGAGAATTAAAATTCTCGCATTTTAGCTTCTTTTGGCATCGTAGATGTCGCATATTTCTAATCATTCTGCCCGAATATGCTTTAGCTTTGCCAAAACATTGGTGGGTGCAACCGTAGGAGTGAAAGAAGCGCACCGTAGGCTCGTGGTGGCACGTGAGACCGCTCCCAGATCCCAGCCTTACCACCCTAGCTGACAGGTAGCGCCGAGAACGTTCTCAGGCACCATGGACCAGGACTGTACTACACCCAAGCAGCACCAGCAGCAGGCGCCCCAAGACGGCCATGGACATCCTCCTTCCAAGCCACTCGAGGTTCGTCAGCCGCCTCCCGAAATGACACCAATGCTTGACGCGCCGTCGCTGATCCCTGACGATGCCCAACCGGTACCACCTCAGAACCCTCCAACGAGTGAGCAGGCCACGGCGACCTCTGCGCCGAGCTGTGACGGCCACGAAACTTGCGAAATTTCGGGTTCAGCAAGCAGGGGTGCGCTTGGGCCTCAGCCCTGCAGTGATCCACCGGTGGCCGAGCCGCCACTTCGCCGCCCTTTGGGTCCAACTTTGGTTCCAGTCAAGACTCTTCTGGCTGTCAGGTTCGGACGCGATGGAGGAGAAAATCGTCAAGAGATGGAGCCTGGCGAAAGCTGCGCTACCCAGCCGCGTCGCAGGGCGCGACTTTTCTTCGCCTTCCGGTTCAACTCCAGTCGCTAGCTTCGCCAAGGCGCTGGACCCCCAACTCTGAAGGGCTCTTCACTCAGCGGAAGCAGGCGGAAGGAAACCTCGACGCCCCCGGTGGACCACCTCAAGCCCGTTTGCAAAAAAAAGAAAAACGCTTTGAATAAAAGCCTGTCGCTGGAGCAGTAATCTTAGCGTTCCTTTCCCTTCTTATCTAACTTACAGGGTAACGAAGAACTCGGCTGTGCTAACACCGAATACAAAGCTCCGTGAGTGCCGAGAGCTGCTTTCGTACATCCTCTGTGCTGGAGTTAGAAAACGACAAAACCCGAACTTGAAGCTATTGGGTATGAGACGGCCTTATTCGTGAACGGATTATTTGAGCGGTTCCCCCAAACAAATTTTTCAGGCTGTAATATCGCAGAGTGAAACATCCATGATGCGCTGCTTGCCAGTACCTCAGACATCTTGCGCACTACTGGCCCATTGTCACTCAAGTTACATGGATAAGGGGTACCTTTAAGTATATTTTTCAAACTAATTCTGAGACAAATTGGTCATTGGTAATAATGCATGTGGGGTTTATCGCCACGAAACGACACATGGTTCATAGGTCACGCCGCTGTGGAGTGCTCCACATTAATTTAGGCCAAGTAAAACTCTTGTTTGGGCGAGTTGGTTCATGTTGAGAGAAAAAACTGGTAATGGCGCAAGAAACGAGTACACAGAAGTCCTGTCCTTTCATTCCTGTCTTTTGTGTGCCTTCTCTGTCCTCGTTTCTTGCGCCATTACCAGTTTTTAATTTAGGCCACCTGATTTTCATTCACGTGCGCTAAGATCGCACAACACACACGTAGTTTTCATTTCGCTTCCACGGAAATGTGGCCGCGGCGGCGAGAATTGGACCCACCACCCTGGGTTTGGGGTCAGCAGTCTAACACCAAAGCTACCGATACTCATCGCGCCGGGTGGTATTGGATAATAGGGCAAAGGGCAAATGCTGTTTGCCTAACGAGGGCTAGCAGAAGCCGAGAGGGTCCCAGAGATATGACGGAAGCCTCTGACTTCTCGAAGGAAGATGCGGAAATAGGACTCGTGTTTAACCGTCGTAGCCTGCTGTGCATAGATTTGCCATTTAAAGCAATCGCTGGTATTGCCACATCACGTTGTTTCTCGGCAGGGGCGAATCTGATCATTTTAGCGCCGGAGGACGTGGGTGCGGTCGGCTTCCCAGGAGAGAGCTTTGACATCAGAAAATCGTGCTGAAGCCCATATTTTGGAAGAAGGCTCAAGGCATGCATGCTTCAAACGGAACCCCCCGTGCAGTAGTGGCCGCGGCAGTTTTAAAACCACGGAATTGGTTTGTGAGCTAAGGAAATGATGCAGTAACTGTCTCTCTTTGCGGCCAAGTTAGCCCGTTGTGCGTTATGACGGTGTGGGCCGATCACTTTACTTTTATTTATTTTTTTCTGCCCACACTAATTTCTGTAGGCGTGAGCGTTAAAAAAAATTGGAGGGTACAGTTAACTTCCACATTAAGGGTATGACGTGATAGTGTAATGGGTTAATTCCCATTTAAGCAGATTCTCATTCTCTGCTTTACATTCATATTTACTGAGGAGTCCTCATACCCCTCGTGGTGCAGTGGTGCAGCGGTGAAGCGATGCGCCACTGCCCTGCGATGACAGGTGCTCTCAGCGGTTGGCTTTGTGCGGTCCGGGTTGCTGTTCCCGAGCGACCAAACATTAATTTATACGCCCCCTGCCACGGTGGTCATTTCACTCACAATCCGGTGGCAGGTTGTGATGGCGCCACGAGCTCACGTGACCTAGGTGGCCCAAATAGGTTTCTTCCCCGGGCATTTGTAAGGCCAACAACAACAACAAGGTGAAAGACGACTTCGCCTCTGGCGCTTGTCCTGTTGTAAGCCGGAACTCTTGGCGCCATTCTTCGAGTACACAGGCGGTTGGTAGCCCAGCCGACCGGAGCTGAAACTTCGCTGTGCGGTCACACGCGATATTGTTGTTGTTGTTGTTGTCCTCAAGAACGGCGCTTACCGACTGCGGGGGATTGGCCTAGACATAGGCGGTGACTGACAGGCGCTCAGAACGTTCATTTTTTAAAAAAGAATGCAGATTTGGAAATTGGAGTTAACAAATCAAACACTGTGAGATTGGTGACTGAAAATGAGGATAGGGTTAAACGCGCAGTATTTGGGAAGGTTTGGTTACAGATGAGTTTGGAGCGACAGCGGGGAAAGAAAGGTAACCGCTGGTCATTAAAGGTAATAGAGTGTATTCGAAGAGAAGACAAGCGTAGCAGAGGACGGCAATAGGTTAGGTGGGTGGATGAGGTTAAGAAATTTTCCGGGATACGGTGGCCGCAGTTGGCAAAGGGCAGGTTTAGTTGGAGACACATGGGACAGGCCTATTTCCCTGCAGTGAGCGTAGTCTGGCTGATGATGATGGTGAGCCAGGAGATGGAATTCAGGAAGTATTTAGGATGGCAGCCGTTCGTGTCTAAAGGTAAACTGTGAAAGGCGGAGAGAACAGTGCTGTGCCCAAGGGTAGAAGCAACAAGAGACGGAGCAATCACAAAAGACACACGCGATATTTTGCCGCGGACCGAACTTCCTTTTCTTCCCACGACACGGCTATCGCCATCGCAGCAGCGCGTGCTGGCACTCAATAGATTCCACCCATTTTATGAGGACAACAACGTCAACTTTCCACTTTCCAGGAGGTCGAAAGTGGCTCCACTTCAGGCACCCTACCCGCGATGACGACCTCCTCGGGTGGTTCCGAATCGGCCCGCCACCGACGCTCTAACCCCGCGTTCGTCGCGTGGCTCCCAGTCGCCCTGGTGGTGGGCATATTCGTGTGGGCCTACTACGTGTACATCTTCGTCTTCTGCGGCTCCCTGGTCAAGGACGGCGCACAACGCTTTGCATTCAGCGCCGTGTTCCACCTGCTGCTGCTGCTGTGCCTCTGGTCGTTCGTGCAGACCACCGTGACCGCCGTGCCGCCCATACCGCCCTACTTCGGCCTCAGCGAGAGCGACCGGCGGCTGCTGGATCAGTGCGCCGACGACGAGGCCCGCGGGGAGTTCTTCGACATCCTGGCGGAGAACCGGGGCGTGCTGACGCGGGGCCCCAGTGGAGGCGTGCGCTTCTGCGAACGCTGTCAGCAGGTGAAGCCCGACAGAGCGCACCACTGCTCTCAGTGCCGGAGGTGAGGGTCCGTTGTGGCCTTGCTATGTGCAGCCTTTGTAACAGGCCAAAGGGTCTGCTTTTTAGTAATTTGGCAGTTCGGGCGGTTGATATGACATCACTTCAAAGATATAGCATAGCACGAGACGGGAACAGGAGGATAAGACAGGAGAGACACAAGTGCTAACTTACAACAACGAGCTATCTCGGAAGAACGGAGGGTAGATTGAGACCGAATAGAAAGAGGGGGGCTTCCTGCGCCAATGTTGTACCGAAGGAGCTGCAGTACTTGAAATGCCATAGAAATTTTGCTTTCTGCACTTTCATGATGTGTGTCCATGACGTACTTGTACTGCCCTCCGCTGTTCACATTGGGAACGCTGGCGGAGAAAAATGAGCCACATGGCATGCTCTAGAGGAAAACCCAACGAACTGCATGTTATAGCGCGATAGCGCTAAGGATCTCGTGTGGCAGAAAATCCGGCGTCGCCGTAGGTGTCATTGACCGTGAGCGAAAAATGTTCACAGAAGTAACCTGAAAGGCAGGTGGGCCATCTTTGTCACGTAACATTGTGACGTCATCACAACCTGCCCGCTCAATTGTAAGCAAACTGCGCATCATGGCAGGTGGCTGTTAAGCTAATGATGAGTCGCGATAGGTTGCTCAAGAAGAACTTAGGTCTCACAATCCCCTCCGGTATGTATGTATGTATGGCTCTGCATGTATGGGCTCTAACCCATTACGCTATCGCGTCGTACCGTTAAGGTAAAGCCTAATTGCCCGCTTCAATTTTTTTTTTTACAGACGCCGTATCCATGAAAAGCTTTGGGTTCAATTCGTTATGCACGAAGACTATGAGCTCCCGCATAGGACTAAGGCCGCATGAATAAGCGCTGTATAATGTCTGTCAGAGTTTAAGAGGTTCGGCTGCGCGCTTTACGTGCTTTCGAATTTTGAGTTATGGTGCTATATATTGCAAGAGCGCTTAACTTGGATCACGATGGTGCCCACTGCAGAGGAGGAAACGGTTATAAAAAGAAGGTGACATAACTTTTTCATTCGGAGTGGAGTATTTCTTCGCTCCCGCCTTCCCCTTTCCCTCACGTCGCGAGTAAGGTGTCCACCAAGAAGTGGGACAGTTACCGCGCCTTTCAATTTCAGATCAACAATCGTTCAGGGGACATGTGTTCCGTACTTCTTTTTTGAGGGATATCGGTCAGCTGCTGTTCATTGCTTGAGAGAGCTTACCAGATGCACTCCACATCAGTAATGTTATCCTAGTATTTCTTTCTCACGGTCCGCATCTGCAGTCAGTAGAAAGATGTTCTCCTTAATCACTACTGCAGTACACACTCCATTACATACGTAAACTGTTTTTCCCTTCCTAAGTTGTTGCACGTTCATTTCGTCTTCCCAGTACCTACCAGGCTTTCCAGGTCATCTGTAGACCAGAGGTTCAGTGTAACCTGCAGGACGCATGATATAAATTACGTGATGTGTGCACACCATGACTGACAGGACTGCATATTTTAAACGCTACAGAATCACGCCAAAAACAGTTTCTTTGATTCGAATCGTTTGGGCACGTCCGTTTGCAAGAAGTTTCCAAAGATGGCACCAGCTACACCAGCCACGGAGCCCAGCAACCATGCAGCAAGTAACGTGCCTGGTGGCCGCACTTTTTAGCAGAGTGACACTTTTGGTGGAGCGACACAGTTACGGTGCTCCTTCCTTGTAGCTTGCTCTTGATTGCCAAAAAAATGTTTTCGCCGAGTAAAAACCCTCAAACAGTTTTAGGTAGAAGCTAGGAAACCATGAACTAATGAGGATCGAAAGATTTTCTTCGAAGGCAATTTGAGCGGATGTAAAAACCGGATGCGTGTGATCCTGGCGACGTACCTTCCTGGTACATGTTCCCTCCTGGCGCGTATTCGCAGGTGCGTTCCAAAAATGGACCACCACTGCCCTTGGTTCAACAACTGCGTCTGCTTCAGCACCTACAAGTTCTTCCTGCTCACCATCTTCTACGTGGTGGCCCTGTGCGTGTTCGGACTGGCCAGCGCCACGCACCACGTGGCAGGGGCCTGGTCCAGCAACGCTTCCACTTACGTCACGCTCAACTGCACCTTTCTCTACGCGTTCGGCGTGATGTTGGTTCTGGTGCTGGGCTCCTTCCTCTACCTGCACTTCAACATGGTGTGCAACAACGTCACCACCCTCGAAGACCTGCGCCCCCACCTGTTCAAGGATGACAGGTATCGAACAAGTTGCCGACCGGCCAGTTTGTACGCCTTACACGTTTTTAAATCGCGTAGCTGAGAAAGAGATGATAAGAATATTAAGGCGGAAGCCTTTAATGCCTCATCGTTGTAAGCAGCAGTTGTCGACAGAAATGTCACGCTTTTCAATTGGTCGCAACGGTCGTGACGTCACAGTGTGCGAATTTCAAACGGAGCCAATTCTACTTTGGCTACTAACCATGCAATCCATTAAAGCGACCGTATAGTGATGCTCCAAGTAAGTGGGACTGAGTTTAGTTAATTGCCTACTTAACCAATTAGCCTAATTAACCTTTCTAGTCAGACCAGATAAATAAATAAAAAAAATTCAGGGGGCACTTTGACTGTCTAAAGTGCGTAGAGGCGAAAGCGTTTTCCGCACCACTTTCGCTGCTTCTGTGGCACTGGTGGCATCACATATAATTGAGTACTAATTGCTAAGTCATGACAAATCACTAATTAATTCTTAATTACTAATTAATGCCTGAATACTAATTAACTGCTAATAATGACGCTTAAGTTTCGCCTTTAGGAGTGGAACGCGACAGCGTGTTGTAGCGCTGCCAGGGAGTCCACGGAACGCGACCACCCGTTCGGCGCGATGCCTTGCCTCTTTGAACGCAACGCTTTTTGAGGAAAGGAAATGGCGCAGTAATTCTCTGTCATCTCGGTGGACACCTGAACCGCACCGTAGAGGAAGGGAGGAAGTGGGAGTGAAAGAAGAAAAAGAGGGCCCGTAATGAAGAAAATGAAAATTGTATTTGAGGAAAGGAAATCAAGCAGTAACTGTCTCGCATATCTCGGTTGGTTGGTTTATGGGGTTTAACGTCCCAAAGCAACTAAGGCTATGAGAGACGCCGTAGTGAAGGGCTCCGGAAATTTCGACCTCCTGGGGTTCTTTAACGTGCACTGACATCGCACAGTACACGGGCCTCGAATTTCTCCTCCAAAGAAATTCAACCGCCGCGGCCGGGATCGAGCCCACGTCTTTCGGGCCAGCAGCCGAGCACCATAGCCACTGAGCCACCGCGGCGGCGCTTGCATGCTTATTTTTTTTGCATATCTCGATGGACAGCCGTCAAAATTCAGGGGGGCACTTTTTTGACCTAAAGTGTTAGTTAGTTATATGGGGTTTTATGGCGCATAAGCAACTGAGGCTATCATACGCCAAACACAAGGTTAGATGATGTTTTGTTAAGTGTATAGAGGTTACATTATAATAGATTTAAAACATTGGCTTTCTTTAGAAACTTACAAACAAGTGAAAACTCGACAAGTGTTTGTTCGCCTAAAAGCAATGCGGGATGAAATGGAATGTGTTCATTGTAAAATACCGTAAAACTTTTTTTTTAAGTTCTGACCTAAAGTGTGGTCGCTGATGTGTCGTTAAGATGTTAAGCTTCGCCTCTAAGAGTGGAACGCGACAGCGTCTTGCAACCCTGCCAGGGAGTGCATAGAACGCTATCGCCCATTCGGTTCTACGCCTCGCTCGTCGGTAAATTGGTTTTTGAGGAAAGGAAATGTATCTGTCTCTCATACCTCGGTGGACACCTAAACCTCGCCAGGAGGAAAGGGAGGAGGATGGGAGTGAGCGAAGACACCGTATTCACTAGACGCGCCTTTGTTCATTCCAAACCATCGAGCTGGCATGGCGGAGTGGATAGCATGCTCGTCTCGCACGCCGAAGACCGGGGTTCGATTCCCGAGCTCGACCAATTAACTACTCGGTTTTACTTATTTATATGGCCTGACTAGAAAAGTTAATTAGGCTAATTGGGTAATTAAGCAATTAACTAAGCTCAGTCCCACTTGGAGCATAACTATACGATCCCTTCAATTGGTTTCATGGTTACTAGCCAAAGTACAATTGGCCCCGTTTGAAATTTGCGGACTGTGACGTCACGACCGTTTTGACCAATTGAAAAGCGTGACATGTCTGTCGACAACTGCTGCTTACAACGATGAGACAAATGGCTTTCGCCTTAAAACGGGAAGGAAATTGGCCGAGCTCGGGAATCGAACCCCGGTCTCCGGAGAGCGAGACGAGCACGCTACCACTCCGCCATGCGATCTCGATGGTTTGGAATGAATAAAGGCGCGTCTAGTGAATACGGTGTCTTTGTTCACTCCCATATTCCTCCCTTCCCGTTACGGCGAGGTTTAGGTGTCCACCGAGATATGAGAGACAGATACACTTCCTTTCCTCAAAAAACAATTTACCGACGAGCAAGGCGTAGAACCGAACGGGCGATGGCGTTCTGTGGACTCTCTGGCAGCGTTGCAAGACGCTATCGCGTTCCGCTCTTTGTGGCGGGTGGTTGGTTGGTTGGCTGCGGCTGAGAGAAGGACGAAAAGGAAAGCGCACGTGGCCTACCTGCCGACTGGCTCAAGCCGAGCCACAACCGCCGCCACGTGCAGAAATGAGAGTTGAAAGATAAGAAGAAAAACAGAGTAAAGACGCGCGTCGCAACAACCGCGTCCGCCGAAGCGGACGCTGGCTGAAAAAACAGATAAGCGGCCGTAGCCCGAGGGCTGCAACCCCCTCTCAGAGGCGAAGCTTAACATCTTAACCACACATCAGGGACACAAGCAGCAACACCACGCTTACGGCTTTCGTTTTACCGCACTTTAGGTCAACAAAGTGCCCCCCCCCCCCCCCCCCCTGAATTTTACGGTATTAGAATATGTTTTGCCTGAAACTGAGTAGTATAGTAACAGTAACATACTGTATTTAGGCAGCAAATTAAGCGCCCATCAAGTGAGCGGCTTGACGGATCAGGGCCGATCCTCCGATGTGGAAGACTAGAGCCACGCATGGAAAGAGACAGGGGGAGGGGGAGGGTAAGGGGTGGACTGAATAGCGACGAGAGAAAGGAAAAGACAGTGCTCTAAATTAGCATAGATAGAGGGACATTTGGGCCAAAAGGGATGAAAATGCAAGTAGTAGAGTTAAAGATGCGCCGGAGAAGTGAGGACATGGGCTTGAACCTTGCGAATGATGTGGAATCAGAAGACACGGAGGGAGAGGTACGCAGCTTAGGTATAGTGGAATAGAATTCAGTGCATCCGCTGTGCTTTCCCTACTGAGAGAAGAGGTCGCGAGGTACTAGAGCAAGAGCGCAAAAAATGGGCTTCCGCGTAAAAAAAATTATGCCAGAAACACTGCTATCAGCACTGATTTGCGAGGCCTGCGTGACATAAACGTCCACACAAAATAAAGGCGACGACGTAACCCTCCGCGGACGCCATCGGTGCTCTTTGCGCAGGGACTCGTTCGACATTGGCTTCCGGGACAACATCGCCGAGGTGTTTGGCCATCGCAAGGCCCTCTGGCTGCTGCCGATCTTCACGTCCCTGGGAGACGGCGCCCGTTTCCCAACACGGCTGCACCCGGACCGTAACGTCTACTGTCCTCCCGTATCGGTGGTGGTCGAGGAGCGCAGGCCGTCTGTTCCGGTCCCTCCGTTGCCTGTGGCGGCCGAGGTCCCCGAGTTGCCGGTTTTGACCTCGTGTCGGAGGCCCGTTCCGTCGACAGAGGGCCCGCTAGGGGGCCTCACGCTGACTCCTTTTGTGGCGCCCCCTCGCGGCAGTCTCTCCTTTCTTCCTCCGACGGCCATCACAGTCGTGCCGCCAACAGAAGCCGCGCCGTCGGACCGGCTTTGTGAGAGCAAGAATGAGTTACTGCCTATTGTAGTGGCACCGGCACTCACTTCTGTGGAAGTGCAGTGACTTTTTGCTACACTTCTATCTCCGCAGACCACCGTGAACGCAGCATGTGACGATGCGGCACGGGGAAGGGGAGTGATGATAATGCGATGGAGGCATCAAATTGAGATGGAAGGTGAACATACGAACATTCTTTGAACTGCTTTACCGTCCTTTAACAAGTGTGACGATATAAAAGCGCGGCAGGATATTGTATAGGAAAACGGAATGGAGTATCTGTTCTCGCTTCGGCGAGCGCGGCTTCGGCCGCTTCTTTTTGAGCAGCGTCCGCTCCGGCGGACGCAGTTGTTGCTGCGACGCGCGTCTTTTCTTTCCTTTTTCTCTTTCCTCTGATCTTTTAGCTCTCCTCTACTGCACGTGGCAGCGGTGGTGGCTTGGCTCGAGCCAGTAGCAGGCCCGTGCAATTTCGTTTTCATCCTTCTCTCAGTCACAACAACAACAACATATAGGAAAACGCCCTCGGGAATGGGTCGTGAAAGTTTGAATTTGTAAAATACCCAATCATGAATTAAAAACTTGCTGCAGTAAGACACAGCAGTCAAAAAGTTTTCTCTGCTTGTAGCTACGTCGGTACCCGTCATGGTTATCGATTGAATAAAATGCTCTGAGTATCGCGAAACAGCCACAACTTGAAGCAGGAGGCTTCAGAAAGATTAGTATACACGTCAATTAGAAGTATAGTGGGCACAGTATAATGGTATGAGGTAATATATTAGCTGAGATTAGGGGGACGAAATTTTGAATAGAAGATACCCCACAGGGACCTCAGAGTAACATGGACTCAAAGAGAACGAAGGCGTGACAGAAGGCGGCGCCAAGTGGGGCGATAAGTGAAATTTACCGGTATGAGGTGGCTGGTGTAAGACAGGGCTGATGGATGTTCGTGGAGGAGGCCTTTGTTTTTCAGTGGAAACATCTGAGCATCTAGTGAACCAGCTCTGTTGGTGACAGAGCACACTTCCAAATGCTGTTGAATAGTATCAATCACTGAATCCTTTTCTGACAAATGAAATTTCTCTGCTGCAACCCAATATTCAGTGTGTTCACAGCGCCACCCTCGTCCATGGGACATCTATGAGATGGGTCGAATGTCCTCTAATAGCACTTAAGCCACTTGAAACGTTAGGTTAAACGCAACACAAATACACTCTCAAGTAAAAGATTGGAGAGAGAATAAACTTTTATGATATCAAAGGAGACGGAACAAATTGTGGACTTGTAACCACCGGCACTATGACCATAGCGAAAACAGTTATTGCACTGCAGACGTCTAGACGTTAACAGGCCCACCCGAAAGATTAAAGATTACGTCTTGATTTTGGACGGCCAGAAAGCACCCGGAAAAGTTGCAATAACAGACTCGGCTGGCATCCCGCCCGTCATTAACTTCCCGGCTACAACGATGCACAGCAACGCCATTCCGCTAGGGGCAGAAGTTCAAAGGTCTGGGCTGAAGTTAAGCCAGAATCAACGTCTCGGACAAACCCTTTCGCGCGGGCAAGATGGGAAGAAAGAGCATGCAAAGGAAGAGCAGTTAAGATTACTCAGGCTTTGCGGAGGCGACTTTTACACAGGCGAGGTTGTAATTGTTGTTGTGGTCCTTTTTTTGCGTTTTATTGGCAGCTACTTTGAGATGCCATTGTAGCCCAGCTTTTGACATGACATAGGCGCTGTGTATATTTTGAAGCTTGCCCGAATTGATTGAACTGCAGCCATCCACAGACAAGCGATCACATTATTTGCTAGTGCCCTCACTACACTGATGCCAGGAGGAGGGCCTTAAAAAATACTCTGAGACAGTTGGACGGACGTTCTCTCTCTGAGGAAACTACAATAGGCGCCAGGGCGAACCTAACTGACGGCTAGTGTACGGTGAAGGCCGTCAGATTTTGCTGTGAAACAGGCCTAGATTCCCGTCTGTGACACATGCGTGTGCTGTGCTGTACGCGTCTATACGGTGTGCAGTGCGCACCACACATGTGCATACGCGTTTTTTTTCGGGACATGTGTCTGTGTACTTTCAGTTTTTTTCAGCAACACTGCACGCTGTGGGTGCAAATCCACTTATGCCTGGGTGTGAGGCGTGCAGAGTCCTTCTCTGCAAGCGTACGTGATGTGTGTGTGCGTGCGTGCGTGTGTGTGTGTACGTGCGTGTGCGTGTACGTGCGTGTGTGTGTGTGTGTGTGTGTGTGTGTGCAAGGCATATGCTGCACGAGGAAGACATGCGCCCCATGTGCAACACGTCGTCTCGCGAGATGAGTGCCACCTAGTGTGTGCGTAGTCTCCTCTAACTCAGATTACTACAAGCAATTCATTGTATACTTGATCACCCTTCATTCGCACCTTCAATATCCTTTTACTTTCCCTTTCCCCCTTCCGTAGTGTGGAGTAGTAGGCCAGGGTCACCCAACCACCGGTCGACCTCTCTATCTTTCCTTTCATTAAATTACTTTCCCTCTCTCTTGATCAAAGCCGACTGAAATCGGGTGCTACATTCTTCACCTAAAAGCAAGATTGGAAATTCGGAAGCCAAATATCAACGCCTTTTCTCTCGCAGTATGAATAAATGGGAGTGTATAACAGAGCAGGAACAGGAACTAAATGTAGTGCTCGAAATCGCGGCATCCTCTGTGATTATTGTCCGCATTGTCAGAGCTGGCCGCGTACCAGCCGCTGGTCATTATCTGCTACTCCCAGTACATCTTGGTCTCTGTAGGTGCAGTCGGAGTAGCGTAATCTATCAGGCAGTAAAGAAAAAGAAAGCTGCGAATACTTCTGCTTTAATGGCAACGACATGTATGAACTTAAAGATGAGGTGGACGAAGTTCGAGCGCATTCCCAACTGTCACTCAGAAAATTTACTTTTACCTTGTGCATTTTATGATTTACTTTTAATGCATTAATTGGCCACAGCTGGATTTTCGGCCAGTCCTCGGGAGATAAACCACAAAATTTTCGAGGCTGACAGCAACCTCCGATGACTGCCCATAAATCTTCCTTTGGTTGGAGAACCGGAACATCTTGTCGATTCGATTTCTTGCGCGCCTCTGAACCGTTCACCTGGATAATAAAGCGCGAGACACGGCAGCATGAACGCAGGCTTCCTTAAAAGCATATATTCACAGTTTTGCAAGGTAAGTCCAGACGTACGTTCTTCAGAGAATCCTCAATATTTTTGAACAAGTCTCTGTATGGTTCAGTGCTGTGGCGTGTTTGTCAAAGCCCTTGGTATCGTTTCAGTCAGCCAGTCAGTTCGTCTGAAAATTTTATTGTGGGCTAAGATTAAGACCCCAGAAGAGGGGCCATTTGATCAACCAGATTTCGCGGGTTGTCCAGCTTTGCACACTGTAGCCAGGCGCTCCATGTTAAGGGCGAGAGATAGGGAAAATAAGGCGGGAACTGGTCAGTTCTACATGTGAAAAGTATGAATCCAGTGCTTCAAATTGAACTCTAGTTGTAAGTGTTGCAAAAGCTCTGAAGTGGTTCTACTTATTAGGCAGCTGGAAGTTCGGGATCTGTAAATCACAATAAATTACTTTCATATAGCGCTTTTTGTGTAAACTCGTGGAATGCTGCAAAGGAGACCATATGTTGATTATACTAAACGTGGCAATTATCACTGATTATTCAATAATTTTTTTTCTCCTTCAACGTTGCACTACTGACCGTCATTAAGGCATTTACAACGTTATATCTACTGAAGTCATTTCCACAATGGACAAAATGTGCCGTAAAAACAACAATGAACACAGAAGTAGTTAAAGCACAACCACTCTCAAAACTGAGTGCATTATCATCACCATCATCACTGATAGCCTGGAGGGCAACAGGAATTCATCCAGCAAGTTCTCCGGGCAGCCAAGGCCAGAGGAGTCCTGGGATAGTCATACGGCCTTAATAAAATTTCTTCTCTCTCACGAGCACTGAAAAAAGAAAATGAAAGCAAGCCATGACGCGTGCCAGAGACGCCTAGCGCCATGATGATGATGCCTAGCGCGTTCTTCCCTGCAGACAGTTGTGAGCACCCCGTTTGGACAGATGTTTTCCGAAATGAGAAATAGTTCATATTGTACTGCTCATATACTCTGCACGGCATCTAGTACGTGAATTGAAAGCCTTATATACGAGCTATAAGGCTCATTTAGCTTGGGAGGAACAGGCTGTAGCGCTTTCTTGGGCGGAATTAATTTGCCACGCGTACAAAGAGGTGTGCAGTTGAGGAAGAAGTGAGCGGTGGTGCGGCGCAAGGCTACAATTGCGCGGACCCCTGACCCGAGCTGACAGTCGGCGCCTTGGCAGCTGAGACTCGGAGTGGCTTCCAACATGCGCGAGATTGTGCACATCCAGGCAGGCCAATGTGGAAACCAGATTGGAGCCAAGGTAAGCCGCTACTTTCGCCTCGGGTTATTTCGTGGCTCAAGCGGTCGCTGTTTTCATTCGGTCCCAGAGCCTGTCCCGGCGCGTTTGACCTTGGCGATTGCGTTGCGCCCTAAACTCCATATCCTAGGATATTTTTTCAGGCTACGGGCGTAAATAATTGCTTCTGAAGCAGTCGCGGCTGGCAGTAGCCTCCCTGCTTCCGCGCTTAGTCGCGGTTTCCGTGCAAAGCACATTGTCCCCCGGCGCGCACCGAACCTCCGGTCTTCGACTGCTGCTTTCGCTTGGAGGTTTTACTTACTGCTTGCGCTTTATGAGCGTTGCAATATTTTTGCGGTTTTATGGCATCTACTCCAGCCTTTGTCCTTTTGTTATAAGAAATTCGAGACAGTAGGTCTTGGCGCAGAGGTGACATCGAACCAGCTGAAGCCGACAAACTGCCGCAAAAGGGATCTGGCGGAGGGTGAGGATTCTTTGACTGGATTTTTGTTTTCCTATGGCTTAGTTTTCACGCCTGACACTATGCAGAGGCCCAAAATGCCGTTAGTTTCTGCCATCTTTCCGCTATCATTAAGAGACCTGACTCGTCAGAATAGATGGCAGCCGTCAACCCCAGAACACCACTTCACGAGTGGAACTGTAGGAGTTATGTCGCTTAAAGAGGTATAAATCTTTTCGTGCTCGGTGTGACACTGAATGTGTTGTGGTTTTCACTGCGCTATCCGACACCACGCTGATTAATGATGCCTTTGCCCTTTGTAGTTTTGGGAGGTGATTTCCGATGAGCACGGCATCGATCCCAGCGGGGCGTACCATGGCGATTCGGACCTCCAGTTGGAGCGCATCAATGTCTACTACAACGAGGCCTCCGGTACGTGTATTCCTATGTTTCGGACGATAATTTCAATTGGAAACTTCCCGTCGCGTTGAACGCGCTTCTCTACTTTTTCGCGCTGTTAAGCTGACACTTGGCGTCGCAACGAGGCATCATGAGCGGCACGCCCTGGCTATTCGAGCTTTACGTCATGAAACTGATCCATTAGTCGCAGTTTAAAGCGTTGTGGCCTTTTTTTGCCAGCAGCCTGTTATGCCAGTGCAGTTGTTCAGGTCGCATTTATCGCAGTAGCGCAAGGCTCAGTTTGAAGATTCTTGAGCAGAAACTATCTTTTTTTTTCACAAACCAATAATGTTCCCAACTCTGTGACGGCGTCATGAATCACCTAGTCAGATTTGACCATGGTATGCGGTTAGTATTACCTACACAAAGTTTTACCGTGTTGCCGTGAGTGAATAAGACTTTTAACATCATGTTTGCTAAAGGTAACGCCGCTGTACCTAAGTGGCTGCAGCGTTCGGCTTTAGCGTCATCACGGGATTGAATCCTTGCGACAGCGACCGCATTTCGATGGAGGTTATGTGCTGAGGCGCCATGCGCTGTGCGATGTTCTTGCACGTAAAATAACTGCAGGTGGTCTATATTAATCCACAGGCCTGCGTTACTGCCTCTGACAGCTCATGAACAGCTCTGGGACGTTAATACTATATACCACCCCACAAATTTAGTAAGAGGGAATGGAATGGCGGGAAAGCAGCAGGACTTTAAGGTAGTAGCGTCATTTTACTTGATCTGAATTATCCTACTGGCACTTTAAGTGCATTTTTGCTACTCAAATCAAATTTAGTAAATATATTCTTGAAACTACTGATTGGAGGGGGCGATATTAAAGGGCTGCTTTTATTTGCTATTACAACTTTATAGTTAGCACAATCTGTTTTAACGCGATAACGTAAAGGACCTCGCGTCGCAGAAAATCTGGCGTCGTCGGCGTTGTTGACCGTGAACGAAAAATCCCTAGAGAAGAAACCGAGGAGGCAGATAGGCCACCTAGGTCGCGTAACCTTGTGGCGTCGTCACAACCTGCCCACCTTATTGTGAGCAAGCTGTGCACCGTAGTATATGGTAGTTAAATTAATGATTGATCGCTAGGTGGTGTTCGGTAGAAATAACTTGGGCCGCACATTCCCCACCGGTGGCGGGCGCCTGCCACCGAGGGAGGGGTGCATCGCTTAACCGCTGCACCACTGCATCAGGAGCGGTAGGAAAACTCCAAGGGATCTGTGAACGTTGCGTAGAGAATGGCCAATTACGCATATATGGGCGTTAACATCGCCGCCGCGGTGGCTCAGTGGTTATGGTGCTCGGCTGCTGACCCGAAAGACGCGGGTTCGATTCCGGCCGCGGCGGTTGAATTTCTTTGGAGGAGAAATTCTAGAGGCCCGTGTACTGTGCGATGTCAGTGCACGTTAAAGAACCCCAGGTGGTCGAAATTTCCGGAGCCCTCCACTACGGCGTCTCTAATAGCCTTAGTCGCTTTGGGACGTTAATTAAACCCCAATAACCCTAACCCCTAACCCATTAAGCTATCGCGTCATACCCGTAAGGCGGAGCTTAAGTCCTTACCCTCTAATTTTTCCTTTCATTCTTTTGCTTATTTGGTTTTGAAGCACATATACGTAGTAACAGCAGCACGGCACTTTTGTTGCCGCTAAGTGCTATTTCGTTTTTTTGAGGAGGTAAATACGTGCCTCGGGCCATCCTGGTCGACCTGGAGCCAGGAACCATGGACGCCGTGCGCTCGGGACCCTTTGGACAGCTCTTCCGGCCGGACAACTTCGTGTTCGGTAAGGAGCTGCTCGTCGTTTTTTTAGGCAACATCTATAATTTTGCACCGACTCTTCAGAAAACACGTTAGATCAACACACGGACATGAGCGCGCAATATGAACTAAACTGTAACGTGCAGAAAAGAATAAATTTGTACCCAGATCTGTGTACTCATTACGTTTCCTCGCTGAGCTTAATCCAGTCTAACACGACTGTAGCATGCAGCGAAATGGGCGTTAAGTTCGAGAGGCAATATATGCGCTTTTTCCAAAATGAAGCTTCCGTCTGGCGTTGGTACACCGCAGAACACAATTTTGGCACCACATTACTCCAGCAAAACGGGTATGTGAAATATTAATTAATGACGCGATGCAGTCCTCGGCTGGAGAAATCAGTCAGAGTGCTAAATAGTTGGGACAGAGATGGAAGATGGGTCCCGCAGAGAACCTCTTCCTGTTCTCGTGTTGTTTGCCACTTAGCCAGTTTAGCCGAGCGACATGGTGCCGATATTTTGTTCTGCCGGCCGAGTGCAATATGAACCATCAGTTGTTAAATTCTTTACATTTGTGAAGACTTTTTTTCAACTTACTTAAATTACTTAAAATCATTAAATCCTAACTGTTAGCTTCACTAATCACATGCGGCATTTATCCCGCTACTGGTTACGCCCATCAGGCAGCATAAGTCCATTTTTATTACCTTTCTTAGTGTTCAGTGCATGGCTGTCTTTTTGCATAGTGCGGTACTGATTTCATTCAGAGTATAGTTTGCGCAGGTATAAGCCTCTCGCTATCTGCCCCTTCAGGCCAGAGTGGTGCGGGCAACAACTGGGCCAAGGGCCACTACACCGAAGGTGCCGAGCTGGTGGACTCGGTGCTCGACGTCGTGCGTAAGGAAGCGGAGCCCTGCGACTGCCTGCAGGGATTCCAGCTCACCCACTCCCTGGGCGGAGGCACTGGATCCGGCATGGGCACACTGCTCATCTCTAAGATCCGTGAAGAGTACCCAGATCGCATCATGAACACCTACAGCGTAGTTCCCTCTCCAAAGGTGTGTGTGAGAATGCTCATCGGACCGAATTTCGACGTCGTTGTAGAACGGTGGTGATCGGCGATTGGGGTGCACCACGTCATTAACGTGATCTAGCGTCGCCTGTTGTTGTATCGTGTCAGCGGCTACGTGCGTTCTGTTATTACTGGCGAAGGTCTCTCGAAGCGCGCAAGTCGGTACCGGAATAACATCGAAAAGAACGCTCCAGCGTGTCCACGGTAATGTGATCGCCACTGTACGTAAAAAACCTCGTTTCTTTTTGCTTTGTTTGTCCTTGTAGAATATGAATTGATGCCTGCCTGCATCTGGTCATCGTCGTCCTTCTGTCGCTTTCTGCAGGTTTCAGACACCGTCGTCGAGCCGTACAATGCTACCCTGTCTGTGCACCAATTGGTGGAGAACACCGACGAGACCTACTGCATCGATAACGAGGCACTCTATGACATCTGCTTCCGGACGCTGAGGCTCACGACTCCCACCTATGGAGACCTCAACCACTTGGTTTCTGCAACGATGTCTGGTGTCACTACATGCCTGAGGTAAGTATTTCGTAGCTGCGTTCAAGGGGTCACCGAAGTCACTCATGCATGTTCAAAAGCGCCGAAAGAGGTCGACACCCTCCACCGAATTTCTCGTTCTGACAGCAGCGGTCGTTGGTGGTCGCTAAGGTTATTTAGGAAACATTTACAACGATACACTACAGCATAATCTCCATGCATAAGGTACATGTGGTGGCAATATTTGCAGAAAAATTCGATGAAGACCAAGAAAGCAAATAAAGCACTCTCGCTCTCCTTACCTACAAACTAAACTAAACTAGAAACTAAGACCACACCTGCTAAAGCCAACCAAGCAGCCTCAAAGAAGCATTGAAAGAAAGTGAGTTTGGCAGCGGCAGCAATGACGAGGAGGTGGCAGTGGTCGGAAATAATGGACGTACGCGCTTTGCGGCGCCTTATCTATGGCGCACGATCGCGGACATTTTTGAACAAACGGGCAGCGTTTAACCCTCGTACCTCAGGAAGCACAGCAGGCGAACAGAGAAATTAAGGCCACGCGATAGTGGTGAACTTAATATGCTGTTTAAAAAGCAAACATCTCAAACCTCTCGGGAATAATTGAGGTGTTTGTCAGCGGCGAATGTTGCTTCAACGCTATCTCTTTTATTAGGTGCCCATTTATTGCTTTCTCACAGCTTCCGAATCCAAGTGTACAGGGCCTCCCTTGGAAGCCTTACGTACAGTGGTATTTTTATCCCCGCTTTTTTTTTTTTCTGGCAACGAGAAAAGCAGTTTCCAACAGTTTGGCATGGAAGTTTTTCTTCGGTAATCAGTGGTTTGGTTTATGGGGGTTTAACGTCCCAAAGCGACTCAGGATATGAGGGATGCCGTAGTGAAGGGCTCCGGAATTTTTGACCACCTGGGGTTCTTTAACGTGCACTGACATTGCACAGTACACGGGCTTCTAGCATTTCGCCTCCATCGAAATGCGACCTCGGCGGCCGAGGTCGAATACGCGTCTTTCGGGACAGCAGCCAAGGACCATAACCACTGAGCCACCGCGGCGGCCTGGCAAATAGTTGTACCTTCTGAGTGAGCTGGGAAGAGATCACTCCATTAGCCTGATGGGAAGTCAGTATGGAATAGAAAAAGGTGCCCAGTGAGGGGTGGGGGATGACGTTTAGGGTCTGGAGAACGGTGCCATTAACATTTTAAAGGGCCATGACGATCGGCAGACCGGGAAAGTTCAAGACCCACCGATGTTTTCCTAATCTAGTAAACTGAGTAATCGTTGAAGCTGGGTATAAAGCTAGGACCACACAAATAATGAAATTTTATTTTTCATGATTTTGGCAATCAACCGAAAGCAGCAACAGCAGCAGCAGTTCTACAGAAGAAATGATGTTATCTTACTGGCATTAGTTTTTACGTCGCTGCAAAGTGGCTGAGGCAGATAACATTAACTGTAGTTTTAGCGCACCCTTAAAATAGATTGGCAACGTGTAAATTATGCCACTTCTGAAATCTGCATGAGTTCTTTCAATGGTCCACGGGGTCTACACTGGTGTGAAGGAGAAGTGAATACTAAATTTTATGACCGAATTTTCAAAAATTGAATGAATTATGACAATAATCGCGGCATTGTACAAGTACCTCTATTTACGGTTATAGCTCCTGCTCAGGCTTACCACAATCTTGTCACACTGCTGCCACACAAGACCACCGAACACACCTGTTCAAATTCACTCTTCGCTTGTGAATTAAGCGAGCTTCTAATCAAGTATCGTCCCTTCCCTGACAGATTCCCTGGACAGCTGAACGCCGATCTACGCAAACTGGCCGTTAACATGGTTCCCTTTCCGCGCCTCCACTTCTTCATGACTGGCTTTGCTCCCCTTACGTCCCGCGGCAGCCAGATGTACCGGGCTCTGACCGTACCGGAACTGACGCAACAGATGTTCGACGCCAAAAACATGATGGCTGCTTGCGACCCCCGACACGGCCGTTACCTGACAGTGGCCGCAGTGTTCAGGGGTCGTATGAGCATGCGCGAAGTCGATGACCAGATGCTCAACATTCAGAACAAACACTCCGGATACTTCGTCGAATGGATTCCGAACAACGTCAAGACTGCTGTCTGCGACATACCGCCTCGCGGTCTTAAGATGTCGGCTACTTTCATCGGGAACAGCACAGCCATCCAGGAGCTGTTCAAGCGAATCTCCGAGCAGTTTACCGGTAACCACAGTCTTTGATTTCAATGTGGTTCTGAAAACAAATGCTTTTATTAGAGCCCGTTTGTGCCTATTTTGTGGAGCAGCGTACTAAATGTAGTGTGACCACACCTGCTTGATATTAAATTCTTTTTTTTGCGCAGCCATGTTCCGCCGCAAGGCCTTTCTGCACTGGTACACCGGGGAGGGCATGGATGAGATGGAGTTCACCGAGGCGGAGGCCAACATGAATGACCTGGTTTCCGAATACCAACAGTACCAGGAGGCGACAGCTGACGACGAGGGAGAGTTCGAAGAAACCCGGGCAGAGGCCTAGCTTTTTTTTTTTTGTGCAGACAGTAGTGCTCCTCTTGTTTTCTTTCGCTTTGCAATAAAGTTTTTGTTTGTCATGGATCCTTCTTTTTTGAGCCAGGTGCCCGTACGCTTTAGTATGTCGTAGGCTCGGACTCCGTCACAAGCATGGCCACGCGACGTAGCGAAACCTTGCTCTATTGTAATGTGTGCACGTTTGGAAGTAGCTGTGTGACCGGCGTTGCATGGTCGTTTTGCTTTTCCACCGCTGTGTCGCAAGACACAGCTTTCGGCATTTCGACGCAACTGTGTAATCGCTTCAAAATCTTATCATCGAACCAGTCTTAAAGCTAACGCAAGGTGATCCTAAAGGGCAAATGACGAGGTTTTAGAATTCGATGAGTTTAGGCGAGCCAAAAAATCAGTGAAACTTGCAGGTAAAGCATGCGCAATCTTTGACCGCTAGCATTAGAATTTTTGAGGAATCTCTGACTAAAGCGGCGTCAGGCTTCTCTGTAGTGCACAGCGAGAAGTAGGGGTCGCATTGACGTCAGTACGGCGGTGCTAAGTTTCTAGCGAAGAAGCGGTGAAGGTGAAGCTCACGAGGTATTGCTTGGCGGCATTGGAAGAAGCACGGCGACATGTAGACGAAGGCAGCGGACATCTGAAATTTCGGCAATAATGACGTCACCACGAGTTTCCCCGCAGTGATCTAGTACAGTGAGGGGAAGCCTGAACATCGTCGCGGTTTTATTCAGTGATTACGTAACCATTTTAAAAGCTAGCGCAAGGGTACTTGCGCAAAACTGCATTCATAACCTAGAAGCTTCATAGATTCCAATTCTTGAGTAACCTCTAAATCTAAAAAAAGCATTTCACCTTTCCTTTAAGGAAAATAATTTTGATGAGCCGCTATTGGTCTCAGATAAGTTCCTGTCTGAACATCAGGTGGCATCTTTCCTGCGCGGTCGAAACTAATATGAGAAGTCGGTTTTTAGAACGTACAATAGTGCAGTCAGTACAGGGAAAGGATTGCGCTCAGTCATCTCAATGTCACGTGACACTGAGTTTTTTTCTGTATGACCTGTCATTTCTTTAACTCTGTCATACCGTAACAAGCACAGCGTTTTGTAGCGAAAGCTACACTAGGCTTGTGTAAAAAAAAGTCCTTAGGGTGTCGGACATGAAAGTAGCATTGTTTTAACGCAGTTAAACTGAGTCTTATATGGAAATACTGGAAAATATCTATAACGACTGCACAGCTACCACAGTCCTTCATGAAGTCAGCAATAAAATTTCAATAAGGAAGGGTGTGAGGCAGGGAGACACGATCTCGCCAATGCTATTCGCTGCCTGTTTACTGCAAAGCATGATCAGTGAGTTATACAGGCAGAGCAGAACGGTGGGTCTAAAGATTAACATGCAGAAAACTAAAGTAATGTTCAACAGCCTCGGAAGGAAACAGCAGTTTACAATTGGCAGCGAGGTGCTGGAAGTGGTAAGGGAATACGTCTACTTAGGGAGGTAATGTCCGCAGATCCGAATCACGAGAGCGAAATAACTAGACGAATAAGAATGGGGTGGAGCGCATTTGGCAGGTTCTCATAGGTCATGAATGGCAGTTTACTAATATCCCTCAAGAGAAAAGTATATACAACTCTATCTTATCGGTACTAAGCTATAGGGCAGAAACGTGGAGGGTAACGAAAAAGGTTAAACTGAGGACTACAGAAAGAGACGGAAAGAGGGCAGAGTAGGTCAGGGAACAATGACATCCTAGTCGAAATCAAGAGTAAAAAATGTTCTCGGGCAGGGCATGCAATGCTAGGTCAAGATAACCGATGGCCCTTAAGCGTAACGGAATGGATTCCAAGAGTAGATAAGCGTAACAGGGGGCGGCACATTAAGGAGTTTGCGGGGATAGGGTGGCCGCGGCTGGCACTGACAGGGTTAATTGGAGAGATATGGGAGAAGCTTTTTTGCACTGCAGTGGGCGTACTCAGGCTGATGATCATGATGCACACTTCCAAATCAAATGACTTTTAAGGCGGAAACCTTTAATGCCTCATCGTTGTAAGCAGAAGTTGTCGACAGAAATGTCACGCTTTTGAATTGGCCGAAACGGTCGTGACGTCACAGTGCGCGAATTTCGAACGGGCCAATTGTACTTTGGCTACTAACCATGCAACCAATTAAAGGGATCGTATAGTGATGCTTCAAGTTAGTTAGTGGGACTTACTTAACCAGTTAGCCTAATTAACCTTTCTAGTCAGACAAGATAAATAAATTAAACTGATTAGGAAATTGGCCGAGCTCGGGAATCGAACCCCGGTCTCCGGAGTGCGAGACGAGCACGCTACCACTCCGCCATGCAAGCTTTTTTTTTCTTTATTGCCTGGCTTTGGTTCATGACATTGCACAACAAAAATACACATAACGCTATATAGATACGACACTGTCGTGGTCAGCCAGCACGAGACTGGCTTCGTCAGCTTAAAATTCCCGCAACATACACAACGACTCTAGCCTTGAGAGCCACTCGGGAGGCTCCGCAGCTGCTTTTTGGATTGCAAGAAACCAGTCCATGCTTTCCCGGAAATAAATTCGGGCCGGTCATGCGTCTTTGTCACAATGGTAGCCTGTCATTCTGGAGCGCCATATACTGTACAGTGGAGGCCCAAGAGCATTATGAGATCAAAAGGTGCCCCATCCTCATTATCAGTGCTTAAATAGCGAATTCCGTGCGCGTCAAGTGGTAGCTCTTGCTTTATGGTCCTTTGTAACACGTCCCAAAAATAAACTCCTTCCCAGCAATGCAAAAAAACATGGTTTATTGTTTCAGGCTGTTTACAAATTAAGCAGTTCGATCCCCACGGTAAAAAGAAATCCTTTCCCTCTAGAAACTTCTTAACTGGTAACGTCCCGGTGTGTAACTTAAAAAAGAAAGTCTTTACTCCTGGTGGCACCTGCATTTTCTTCACCCTTTTTGAAACATCCCCTCCCGGGCCTCCACTGTACAAGGCCCTGTACATGGGCTCTGGGAAAACAATATCACAAAGATCATTGTACAACTTTTTCCTTTTACTTTTCCACAAATAATCGGTGGAAAAACGTGCCGAAAGAAACCGAACGCTTGCTACAATCTCTTTGTAGTAACCAAAAGTTCCACCAGAGAGCTCTTCTGTGGATACCGCAAACTCCGGCAGCAATCGCCGCAGCTTCACTTGGCACACGGTGGGCAAGAACGGGTCTGTGACGTCGCGAAAAAACAAAAAACGGTTCACCAGCTGCCTTAAAAAGAGGTGCCCTAGCCCTAGCCCCCCGTCTTTTACCCGCCGGAACAGGTTCGTTCTGCTACAACGTTCCCACTCCGCCATGCCAGCTCGATGCCAGCTCGATGGTTTAGAATGAACAAAGGCGCGTCTAGTGAATACGGTGTCTTCGTTCACTCCCATCTTCCTCCCTTCCCGTTACGGCGAGGTTTAGGTGTCCACCGAGATATGAGAGACAGATACATTTCCTTTCCTCAAAGACCAATTTACCGACGAGCAAGGCGTAGAACCTTTCCTCAAAAAGCGTTGCATTCAAAGGGCAACGCATCGCGCCGAACGGTTGGTGGCGTTCCGTGGACTGCCTGGCAGCGCTACAACACGCTGTCGCGTTCCACTCCTAAAGGCAAAGATTAAGCGCCATTAATTGGCAGTTAATTTATGCACCAACAGAATGTAAAGTGAACAATCGCGTAGCAGAATGCAGCACTCAGGCTTTCGCCTTTCATCACTTTAGCCGCTAAAGTTCCTCGTAATTTTTATCCTTAAGAAAATCATATCGTGCAATCTTCGAAGTGTTGTTGCGGGTGCTACTACGCCTTTATTTCTTTTACTAGCTCAACCTCCAAGCATGGTTAGTTGAAGAGCTATTTCAGAGCTTTTCTAGCCGGTCTCTCAACTATCTCGTTTCTTCTGAAAATGCTTCTGCAATGCATATGGCTCCATTACAGTGACTATTAATGCCAACTTTCTAGAATCGCATATTACTTCTATATTACTTCTATGTTTGACTCGAATTTTTAAAAATTTTCCGCAGCCACTTTCAACTGCGACGGCTTCTTGTACTGCTGCACCTGAGTGGGCACAAACGAAATCAGAGTTCAAAAACCTCTGTTTTCGAATACCAGAAGCATGAAGTTGCCACTGCCGAGGAAGAGGATCTCTTTGAGAAGGAGACCCAGAAAGAGGCACCAGTTTTTTTTGCGAAGGCACCACGGCTGTTTTGTTTGGTTTGACTTTTAAACAAATGTTAGTTACCATCGTGTCATGTCCTGCTATCGTACGCCTGCATGACTCAGTACGTCGCAGTAGTTCATACCTATGAACTATACTCATGTTTCTTGCAGAACCAAGGTGTAAAAGGGCTAACGGTATGTGGAGTGCCACGGCGCTTAAAGTGCGATTCTAGTCGCGGCTGTGCAGGTTTCGCAAAATGAGCAGGTAGGTGCACTACGCGAAACGTGCTTCCAGAGTGTGAACAGAGCGGCACAAGAGAACAGCGGAAGACCTTTGCGTACAGTGAGAAAAAACCCAGATTTTAAAGGGTGTGAAGGAAGCAGCGTGGTTAACATTTGTTATGGCTACCTGCTTAAGCTTCGTTCGTTAGTAAGGGCTTTTGCTCCAGGCGCTCCTTTTGCACAACTATACATCCTTGATGACTTTTGCTTGATGTACTGACTTGGTATTTGGTGTTTTGCCGGTGGTTTCGATCTCCCTGACACTACTTTTGCTCCGACGTGATAACCTTGCTTTTTCTATGACGTAATGACCCGGTCTGCCTTTCAGTGGTTTTTCCATTTAATACGCATTTTTGATGCACACCCATGGCTTCTGCGTTGGTCGCATGTTTCTGGTCTGAGGTTCAATGGGGTAATGTGATAAAATGATGAGTGTTGTGATGGTACTGGATGCGCAGCCAGATTCTTTTCCTGATAGCTGGTCATGTGACAGCTCAGCGTGCGTAAAATGTGGCCTGGTTTTCAGTAAAATCGAGGTGGCAGTTCAGCGCCTGTCGTTCGGAATATATTTCTTTGCTGTCCCCGCTTCTTTTGCTCTGCCACTTTGCATGATGAATAACCGCCCAGCCCAAACTAAGATACATTAATCGATTGCACAACAAATGTGGGCTAATTGACTCCTATAGTAAAACTTAAAAAAAAAAACAGCAGTTGCTAACACTGGGCCACGGACCGCCGCGTTCTGTATTACTCCACTGGCTGGTCGTGATAGTAAACGAAGTCAGCTTTTTAATGTTTGACTATCTTAAACAAGTCAGGTATCGAAACTCTAGAGCTTATAACTTTTTTTCTTGTGACAAGCTTCTTATTTAGGTATGCAAGAAAGGTTTCAACAACGCACTTTTTTATCGTAGAGAATTTCTGTTCGACGGTCCTGAATGTGGACGGAGCTTCACCGCAGACTTAAGTTGTATCCAACTATGGAGCGGGTCGTTTTCGTTAAAGCTTGGTCATACTTACCTGAAATACCCAGCATCAGCGTAGCCGTTTACTTCCTTGATCATAAATGCAGCGAAGAAACACGATCACATAGAGAAGAAGCACACAACACACGTCTGTGCGCTTGTGCGTTTCTTATATTGATTGTAAACAGTCTCTACTTAACTCCTCTACCTTTTGCTCATACTACTTGTGTGTGTGTTTGTGTGTTTTCTATGATTTTCACCCCAAAGCCCTTCAGTTTTAATCGCGCCTCATGCCGTGCACGTGCCCCACAAGCAAGTTTAGGCAACCTACACCTCCCTAGCTCTCCTTCTTTTTCAAATGAATACCGTACTGCTGGCACTACGTATCGTAGGGAAAGAACGAGGCATATGGTTACTCATGAGCACTATAGTTCGTTAACACCGGCAGTGCTTCGATCCCGCGCTGTGATTGAGCAATGCATGATTGAGTGAAAACTTTATTTGCTCTCGACAGTATTCGATGTCGAGTCCAGCGGGCGGGTCCCTTAGTCCAGGCCTCCAGAGGTCACGCCAGCAAGGCATGCCCGGTCGACCAACAGGACTTTGTCGTCCAGGTCTTCGCTGGACAGCGCGGTCTCCGACTGCGCCTGGGTGGGATTCTGTATGTGTGGGACTGCTGTGATTTTCTGACTGCCCCATGTTGTGTGGTACAGTGATGGTCTGTCTCCGCACAAAAGACACGTGTCTCGGAATATGGCTGGGTGGATTTTATTAAGAATAAAGAGGTTTGGGAAGGCGTCTGCAGTTGCCTCGAGCGGACCGACTTCTTCCTGCTTAGTTTTGCATGTTGGATAGGGAAACGCTTCCCGATGCTCCTGAAAGACTCAGCTATGTCATCGGAAATTTCTACCGGATCGGTTCCTACTTTGGCGACCGCCGCTCGATTAGTGTGGTCGCTAGCTGTGGCGTTTGTGATTTGGTTTCCGGTGAGTACGGCGTGTCCTGAAACCCATGTGATGGTGTGGGGTTGTCAGTTAGTACCTTCATGGCGAAATATTTGGAAATCTTTCCTGCTGAATGGCCGCTTGTTCCCTTACGACTGGTTGTTTGTAAGCCAGAGATTACCGCCAAGGATTGATACCGTCTTCTGCCGTCGGCAATTGTTAGAAGTTTCTCGGGCATATGACATTCCGGTCGCTGCAGTGTAACACAGAATTCAACGACAACCTGCGCACTTCTGGAGTGGAACTTGCTGAATGTTTAATGTTGTGCCGTCTTTTTCAGTATACACTCTGCACACTGTGTATAGTCCGAGCGCTCAATTTTGCTGCAAAAAAATTACTAGATTGTTCGCACCCGTTACATAGCCTGGCAGAGTCAGGTGTGCGAACCGCCCATAGAATTACATTTGGTACAGCTGAAGTATAAGAAAAACAGAGTAAGCGTCGCGAATTTTATGCCACAATCTGCGGTACTGAAAAAGAAAAAAAAAATATCCGTACATTCTGTATTTACAGATGGTTCGAAAATCACAAAATTTCAACTTTTAAAACCGTATAGTCCGCAGAATGTATGCCAATAAATACGGTGTTACAGAATTTCTGCCCCTCGCCTCTGTAAAATTTCCTGGTCTTGATGGTAACATATAAATTATTGTTCGCCCCTCGCCTCTATTAAAGCCCCTGTCTGGATGCCAACATATATAAATAAATAAGTTTCTTTCTCGGTGTACAGAAAATTCCAGGCATCTCATGGCTATAAAATATGCTACAGATTAGATATTACGACGCCCACTACGCTCGTTATCCTCGCCAGCAGCGTTTTCCTTGTTCCATTCGCTGAAAAACCCAAACCATATCGAGCGTATGAAAATTCTGAAGCTTCATTTGGGGAAGCACAACAAATGAATGAGTCAAATAACATTTCTTCACTTACACTCAATTGCGTAAATGAACAATTCGATCATTGTTTATTTATAAACGGCTACCTCAGGATTCACCCAAAGATGAAGAAGACGAAGTTTGCATCTTTCCGCGATGCGTTCATCTCGAAAAACTCAATTTTGCCTTAAATATTCGAAGGTACTTTTGTTACGCATTACATGGTCTTCACCGGATTATGAGCTGATCCCCCCGAAGGGGTGTTAGTTGTCAGCCTGTGAGATCAACAACAACCTCAGATAGTTGATCATAAATCAGCTCCTCCTCCAGCGCAGATCGGGATAGGGGTATACATGTCGAAGTGTAAATATCATATCGCAAAGCGTAATCCCATATTACGGCAGAAGGGAAGACATTACGACAAAACCATTGCGCTCGTCCCTTCTTGTGTATTCCCTTCGTTTTTACACGGCGTGAGTATCGTTAGAACTGTTCCTGGTTGGACAAGTGGAACGTCTCAGCCATCATTGGGCACCTCGGTACCTTTAACGTGGAGAGCAATGCATAAGCTGAGCAACATACTCTAAACTCTGCTAAGATCGTATATACAGAATTTCACGAGACAGGGGTCCCAGTCATGTTTTCTCGACAAATCCTCAGCATATTTGATCAAGTTATCGAACAATGTAGGGCACAGTGAGGCCGAAAACAGCGCTTGCTATCTTTTCAAATCGCACTCAACCTGCCAGCGTTACAAAATGCTGTTAATCATGCCTTTTTTTGCAACTGGAACCTGATGCTTAAGTTAAAGGAAATTATTTTAAGCACTTGTCTTGGTGTACAGGATGGGGAAAGTGCAAATGCATTCTTTTTCGCTTGATGCAGATATCCATGTTTGTGGAGGAAGACTCCAACTTGTTTCCTCCTATGTTCTGTTAAGGTGGGTTTACACGATGTACCACATACCGGACTTGCCCCACCGACTTTGCCGTTCCGCTTGGGCTAAATTAACCTAAATTAATGGGAATGCCCCAAATCCCCAATTCAGCCTCCCAAGTCCTCACCCATTCCCTCCTCCTCCCAGTGGAAAGCCGCCGTTTCCAGAGCACTGACCTGGGTGGCCAGCGCTGACTGATCGACCGGGTAAGCCGGTTTGCAACAGCTAACGGGGCCCTGGACTAAGGGCTCCACCTTCTGGGGGTACGTAACCCCAGACGAAATAAAGTCAGTTAGATTGGAATACCAGAAATGAACGGACGACTACGCTTCGAAACGCAGCAAATATAAGGGAAGAAGCTGCAGACTTCAAGGCGGCTATTGGGATGGTTATATTCCAGGATCTGACATGGAACTACTCCATCCGTATATCTGATTGCGCTCCTTATTCCTTCCCGAGTGTTTGGCCATTGGTTTTGCCCTTCTCAACACTTTGAGGTATGCAGTATATCAAAGGTTCTCATCCTTGCAGACTGCCTCTCAGCTTTAGCCTCTCTCGAAACTTCACGAAACGCTCTTTTGAATCGTTCCCTTAAGATCGGTGTCCCACACACTGTGATATTCCTGGTCATGCGGATATCCATTTTAACGAGATGGCTGATTTATTGACAAAGTCAGCTACCAGTGCCCCTCAGCGGGGCACTGGGAGCCCTGCTGCATATTTCATCCAGAATACGTGATTCTTAGCTCAAATCGTAGCATCTTCAGCACAAGTACCTTTGGAATGTCCTGTCATGTAAACCAAGGCTGTGTATGGTGTCAATGACGCTTCCGCAATTCAGAATCCCCCGCCTAGATATTTTGTATTTATGCAGATGTGGGTTCGATCCTACAAAACTGTGACACATGCAGGGAACGAAGCAAACAGACATTTTCTCCTCTCTTCCCGGCGGTTCACACTTCAGAGAAAATCTCATCTAGAGGTCTCTTTTTCGAGGTTAGCGTTCCCTCCTTGTGTTACACCCAGCTCATCTCTTGCTCGGGGTGATCCCCAAGGGATTCGGGTTAAGTAGGCTTTTCGGATATCTTCACGACTACATTATTGCAACTGGAACGTTACCTTGTTAACTGTATTCAAAATTCTTCCGCATGTCTAAAAATATTTTTTTCTTTTTATTCCTGAAACATAAAAATTGTTTTCATTTTTCTTCAGTTGTTATTTTTTTATAGCTTAGATCGTTTCACAATTCTACTTCGCCTCATGCCTTTCGTTTTCTTGCATATACCTATATGATTCTCCTTGGCATTCAGCAACAAACCTTGCCCAATCCCACAGCGCAGATATGTGCCATGTTTACTGGTGTCAACGACAACTACACATCATAAGTTCTCTCTCGCAGTTCGGTGGAGCCCTGGAATGAGGATGCCACCCATAAGCTCGCAGAAATCCAAAGATTTTCCTCCTGCTCTTCCTCACGCGCAAACAGTTTCGAGCACTGAGAAAAGAAAGTAGAAGCAGCCGCGTGAGCCCCTGCAGCCAGTTGTGGCGCCCCATTCGGCCGTACGCTTTCCGAAACGAGAAGTAGTTCGCTTTGTACGGCGCGTATCCTTTACACGGCATCCAGTGCGTGAACGAAAGGTCTTATAAACGACCTCAGAAACGGATTTACATTGCCAGAAACAGGCTGTGGCGCTTTCTCAGCCGCTATTAAGTCGCCACGTGTACACGCAAGAGCACAGCTGAGGAAGAAGTGAGCGGTGTTGCGGCGCAAGGCTACAAATACGCGGACCCCTGATCCGAGCTGGCAGTTGGCACCTTGGCAGCTGAGTCTCGGAGTGGCTTCCAACATGCGCGAGATTGTGCACATCCAGGCAGGCCAATGTGGAAACCAGATTGGAGCGAAGGTAAGCCACTTCTTCCGCCTCGGGCTATTTCGCGGCTCACGGGATCGCGACTTTCTTTCGTTCCGAGAGCCTGTTCCGGAGCGTTTGACGTTGGCAATTGCGTTGCGTCCTTAACACCGTGTTCTAGAATCTCGTGTCAGGCTACGGGGTCAACCATTTGACTTGTGTGCGAAGTCGTGGCTGGTAGTAGCCGCGTTGCTTTTGTACTTAGTCTTGGCTACTTTGTGTAGGACAACGTTGTGCCTCCAGAGAATGTCGAATCTCTGGTCCTTGACCTTTGGTTTCGCGTTGACATTTTTTTTGCTGCTGCCTTTTTACGAGCGTTGTAACAACTCTTGTTGCTTTATGGCATCTACTTGAGCCTTCATCTTCGGCCTTGGCGGAGATGAGACATTAGCCGTCTTACGTCCACTGACTACCACAAAAGGGATGGGGCGGAGGGCACTGATTCTTTAAAGGGACTCTTTCCCCCTGCTGGGGTGGCTGACGGGATTCAATGGCCTGAAGTGCTTTTAGGCCCTGCGCGGGTTTAGCCATCGGGAAGATGCATGACTCGGCAGAATTGATGTGGGCGATGAACCTCACAACGCCAGTTGAGAAGAGGCATCGGTAGCAACTACGACGTTTAAGACCTTTGAAGTTATTTCGTGTTCGGCCCCGTGTGGGTTTAGCCATCAGGAATACATATGAACTGGCAGAATTGATGCTGGCCATGGACCTCGCAACGCCAGTTGAGAAGAGGGACCGGTTGCAACTACGACGTTTAAGGCCTTTGAAGTTATTTCTTGTTCGGAGTGAATTCTAGTCATTAAGTGTGCTTTGATGGTTGTCACTGCGCTATCCGACACCACGCTGATTAATGATGCCTTTGCCCTTTGCAGTTTTGGGAGGTGATTTCCGATGAGCACGGCATCGATCCCAGCGGGGCGTACCATGGCGATTCGGACCTCCAGTTGGAGCGCATCAATGTCTACTACAACGAGGCCTCCGGTACGTGTCTTCCTATGTTTCGGACGATAATTTCAATTGGAAGTTTTGCCCTCGCGTGGAGCGCGCCGTGCCGCGGTTTGACACAATGGAAGCATCCGGCTTCTTAGCGACGCATTTTTTAAGCGGCAGGCCCTGGCTTTTCTAGCGTTGCGTTGTAAGACTGATCGAGCATTTTTCATTAGTCAGAGTACGAACGCGCCGAGGCGCGGCATTTTATGCCACTGTAAGTGTACGGGTCCTATTGCCTGCAGTCTCGCAGAGCTCAGTTTAAAGCCCCTTCATAAAAGGGGCATTTTCTCAATGGCTAAAAATGTTCACAACATTTGTGACGGCCTTTAATTCCCTCGGCAGGCTTGACGATGGCATACTCTCAATGTTCCTTCGACTGTTTCGTGGCGTACGTTGCCTTGAGTGGGAAATGAGCTTTAACGCAATGTTTGCTAATATGTTGTAGGAACGAATTGCGCACAAAAGACACACACAGGAAAACACGAGGGAGACTGAAAGAGCGCAAACTATCAACTGGTGTAATACTGCAGCTGTGCTTAAGTGGCTATGGGTTCGATCACGGAATCGAATCCTTGCTTGCCCCGCCGCGGTGGCTCAGTGGTTACGGCGCTCGGCTGCTGACCTGAAGGACGCGGGTTCGATCCCGTCCGCGGCGGCCGAATTTCGATGAAAGCGAAATTCTAGAGGCCCGTGTACTGTGCGATGTCAGTGCACGTTAAAGAACCCCAGGTGGTCGAAATTTCCGGAGCCCTTCACTACGGCGTCTCTTGTAGCTTGAGTTGTTTTGGGACGTTGAACCCCAATAAACCAAACCAAAACGAATCCTTGCTCCGGCGGTCGCATTTCGATGAAGGCGAGATGCTAAGACGCTGCGTGCTGTGCAATGTAATTGCGCAAAAAATAACACCCTGCTTAGCAGATATATTCTGAAGCCTGCGTTATTGCGTATATGACGGACCATGTTCAGTTAATGCGCTATACGTATGGTAATATGAAACAGAATGGCGGAATCGAAATAGGGCGTCAAGGAAGTAGTCGTTTTAATTCACTTAAATTTCGCTTTCTCGCACTTAACGTGCGGTTTTTCTACTGAAACCAAAACAATTAAATATTGATGAAACTGCTGTTCAAAGGTGGGGGAGGGGGGTCTGCTATTGCTGCTTTTATTTGCTGTCATATCTTGTGTTGGCGCGCTCTAGCTTTCTTGCTTGTTTTGCTTGTTTTGTTGTGATGCATATATTTGTAGTAACTGTACGGTATCTTTGCCGCTGAAAAATATTTCGTTTTTGTTTGAGGAGGTAAATACGTGCCTCGGGCCATCCTGGTCGACCTGGAGCCGGGAACCATGGACGCCGTGCGCTCGGGACCCTTTGGACAGCTCTTCCGACCGGACAACTTCGTGTTCGGTAAGGGGCTGTTCATTGTTTTCAGGAGCAACACGTATACGTTAGCACCCACTGATCTTAAAACACGCCATAGAGCAGCGAGCGCGCAATAAGGACCAAATTTAAATTCTCAGCGCACGCTAAATATGCACCCATATCAATGTACATGCATCGTTTCCTGGCTGAGTTCAATCCAGTTCGTGTGGCAGTCAAAATAATCCAGCCACGGTATGAATTGCCTTTGAGTTCAATATAAAGCCATTCTTACCAGTTTCTTACGAAACTTCGGTCGCCAAGATTAACGCGCAAGCTTGGTGGTTCGTCAAGAATGGAGTGTGCCGTGAAACGAGCACATAACGAGAAAGCTAGCACATGCGCTATTCTTACAACGCTCCCATCCGCATTTGACACAATCTCTACTCCACATCAGTCAGGAAAACAGACAGGTGGCGCATTACATACGGAAAGGGAGGTGGCCCTCTGTGGGTGCAATCCAGCATAAAGCAAAATCGTAGAAACAAATATAACACAGAACACAGCAAAGGATGTTCTCCCGCGGAGAACGGCCTCCTGTGCTCGTGCCATTTGTCAACCATTTTACGTAGTGCCTTGCTGCAGAGATTGTGTTCTGTAGCCGAGTACAATAGGAGTCATGACTTATTGAATTGTTTGAAACGTCGCAAACTTATCCAAGATGTTAACCTTCCCTATGTCATGCGCTGTGTATCCCTCTGTACACTTCTCTCAGAAAAACCAGCAAAAAAGGGCAACGGAGAAGAATGGAGAACGACACAGACAGAAGCGCTGAACTTTCAACTTTATTTCGGAAGAAACTAGTGCACCGTATTTGTACAGTCTCCTGCCAGGGACCATGACGCACAAGCAGAGCGTCATGGTGGTCTAAATTTCCGGAGCCCTTCACTACGGCGTCTCTCATAGCCTGAGTCGATTCGGGACGTTAAACCCCATAAACCAAACCAAACCAATGCACAATAACTCAGGATATAAAGAGTGGCGCAAGCAAACAAAAACCTACACAGCTCTTTGCTATATAACACATCGAGGAAAGAAAGGAATGCGAAGATGAACAGCCAACAAGGAACGTGCCATAAACCAACGGTGATAGAAACATTGTCTTGAACTAAAAACGACGAAAGCATAAAAAGGTGAAAGGCTAAGAAGTAAAGCGGCAAGAAAACTAAAGCTAAAGTTCAGTGCTTCTGTCCGTGTCGCCTCCTTCATTCTTGTCCGTTGTCCGTTTGCGCTGGTTCTTCTGAGATCATGCCTTAACAACTAGCCCAAGAAGTGTTGCTAAAATTCTATACTATTGCTGCGTCCATCATGTAGCATAAGTACATGTTTGGCACCTTTCTGGCTACTGTGTGCTGTGAGTTGAGTGCATGGCTTTCCTTCATTGCATATTCTAGAGCTGATTTTCTTCACAGTATGGCTTGTACAAGTATAAGCCTCTTGTTATCTGCCCCTTCAGGCCAGAGTGGGGCGGGCAACAACTGGGCCAAGGGCCACTACACCGAGGGGGCCGAACTGGTGGACTCGGTGCTCGACGTCGTGCGCAAGGAAGCGGAGCCCTGCGACTGCCTGCAGGGATTCCAGCTCACCCACTCCCTGGGCGGTGGCACTGGATCCGGCATGGGCACACTGCTCATCTCGAAGATCCGTGAAGAGTACCCAGATCGCATCATGAACACCTACAGCGTAGTTCCCTCTCCAAAGGTGTGTGTGAGAATGCTCATCGGACCGAATTTCGACGTCGTTGTAGAACGGTGGTGATCGGCGATTGGGGTGCACCACGTCATTAACGTGATCTAGCGTCGCCTGTTGTTGTATCGTGTCAGCGGCTACGTGCGTTCTGTTATTACTGGCGAAGGTCTCTCGAACCGCGCAAGTCGGTACCGGAATAACATCGAAAAGAACGCTCTAGCGTGTCCACGGTAATGTGATCGCCACTGTACGTAAAAAACCTCGTTTCTTTTTGCTTTTTTGTCCTTGTAGAATATGAATTGATGCCTGCCTGCATCTGGTCATCGTCGTCCTTCTTTCGCTTTCTGCAGGTTTCAGACACCGTCGTCGAGCCGTACAATGCTACCCTGTCTGTGCACCAATTGGTGGAGAACACCGACGAGACCTACTGCATCGACAACGAAGCACTCTATGACATCTGCTTCCGGACGCTGAAGCTCACGACTCCCACATACGGAGACCTGAACCACTTGGTCTCTGCAACGATGTCTGGTGTGACCACATGCCTTCGGTGAGTGTTCAGTTTCCGCCTATAGTATACGTATACAAGCGGAATTATGATCCGCGGCACATAGTTTGAGTAATGCCTCTTTATAGGTACAGAGCCAGTCTGTTGATCGGGACCACGATGTAAGTCGTGCATGTTTCAGTACGTCGGTGAGTGGGACGGGCGCAGAACTCTTAAGCTTTTCTCTGCGGCAGCAGTCAGACTGGCAAGCAGCAGATGCACTGAAAAGAAGACTGATGTTTGGACAGACTTGTAACCATAAAAGAACGAGCTCTGCGGTAGCGACAGCGATGCGCAATTCGCAGTTGTCGGGAAACACAATGTCCACGCTTGTAGACAGCGCTGTACTGAAGCCTCGGGAAGATTCCAGATAATCGGTGTACATTTGAAGACAGCTAAGGATCACTATCACTTGGCCGCGAGCCTGGCAGCTTTACATAAGTACGCTCAGGCCATATGGCGAAGGGCAGAGAGAACCCGATGGTGTTAGATCATGGAGATGTGTACATATCTTTCTGTATCAAAGAAAGAGGGCATGCCGACAACGTTGTTGGTTAATCGCTGTGTTAGTCCGCTGGCCTGTGGATGGCAGGCAGTCGTTGTACTGTCTGGTCTGACTGTACTACAAGATTACTCGGGTAAGGTCTGCCGTAAGCCCAGTTGCCTTGCCCATGATTCAGCTTGAGGGACGTCTGCTCGTAGGTGTTCGTCTTTAACTTTACTACCATGGGATATTAGGTTTGAGGGCAGAGGGTTAAGGGACTTGCCGCAGTTAATCTACTTGTTACCGGACGTCGACAGGTCGAATAAGCCGCGAGAGTTTATTCCAATCTGCTCGAAAATATCCTTGCTTTATTAATAACCATAAAAAATGCTGCTTGGTTTTCAGCAGTGTTTTGCATCGTTGACGATTAATATTTCTTCAGAAAGCAGCGGGGCACACAGCGTGCGCATGATTGCGATGTGTCATATCTACGACCGCAGTGCAGGTTGTCGTCTAAGGCGCAATTCTTTTTTTCAAAAGCATGCTGATCATTACGCAGGAAGTGGGAAAACTAGGCTCGAACACCTCAAGACTAAAGGGGGGGTTCGCATTCCCATCTACTACCCATTACATAGCGGTGTTATTTAGTGACAGCGGTGGCAGCCATCGACCGCATGAAAGCGTCCAACGCTGCCGGATTGGCTTCACATCTTAATTCTACTGCCTTAATCGATACCCGCTACACAGTAGTAGCGCCGGTGAGGCTTCTTTCTTACTCATTTTATCATCTCTTACTACGCCTACTGCAGGGCAAAGGCCTCTCTCATGGCTTTCCAATTAACCGTGCCCTTGCGTCCACCGTATCCCCGCAAACTTCTCAATCTCATCAGCCCATCTTTCTTCCACTCCCTGCTACGTTTGCTTTCTCTTGGAATCCACTCCGTTACCCTTAAGGACCAGCGGTTATTTTGCCTTCGCATTACATGCACTTCCCAAGCCCATTTCTGCCTCTTGATTTCGACTAGGATGTCATTAACCCGCGTTTGTTCTCACCCACTGTCCGCTTCCGGTCTTTTAAGCCCGCCGCGGTGGCTCAGAGATTATGGTACTCGGCTGCTGACACAAAAGACGGGGGTTCGACCCAGCCGTGGTGGTCGAATTTTGATGGGAGCGAAATTCTAGAGGCCCGTGCATTGAGCGATGTCAGTGCACGTCAGAGCCCCAGGTGGTCGAAATTTCTTGGAGCCCTTCACTACGGCGTCCCTCATAGCCTTAGTCGCTTTGGGACGTTAGATCCCCATAAACCATAAACCAAACCGGTCTCTTAACGTTACATTTATCCTTTTACCATAGCTTGCTGTATTGTCCTTAAATTAAGCTGAACCCTTTTCGTAGCCTGCATGTTTGTCCCATAGGTCAGTACCGGTAAGATACAGCTGTTTTATACTTCTGGAGGGATATTGGTAAACTGCCATTCATGATCTGAGAGAACCTGCCTTATACGCTCCACTAACATTCTTCCAGTTATTTCCCTCTCATGATCTGGATCAGAAGCCAATACTTGCCCTAAGCAGACGTATTTCCTTACCATTTTTACCTTTAAATGCCGTAAAGTACACTTTGTCGTAATCGATGTGGCCCGAGACATTCGCGCCATGGAAGCAGCCTTAAAGTCGGTCGAAGTATGACCTAAACTGATCTAGGCGGTATGAATAATTGAATATATTGGCTTCGCAGTACTCGACTATCGACTCCGAATGGCCAGAAAATCAGTGTAATTCTTTATGATAAGTCTCGAGCCCATCCAAATCGTTTGCAAGACATATGTGAATAGCGGAATACTGCAGCTTTTATGCAATCGTCTAAACTATCCGCATTATAAAACCATTTTATATGGTTATATTGTTCTACATACATCACCCTCGTAATGGCTATTGTCATACGGGAATATATCCCAGTCTACTTAAGCAATTGGAATTCTCTGATATCGACATATATGTACACATTTGTTAAGATCCTTCCCCGCCCTTTCAGGTTTCCTGGACAGCTGAACGCTGATCTACGCAAACTGGCCGTTAACATGGTTCCCTTTCCGCGCCTCCACTTCTTCATGCCTGGCTTCGCTCCCCTTACGTCCCGAGGCAGCCAGCAGTACCGGGCTCTGACTGTACCGGAACTGACGCAACAGATGTTCGACGCGAAAAACATGATGGCTGCTTGCGATCCTCGCCAGGGTCGTTACCTCACAGTGGCTGCAGTGTTCAGGGGCCGAATGAGCATGCGGGAAGTGGATGACCAGATGCTCAACATCCAGAACAAGCACTCTGGCTCGTTCGTCGAATGGATTCCGAACAACGTCAAGACTGCTGTCTGCGACATACCGCCTCGTGGTTTGAAGATGTCGGCTACTTTCATCGGGAACAGTACAGCCATTCAGGAGCTGTTCAAGCGAATCTCCGAGCAGTTTACCGGTAAGTACCGTCTTTGATCTGGAAGTTCTTAAAACACGCTTTCTTTATAGGTACCCATTTGGTGCCCATTTTCTGGAACAGCGCATTTTCCGGGTCAGTTTAGGAGTGTGACTATGTGTGCTTACTATCAAATTACTGTGCAGCCATGTTCCGCCGCAAGGCCTTCCTACACTGGTACACCGGGGAGGGCATGGACGAAATGGAGTTCACTGAGGCGGAGTCTAACATGAACGACCTGGTTTCCGAATACCAACAGTACCAGGAAGCCACAGCTGATGACGGAGAGTTCGAAGAAGAGGCGACGCAGATTGAATGATTTTTTTTCTTCCGTTTTACTTGTGTAGAGAGAGCTTTTGTTTCTTGCTCCTCAATAAAGTGTGTTGTGTTTCTGTCCATAATTCCTCTTTCCATCCTAAACAGAGTTTAAAGCTTTAGACGTTGCCCAACAAGGTTGACAGCAGCACCATAGAAATTAACTTAGTCCAGGTAGTTGGTGGGTGCAGGGATCCTTGAGGTAGGACAATTGGTGAAATCGCTTTCCTGTAGATGCAAATTTAATTTTTACCACGTCACAGGCTCCAGAGTCTTGCTGAAAACTTCTGTCTTTGAGCGCAGAGTAGAATTGTAGCTGGCGTCCTAGCGCTCAGACGAATTGTGGGAGGGAGCAGCGCACGTTTGAGTTCCCCGAATAAACGGATCCGACAAATTTCATTGCGCATGCGTGCGCTTGCCGGGGAAAGCCAAGCCAGCATACTGGTTATGATTCTTCGCGGCGCCTAAATGGTAGATCCGATCGCAGGCTCTGTCCACAGCCGTATCTGTTGTGTTCAGCTTTAGGAACTAGAACCTTCACTTAGAGCTTGGGGGCCTCTGGTGAGGAGTGAGGGTGAGGTGTTCTGTGCAGGTCGTACCGGGTGCAGCGCTGAGAAAAGTGCAATTGCTGCGACGGGAGATAACCGTGGCGGCGCCGCTGAGCTTGTTACTCGAGCCTCTGGACGTCGCGTTTAAAAGTTGCTTGAGCTTCACTTAGGAGCATTTTTTTTTCATCAGAACCTCTTTTCGCGTACCAATGGGCGTGTTTTTACATCCTCCTACAATGTTGCGTTTCTTGCCACGGCGTTTGCCCTCTGCCTTCACAGTGCCCATCCAAGCATTTGCTTATGTCACGAAACGCACGTTGGTCCTTGATGATGATATTCTCCTCTGCTATTTATTCATCGTCGTCTTTGTTTAGAAAAAAAAACGGATTTGATTTTCGCTTTTCTTAAAGAAATGAGCCTAAATTTATTCAAAAAGTGCTTGGTAGCTTACAAGCAAGAAAATAGAACAGCGCGAGCAAGCTATGGTGTTTTCTGTAAATAAAATTACAAGAAATGCGTGTGCTCAGCGTGAAACGTGCAAGAAGGAATGAATCGGGGAGATTTTGAGTGCACGAGCCTTGTGCTGAATGGTTATTACTTTTGTGACATGTAAGCTCATTTTTGAACGAACTGCTGAAACATTTTTTTCATTTGACAATAACAATTTAACGGCGACGGTGCATATCATACGACTCACTAATGTCTCATTACTAGACTGAACGTATTTATTGATCGCTGGTACTACACGCCAACTTGTGGGCCCTGTTTCGTCTTTTTGGTCTATTGCGGAAAACAGTCAGACGCATGTAACATTCCTAAACAGATAGCAGATGGCTAGAAGGCGCTGTTGCTTTTGGCGAAATAAAAATGTGCAACAAAATATAGCTGACTGTTTCACATTTCGATATATTTGTCCCCGCCCTTTCTCAAATGCATCAGTAGGACTATGGCTGGAGGAGTTATCAGCAGTAAATGCGCACATCGAGCACTCATTAAATTGATAATCTTGAATACGACACTAAAATTTCGTACAGTTCCACCGCTATAACCTTATATCGGGCGGAAATCGGTGTAAAGACTGCTTCACGAAACTGCGCGAAAGTAAAACTGCCTGCGTCCTCGATATCCATTATTTAGGTGCATTCCGCAGACCTGAAGGGCGCATAAAAGGCACATGTGGAGATTAAAATTTTAAGAGCGTGAGCTCTTACTCATCCCGTTTCGAGATTTCGTGGGGTCTGCTACCATCCCGAGATCACAGCGCGATCTGTGGCAGCGACTACTCATCACGTTTCGAGATTTCGTGGGGTCTGCTACTACCCAGAGATCACAGCGCTATCTGTGGCAGCAACTAGAAAACAGTACACCTCGCACTGAGACTTGTAGCGCCATCTACAATAGCTTTATAGAAAGAACCACTTGCCGCGTGCCAATGATGACGTCACAGTACAATATGGTGGATAGAGGTGGAACTATGTGAGTATGAGTGTTATAGAAGAAGACAGTTCGTCTAACCAACCAAGTGCAGAATTTCATGAAGGGGCCAGTGAAGATGTTAAGCAGTGATTTGTGTGCTGGTTGCAATATGTACAAGTGAAATGTTAATGAGTGTGTTTGTCATATGGGAAAATAAACGTCCAAATTCGTATTCCCATTGGTGTACCTCCCTTTAATCTCATTCATATCAATTCTAGTAAACCCACAGCTAACGCTCCTTACTTCAACGTTTTCCAGACGGTGGCGGCCTTTTTTTAAATCTTAGGATTCGCCAACGTACGCTGATCTAGAGGTAGATGGAAGCCAAATTCACGGAGCTAAACTTCGCAGCTGCCTTTCTTACTAACTTCGACGTGCTGTCTTGGTGACGGTTCTTCTTTTCGATAAAACCCAAAATACAGAGCCCTCTGCTTGGTGCAGCTTTCAGAATCCGGCTTCGGGAGGTGCTATGTTCGATTCCCGCTGCCGGATGGGCACTCACCGGTTTTCTGAAAAACGGTACCATCTATGCCGCTGCCTAGTGCTCGGATTCCTAGGGCTGAATGGCTTGAAAAAGAAGCGTGCGCCTTCAATTTCGTCACTGCGGGCTTGAACATCCACTCTGAAAAAGGGCCACGATGGGCTTTTATCGCACAAGGCTGAGCTTGGTACCTCGGAGATGGATTTTCCATCGAGGGAGTTGAGGGGACAAAAGCCTTTTTCCAAGCATTTACACCAAACTTGTACCCATCAGAAAACCGGTGAGTACCCTGTGGCACTGGGTATCGAACCCAGCTGTACCGCAACGCCACCGCTTCGGTTTGTGTCGTGTTGCTCCTGGTCTGTGCGTATATGCGCTAAAACGTTTTTTACGCGATCATTATGCACCAATTCAAAAAAAAAAGAAGTTTGAGAGCAGCACATGGCACCGATCAAGATCTGCCACTGAAACTAAGCATGCTTGCTGAGAAACACTGTGTGGGATAGTCCCAAACAGGGCTCCATCGCGCGCTTGTACCACGCGCCTCACCAACGCGGCCACCTGCCGGCGTACCTCAACTCCCAGGGTGCATCGCGGCGTCGTTTGAATAGCGCAGCTGCTTGTGAAATCGGTCTACTGGCGACGGAATTTTGATTGTTAGGCGATGCATCATCCCGCGAACACAACGAAGACAGATGAGCTTACTAGACGTTGGGACGTCTCCATTTTCGCAGGCTCAGCACAGTGTATAGCAAAGTTTACCAGTGCAGTTCTTTCATAAATTGTAAGATTTCATTGTAACAGTATATATATCCGCACATCTCCCGTAGGCAGCCTTGCATATTTTTTTGCTGTTAACGATTATGCTAACGTCAAAAGGGTTCCCCTTTGGTTTTCTATGGCAGTCTTAACTGCACGATGCGAGGGATGGAAATATATCAGAACGATTTTGCGACTTTTCAAAAGAATACACAATTACCTTCAATATCTCTATACCAGTACCTTAGAATTTTCAATATTCAAAATTCTTGCTCAAGAATTTTGGACGCGTAAGCTTCAAAATGAAATCTGAGTACATAGCTTAAAATGAAACCTAGCTTCAATTGACAAGATCCACGTACTCATTGCACACAACAAGGTGGGCTTCTTGAAATGAGCTTGTTGGTCTATGGGGGTTTAACGTCCCAACGCGACTAAGGCTATGAGGGACGCCGTAGTGAAGGGCTCCGGAAATTTCGACCACCTGGGGTTCTTTAACGCGTACTGATATCGCACAGTACACGGGCCTCGAAAATTTCGCCTCCATCGAAATCCGACCGCCGCGGCTGGGATCGAAGCCACGTCTTTCGGGTGAGCAGCCGAGCGCCATAGTCACTGTGCCACCGCGGCGGCTTTGAAATGAGTTTGTGTTTTTATTCTGGGCTGACAAAGTGGTCGAGGGCTGCGTACTCTCGACCACTTAACGCGACCTCGTGCCAAGCTCTTTCCGGCGAATAAAATGTTTTACAATCAATTAAATGAACTTGTATTTTCATTCTTAAATATTACACAGCTGCCTCACTTGCCTCTTTATAGCGTACCGTAGAAAGGAAACAACAAGCAGATTTTTTGTCTTAGACGCATTGCTTCCATGGCGGTGGGTACATTATGCACGGGTAGCACGTACCTACATTCCAAGACGGGTCCGCCGCGGTGGCTCAGTGGTTATGGCGCTCGGCTGCTGACCCGAAAGACGCGGGTTTGATCCTGGCCGCGACGGTCGAATTTTTTTGTGCGATGTCAGTGCACGTTAAAGAACCCCAGGTGGTCGAAATTTCCGGAGCCCTCCACTACGGTGTCTCTCATTGCCTCAGTCGCTTTGGGACGTTAAACCCCATAAACCAAACCAAACATTCCAAGACGGATGGGCAGAGCGCTTGCAGAAAGCCGTCGCAGTTAACGAGACAGCGTTAAGGCTCCCGTTCTGCAGAAAATGCCGCATCGCTGTCGTGAGCGGAAAATGGATCGAGGTAGGACGGTCCACGTGGCAGGTGAGCCACCTAAGTTACGTGACCTTGTGACGTCATCCCAACCTGCTTACAGGATTGCGAGCAAACTGCGCACCGTGGCAGGTCGCAGTTCAATTATTGTTGCGGAAGCAACACTGCGCTATAGGTGTGAGCGATTTTCGGAGTCCCGGAGAGCCCCAAATGCACATGCGCGAGGAGCGAGTGTGAGACAGTTACTGAGTAACTTCCTTTCCTCAAATACAATTTTCATTTGCTTCATTACGGCCCCTCTTTATCTTTCTTCTTTCGCTGCCACTTCCTCTTTTCCTGTACGGTGCGGTTCAGGTGTCCACCGAGATGACAGAGAATTACTGCGCCATTTCCTTTCCTGAAAAAGCGTTGCGTTCAAAGGGCAAGGCATCGCGCCGAGTGGGTGGTGGCGTTCCGTGGACTCCCTGGCAGCGCTACAACACGCTGTCGCGTTCCATTCCTAACGGCGAAGCTTAAGCGTCATTAATTAGCAGTTAATTACTACGTAGTAATTAATAAGTAATTAGCCACTAATTAGTGAGTTGTCATTACTTCGTAATTAGTACTTAATTATATGTAACGTCATCCAGAGGTGACGTCACCAGTTCTACATAGGCAGTCAAAGTGGTGCGGAAAACACTCGCCTCAGTCAAATTGCCCCCTGAGATGCCGCCGCCGCTTCCGCAATTCTAAGATAAGATAAGATAAGATAAGATAAGATAAGAAGTTTATTTAGACAGGTACAAGTGTCTGGGAGAATGGCGAAAAGGCAGTAAGATGCCTGGATGCCTGGAATTCTACTCTGGATGACCATTGGTCAAGCCACAGCCAAATTTTTGGTTGATAGCGAGAGGCTGTTCGGAAGGAGCAACCACCTGAGTGGCGGTCAGCAAACGCGTGGCACCAAACTATCGCGTGGTGCGGAAATAAACGCGCCCCGTAAAATGCTTCTTTCAGCTAAACGGGAGCATTGTTCGAGCTCAAATTTCGCATAGAAATGGCATTTGGTCGGCAGAATTGTTTAATACCACGTTTGCTTGGGGTACTTACCCGATTTGAACAGAATAAGTCGGATATTCACATCGTCTGCGGCGACGACGAAGGAAATTAAGCTGCTCTGTCAGCTATCGCACCGGTGGCGCCATATCGTTTGTTGGTCGTGAAGAATCAGCAAAGGAGGGGGATTCGGGGTGGTGGTGGTGGTGAAAAAATGGCTGAGGCTGAAGTTGGTTAAGCCTGGAGAATGCGAAGCATCATCGTGTCGCGTAATTTGGAGGCGCACAACCACAGCGACGGCGCGAGGTGGGCCCCCGTTTCTCCACTGTCGTGACGTCATCGTGTCACGTGGTGTGACGTTATGTATCACGTGATTTGGAGGCGCACAACCACAGCGACGGCGCGAGGTGGGCCCCCGTTTCTCCACTGTCGTGACGTCATCGTGTCACGTGGTGTGACGTCATGTATCACGTGATTTGGAGCCGCACAACCACAGCGACGGCGCGAGGTGGGCCGCCGTTTCTCTACTGTCGTGACGTCATCGTGTCACGTGGTGTGACGTCATATATCACGTGATTTGGAGGCGCATAACCACGGTGAAGGGCTGAAGTGGTAGCTAAAGCAGTATGCTTCGCATAAAACATTTATCGTGGAATACGTTTTTACAGAGAGGTGATTGGGGTAGGCCCTATTGGCTCTTTCCCCTAACAATACTAGGTGGAGCCCCTATTCCGGGGCCCCATTGGCAAGCAACGCCGCCCGCGTCCGGTGAACCAAGGCCTTTTGGGTCTTTAGGTCCGGACGCTCTTTCGACTGTTTTTTTAATGCTCACAAAACACTTAGCTTGGCAAAACTAAGTTTCAGCAAGTTAAGTTTTTTGCGAGCATTAAAAAACAGTTGAAAGAGCGTCTTAAAACCTCCCGAATCCCCCTCCTTTGATGATTCTTCACGACCAACAAACGGGATGGCGCCACCGGTGCGATAGCTGACAGAGCAGCTTAATTTCCTTCGTCGTCGCCACAGACGATGTGGATATCCGACCTATTCTGTTCGAATCAGGTAAGTACCCCAAGCAAACGAGGTATTAAACAATTGTGCCGAAAAAATGCCATTTCTATGCGAAATTTGAGCTCGAACAATGCGACCGTTTAGCTGAAAGAAGCATTTTACGGGGCGCGTTTATTTCCGCAACACGCGATATACTGCACAGGAACTCCACGAATGGCCGTGAGCCGAACACATCATTAGAATGGTTTAAGAACCGTCCTGTATGCGGAACCTCTGCGTTTCGATGGAGCCGAGAAAAATGGCTGCGGCTTAGGTCACCTATAAACCATGCTCATAACCATGCTATATAATCATGCTCATGCAAGCGAAAGTCACGACATGAAGCCACGCTACGGCCCATTGCTGCGGTGCCGCGTGCCTGCCACAACGTTGTCAGCGCTAACGCATGCAGCCCACATCTCTCTCACCACCCCACTACCTCAAAACGAGATTGAGGCGTCCACTGACCCAGGGAGCCAGTTAACCTTCCTTTCCTCAAAATCATCTGAGTCTAAAACGTTGTCAACGCCTACGCCAATGAACACAATGAACGCCGACGGCCTATAGCTTTGTAAATTGGGTTTTCAGGAAAGGATATCGCAGTATCTGTCACATATCTCGGTGGACCTGCTTCAGTGCCACGTTTCTGCCACAACATTGTGAATGCAAGCGCATGCAGCGCAACCTGTTACCTCCGCCACGTGCCGCCGCGGTGGCTCAGTGGTTATGGTGCTCGGCTGCTGTTCCAAAAGACGCGGGTTCGGTCCCAGCCGCGGCGGCTAGAATTTCTTTGGAGGAGAAATTCTAGAGGCCCGTCTACTGTGCGATGTCAGTGCACGTTAAAGAACCCCAGGCGGTCGAAATTTCCGGAGCCCTCCACTACGGCGTCTCTCATATCCTGAGTCGCTTTGGGACGTTAAACCCCATAAACCAAACCAAACCAAACCTCCGCCACGTAGCTTAAAGCGCGACTGAGGCGTCCACTGTCCCAGGTGGTTACTTATGCACTCTTTACCTAGTTTTCGAAGCTTCCGCTCAGAAATATGCGACTATTACAAATCCACGCACCAAACTCTTCCCACCCCGTGCAAAGGGCTGGGGAAGGTCAACGAGCGGGTACTCCTGCGCCTGCTCACCAACACGATGTTGTGCCCGGAAACTCTGCAACATTTCGATCCTCAATTCGACGGGCGGTGCTCACACTGTGGGGAGGTGTCTGACACTTACCACATGGTGTGGGCCTTCCAGCAGAACCCATCCCTACCCCCTATCCCAAACCCCACCCGAGAGGACTGGCAGGCGACCCTGTCCGGTTGCTGCACCCTCGAGGCCCAAAGGGCCTTAACGCAGCGCGCCCGGGCTGCGGCAAACGCCAATGGGGTACCTGTCTAGGCATCCCACCTAGTGGTTGTAAGGGCGTGACCCTTCAGGTCACGACCCCCAACACCTCTCCCTATGATTTAATAAATGTTTTCACCACCACCACCCACCTCCTCATCGGTGTCGGCCGCCCGTTTAGTGTGTTTACGCTCCCCATCGATTGTCAAATCCCTCGCACGGTTGGCAGTTCCGACCGGATGATCAGACTCGGCCCGCCGTCCGCGAGAAGTCGTCGGCTCCAACCGACTCGCTTCGTCCATAGCGAGAAAATGGAAGGCGCGCACGCGAGCGGCGCCTTCGCCTTCTCACGCGAACGGTGGCGAGTCACGTGACCACAGCTTGCAAGACGACGGTCGGCGCAGCGGCAGCGGCGGGAGGTGGTGGTGGAAAACATTTATGTACAGGTATAATACAGGAGGTTATGCATGAGCTGACCCAGAGGGGGCCAGCCCTTACAAATACTAGGTGGAGGTCCCTAGTTCGGGACCCCAGTGGCATCGACCGCCGCCCAGGCTCGCCCGACCAAGGCCCGTTGGGCCTGCAGGTCAGAGCAGCCGAGAAGGGTCGCCTCCCAGTCCTCCCGGGTTGGGTTGGGGTGAGGGGGGATAGCAGGGTTGGAGGGGCAGGCCCACACCATGTGGTAGATGTCCGAAGACTTCTCTGCACAGTGCGGACAGCTGCCCGAGAAAGAAGGGTCGAAGTGTTTCAGAGCTGCCGGGCACAGCAAAGTATTAGTATACAGGCGGAGCAGAAGCCGCTCCTCCGCCTTTAACAGACCTTTACACGGGCGGGGATAAAGACCATGGCCAGATTGAGTAAAATGATGTCTTTGAAGGTGTAAGCTGGAATAAATTCGAGTTCCTGACCGTCAGGGTCGGAGGGGAATGTCCGGTGAGAGAGCGCGCGGGCGGCGGCGTCAGCTGCCTCATTTCCCTCAAGGCCCATGTGAGCGGGAGCCCAAACGATACGCCGGTGCGCGGGGTCACCGGTGTAGACGCTGTTTTGAAGAATGCGGCGGGAGCACGACCGTAGCTGCGGCCACGGTGTAAGAAATATTTCTTACACCGGCCTTGCTGCGGCCTTGGTGTGAGAACGGCTGCGGCGAACCACGTGGTTAGTCATGCGACAGACACATCCTCACCCCTCCCCCGCTTCAAGGTCAGATGTGGCCTCCCGGTGACCTTAGCTCCTGCTAGGCCAGTAAAGTTCGCTTTGAAACAAAATACGGCAGTGTGCTATGCAGCGACAAAACGGCCGCCGCAGCCGTAAGCCTCTAGAAATGCAATTCTCGTAGCTTTTCAAACGCGTAAAACCAGTCATGGCGGTAGATGAACAGCTAGAGTTAGGAGGACGCAGCTGAGCTGAAAGGACGCAGCAAACGGTGAATGCATCCTTGCTTATTAAAGCGAGAAGGTTCCTGGAAAGGGCTTGTCCGCGTTAATAGCCATTACGCGCCTGGGATCACATGACGACGCCGTGCGCTCAGCCCGTGCCTCTATATAACTTCGCCATTATTGGAGGGTACACTTAAGCTCCGCCTTAAGGGTATGACGGGGTAGCATTAGCGGGTTAATGCCCATATATGCAGAATTGGTCATCTTCGACTTTACATTCATACGACTGTTGATGTTGTCATACGACGCCCGGTGCAGTGGTGCAGCGGGTTAAGCGATGCGCCACTGCCCTGCGATGGTAGGTGCTACCACCGGTAATTAATGTGCGACCCAGGTTTCTCTTCCTGAGTAACCTCTCGCTACCAACGATTTTATTTACCAGTCACCTACCACAGTGGTCAGCTTGTTCACAATACGGTGGGTAGATTGTGATGACGTCACAGGTCACGAGACAGTTGGCCCACCTAGGTTGTGTCTAGGGAGATTTTTCGCCCCTACGCCAACGCTAACGGCACTGTAATTTCGGCAAAACGGCAATCTTAAAACTATTGCGTTAAAAGAACCGGAAGCAGCAGCCATTCGTATCAGACTCCATAACCTTGAAGTGCAAAAGCGAGAGACTGAGGCCACCTGAAAGAGAAGATCCAGCTGTTACAGAACAGCATGCTGAAGTCGCTCGCCTGCGATTGGCGCATATAGCGGAGTCATTTCATCGCGCTTTCACTTCATTGCACTGCAGCGAGCGTATTTCTGCATTAGCACTTTGAGTAACCGCCATTTAAATTTTTTCTAAGTTCTCTCTTGTGATTAGATCCCATAAGCGGTAGTATTTCTGCGGTTATAAATAAGTAAGCTCGTCATATTAGTTACTCACATTTAATTTCCTTTGGGCAGTTTTTCGCGTGACTCCTGTAAAGCTCATGTTGCAATCTTTACAGTCATTTTCATCGTTACGTGCTCAAGTACTCCCCTAAGGTTTCAAAAGGAGAGCTGTCTAGTTTGTAAAACGAGTCAGAGCATTTTTTCGCTTTTCATGCAACGGCAAACCTTTTTGTCACTTGAAAGATATGCACTTTACTCCCTCGGTTTCGGCACGATGACCTTCTAAACTATAATATGCGATTAATTTATAAGCACTTCGTTCTTATACAGCTGTTCTCTTTAGGAAGACGATGAAGAAGAAGAAGCCCGAATCGTGGGAGTGTGCCATTGCAGAAAAGGCTGACAAAGACAGCGAATTCTAAGCCACGAGCTACTTTTGTAAAACTGGAGCTTGCATAGACTAGAAAGCACTGAAGGGCGTTTTGGAAGGCGTCCCCATCGCTGAAAGGTAAGGCAACTTTTCTAAAAACTGCTTTGTTCTTTCAACCTTCGGACCGTAGTGGGTTCATGTGATCCTCGTTTTGGCCATCCGTAGTGGTGAGGGAAAAAATTAGTTGGAAGATCTCCGGTCCTGCACAGATGTTCGTTTTCATAGGGTTGTTTGTGCGGTTCGTTTCCATCTTTACTTTACTTGGAATGCCGTCAGCCGGAATGCTTGTTCTGAGCTAGAATCCAGTTTTCCTAGCTGTTTAGCGTGAAAGTCTTTAATCCCATGCATTCCTCGCGCAAAACGACTCGCATCATATAAGGCTGCAAGATAGAGCACTGCCAGCAACGAGCCCCCTCGCAGAAGTCCTGACCCACGGCACCGTGCTGTGCTCAGGAACGCAGCCAAACCGCACCCAAAGCAGAAATCGCTGAAGTGATTTTCAGTCAATTACTTCATTTAGCAGCGCTACCCATAATATAGTTCGTTTAGGGAGCAGGAAATAATTTCATGACTGCTATTTTCAATCATGGCTTGGAGCAGCTTCACAAAAGACAGTAACAACATATATGATCTATTTGATTAATACTAAAGCATTGGCCAAGACATTCAGAGCCACCAGGAAGTGTTATGTTTTACTCCTTTATTACACATTTATAAAACGCGGTTATTCCTCCCCCCCCCCCCCCCCCAATATTCCCCTTGTAACTCACGCAATTCAACCTACATTTTGTTGCCCAAATATTTCGCTCTCTCTAGCATTTCTGCAGCAAAAGGTCGTTATCACTTCTGTTTTTCCTAGCCACACAGTATAAAGAGGATATATCGTTGTGGGCCAAGTTCAACATGCATCCAATATTTTGTGATTGTGATTCGTCCACAGATTCACTCTTAGTGTGTGCTCCATCCGGAAGAGGTCGTTCGCATCCAGGTCCATTACTCAACAAGAGTATAAATGGAACCGGTAAACGACGCCAACAATGAGAACGTAAGGCGCAGAGGTGGGGAGGAAGGCTCAGCTAAGCGACGCAAGAAAAAGATCAAGGAATCAAAGGTTAGTCGACAGACTTTCAAGAATTTCATCATTGTTATAAAATGAGCTTTACCTCTTCACCTTGTAGCACGCTTGTAAGCAAGCCGCGCTTCCCTGCTTACTGCCGAGTGACTACGGTATCATGAGGTGCACTCTGCAATTTTTGAGCGTCTCGTGCCATCACAAGTAAAAGTCATGGCGAAAATGCGTGTACAGTAGACCAGATGTAATAGTATTTCAGGAGAGGACAAATACGGGCTGGTTGGTACATGTTTTACGAATTGGAAAAACAGCGCAATCAAAGACGAGACACAAGAGAACGACAAAACACCAGCGCTGACTAACAACCAAATGGTTTATCGCTACAGGTGAGGCAGCATATAAATGAAATGGCACGAGTAAAAACACAAAATAAGCATGAGAGAAAGATACCGCACAACCACACAAATTGTCTAAAAAAAGGCACGTCACTGATTAAGATACACAAGTTCCTTTGATAGTAGATTTATCGATCAGCTGCTGATACAGGTGTTACCGAGCTTTCTGATATGGCAAGCCTCCGAAATGAGCCTTGTGGTCTCATCTTTATAACGGCGATGATAATGGTCCGATTGAGGTGCGCCTCGCAATCTTCACACTCAGCACAGTGCACAGCAAGATGGTTTCTGCGAGACTTGTTCTCTATATCTTTTGCATGTTCACGCAGTCTATCGTTGATGCATCGTCCCGTCTCACCGATGTAGAAACTGCCACAGGATGTAGAAACTGCCACTGCCATTAGTCAGCGCTGGTGTGTTGTCGTTCTCTTGTGTCTCGTCTTTGATTGCGCTGTTTTTCCAATTCGTAATAGTATTTCATTCCTAATGATGAAGGAAAAATGTATTGCATATGTAAGCGAAAAGTGCAGAACATATTGCATTCGGGCTTTCATAGGTGATTTGTACGGCTTGGAGAGTTCTCTGTAGCACAAAAGAAAAAAAAATGCAGGGGACCCTTAAGCTCCGCCTTAAGGGTACCACGTGACAGCGTTAATGGGTTATTGCCCATATATGCGGGATTGGCAATTCTCGACTTTACATTCATAGACCCCTGGGAGAACTCACAGCACGCCCGGCAAAGTGGTACAGCAGTTAAGTGACGCGCCACTGCCCTTCGATGGCAGATGCTGCCAATTCGACCCATGTTGTCCTTCCCAAGGCCACCTCCCTTCACCAATCATTAATTCAACTGCCACCTGCCACGGCGGTCAGATTTCTCGCAATCCGGTTGGCAGCCTGTGATGACGGTTAAAGGTCAGGTGGCATACGAGGCCCACTTAGATTACTTCTCCGAAGATTTTTCGCTCTCAACGCCGACGACTATGGTACCGGATTTTCTCTGCAAATAGCGAGCCTTAACCCTGCAGCTTTAAAGATATGTAGGCATGGGACCTCATGAACATATGACACTTGTCCTTTCACTCAGAGAATGCTCAAGTTGGGAAACACTTCAGTGGGCTGAGTTTCCTCTTTTATTTTATAGATGCCACATTTTTCGAGTAGCTCCGCGAGAGTCGCGGCGGCTGGATTGCATGTTAGCCGTTGCTACATGAGCGAAGCTCTCTCGACCTAGTTGCTTGCAGTACGACTTTGCACCCGCTCTATTCAGTGTACTTGAAAACATTGACAGGTCCCGTGATGACTTTTATGACGCGTCTGATGCAAATCCTTTTCTTTCTGGTCCCAAGGAGGCGCAGCCAGGGAGTGCCTCGGTGTCCCCGGTTATCAAGCTCGAGAAGCACAGCGTCTCTTGGGTGACCCTGGTGTGCGCACTCGTTCTCTTCGTAGTCGTCGTGGCTGCGTTGACAGCCCTCGTCGCCCGACAGCTGGCATCCCGACACGCGAACAGCGACGACGTCTGCGCCACAGAAGACTGCATCAGCCACGGGCGAGCTCTCCTTGCCGGTCTCAACCTTTCCGTCGACCCCTGCGTCAACTTCTACCAATACGTCTGCGGTCATGTACGCATCATTTATCATTGCCTAGTTTTCGTGCACCAAAGTGGAAGAAAAAGTATTTTATGGTAACATTTGTGTGAATCTATTCCTAGGTAGAGAATGGCTCTAGTCAAAAAAGACGTAATGGGGCGGCGGAGATGTAAAACTGATGTGACAGTCGACTTTGCGAGTAAAGGCACTGAGTTACCATATCGCCACGATGGAGCTTCGTGACACTCAGAGTGATGACACCACGTCTAGACCAGTGGCCCTGGTAAAACGCTGCCGCCTTGGCGGCCGCATTCCGACATAACGCGAACATGACCAACGAGGTGGGTGCATTGTGCCGGGGCGTCTAAGTAAGTGGCGACGTCGTCGATCGCGTTTCACTCCTCGTTTGCACCGGCATATCATTTTACAACATCCACCGCTTCCGCTTCGACTTGATTGTGAAAGCGATCGAAGTGGTGAAATTGGATTCGCGTGCAAAACGCGTCGGCAAGAAAAGGGAGTAGGAGCAGAGCGTAGCGAACGCTCAACACGTGAAGTCCGCATTATCTGCGAGTGTTGAATGCACTACACCACGTTCAATTCTGCTCTCCGGTCTTTTCTACTCCGCGGCAGGAAATGTGCAACGGCTCTAGCGATGGACCACACTATAGGGTAGCGAAATGCATTGCTGCAGAGATGCAGCTTGCCTAATATAAGTCCTACTAAGGGTATATAAATGCTAGAGCACTTTAACAAGACCCAGGCTGAGTGTGCAACCTAGCTTGTACACAGCAGCATAGAGCTATAGCTACGTAGTCACCATAGCGCGCACGTAGTTTGGGCAACTTTTGTGTCCTCTATAAAAGTTACGTTACAGTATTGCTAATTATTTACCTATGGCTGATCTCCGGGACAACCACCATTGTTATCACCATAATCAGCCTCACTACACCCACTGCAGGGCAAAGGCATCTCCCATGTCTCTCCATTAACCCTGTCCTGTGCGAGCTGCGGCCACCCTATCCCCTCAAACTTATTGATCTCATTCGCCAACCTAAATTTCTGCTGCCCCTTTCTACGCTTCCCTTCTCTCGTATAGACCACTCAGCTACACTTATCTCCGTTATCTTGGCTTCGCTTTACATGCCCTGCCCAAGACCATTTGTTCTCCTTTATTTCGACTGGGATGCCATTAATTCGCGTTTGTTCTCTGATCCACTCTGTCCTCTTCCTGTCCCTTAACATTATGCCTGTAATTTTCCTTTCAACAGCTGGCTGGGTTGTTCTGAATTTAAGATGAATCCTTTTCATTAGGCTCCACGTTTCAGGCCCATAGGTGAGTATCGCTAAAATACAAGTGTTACGTACTTTTCTCTTGAACGGATATTGGTAGACTGCCATTAATGATCTCAGAGAACCTGCCAGATGCGCTTCGTGACCACTGCTCGTAAAACATTCAGGTGGCGCAAGGCTCCGATGAAGACCGGGTGTCAAGAATGTACGCCAGAAAGGTGGATGACTACATGCGGTACAGGAGCAAACCCGTAGCCGACAACCAAGGCGTCGGAGCACGCCTCGAGGCCATGTTCACGCCGGCCCTCGACCTGTGCCTGCAAAGGCCGCCCACGGCGGACCCAGCACCATTCGTAGAGTTTATGCGTGAACGGGGACTAACGTGGCCCTATGGACCGGAACTGGCAGATAACAGGACAGAAGAAACAGGTATGTCGCTTTTTGAACGGGCCCGTTAGCCTTTCATTTGCAGCAAAAAATTCAAGGAGGTGCTTCCTCTCAAATATCGGGGCAGTGCAAAAAAACCCGCGAGGAAAGCTCAATTTTTCTATAGGACCAGCGCCTAGATGGCACATGGCGTTTTTCATCTTGGACAACAATAGAGTAATGCCAGTTTAAAAATTAGCGTAATAGTTACACAAATTATTTAATGAAGTGGAATACGGCCGCAGATCGGATGGCAAGAAATTGTGCAGTAAATTAATAGTTAATCATTTCTCAGACGTGTATACGTACTTCCCCCAGTTATGTAAATACAGAGTCAGTTCCAAGCAATCTTGCCACCTCCTAGCGCAGTATCGATTTGTGCAAATGATAAGGACACTACCGTATTCAGTCGCACAAGGAGAAAAATTGCCAAAATGGGCACACCTCCTAGAGTCGCGTTTAAAAGTTGAGCAAGTTATAACTTCCAAGGTATAACTTTTTTCTCTTGTAAGAAACGCGTTTTCCAAATCAGCATAACTGTTAAACAAGTGCGTTTACCATGCGAGGGAATATGTAACCATTTTCGTTCAGTTTACTGCGATGCGGATGAACACAGCCTATTGTCGAATATTTCTTTGAAGCTATTATGCCTTCAAACTGATGTGTCAGTAGATGTGTATTTATGCATGTCCTGGCGCCGTATTTTATAGTTGTCCTTTTTTCGTTCTTCATTTCGCTTCCAGTTGGTCCTCTGTGAATGGTCATTCAGATCTACCCGCGGCTTTGAAGCTTCTGTGGAAAGCGACCAGGCTATTGAGTGGTTGGCGACAACATTGGCTGCACAGCCAGGGTTTATGTCCGGCCGCCTGCTGGTGACACAGTGCTGCGATGCAACTTACCGTTGGCTGCATAATGCATTCAATTTCAGCCAATAGTATAAGGTACGGTCGCCAACCACCCAATGGCTGGGTCGCTTGTCCCAGACTCTTGAAAGCCGCGGGTAGATCTCAGTGACCGTTGACAGAGGACCGAATGGAAGCGAAATGGACAACGGAAAACAGAGAGCTCATAGAATACTACCCCTCGTAACACGCTGTGTTGAACTGCTTATTTTATCGCATGATTGGCTTCGAGTAGCATAAAGAACGCGATGCGTCGTGGATTCCAGCAGGCAACCCGCTGTTCCCGATCCTGGTGGACCTGTCGCTCAACTGGCGTGTCTCCCTTTGGTTCGACGTGAATGTGATGCACTCGGAGACCGAAGGTGAATTCATCATCACCTTGGACGAGCCCGGGCCGGTTCCTGTCCTGCGCATGGAGCAGCTTGGTATGCTCGGAGACGACGCATACGACCGCGTTGCACAGCAGGTACGTAGGACTCATCAGGGGTGTTTTTATGATATCCTACGTGCTCATGCGGTAGGAGGAGTTCCACGCCCACCTTTCTGGCTGCCGGCTAGCGCTGGTGAACAGCCACAAGGCTAGGCTGCAGGCAGCGAAAATATACTCGGTAGCAGGTAGGTGTGACAGCCGTTACCGCAGCTCGGTTGGTAGAGCACTGTACGCGATATACAGAGGTCGTGAGTTCGGATCCCACCGGAAAACACATAGCTGTTTTTTACTTTCCGCAAATTATCTTCTATATAAAATTATAACAAATGTAGGTAGGTGTGACAGCCGTTACCGCAGCTCGGTTGGTAGAGCACTGTACGCGATATACAGAGGTCGTGAGTTCGGATCCCACCGGAAAACACATAGCTGTTTTTTACTTTCCGCAAATTATCTTCTATATAAAATTATAACAAATAAATATCCGTTGTGGTCAAGTTCCGCTACTCAAATGTGTCACTGCGGCAGAAATCATTGTTGTGGAACACAACCAAAAATTATCCGCTAAGTCTTCCTTGCTTTCATTGGGGGCTAGTATCTGTGATACGGCGAGACGGTAATAATTGTTATAATCAGACTAAATTCATGACATTCTTAACGTGTGATATTCAAAAAGCACTTTATTAAAATTGTTCTTGTCAGTACTGTTGGACAAAGGAAGTAGTACCGTTCAATACTCGCAGTTTACCGTCTTATGTATGCAGCCAGCAGACACTCGGCTTGAGTATAGGTAGATGTTTCATTCTGGGTTTTACGTTCTTGGTGAGCACGAAGACAGTGAGCGGTAAAAATATTAGAAAACAATTCCCAAGCTTCTGTCACTGCCAACCTGCTGAGAGGCTCCGTAGCAGGTGTTTTAATGGCTTTGAAATGGCTTTAAACGCACCTTCGAGCACTTGGTCTGCTGTGATTGCGGCAAACCCCTTTGAAAATGCGCCAACTAGTCTCCGGAACCCGAGTCTTCCGGAAACAAAACTAGACTTAAAGTGCTACGTTCATCACGGTCCAGAAATATGAGTAATCTATGAGGATCTTCAGTCCTGTCAAGTTTGCGGTTATCCCTCCTCCCCAACATGTCTGACGAACTGGCCCAAAGCTTCCCCTTGTTGAAATATGAGTAACTTTGGATTGATGCTAGCTGTAGGCGGAACCAGCGGAAACATACTCTAGAAGGGCTCCAAGAGTAGCGCGAAAGAGCATTGCCTCAATAGGACAGCAATAGAAATATTCACACAATTAATTTCCCAATGACCAACGCTATAAATAAAAAAACGAAACATTCCCTTATGCTCGTTCGTTTCTGTGAATGTTGGCTTCCTTCATGCATACGTGGAACTCGTTACCGGCTGACATAGTTGCTGAAACTGAGTTATCACATTTCCAAACAAAACTTTCAGCACACCTTGGTGTACAAAAATCACCGTGATATTTTCAGTATTGTTGAAGAATTGTGTCTTATATGCTCAACATATGTATCCTTCAGCGACTGCAGTGCTTTGTACTTACAATTTGTTTTAGTTATTCGTTGTATTTGTTAACTACTGTGTACTGTGTGCTTCCGAGAGAAGCAATGAAGGTAAATGAGAGCAGCAAAGGCTCAATTGCAGTGCTGACGGGTCGAAAGGCTGCCGTGGGCACCGGTGTGAGACCATGCTTTGGAGATCACCTGGGGAGGCATCCATCTTGCTTAGGACACAAGCTGGCTCCTGATGGCTATAATGCGTGGTTACTGACAATTTGCATGCATTTGTTTAGCAAAATGCATCCTTGTGCAGTGCGATATTATCGCACGTTCAAGAACTCCTGGTTGTGTAAGTTAGTACGGAGCCCTTCAATATTGCGTCCCTCACCTATGTGTCACTTCGGGACGGAAACCTCAGAGTTTCTTGCAACTTAAACATTTTTCTGTGTATGTGAAGTGCTTTCTTCGCTTATTGTGCAGCCGCGTGAAAAGATCGCTTTCGTCTCTGCCAAACTCCCCTGAATAAATTTTTTTTCACTTTCACCTGCAGGTGGCAGCGTTTCTTTCTGGTGGGGCGGTGACACTGAGCCAGGCGGAGCTAACGGACTTGCGGCTTGACGAAGGCATCGTGAGAAACACCTTATCATTCAGACGACGAGATCCCGAAAGCGACGGAGCAACTGAAGCTGACGCCACCGTTTCAATCAAGGACGTACTACATCTCACGAAGGGCGTTGGGGCCCAGGAGTGGCTAGGCACCTTGCAGAAGTTACTGCGCGGTGCTGTCGGTATGGGCCTCTCCGCCGACACGCAGGTTCTGGCTTTGAGCCGGGCACGGATCCACCACGCTTTCATTATGCTCGAAGATCTGCCCGTCGAAGTGGCACTTAACGTGACCGGCTGGATGTTCTCCTACATCTACATCTGGACGATGGACTCTCGCTTCGATTCTTTCACGACAACCGGAACCACGTACAGCAAGGAGCGCAGCACCAGTACACTCTGCTTCCTAGGCGTGCACGAGATGTTTGGCCTCGCTCTCGTCGCTCCTTACTTTTCAAGCCTCTACGGCACAGAGGGGCGTCGCAGCGTCGAGGACGTCTTCCGTGCTGTAATGAATGCATTGATATCCATCATCAAGGACACAGATAGCGTCACTGCTTCCACAAAGCAGAGAGCAGAGGAGAAGTTGAGTCGCCATATGAAGATCCATCTTTGGCCTCCGGAGCCCTTTTTCCGTCTGGACAAACTGGATGACATATACGCTGCTTTTGCTACGGAAGCCACGTCAATGTTTGCTCTCTGGGTTCGCACAAGGACGGCGCTCCAGGCCTCGCGGACTAACCGGTACTACGGGAGCCTTATGACCGAACGGGTCCGGTGGTTCGCCGGAAGCACCCGGTACCTCTACAGCCGAAATTCGTTTCATATGGGTGTGTGGGCTGTTCTGGCCCCTTCCTACATGAGGTAAGCATTAAATATGGCGATACCATAGATAAGTTTTGAGTCTCAAAATCAAGGCTGCTATAAGGGCCGCTTAGCTTCCTAGCAGAAAACGTTTTTTTTCTGAGCCGTTCTCTTTATTCACAGCATCGATAGCGCACTTAAGCTACTAGAGCATGCACAATGGAACAAAGGATTCTTGGGCGGTGCATAATGAATGAGTTGTGTGTGGCTAAGGAAACATACGGTATTAAATTGTACCATTTTGCATCAAAATCTTTTGTTCTTCGCACCCCTAAACGCACCCGTCACTGCTTCCGACAAGGAAAGCTGTCCAATGGTGCCACAACCACTTTGATCTTTCTGAAGCAACCAATCCGAGCACTGACTGCGTGAAGGACACAAAGGGTCCACAGGTCCATAATCAGTGCTCGAGGGTGACTTTAGGACACCAGCAGCTGGGTCACCTCTGCGTGGTCGTGTTCGGGCTTTTCACAAGTTTTGCAGTTTCTCGCTTTTAACAATACCACTCAATGACCTCGACATACTGCAATACATGAACTACGGGCAACAAAATATGCGGATATAATGCAAAACTAACAGCGGCATGCATAGCGAAGCCCCCAAAAAAGGAAAGATTTAAGTGAGTATGAACCATAACAATCTAGAATCTAGAAAAGATCGTACAAAACATGGAATTGTAAAGAAAGCCACTCATACCTACTGGGAATAAATAACTGTTGGAGGTGCAAAAAAGTAAAAAACGTCAAAAAGAATTGAAAATCTGGATTGCAAGAAATACTCGGAATATTGTGCTATTAGTGCTGCTGATTGTGAAACACCGCGTGCAAGAAGACGGAACACTAAAAGAGAACAGGAAGCACAAGAGAGTGCTCGCAATTGAGGCGGAACCGGAAGACTCGTCTCCTAGGTGAACATGCAGGCCTCTTTCAGCACGTGTCAAAAGCATGAAAACAAAATCGTTGGGAACGCATTGTTAGCTTTAACAAGACGTGAAAGCGATAACGGGCGTGGATTTCCCTGCATGAAACACCTTATGCGAAGCCCTTTGTAGTTAATCTCGCTTGAGCGTTGCCAGTCGCGACGAAACTTCTATAATATCTTGTGACATCCGGTGCTTTTCCAGCTTGTCTGTCTCCCCTTTTCGCTGCTGAATGCATGAAAGTTTTTGTCAAAAGTATACAACCCAATGGGTTTGCTTCTAAACTGTTTTGCGCGGCTACCTAGCACGTCTAGCAGTCCAAAGCTTGGCAGCATTGAGAACTCGAAGCCATGCATGGTTCAAGAGAATATGGTCGCTTAGGATGCATAGCTAGGCACGCTGCAGGCACCGTAAGCAAACCCCTTGTGCTGTATACTTTTTACGGGGATTGTACAGTCTTTATCAAAAGTTTACAACCCAAGGGGTCTGCTTCTGAGCCCCGCAGCGCAGCTGCTCTTCCATACTCAGAGACCCTAATCTCACGAAGGAGGGAGGAACTGACGTCCTCAACCCTCTCAAGCTTTAAAGTTCTTAAGAGCCGCACTGCACGGCTTGGAAGCAAACCCCTTGGCCTGTATATTTTTGACGAATGCTGTACATATGTGGCGCATAGGTAGCGCGCTCGGGTAAGGACCAATGGAGCAGCGTGATGGAATGGCGTTACGACCCTGTAAGCAATCAAGAATTTTATCGCGACACCTGTATTTCATTTTTCGGCTTCTTGTAGCACATAAAAGCTCCATAATCAGTTAAAGTAGCCTCTTTGTCATTAGAACAGGGTACTCTATCGATGCAGGCTAACTTCTGTTTGTCCTTACTCTCCCTTTAATATGAAGACCTTTATAGACACCTTTAGCACGCAGAGTACCATGTTCCCGCTACAGTTACCTCGACCGAGTACCAGGCGCCCGCACGCCGTCAGTGCGCATGAGCAGGTTGCCTTGAGGGCACGAGATGGCGCCAGGCACGCGGCAGCTGCGCGGACGCCTGCCGCATCGGGGCGAATCAGCGCGCGCACACTGGCGGTGGGTGGGCTACCTGTGCGTACGGCAGCATTTTACACTTTACGTTAACGGTATTATGGAAGACACAGTTAGCATATTGTGCACAGTGTTACCATTACTTTACCGGAACACCGGGAGCCTGCCCACCACCAGTGCGCACGCGCTGATCGGTGCCGATGCGGCAGGCGCGCGCGCAGCTGCTGGGTACCTGGCGACATCTGGCGCCGTCGAAACGATACGCGCATCCGAACTGACGACGCGCGGGCCCCGGTACTCTGGTTATTTAGGTAACGGCAGCACGCTACAATCCATGCTAAAGGTGTCTAAAGGCAGATGTAACAGCTGCAGATCAAAACTTCCTTCTCGTCGATGCAGGCGCGGCTCCGACCTCATGACATTCAGCGGCCTGGGATTCCAGATTGCTCGAAGTCTGGTTCGAGCTGTGGACGACCGTGGCAGGATGCTGAACGAAACGGGCGACGCCTGGTCGGCGTGGGAGCGGCGACGCAACTGCTCTATCGATTTCGCTACCAGGCGCGAAATGCGCGATCTGTCCGAACGATTTGCCCTGAACGTGAGCGTACGGGCCCTCATCGACAACACGCCCACGAGGCGTGATTCCTTCAAGATTCCTTTCCTGGACTCCATGACCGGAAGCCAGACTTTCTTCGTGAGCTTCTGCAGCCACTTCTGTGGTGACGAAGAGCGGGCATCACTGTGTGACGTTGCCATGAGTTCTGCAGTATTTCGAGACGCCTTTCACTGCAAGGACCGCAGTATGCCAAAGTCACACTGCGAGTTTTTGTGACAGTTACTGAAGCGGCGTTATTTGGCAGAATTCAAGGTAAAATGCACTGTACTAACAAAACTCATCCTTCTGGTGTGTGGTGATGGAAAATACATCTCGGGCTGTGCCTGCATGCTTATGACCCACTCGGCAAGAGTGGCCTGTTTTGCATTTCGATAAACATACAATTAAAAATCGCCAAATGCGGAAAATATCTTCTGCCTGGGTAGAATCGTTATCTTGTTATGAAGTTCCCCCACAAAGCATCGCCTGCCATTGATCGAATTGTAAAACGATAGCAGCGTTTGTTTCCGTTATTCAAAGGCAGCTGACCCCCTTTTTTCCACTCAATGCTTTTTAACGAATGTGTTTAAAGACGTCGAATTACTGCCATAGAGCCTTCGCTGCTACTCCGGTCTAACGAATATTCGTTAAAGTAATTAGCTGGGCTACTTTGCGCGATTCATGATTATTAACGAATTAAAATCGGGCATGGGACTCACACACACAAAACAATCGCGAGAAATCCTTTTTTTTTGCCGCCGCGGTGGCTCAGTGGCTATGGTGCTCGGCTGCTGGCCCGAAAGACGCGGGTTCGATCCCGGATGCGGCGGCTGAATCTCTTTGGAGGAGAAATTCGAGGCCCGTGTACTGTGCGATGTCAGTGCACGTTAAAGAACCCCAGGTGGTCGAAATTTCCGGAGCCCTCCACTACGGCGTCTCTCATAGCCTTAGTCGCTTTGGGACGTTAAACCCCATAAACCAACCTAAAATTCATCATGAACCAACTCGCCAAAACTAGAGTTTACTCAACCTAAACCAACCAGAAATCCTTTTTTTTTGTCTGTGTCAAGTTAGCGTCATTTAATTCGCTAGAAATCATGAACTTTAGAAGCAAAATTTGTTTCATCCTCCCTGAATTATTTCTCATTTATAATTCAGAGGTTTACATTGTTAGATTAAGATTGTTGTTAGATTGTTACATTGTTAGATTGTAGATTGTTAAGCACGGAAGGCGCGCTGATTAGGGCGTTTTGTTTTATTTAGAAGGTGAGTCGTACCGTATGAAATATGCATTTCATGTGGCCACTTTTAGTTCCATTTTTGGTGCTTCAAATGTTTCCCTAACATTATTGCCCTGCGTTAAGATCACCAAAATTTTCTATTTATTTTTAATATTGCGTTCATCACGTTGGTAATTATGGTACAAGCTTGGTTATTTGTTTCTGCGCCTAAAGAGAGGCTCTTTGTTAATATCTAAAAAGTTTTAACTATCACCTCATGCTTTATTTTCGAGCAACGTTTGCAGTATTTCCTAATGAATTTTCAACTGAGCCTCTACGAAATACAGCCACAAGGAAGGCAGGGAGGGGGGGGACAAAACGCATTTTCAGCAGAATGCAGCTAGCAATTATGTTCTCTGCGTAGACCTCGCAAAAAAAGACCACCTTTTAAACTATATTTAGAAGCATTAAAACCTGGTTACGATTATTTTCTTACAGCTTCAGTTCGTTTTGGATTTTTTAAATATTCTCACATAAAGCAGGAAGGATTTTACCATCACGTATATTGCTTGGAAGCAGGAATAATTTTTGCACAGTGCTTGCTTCTTGAAAAAAAAAATCAAACAAACTGAACGCTGGAATCGAAGTTGTCGGTTCCCATAATGATTGCAGAGATGATCACAAAAAAGATAAGCAATAGAAGGGGGTTAAGATTTCCTGGGTCCATAGAGTTTCTAAGGGTCGCAAAAAAACAACCAGACACCTCACGCTCATGGCGATGTCCTCACGGAGGACCATTTTAATCTGCGTCTGTGTTTCTGAAGGCTGCAGTATTTCGGAGGCGAAAGTCCAGCGAATCGATTTACTATACGCCACAGGGAGGAGTTCTCAATTATTCACTAAAACATTTAAAAAATTGGCTGTGGCTTAGCTAAGATTAAGCCTGGATATCTCGAAGCCAAAAGCTCTCGCTGCTTTTCAGCCAGCTCCCAAGCTGCCACTTCTGGATCGGTGTTTCTGCGCCGTCCGACTGTTGCTTCTTCTTCTCCTTCCATGGAGAGTGTCTGCGCCGGTTCTGTGGGCAAGCCATACGCCTTGGCGTTGACGGCGTTGGAAGGTACATTTAGCGGGTGTCGCTCGACACCTTGAAGGCGCGTGCACGACAGAATGTGGTAAGCTAACATATGAAGAAAGTATGTGTCATACTTATAGGGTACACGAGAAATGGTTTAACCGGCACATAACCCGAAGATGATTATGCTTTTTAATGCAAAAGCATTATAAGGCTCATCAACAACGAAAAATGGCGTCGTTGGTAGCAAAAGGGGTAACGATAAGCCCATATGACATCAGCGTGTTGGCAAAAAACATGTGAACCGAAGATTCGGGGAACCGAACCCATGCACTTTGTTTGCGAGGCGAGCAAGAAACACACAGGTCACAAAACTTGTTATTAATTGCCTTTCTTTTCACCAAACATAACAAAGACTGGACAAATGGCAAAGGTGATCCGGTTTACCGACAACTGGTCTCAGTATCAATGGTTCAAGTACAAAATTGTCTCGTGCTGTTACCCACTCGTGCACATTTCTGAGCTTTCAAAACCTCCATGATTTAGCGATCATAATCGCCAAACTACTGAAAAAAATTTCTGACACGAACATCACCATGAAGAACAGCCATTCGGCGCGTTTGCACGTTCCGTGTCACTCCTTAGCGGATGAAAATTAACCCAGTATATGCGTTCCTTTACGACTGTATATACAAATGAGTCGGCGTGCCATGAGAAGGGAAGGCAAAGAAATAAAAATAAATGGGCAAAAAGAAAGAAAAAAAAAGAATGTTTTCGCCTTCAAAGCACGTAAGTAGTCTAAAGTGCCCACCGTAATTTTTGCTCCTCGCGGCAACACCTGCTTTTTCAAAAGTTAAAAGCCGGTTGAACCGCTTCTCGTGCTCCTTAGAAGTATGACGCATACTGCGCGTCGTCCATAGTGTTTTGAATTTCGTGCGGATATATGTATGTACTCCTTTATTGGCGCTCCGTTTCGCCGCGAAATATAGCTCACAGCTTGAAGCGCTCTCCACGATAGCGTAGGAAATTCTATAGGGCGAGAAACGGACGCTACTGGCGACAGTCGCTGATTCGGTCTCGTCCAGGTGGTTCAGCTGCAGCCGAAGATTAGCACGAACACACGGTTGCGAACACATGTCGATAACAATATTGCCAGGCGTGTTCGCAAACCACGTCGCCGTGCCATCCGCACGGTGCGAAGTCAAACGCTCGGATGGCGTCACTCGTGCGAATCAGCTGTGATGCTTGCACAAGCGCCTCCTTATCTTTTCAGTGCCAGCCAGACCCGATCAGACCAAACCCTCTTCTATTCTGGTTTCCTGCTCTCCCAGGTAGGCTAGCCTTCGATGCTCCTTCATTGTTTAAGAGGAGGGGCACCCTTCTTGTGGCCAATACATGGAGCATTTAATGCTCCCAACACAGGGCGCATGACGCCCAGCAACGGGAAAAATGCCCTCCCTAGTCGATCTGGACCCGCCACATATTTGACGAGCAGCGTCTGGCGAGGCCGGAAGCGGAGGCTGATTCGGCCAATAGCAGCGCAGAAAGCCCACTTTCCAGTTTCACTGCTTGCGCCTGCCGTCGCCAACATTTCCGCTATATCGTGAAAATAAGCGCTTAATCAAGCATGAAATGTCGCTTTTTTTTTAAAGTACACCAGCCAATCTTATATCGAAATGCCTTTGTTTCCTCCTTGAAGAGAATGGCGTCGAAGAAAACCTTGCCGCTGGATTCCGTTGCTAAACGGGCATCCCTAGGTAGGCGAGTTCATGCATTCAGGAGTACAAATATAGATATCAACGCACGCGTGATAAAATTAGTACAGTCGTGTCAAATTGAACACTTCCGTTATCTTAACATGAGGGTCAGCGTCGCTGCACCTGAATACTTCCACGCTCAGTGGTATTTGCCACATGCTGATCGCATTGCTGATCACGCAGATACCACCATCTGCAGCTGGCAGCTACACCAGACGCAGCCCGTTCGTGGCGTCTTGAATTTCGTGCAGATATGAGTAGCTCATAGTTTGCGGTCATTCTTGCCAGAGACAGCGTGGCATACTGGGAAGGAGAAAAGCAGCACATTGCGAAGAAACCAGCCCATGTCTGATTGTCCGGCCTCCGTCAGGGCTCTGCGACAGGCTGAGGGCAACAGGGAACGCTAAAAATAAGGCCATTTCGGTTGGAAAAATCGAGGTCACGTATAAGAGACGGGGCATATTCAAGAAAACACGTACACACACACGAGCGCTCGTGTGTGTATACGTGTTTCTTTCTCCGTCTTGTGTTATTGTTGAATATGTGGCTAAAAAACTGGCTCAACGTTCTGCTCTACTAAGAGAGGGGATCAGAAAAAGCGAGCACATTCAACGTGAGATGGGCAGGTTCGTGCTGTAAGCGAGAATGTCTCGCGACATGACCACACTGGATTATAAGAAAAAAAAATGGGACTCGTGCAAACACTGTGGCTGTGTACGTAAAAGGTGCACACGGCACAGGGGGAATTATGATGCTCAAGATAAACTGCAAGTAAACGTTTTATTTAACGTTGTTCGCATACATTCGCCTTCGCGTAGTCGCGAGCGACTGGCTCAAGTGCTACAGCGTTTCAATGACCGGACGCAGCGCGTTTCCCGAGCGAAACACGGGCCCGGTGCGCCGTTCCGCGCGATCACCCCCAAGTTAATCATCTCGGGCGGTACAGATCCACCGGAGAATTCCTGATGCCTCCGTTGCCGCTGGGTCCCAAATGGTTGCAGTGGATGCTAGATGTTGTCGACGCTGGGCTTCACGGCGGAACATGAAGTGCCCGCCTTGAATGTCGAGCCGCACGTTTGTTCCTGCAGGATCAAATTCAGTACAGATTTTTGGAAGAGCAGAGTGAACATTAGGCGCCCCATGTTCACGCTGTGTTTCAAGGCCGTGCGGTCAATTAAACACGAAAACATTTTGCCTGAAATTCAACACTGAGAGACCTGCGGCGCATTCATTCAGTGATATTAGTGCTCGGCTACTGATACGAAAGACACGGGTTTCACATCGCCTCCGGCGGTAGTGTTTGGAGGCGAAATACAAGATACGCGTGTGCTGTGCGATGCTCCTGCACATTAATGAACCCGATGTTTTCGAAGTCATCCGTAGTCCTCTACTATGGATTCCCTCATAGCCTGAGTCGCTTTGGGACGGTAAATACCTTAAAGCTTGAACGAAAGTCTCTGGCCTGTTTATGTAAAAAGTAAGCAGCAGAGATTTACTTTACATAAACCGCTTGTTGGCGCGCATCCTCCCGGCGACCATACAACTTGCACTCACTTCTCATAGCAGCTGTCGAAATCAGGAGCGAGCCTTAAAATTGGCTGCATTTTATCAGTATAATCATGGTGTGGGGGCTTCCAGAGGAAGCGTCTTCGAGAGACCTATCCGCTATGCAAGAAAAATACCGTACGCGCGGAGAGGCAAATGGAAGCACAGCTTACCACGTAGGAAGCATCTCTGTCCCTGTGGTCTCGCTGTACAGATCTGGGAGCAAAAACCGGGGCCTCCGGGTCAAGAGCCGAGCACTGCGTGATGAAAGAAAAAGATTGTTTCATGCACGCGCTGAGCAATGCGAATTCGTACGATTAAAGAAAATAGACTGCGCGAGAGAACAGAGTAGGCATAGTTGTAATTTGAATACCGGTGTCAATGATGGCTGACTGAAGGCCGAACCACATGGCAGCGTTTCTTCGGCGTCGCGTCAGCCTCTCGGCTATTGGCGGCGCCGGAGGCGAAGGTCCGGCGTTTGAAATGTGTTTGACTAACACAAACACCTTCCAAACGCCGAAACTTCGCTTCCGGAGACGCTGATAGCCCAGAGGCTGACGCGACGACGAAGAAACGCTGCCATGCGGTGCGGCCTTAATTTTGAAAAACCAACGCGCTAATAAATAAGTGGCATCGAGTTTAGTACCGAAGTTCTACTCCGCTGGGACGCGAACATTCTTTGCGTAGAATTTTAAGCTTCAAGCAATAAACGAACCACAACAGAGGAACACACCGAATAACTCGTGCAAACAGTGGTAATGAGGCGTCACTTACGATGCCACCGGCAGCCACACCGAGGGGGTCGAAATAAGGCAGATGCTTCCCTCTGTGCCTGTAGCACCGTCGAATTTCAGGGCAAGTATTACACTGCAAGAGGGCGAAAAACAGGACAATCCATTAGGCATGATTAGAATTTCACTATTCGCAAAGTATGCTGGATGAATTGTTTGCGTTACTATGCACTCCTCGAACTTATTAGCGGCCTAGCTGTTACTGTGATCAACTCTGAAGTAGCTTCTTCGCTGAAACTCATCCATATTTGGAAAATTCGAACAGCATGGCAGCAATTACCTTTATGTATACCTCCATCGTGGTGGTCTCGTAGACTTTCAAGGCTTGGAGTATAGATCGGTACTAGACGGAACAGTCCGAAGTCGGTCTTTTATACGCGTTCGCTTCATTTCTCTGGGCGTAGCCTGAGCCGTGGTCCAATCGACGGCCGTTCTCAGAAGTCCATTGTTGGATCTCTCTCTCTCTACGTCTCCTTTATTCCACTCCCCGTAAGATAAGGAAAGCTTGCTGAAAAGAGAGTGACGAAGCTTCTCTGGTATGTCAGCACTACAGCCTGTTATCTCTCATCAAGCTACTTCTGACTGGACTAAAGAATCAGCGTGTTCACCTTACAGCTTAGTCACCTTTACCAAGAATACAAAGGTTTTCTCACCATGGGAATGTAGAAGGGAAATACTTTAGGAGCCGTTAGAAGGCGGGGTTGAGAGGGTGTCCCTTTATCTCGGCCGGGCTTGAACGATCCGAATCCCCCCTCCCCGTTTTCCAGTAGTCTGTGCGTCAGCGACCTTCGCACGCGAGAAACACGTGTTTTTCAAACAGGCGCTTCTTTTTCAATTTGATGTTATAAATAGCATGGCGTACCTATATATTTATGTTTTGTTTAATATTTTGAAGAAACCTCTAAAGGCCTTCACTAAAATCTTATTACGCAGGGGGTGGCAAAATGGAAACATTGTTTTAGAACACTGAACGTCTAACATGACTAACTGAACAATAAACAAAATTAAACTACCAAGATCATCAGTTGTAACAAAAATATAAATGACCTTCAGTACTCAATATCGATTTGAGCGGCTTATTTATTTTTTCGCCTGGCCGCGACGAACATTCGCCTTACTCTCCAGAATGGGTTGCCTAATGGCGTTCAGTTTACCGCGATAATATTTATGATTTTTTCACAGAGCCCATTGGGTGTGCTTAGGTGTTTGCTGCACCCAGTACATCACGGACCAATCACTTCGGCACATCCGGTAGTGCTGCTACTTGGACAAAGCTGGATAAAGGTGACGTCATACTTGGTAGGACATGCTTCTTCGTAACTGACGCATACTTATGTCCGAAAAAAAAAAGAATTTTACGAGCAGCCTTGTGATGAGCAATGCGCCAGGTTTCTTGGGAACACGATTGTTGCATCCAACGCGGCTGCTATCCAATGACTCACCCACCCTGCCCCATTCTCACTGAATGAACTGGTAGCCTGATTGCCTGCTTGCTTGCACGATTGGAGTGCCCCGTGCTTCCCTTTCCGCGCACCACGAGAAAAATGCACTTGTGCTGCATTTTCACTTGAGAGCAACAACCTCCTATTCCATGGAGATCCAGAAAGTGACGACGGCGTGTTTAAAAAATCCCTATCAGTCGACTGGGTCATGACGTCACACTCTGAGCTGAGGAATTAGTTATTAAAACATGAGCTAAATCGTATTTCAGTTCTCGTAGCATGAGGCAAAACTCTTTAGGATGTGTAACGATGTAGTCCCCCTGTAGCCGGACATAGGATGTATATTGTTTATTGCGTTCATGGGTATTTGCATAAATGTCCGGCCCGGGTGTGATAGCCTTGCTTCGAGAGCTGAGTTCGAGTCACATGTTGTGCTATGCGCCTCAGAGTGAAACGAGTGTACCCTCCACTTGGAATCAGCTTGACAGCTGTAATTTTCAGAACCTACCCGTTGGGAGGACAATAGAATTATTTAAAAAAAGCAAGTTTCATTGCTTGTAAAACGTTTAATCAATTTTCCAGTTTTTATTATTCTGTATTTCTGATGTTTTGTCACTCCATACATATCTATTCTAGAGAATAATTTCGCCATTAGTACCTTGCGCTCCTTAGTGTGAACATTAGTAGAGCAATTTATTCTTTTCTAATTTAGCCGGAAGGCAGATATCCTTCCTAAGGTAGGTAGATAACTGCAGCGCTTGTGTTGTGTTTTTTTTCTTCTGTTGTCCCTTCTTCGCGCTGTTACCAATATAGTCCTGAAAGAACAAGCCCAACTCAGCACTCATATAATTTTCTAAGGTGTGTGTTTTTTGGTCTTGGTAACTGAGTGGAAGAATATGTGTAGGTGAAGGCTTTTATAGGTTTCCAATGTATTTCATTTCTTCTTCTCCATCCTTTTGTGATACCCTCGGCTGAGGGACCATACTTCTAATGCTACTGGCATATTTGTGAAATGAAGCACACAAAAAACAAGTCACGTAGTAGGAGTACAGAAAGATTACACTAATGGTGACATTTTATTTCATTTATTTTTTCTTTAAAGGACCGAGGCCATTACATATGGGGGCGCAAAATCAAGATTTTTTGCGTCAAGAAAATTATGAACACGTCAAAACAGAGAAACAATAATTGAATTGAAAATAATATTTAATTTTAAATATAAATATGCAGCAGCAGTTAAAGAATGTCGTGAGGGGTACACAAAACTAAGTGGAATGCGCGGTATCAGAACAAAAACAAAATTTATATATGTAACACTCCTGTAATTTGGCAGGTCATTCCACGGTGCTGCTGCGTCCATGAAAAGTGAAGACTTTATTGCTAAAGTGCGACAGTTGATGCGCGCAGTGCTATGATCATGGCTTCGGCTTCTAGTCGTCCTGTGAGGGGATTGTAGCTTCGCGTGTCTCGGGTGATGATGAAGAAACGATGAAGAAGACGATGGTGAGATATGATGCGGCATGACATGAGTGACGGAATGGAAAGGAAATGTTTCAGTACAGTAATACTGGTTTTTCTTGAGTAGCAAGATGTTATAAACCGGATGGAGCGAGTCTGTGAGGCTTCAAGGTGAGCAGCGAGATACGCTTGTGATGGGTGTCAAATGGATGACGCGTATTCTAGTCTATGTTTCTGTTTTTATGTAGTCTGTTCTATGTCAGGGGACGCGGCCTTCAAGTTAAGGCGCAGGTATCCAAGTGTACGTGTGGCTTCAGCGTGGATGTTTTGAACGTAAGTTACCCATAATAGCGATGACGTTAGATGGAGGCCAATATATCTATATGATGATATCGGGTCAGTAGAATCTACAGTGCTTTTCAGTAAGAGAAGAAGCATTCTAGCTGGCCTGCACCTGCGAGTTTACTGTTCGAAGATTGTTGCATTTCTTCTTCGTGTAGTCTTCGTAACGTTCCTGCCGTCACAGTTCTGTCTGAAGTGTTTTATGCGAAGCATATTAAACGTAGGTTTCGGGCCTTCGCGAGACGCCCGGCGGTGGCCACCATTGACCCTGAAGTGGGGTCACGTGACATGACGTGATGACGTCACACCGGCTGCAGATGGGGCCTCATATCGCGCCGTCAGTCGCCTCCTTGCGGTGGCCACCATTGGCCTTGAAGTGAGATCACATGATGTGACGTCACGTGATGGCGTCACACCGGCTGCAGAGATATCGCGCCGTCGGACGTCGCCCAGCGGAGGCCTCCACGCTTCGGATCGCGCCGTGGCGCGCGACGCGGCGGCGGTGCCACCATCGCTGCATCACGTGATATGTGACGTCACGCCAAAGATGAAGCGGCGCGCGCCAGTCTACCGCCTCCTCTTTGGTGAGCCTTTTGTGTGGGGCTGGGTAGCGTTTCCGCTGACCCCTGTAATGATCGAGTATATCTGAGTACGTGGGGGTAACTGGGTCAAAGGCGCCTGTGGTGCATAGTGCTGAGTCTGCTCGGTTGACGTATCCTCGAGCTAACTCGTCTGCTGCCACGTTGCCCCTCATCCCCTCATGTCCCGGAACCCACACTATACTATGTTTAGTGTTTTTGTGTCTTCTCGTCGTGTGTAGAATATGATTGGCGATGCTGTCGATCCTGCCTCTTGTGTAGTTTCTACATGCTTGTTTGGAGTCCGTCACTATAGTGAGGTTGTGTCCTGTTGCGTTGCCGTGCGATATTGCCAGAGCAATGGCGGCTTCTTCAGCTGCTTCTATGTTTGGGTTGTTGATCGTTGCGCTGGTTATTTCTTGCCCTCCTTCGTCTGTTACAACGGCGATTGTTTTGCGTTGGTATCGGTACTTTGCTGCGTCCGTGTAGACTACGTTGGGATTGTCGCTGAGTTCCCTGGTGAGTACTCGGACTCTGGCTTGTCGTCTTTCATGATGTAAATTCGGATCCATGTGTCGTGGTATTGGTCTTACCCGGATGTTGTTTCTGTCTTCATTATTAATCTGTTCCTTGTCTCTTTGTGTACCTAGAGGTACCTACCCACACCTTCACAAACTACACAAGATTTTCCCTACACAATATGCAGACGAATGTCCTTGGTGTCAGGGTAAACCTACACTAGAACATATCACATGGACCTGCCCTAAGGCAGACTTAGAGCCAAGAATAAACCCGACTGTGATGCAGTGGGAGCACTTGCTGGCCAGCGAGGACGAGGAAGCGCAACGATTCCTTGTGCGCCGAGCCACGATGGCAGCAGTCAAGTGCGGCATCCTGGACCAAGGATCGACCACGGCGCCCAGTGACCCGTAAGGGTCAAGAACACCTTAAATTTATCAGCAATAAAGTTTTTTCCATCCATCCAAGCGGCGCGCGCATCCACTGGGCTTAACCTTGATAAGCCTCCAATTTTTTCACAAAGCGCATGCGGACCCTTGGAGTTGTGCTTCACCCATAGGCTGCAGTACGGTTTACGGTGCTTTCCGGGAATTTTTACTGCTGCGCTCTGCCCAAAAAGAAAACAGAGCACACTTACATAACATCAAGAAATACTCCTAACAATGGTAACCTGTATTCGCCTAACACCGAAAAGTATGGTATAAATGAGCCGAAAAAAACTGATGACCTCAATGATTTTATTACGTCACCATTATGTCGTCAATTACGTTCCAGAGGAAACGGCAGTACCGAGTACTTTTATACGCGTGTGCTTCATTTCTCTGGGCGTAGCCTGAGCCGTGACCCAATCGACGGCCGTTCTCAGAAGTCCGTTGTTGGACCTCTCCCTCTCTACGTACTCCTTTATTCCACTCCGCATAATGTAAGGAAAGCTTGCTGAGCAGAGAGTGACGAAGCTTTTCTGGTATGTCAGCACGACAGCCTGTTATCTCTCATCAAGCTATTTCTGACTGGACTAAAGAATCAGCATGGTCAGCTTCCAGCTTAGTCACTTCTACCGAGAATACAAAGGTTTTCTCACCACGCGAATGTAGAAGGGAAAATACATTAGGGGCAGTTGGAAGGAGAGGTTGCAGAGGATCTCGCTTAATCTGGCTCCAACATCATTTGTGCGCGGCTTGAACGATCCGAATCCCCCCTCCCCGTTTTCCAGTAGTCTGTGCCGGCGTAAAGATGTCGGCGACCTTCGCACGTGAGAAACAGGTGTTTTTAAAACAGACACTTTTTTTTCAGTTATATGCTATCAGTGGCATGGCATACCTATTGATATATGCTTTGTTTAATATTTCAAGAAACCTCTAAAAGCCCTCACTAGAATCTTTTAACGCCGGGGGTGGCCAAATGCAAACATAGTTTTACAACACAGAACTTCTAACATGACTAACTGAACAACAAAACTAAACTACCAAGATCATCAGTTTGTAACAAAAATATGAATGACCTTCAGTAGTCAATATCGATTTGAACGGCTTATTTATTTTTTCACCTGCCTGAGACGAACAACCGCCTTCCTTCCCTTCGCTGTGTCGATTCCTCCTTAGAGCTCTCATATCCTCTCTCATCGAAGCGTTGGCTAGTGAAGTAAGGCTGCCCGTCATCCCTTGTGCACTTAATTTGTCTACGAAAAACACCATCTCCCTACCTTTCCTATACCGTGGATACGCGTCTGCTGGTTGCATAAGGTTGGCATAGTTGGAGAAAGGAGCACAGGTATATATGCTCTTGGCTATAGGTATGCTTCTTCGTTAACATATGGGAACAGTCGCCTTTGCATGATTCGTCGTTAGTGACGTGGGGTGAACTATCACATTTGGAGAGAAGCGGAGTACATTTCACGAAATATCATACTATATATTATGCCTCATAAGCAACAATAGCCACAGACAGCGCCGAAAATTAAAAAAAAATGCATGCTCGTTTCTATCCTACGTCTTTGTTTACGAGTCGAGCGGGGAACACATAGGTCCGTTATCAGTTGCCTTGGCAAAGGTGATCTGGTTTACCGACAACTGGTCTTAATATCAGTGGTTCAAATCTAAAATTGTCTTCTGCTGTTACTCACTCCGGTGCGCATTTCAGAGTTAACGCAGTATATGCGTTTCTTTACGACTGTATGTCAATGAGTCGGCGTGCCATGAGAAAGGAAGACAAATAAATAAAAATAAAAGGGCAAAAGAAAAAAAAAGAATGGTTTCGCGTTCAAAGCACGTAAGTAGTCTTAAGTGCCCACCGTTATTTTTGCTCCTCGCGGCAAAACCTCCTTTTCTGGAGTTAAAAGCCGGTTTAACCGCTTCTCGCGCTCTCTAGAAATATGACGCATAATGCGCGTCGTCCATAGTGTTTTGAATTTCGTACGGACATGCGTACTCCTTTATTTGCGCTCCGTTTTGCCGCGAAATATAGCTGTCAGCTTGATGCGCTTTCCGCGATAGCGTAGCAGATTCTATCGGGCGAGAAACGGACGCTACTGGCGACAGTCGCTGGTTCGGTCTCGTCCAGGTGGGTCAGCCGCAGCGGAAGATTAGCACAAGTGATAACAATATTGATAACACACTTCGATAACAATATTGCCAGGCGTGTTCGCAAACCGCGTCGCCGTGCCATCCGCATGGTGCGAAGTCAACCGCTCGGGTGGGCTCACTTGTACTAAACAGAGCAAGTATCTGCAGCTATGATGCCTGCACGAGCGCCTCCTTATCTTTTGAATGCCCGTCAGACACGATCAATCAAAACCCTCTTCTATCAGAGCAAAACAGAACTGCGCGAAGGCGACGGGGCAAAAGAAGGCACGAATACACACACACAAAGCGCACACTTCCAACTGACTTTATTTTGCGAAAGCAGGGTGCTTATAAAGGCTACCACAGGCAAACAAGGAGACAAGCAAAAGGAACGTGCGCACAGCAATGACAGTATCAACAAGACCACGTGTGGTTAGACCCATGGAAAGCTCGGATGTGCCCATCTAAGAAATTGATCTCTTGCCTTGAAAGAGATAAAGGAGGCGCGCTAACACACTTATCGCCCGTTTTGGAGATGAAATATGCCTCGATAACTTCTCTTTGGGTATTTGTTTTGGTCTTTAGAAAGGAACTTGACTTTTTCCAGGTAAGAAAAATAGTTCTTGGTGTCGCAGCTCTTACAAGGCAAGGGTAAATTGCTGCATTTGCCGCTGCTGAGGGATCGCCTGAGTTCCAAAGCGTGTTCATTAAAACAATGTGGCCTATGCAGGAACGACCGCATGGCAGAGGTTTACTTTTTCTATCCGCGTTTCCTTCTCTCCCAAGAACGCTGGCCTTCGATTCTTCTTCACTGTTTAGGAGGAGGACACCCTCTTGGTGGCACAATACATGGAGAGTTTAATTCTCCCGACGGAGGGCACATGACGCCCTAAGACGCGAAAAATGCCCTCCGGTGAAAATAAATGCTTTAGCAAGCATGAAATGTCGCTTTTTTTAAGTACACTAGCCAATCTTCTGTCTAAATGCCTTTGTTTCCTCCTTGAAGAGAATGGCGTCGAAGAAAACCTTGCCGCTGGATTACATTGCTGAGCGGGCATCCCAAAATAGGCATTAAGGAGTAGAAATATAGATACCTGCGCATGCGTGCTAAAATTAGTACAGTCGTGTCGAATTGAACACTTCCGTGATCTTAACATGAGAGTCAGCGTCGCTGCACTCGAATACTTCCACGCTCAGTGGTATTTGCCACATGTTGATCACATTTCTTTTAGCGTCTTCGCTCCATATACCTGCATCCGGGCGCCGCCGCTTACAGCCACTTAAACTCGGTCGAAAAAAACGTCACATGAGTTCCGGCCTTTAAAACGCGAGGTGGCAGCTACGCAAGACGCACCTCGTTCGTAGCGTTTTGAATTTAGGGATGATATGATGTAGCTCATAATTAGCCAGAGACAGCGTGGCATACTGGGAAGGAGAAAAGCAGCATATTGCGAAGCAACCAGACCATGTCTGATTGTCCAGCCTCCGTCAGCGATCTGCGACATGCTGAGGGCAACAGGGAAGGCTAAAAATAACGCCACCTCGTTTGGGAATAACGAGGTCACGAAAAAAGGGAGGGGTAATATAAAAAGCGACCATATTCAACGTGAGATGGGAACGTTCGTGCTGTAAGGGACAAAGTCTCGCGACATGACCACACTGGATGAATTATAAGAAAAAAAAATGGGGGGGGGGAGTTCATTGCCCTTGTTCACTCATCTCATGCAAACACTGGCTGTGTACATAAAAGGTGCACACGGCACAGCGGGAGTTATGATGCTGAAAAAAAAGTAAACGTTTTATTTAAGGTTGTTAACATACATTCGCCTTCGCGTAGTCGCAAGCGACTGGCTCAAGTGGTACAGCGTTTCACTGACCGGACGCAGCGCGTTTCTTGAGCGAAACAAGGGTCCTGGTGCGCCGTTCACGACTTCGAAGCCCAGGTCGGAGATGCGAGTGGCGTGCGGCTTTATCGCTGCGGTGAAGGGTAGTGTCCGGGCAGGTGGCAGGAATCCATAGCTGCGCCCTTTGGAATCTGAACACGTGTGCTGGTCCGTGGGCATCCACACCCGCCGTGTAGTCGCATCGTTCGAGGATGTCCCGCGCGATCACCGCCAAGTGAATCATCTCGGGTGGTACAGATCCACCGGAGGATTCCTGATGCCTCCGTTGCCGCTGTGTCCCGAATGTTTCCAGTGGACGCTCTTTGTTGTCACCGCTGGCCTTCACGGCGGGACATGAAGTGCCAGCCGTGAGTGTCGAGCCGCACGTTTGTTCCTGCAGGATCAAATTCAGTACAGAGTTTTAGAAGAGCGGAGTGAACATTAGGCACCCCAGGTTCACGCAGTGTTTCAAGGCCGTGCGGTGTATGCTCGCGACAGCTCTAAAATTGAGGGTTTGCCGCGTGCCGATTACTGCAGCCGCTGGGAGAGCTGAGCAGGGAGAGTGAAAACCTAAATTATAAGCGTCGCAAATTTAAATTTATTTACACTTTTAGCGCACTATTAAACAAGGAAAAATTTTACCCGAAATTCAACACTGAGAGACCTGCGGCGGCGGTCTTTCAGTGATCTTAATCCTCGGCTACTGATGCGAAAGACCCGGGTTTCACATCGCCCGCGGCGGCAGTGTTTCCATGGAGGAGAAATACATGATACTTCTGTAATTTGCGACGCTCCTGCAAATTAATGAACCCAATGTTTTCGAAGTTATCCTCAGTGCTCCACTATGGATTCGCTCATAGCCTGAGTCGCTTTGGGACGGTAAATACCTTAAAACTTGAACAAAAGTCTGTGACCTGTTTATTTAAAAAGTAAGCAGCAAAAATTTACTGTACATAAACCGCTTGTTGGCGCGCATCCTCCCGGCGACCATACAACGCGCACTCACTACTCATAGCAGCTGTCGAAATCAGCAGCGATCCTTAAAATTGGCTGCGTTTTATCGGTATAATCATGGTGTGGGGGCATCCAGAGGAAGCGTCTTCGAGAGACCTATCCGCTACGCAAGAAAATTACCGTACGCGCCGAGAGACAAATGGAAGCACAGCTTACCACGTGGGAAGCATCTCTGTCCCTGTGGTCTCGCTGTACACATCTTGGAGCAAAAACCGGGGCCTCCGGATCAAGGGCCGAGCACTGCACGATGAAAGAAAAAGATTGTTTCAAGCACGCGGTGAGCAATGCGACTTCGTACGATTAAAGAAAATATAGTGCGTGGGAGAACAGAGTAGGCATAGTCAGCCATCATTGACACCGGTATTCAAATTACAACTGAAGGCCGAACCGTATGGCAGCGTTTCCTCGGCGTCGCGTCAGCCTCTCGGCTATTGGCGACGCCGGAGGCGAAGGTCCGGCGTTTGAAATGTGTTTGACTAACACAAACACCTTCCAAACGCCGAAACTTCGCTTCCGGAGACGCTAATAGCCCAGAGGCTGACGCGACGATGAAGAAACGCTGCCATGCGGTGCGGCCTTAATTTTGAAATACCAACGCGGTAATGAATAAGGGGCATCGAGTTTAGAACCGAAGTTCTACTCCGCTGGGGCGCGAACATTCTTTGCGTAGAATTTTAAGCTTCAAGCATTAAACGAACCACAACAAAGGAACACACCGAATCACTCGTGCAAACAGTGGTAATGAGGCGTCACTTACGATGCCACCGGCAGCCACACCGAGGGGGTCGAAATAAGGCAGATGCTTCCCTCTGTGCCTGTAGCACCGTCGCATTTCAGGGCAAGTATTACACTGCAAGAGGGGGAAAAAACGGACAAACCATTAGGCAGGCATAGACTTTCACTCTTCGCAAAGTATGCTGGATGAACTGTTTGCGTTACTATGCACTCCTCGAACTTATTAGTGGCCTAGCTGTTTTATGCGTAGCATATTGCAATCACTCAGTTCAGCCCTTGGGCGCGGCCGGGCAGCCACCAAAGCACGTGACGTGAGGTCACGAGGTTTGGTGACGTCACGTGGTGACCTGACGTCATCAAACCAATACCAAAAAAATAAAAAATAAAGAAAAAAAAATGAAAAAAAAAGATACGGCTGAGCATGGTGGCGGTTGCCACCGCCCCGTTTCAAAGGGGGCGCTCCTATCCATCCATCCATCCACCCATACGTCACGGAGGAAAAGCTGCTGAGAAAATCGAGTGCCCCAAGCAATACCTCGCGCAAAAAGACCGCGCAATATGCAACGCATTCTTGGCTTAACCAAGCTAAGCCTGGGCATTTTTTTTTTTGTGATTAAGTCTGAAGTAGCTTTTCGCTGAAACTCATCCATATTTGAAAAACTCGAACAGCATGGCAGCAATTACCTTTATCTACACCTCCATCGTGGTGGTCTCGTAGACTTTCAAGGCTTGGAGTATAGATCGGTACTAGACGGAACAGTCCGAAGTCGGTCTTTTATACGCGTTCACTTCATTTCTTTGGGCGCAGCCTGAGCCGTGGCCCAATCGACGGCCGTTCTCAGAAGTCCATTGTTGGACCTCTCTCTCTCTCTCTACGATCTCCTTTATTCCACTCCCCATAAGGTAAGGAAAGCTTGCTGAGCAGAGAGTGACGAAGCTTTTCTGGTATGTCAGCACTACAGCCTGTTATCTCTCATCAAGCTACTTCTGACTGGACTAAAGAATCAGCATGGTAAGCTTCCAGCTTAGTCACTTCTACCGAGAATACAAAGGTTTTCTTAGCGAATGTAGAAGGGAAAAATACATTAGGAGCAGTTGGAAGGAGAGGTTGCAGAGGATCTCGCTTAATCTGGCTCCAACATCATTTCTGCGCGGCTTGAACGATCCGAATCCCCCCCCCCCCCCCTCTTTCTCCAGTAGTCTGTGCCGGCGTAAAGATGTCGGCGACCTTCGCACGTGAGAAACAGGTGTTTTTAAAACACACTTTTTTTTTCAATTTGATGTTATAAATGGCATGGCCTACTTATAGATTTATGCTTTGTTTAATATTTCAAGAAAATCATCGTTTTATTTTGGAATTTTTTTTCTCAACGCCAGCTTTTGAGCAGCACAACAATATAAGATACTAAGCGAATTCGCAACCTGTTAAGTGTGGTAAAGCTTGAAACGTTTAACATCGACTTTAAAATTATATTTCTAATCTCGTGATTCAATTCAATTAAATTCAAGTTTATTTGCATCTATACATGTACAGATGACGGGAGTGCAGACAAAAAGCCAAATGGATTTGGCTTGACGGGGTCTGTACCCCCTACAAAAATGGCACTATGCACAATAAAGAGAACGCAAAGATACAATAATAGATAAACGAAAAAAAGCATTAGTGAACATCCTATAACATTCTATGCTATAACAGAAATACATACGGGCAAAAAAAATCAATGATAGAATGCTGAAAGGATTTGAATAGCAGAAAGCATATAGCATGAAATTATACAAAAAAATAGCTTTGAAATTCACAAACATAAATAATAAGTTACTAACAAGCAAAGAAAATTGGTTAGGCATTCATGACGTCAGTGTATACTACAGCAAACAAAACAAAAAAAAAAGAATCCACAATGAGCCCATAAAAGGAGAGATACGCTGTTATTAAGTTTCTAATGAGTTTAACAAAGATGGCAGTGTGTGGCGTAACATTTGTTGACCGTAGTTAGTGCGCGTTTTAGGAACGTACCATGTTTCTCTGTGACGTGTGTTGTAAATGTTAGAACTCATTGTCAATAGAGATAAATGCTCGAAGAATTTGGTGTTCTGTTTTTTCGCAGTAGTGAAACGCTTGAGTAAAATACTACTATATATGGAGGTGACAGGCTGTAAGTTAAGGGCACTGAAAAGAGGCTGCGTATGAGCGTCATATGAGGAATTAGCGATAGCGCGCACTGCTTTCTTCTGCAAAAGATAAAGTTTTGTGATGTTAGACATCGTGGTGTTTCCCCACACTAAATGGCAGTAATTCAGATGGGACAGGAAGAGACAGTTGTAAATCAGCTTTTTCACGCTCAAGGGAAGAAAAAATCGAAGTTTCCTTAGTATTCCCACAACACGAGCGATTCTGTTAGCAACTGAGTCTGTACAAAGATTCATAATTAAGGTCTCTTTAAATACGACCCCGAGGCACTTAATGGATGGCACAATGTTGATAACCGTGGAACCCATTTGCAAATGGCCGTCAATGTGGACATTTTTGTTTTTAGGTTGAAAAAGTACAGCCTTTGTTTTGCTTTTATTTATAGACAGTGAATTCAATGAACTCCATCGATTGAGTTCGCTTAAAGCAGCGTTCGCAAGAGCCAACAGGTCCGTTGCACAACCAGATGTAAAAAACAGACTAGTGTCGTCAGCGTATATGATGAATTGGGCAGTGGTGTAAACATTTATTATGTCGTTAATGTAAATATTAAATAAAGGTCCAAGAATGCTTCCTTGAGGTACACCAGAATGAATGATGATGTCACCTTTATCCAGCTTTCTCCATGTAGCAGCACTACCGGATGTGCCAGAGTGATTCGTCCAAAATTTATTGGATACAGCAAACGCCTAAATATGTTGCAAAAGGATTTGTCGGGCTAGTTGGTTCATTTCTGAAATAAAGGCCAGCGTATTCCTGAAAACTGAAGTTGTCAGTATGCGCTTCTAAGTGTCGTGAATGTGTCTCCCTTGTGTCCTAACCCTTTCGCGCAGTTAAATCTGTATTTCACAAACGCCTAAGCACACCGAATTGGCTCTGTGAAAAAATCATAAATATTATCGTGGTAATCTGATCTGTATTAGGCAATCCATTCCGGAGAGGAAAGCGGATATCCGTCTCGGCCAGATGAAAAAATAAATAAGCCCTTCAAATTGATAATGAGGACTGCGGCCATTCATATTTTTGTTACGGTAAGTGATGATCTTGGTAGTTTTGTTTTGTTTAGTGGTCAGTTAGTCATGTTAGAAGTTCTGTGTTGTAAAACTATGTTTGTATTTTGCCACCTCCTGCATAATAGGATTGGTTTGATTTATGGGGTTTAACGTCCCAAAGCGACTAAGGCTATGAGAGACGCCGTAGTGGAGGGCTCCGGAAATTTCGACCACCTGGGGTTCTTTAACGTGCACTGACATCGCACAGTACACGGGTTTCTAGAATTTCTCCTCCAAAGAAATTCTAGGCGCCGCGGCCGGGATCGAACCCGCGTCTTTTGGGTCAGCAGCCGAGCACCATAGCAACTGTGCCACTGCGGCGGCCCTCCTGCATAATAAGATTTTTGTGAGGGTCTGTAGAGGTTTCTTGAAATATTAAACAAAAGATAAATGTATAGGTACGCCATGCCATTTATAACATCAAATTGAAAAAAAAGCGCCTGTTTGAAAAACACCTGTTCCTCACCTGCGAAGGCCGCTGACATCTTCGCGCCAGCAAAGACTAATGGAGAACGGAGGGGGGGGGGGGGGGGTAAAATTCGGATCGGTCAATCCCCGCCCAAGTGATGTTGGAGCCCGACTAAGGGACAACCTCTGCAACCCCGCCTTCAAACTGCCCCTAAAGTATTTCCCTTCTACATTCACGTGGTGCGAAAACCTTCGTATTCTTGGCAAAGGTGACTAAGCTGTAAGGTGAACATGCTGATTCTTTAGTCCAGGCAGAAGTACATTGAGGACATAGCAGAGCAGCTTCGTCACCCTATTAAGCAAGCTTTCCTTACTTTATGGGGAATGGCATAAAGGCAATTGTAGATAATTTAACAAAACTTCTGTTTGGGCTCGATGGTGCATAGCTTATATTCCTGTGTGTTTCCTTGTCCTGTGTGCTTCCTCCTCTTGTGTGCGTGTTCTTGTGCGCTTAAATTCATTTCGATATGAGATTGTAGAGGGGGAGAAGCCCAACAGTGGACTTCCGAGAACGGCGGTCAATTGGACCACGCCTCAGGCTGCGCCCAGAGAAATGAAGCGACGCGTATAAAAAGGTCCACTTCGGACCGCTTCGTCTAGTAGTGATCTATGCTCCAAGCCTTGGGAGACTACGAGACCACCACAATAGAGGTGTACAGTCGGGGACAAAAGTCTCCGGACCACGTGTTCCTCTAACGAAGGCGATAGCTCTGTTATTAGTCGGCGGCCGGAGACCATACTTGGTTAGGTAAAAGTTAAATTTTCGTTCTTTCATCTCCAAAATTGCGGTCTCGAGCCGCTGTCTGATAATAGAGCTATAAGCTTCGTTTGAGGAACATGTGGTCCGGAGACTTTTGTCCCCGACTGTACATAAAGGTAAATGCGGCAAGCTTTACGTGTTTGCCAAATATCAACCATTTTGAGTGAAGAAGCTACTTCTGACCTAAGCAAGTAACAGCTAGGCCGCCTAATAAGTTCGGGGAGTGCATAGAAATACAAACAGTAGTGTATCAACCATAGATTGAAAAGAGTGCAAGTTTATACTTGCCTAACGATTTGTCGCTTTTTTCCCCTCTCTTGCAGTGTAATACTTGCCCTGAACTGAGAAGGTGCTACACTCACAGAGGCCAGCAGCTGCCTTATTTCGACCCACTCGGTGTGGCTGCCGGTGACATCGTAAGTGACGCCTCATTACCAGTTTTTGCATGAGATCGGGCGTCTTCCTTTGTACTGCTCATTTCTTGATTCAAGAGCATCCGCCTCGCATTCGGGAGGTGCTGGGTTCGATCCCCAGTGCCGCCGGGTACCCACCGGTTTCTTTAATGGGTACAAGATTTCTCTTGGCCTGGTGCTCGGGTCTTCTAGGGTGAGATGCTTAGGAAAAGGGTCGTAGACCAAGTGATTCAGGCTCAAGAATCTGAGCAAGATATTTCGCGCGCCAGTGGAATAGACTACTTCCATTCGAAACTCCATGCCACTTATTCGTTAGTGCGTTGGTGGCTCAACATTAAGGCCGAACAACATGGCGGCAATTCTTCGGCGTCGCCCAAGCGTCTCAACTTCTGCCGTCGCCAAAGGTGAAATTTCGACCCTTTCACGTTTGCAAGGTGTGTTTGTCAGTATTAGTCACACATCTCTAAAACGTCAGAATTTCACCTCCCGCGCCGGCCACAGCCGAGACGCTGACGGGGCGCCCAAGAAGCGCTGCCATGTCATTCGGCCTTGAGTTATAATTTGAATACCGGAGTAAATCATGGCTGACCTTAAAGCTTGCGTTCTGATTCTTACCTATTCTGTTCTGCCGCGCAGCCTATTTTCTTTTTGGAAACGGAAACAATTTTCTTTTTCTTCCATCGTGCAGTGCTCCGCTCTTAACCCGGAGGCCCCAGTTTTTGCTCCGGGTGGTGCCGAACAAGTCCACAGGGACAGAAATGCCTTCCAAGTGGTAAGCTCTGCTTGCATTTGCCCCTCCGTGCGTGCGGGATTTTTCCTGCGTAGCGGATAGGTCTCTCGAAGGCGCTTCCTCTGGATGGCCCCACCCTATACGTATGGCGATAAAACGCAGCTCTTGATTTCGGCAGCTGCTATGAGTAGTGAGTACGCGTTGTCTGGCAGCCGTGAAGATGCGGGCCAGCAAGTCCGGTATATACACTCATTTTGTGCTGCTTACATAATAAATAAAGAGTTCATAGACATTTTTATAGTGTTTTGCGGTTTAAGGTCCCAAATCGACTCAGGCTATGAGGGAAAAAGTAGGGTTGCGGACAACTTCGGAGATATGGGTTCATTAACATGCGCTAATATCGCACAGCAGAATGGGTATCTAGTGTTTCGCTTCCGTGGAAACACTACCGCCGCGGCCGGTGTGGAACCCATGTCTTTCGGATCAGCAGCCGAGCAACAAGACCATTGAGTGACCGCGGCGGCGGTTCTCTCAGCGTTTAATTACACGCATAATATTTTCGTGTTTATTACTATGCTAAAAGTGTAAATGAATTTATATTTTCGAGGCTTGAGATTTAGCTTTTACTTTTCATCTGAAATCTCTCTCGCAGCGGCTACAGTAATCCGTATGCGGCCGACCCTGAATTTTAGAGCCGTCATTGAGCGCTCACCGTACAGCCTTCAAACGCAGCGCGAATCTGGGGCGCCTGATGTTCATTCCGCTCTTCTAAAACTAAGTTGAATTTCATCTTGCAGCAACGAACGTGCGGCTCGACATTCATGGCCGGAACTGCGTGTCCCGCCGTGAAGCCTAGCGACCATCCACTGCAACCATTTGGGACACAGCAGCGACCGAAGCAGCAGGTATTCCCCGGTGAATCTGTTCCACCCGAGATGTTTCGCTTGGGGGTGCACGCATGGGATATCCTGGAACGATGCGAATGCACGATGGGTGTTGATGCCCACGAACCAGCACACGTGTTCAGATTCCAAAGGGCGCAGCTATGGATTCCTGCCACCTGCCCGGACACTACCCTTCACCGCAGCGATAAAGCCGCACGCCACTCGGATCTTAGACCTGGGTTTCGCAGTCGTGAACGGCGCACCAGGGTCCGTAATTCGCTCAGAAGACGTGTTGTCCCCGGTTACTGACAAGATGCTGGGCTATTTGAGCCTGTTACTTGCGGCTACTAGAAGATGAATGTATGTCAATTAAACATTTACCGGCTGTTATTCTTGTGCATCATAATTCCTGCTGCAGCATGTGCACCTTTTCCGTACACAGCCAAAGTGTGTTTTTATGCGAGATGAGTTAACATAGGCCAATAAATTTTGCTCCATTGGAATGGTCTCCTGAGTAACCTCCCTGCTTTTCATCTTGCACTCGCTTTCAGCATGTAGCAGATCTCAACTTGTCTCAGACAATTTTACAGCGGGCTATTTGCGGACGAAAGTTTAGTGTGGACTAAAGTACGCCTTCGCTGTATGGGTCCCGATCTCTGCTAACTCACTCACTCAAAGAGTATCGAAGTTTTAAAAGTGCACTAGCCAACATTTTACAGTTACGAACCTAGCACCCGCGTCACTGGGCTACGCATTCCCACTGCTGAATACGTGAACGCTTGCCTTTTACACGTTTGCCACGTTTTACCCCGCCGTGAACAAATGAATGTTGTGGTCATAGCAAAGTGTACACGTCCCCATAAGAGTTAGCGGGAAACGACCCGCGCCGTCACTAAAAACCGCTGTCAAGCGCACAAGTTAAGTGCACTTACGGGGAGTGCGCTTTAGCATACCGAGTGACACATTGGGCTGCGCGGTGCTAAACGAGAAAGGAGAGTGCACTCGTAGTAAAAAAAAAGGGGCGTCAGAAAATGAGCGGAATTCCTGAAGAGGTCGACGGAAAAGAAAAAGGACTCATAATAATTGACTGCTTAACATGACAGCGCAAATAAAACCAGGTTCAACAGTTTTTAACGATGAAAAAAAATAGAAATAGCAGAACAGCCAAGACTATCCAGAATTGCTGCAACAATCAAGATGGCGGCGGGCGGTGATGTTGCATCTGATCTCGTTCCTTTGTTTTGTTGCTTCGGTTGTAGCTATAACGAGCAAAGTTTTTATTTAAACAGTGTTATAGCATGTAAAATAAAGTTGTAAGTACTTTTTATGCACTATACATATTGTCCCTTTAAAGTCGCTGTTGGCGAGGCTACGCACTCAGCCTTCAAAGTGCGTTCTGTGAACGCACTCCGACGTGAGTGCGCACTTTGGCGAGTGCACTTATGTTACGCCGTTTAGCTGTGCTAGAGTGCACTTTTAGAGAGTGGCACTCTTCGTAAGTGAACTATATTTTGCGCGCTTGACAGGGGTATCACTGCACAGTTTGTGAACCCGAGGGCACGGGCGGAGTGTTCAGCCTAAATTACCTACAATGCAGCGTATGGTATAAAAAATAGTGTAGTAAACCTGCTGTAAAACTGCAATGCCAAATTTCGGTAGAAGGAGGGTCTCTCCTCTCACAGCCAAAATACTAAGACAAAGAAAATTGGACAGGCCAATTAACATAGTCTGCATCCCCGCGCACATATCAGTCCGTGGCAACGAGGCTGCTCATAAGCTATCTCGAGATCTCCACCATCAAGCAGTTCAAGAAGAGCCCCATCTAAATTACCATGGAAGAGAAGGACGACTAATATCATAACAAGAAGCAACCCGGCACTATACTCTCAAATAATATGGTGGAGGGACCCTTTCGCTCCATTTTTCTTACATTTGTCACCCTCAATATCCGGGATGATATGTTTAATTTATATTGGGTGCGAGTAGACGCTTGGTTTAAGATGTCTCCACGCCACCGCTTGCTGATAATTAGGCTTCACACTGGGGTGGGGTGTCGCCAATCCCCAGGCAGGACGAATAAAATAGATAGTAGAGACGTCTGGGAGACCTTGCTACGTAGCCCGGACCCTGAGCACAAGCTCCTCGCCATCCGACTGGTTGAAGAGGCCGCCGTGATACAGGATACCCTTTCCACCTCAATCCCTCCTGGCTCTCATCTCTTGACAGACTGGGAGAGCCGGGCGGACATCGCGAAGGAAGGAGAAATATTCAAATAGAGGCCAAGAAGAAAAGGAGGTTGTATTGTCAAGTCAGCATTTTTGAGCGGGCACGCGCGCAAACAGCACATGTGTGTCGTGCCATGCGTGCAGTATAGTTATTGTCTTTATAAAACAAATGACCACCGTTCTCCTTTCTCTTCTCATTTTAACCCATCGTGGAAAGTTATTCCTGCCTCTGCATGTGGATTTGGAGCAGGTGTAATGAACGCGAGGTAAATAAATAAAAAAAAATCTTGATGCAAAAAGGGAGCTAATTAAGTGCAGTGTAAAGCGAAAGAATATTACCAGAAGCAAATTTTGTGCAGCAAAATAAACAGTTAGTTAGTTATATTGATTTTAATGGCGCAAAAGCAACTGAGGCTATGATGCGCCAAACACAAGGTTAGAGTTTTTGTTAAAGGTGAAGCTTTTTATACTTAGAGTTTGTTTAAAACGCTGGCTTCCTTGAGAAACCTAAAAATACAAGAGATGTCAACCAGTGCTCGATCACCTAAAAGTAACATGGGGTGTAATGGAAGTCTTTCCCTATAAAATGTTGTAAAATATTTCTTTCTTAGTTCTTCTAGTTTGACGCATGAAATTAAAATGTGGTTCACCGTGAGTTCAGCACCACACATGTCACAGAGTGGTTTGTTCTGTTTGGTTAGTAGAAAGCTGTGCGTGAGGTGGGTGTGTCCAATGCGGAGCCGACATAAAATGACTTCGGTAAAACGTTCTTGATGCCTACATGATTGCCATTCCCCTAAAATTGGCTTCACAGAATGTAGTTTGTTGTTTACGTGCTCTTGCCATGCAGCCTGCCATTTATTTCTGAGTTTACTGTAGATAAACTTTAAGCAATTCCTGTGCGGTATGCTCACTTGTTTTATTTGACCATTCCGGGCTTGTGCAGCGCATACATCTGCTTTCTCATTGCCCACAATTCCAACATGGCTAGGAACCCAGCAGAATTTAATGTTATGCTTTTGTTTTGTGATTTTAACTATGTTGTGTATGATGTTTCCTATTATAGGTTCAGCTGCATTTCTGGAGTGCAGTGCTTTAAGCATACTCAGGGAATCGGTGTAAATGATGCTATTTTTGATGTTCTCTCTTACTATTTTTTCTACAGCTACAAAGATGGCATAACTCTCAGCAGTAAAATCTGATGCGCATTCTGGTAGTCGCATTATCTGTTTAGTATTTTCTTGGATTACTGCGCTTCCAACGTGACTTTCTGTTTTTCAGCCATCGGTATAAAATTCAATGTAGGTGTCATACTTTTCTTGTGGTGCAAAGAATTCCTGTAATATGTACTCATTTGGCGTTTGCTTTTTATCTAAATGTGTCATTGTGAGGTCGCATACTGAAGGCAGGCTGTACCATGGTGGTAAATATTCATTCCTTTGTGCAATATTCGGTAGGGCATCTAGTATTGTTAGCTCTTCGCATTTATCTTCAAAGCGCAGTAGTAATGGCCTGATAGAATGTGGTTTGTTGATGAATAATCTTTTAGATGGGCACTTGGTGACAATTGGATGGCAGAGATGTTTCGGAAGGGAACGGATTTTTAAGACATATGAGCATGTAAGGGCGATTCTTCGATCCTCAAGAGCGGCTTCATTAGTTTCAACGTAAAGGCTAACTACTGGTGATGTTCTGTATGCTCCAGATGATAGCCGCAAACCAAGATTATGAATGGGGTCTAATCTTTTCAAGTAGGATGCTCTTGCCGAACCATATACTATGCACCCGTAGTCCAGCTTGGAGCGCACCAGAGAGCGATATATTTGTAAAAGGCTTGCTCTATCGGACCCCCACCGCTTCCGTGAGAGCACTTTTAAGACATTGAGGGCTTGAGAAGCTTTCTTTTTAAGGTTGTTAATGTGTGGTAGAAATGTGAGTTTCTTGTCGAAAGTTAGGCCTAAAAATTTGTGTTCTTGTTTAATTGGTAGCGCAGTGTGATTCAGGTATAGATCGGAATCGACCTGTAGGCCTCGTCGCAATGAAAAAAGAACAGCTACTGTTTTTTTGAGGAGAAAATTTAAATCCATTTCTGTCTGCCCAAGCACCTAGTTTATTTAGTGTGATTTGTATTTGTCTCTCACAGGTTGATATGCTGGAGGACGTGCATGCTATTTGTAGGTCATCTACATAAACTGAATACATTATGGACTTGGGTATTTCTTTAGCTAAGGAATTCATTTTTATTATGAAGAGTGTCGTGCTTAGAATGCACCCCTGGGGTACGCCGTTCTCTTGGGTGAAAGTCATGGAGAGAGTTGCTCCTAGGCGGACTCGGAATGTGCGGTTAGCCAGGAAGTCGTTCAAGCAGTTCAACATCCTGCCGCGGATACCTAGCTCTGCTAGGTCACGGAGGATGCCGAACTTCCACGTAGTATCGTAGGCCTTCTCCAGGTCGAAGAAGACCCCAATACAGTGCTGCTTGTGGATGAACGCCTCCCGGATGGTGTTTTCTAGGCGGACAAGGTGATCTGTGGTGGAGCATGTTTTCTTAAACCCACATTGGTGTTTATCTAGTAGTTGCCGAGATTCAAGTACGAAGGTCAATCTAATGTTTATTACACTTTCGAGAGATTTAGCAATGCAGCTGGTGAGGGCTATTGGTCTGTAACTGCTAGGACTTGTTGGTGGTTTTCCGGGTTTGAGAAAAGGTATTATGACTGCTTTTTTCCACTCGTCAGGTATGTTTCCAGTTATCCAGATTTTATTAAATAATTTTAACAGTGCCTCTACAGCAGCCTCGGAGAGATGTGCAAGCTTAGCGTAATGCACGTTGTCTGGTCCTGGTGCTGTTTTTTTTCCAGAAGATAATACCTTATTTATTTCTTGTAGTGTGAGAGGCTGGTTGTAATCCTCATGTACACCTGCTCCAGATGGGAATTTTTGTTTTCCAGCTATTGCTTTGTGTTTCTGAAATGTGTTTGTGTAATTGGATGAGCTTGAGATCTCAGCGAAATGTTCGCCCAATATGTTGGCCTGTTCTTCTAAAGATGTTTGTGTCCCGGGTGCTGTCAAGAGAGGAGGTGTGAAAGGGGTATGGTCACCAGTAAATTTACGAACTTTTTCCCACATTTTCTTTGATGTTGTTGAGCTGTTTATTGAGGAGACATATTTCTGCCAAGAGGTTTTTTCTGCATTTCTTCGGACATACCGCGCTCTGGCTTTTGCCTTCTTAAAGGTAAGTAAGTTCTCTGCAGTGGGATATCGACGCAGAGCGCTCCAGGCTTTGTTTTGTTGTTTTTTTACTAATGTGCATTCTTTTGTCCACCACACTTTGTGTTTCTTTTGTGCAAGTCCTGTTGTTTGAGGTATAGCGAGTGTTGCGGCCGATATTATGCATTCAGTAAACTTCTCATTAATTTCATCTGTGCTAAGGTCGTCACAAAATTCCTTTTCCAGAGTGGCACTTTTTGTAAAGAGTGACCAGTCGGCAAGCTGAATTTTCCAGCGCCGTGGTCTTGTGGGGATGATTGGAGTAGACGATGAGAGGCTGATGACGGTAGGTAAGTGATCGCTGCCCATGGGGTCATTTAAAACATCCCATTTAAAATCGTTAAAAAGTAATGGTGATGCGAAAGCTAAGTCGAGAGAGCTCATTTATGCTGAGCTTGGGCAGCAATATGTGGCTTTTCCCGTATTTAAAAGACAGACATTATTCGAAAGTATAAAATCTTCGATCGTTTGGCCTCTAGAGTCACAGCGTTCGCTTCCCCAAAACGGAGAGTGAGCGTTAAAATCGCCAACTACCAGAAATGGCTCCGGCAGTTCATCGATCAGGCCTTCTAGATCTTGGCATGTTAATGTGATGTGTGGGGGAAGATATACAGACCATATTGTTATGGTTTTGTAGCTGATGACGCTAACCGCAACCGCCTCAAGTTTTGTTTTCAGTTTGATTTCTTGAGCCGGGACGCCGCTTTGGATGATGATTGCGACGCCTCCCGAGAGTCTACTTGCATGTTCGCGATCACGCCTAAAAGTTGTATAATGCTTTAAGATATTTGAATGTTGTGGACCAAGATTGGTCTCCTGGAGACATAGAGCAAGAGGCATCACGGACCCTAGAATATGTGTTATATCACTGTAGTTCTTCAACATTCCTCTACAGTTCCATTGAATCGCAAATATCATGTTTGTTTTTTTGGGTGGGAATGGAACTGAAGGAATTTACTGTTCTGGGCCCGTTACCGGGGTTCTATCTTTTCTTCGCTCGTGAGAGCCGGTCCGCCGCTGCAAAGCGGGCGGAGTGGTAGTTGTATCCATCACCTCACCAGAGGTGCTGGAGGACCGCGAAGCCGCGGATGTGTTGGTGTCAGGCCTCCCCCGACGGGGGGAAGTCCTGCGGGATGCTGGCCCATGGGCCGGCACTCCCTGGCTTTCAGTTGGCAGAGCAGCCTTGGCTGTCTCTGCCTGGGGCGTTGATGGCACTACCACAGGCGCGGTGGGAGTGGCCGCGGCAGATGCCGGAGTGCTGCGTGGTGCACCGCCCCTGCGCGCCACGTCAGCATAGTTTGGTTTGGCTGTGAAAGAGAATGTATTTGTCAGTGCAAAACGCCTTCTGGCTTTTTTTAATGAAATGTTTTCTTTGGTCTTAATGGTGATGATTTCTTTCTCCTTTTTCCAGGACGGACATGCCCTGGAGTACGCAGCGTGGTCGCCTTCGCAGTTAGCGCAGCGTAGAGCTGCGTCACATTCCTCAGAATGGTGGTCTTTTGATGCACATTTCGCGCAAGTTTTGCGGCCGCGGCAACTCTGTGAGCCGTGGCCAAACCTCTGACAGTTAAAGCCTCTTCGGGGGTTAGGGAGATAGTGTCTAACATTTACTTTCAGGTATCCAATGTCAATGGTTTCTGGCAATGTGCATGTGTTGAAAGTCAGGACCAGGTGTTTGGTATCTATATCTTTGTTGTCCTTGCGGATTTTGATTCGGTACACATCAATGACGTTTTGATCGGAAAGGCCTTCCAGCATTTCTTTCTCTGTGAGATGTAGAAAATCATTATCTGAGATGACGCCACGGACAGTGTTGAGAGATCGTTGTGCAGTGATGGAGACAGGTGTGTCCCCAATAGACACTATGTTACAGAGTTTGGTGGTTTGGACATTTTCTCGGAGTTCTAGCAATAAATCGCCACTGGACATTTTCGATACTTTGTAGCCGGGGCCCAAAGCTTCTGTTAAGCATTTCGATACCATGAAGGGGGATAGAATTCTGGCCTGTTTATCTTGAATTTCACTGTGGACGACATGGAATTTCGCAAATGTTGGTTTCTTTTTAGAAAAAAGTTCTCTGCCTCGCTCCGCACTCTTTTAAGAGAGCGATCAGGTTTGGAAAGAGGGGAAGCCATAAAATTTGATGTTTTTCGGTCATGGTGCCAGCCACCCACCATGGAGTCCAACAAGGGGATGCGACAGGAACTTGAAGGCAAGTCCTGCCTACGCCAGCTGTACACCTTAACTATAACCTAATATGACTCAACTCAGGGTAGTTGGTCACACACGGTTAACCCTCGCCGCCAGGAAAAAGAGGAAAAAACGAAGAAGAGAGGAGGATACAGGAAAGTTGTAAGAAAGGGAATAAGAAAGTGAAAGATAGAGGGGAGGACAGGAAAAGGCGACTGCCGATTTCCTCCGGTTGGGTCAGGCCGGAGGTGCCGTCTGCAGGAAGCTGGGGCCAAAGTGGTGTGTTGCCTCCGCCGAGGGGCCTTAAGGGTCCAAACGCTCGGCATCGGCTCAACCACCAGGATCCCCTTTTCCCCGGACACGGCGATGCCACGCACGGCTAAGCGCGGATGCTCGGGTCCGTGGTGACGCAGTGTTCACCATCATCCCCCTGCGGGGATGTCCCTGCGGATGCTCGGGTTAACCCCGTGGTGTCGCCACTCACCAACGTCTGCATGCTGCAGACGCCTCCCTGCGGGGAAGCAAAATAAATGTATATTTTTCTCTTCGAAGACCGCGGCAGGAATGCGGTCCGAAGGTGGGCTGGTTCATATTTTCGCGGCCCGGCCGGGTAAGCCACTTCGCGTTGTAAAATACATACCGGTTACAAATGAAGAAAGACTTATGCGCTGCGTTCATTGCTGTACTTACCTACAACCGCTGATGACCCGTGCACTACAGGGACGGAAAAGTTCTTCTAATCTTTTCATCCACATAGCTGGGCAGATCGACGTGGTTGCCGGATCCCAGTCGACCATACGCCAACCGCGCAAGTTGCCTGTATCTGTATCGACTGAGTAATAAAGCACAACATATAATCAAAATTACGTGCGGTCGTCGTTTGAAAATACAATCAATGAAATAACATATGCGTTCAGGTCTCTGAGGTCGTGGAAACACGCCGGATGGTAATGCTGAAGCTTCCTTTATTCGACCTCAAGTATGAACGGCGTGAGACAATAAGAAATTCGGCATTTTCAGTAACGCACGTGTGGACTTCCAGGATTATCAGACCGGCCAGCGAGTCTTCCATGTAGCAGTGTGTCTGTGTCCGCTTTCGGGTGACTCAGCTTACCGTGTAAACGCTGTTTCTGTATTGAAACATGAGCACGTAGTCTGGAAATGTGAGCAGAACTCGAGGCCAGAAGCACCAGATTGCAACGGCCTTTAAGAACACGCTTCACAACACCAGTGTGCAGAAGAAACGGATTCTCAATACGAAAACTGAAAATCTGTGCGTCAGATGCAAAGATATTATAGGGTGGAAAATCTTCGCGGCAGCAGATACACTCACTGCACGACGACGTTACTGAGCATCGGGTAGAGCTGCACCCGCCATAAACGCGTGCATGTTGATTCCTTTTCAGACGACGCCGACCTCTCCTTAGACCTCTGCCTGGTCTAAACAACGTGGCGCCAAAAGGGCGTGTTTACACGGTAAGCGCTTTCGGGTGCCTCAACTTACCGTGTAAACGCTGTTTCTGTATTGAAACATGAGCATGCAGTCTCGAAATATGAGCAGAACTCGAAGCCAGAATGCAACGGCCTTTAAGAACACGCTTCACAACACCAGTGTACAGAAAAAACGGATTCTCAATACGAAAACTGGAAATCTGTGCGTCAGATGCAAAGATATTATAGAGTGGAAGATCTTCGCGGCAGCAGATACATTCACTGCACGACGACATTATTGCGCATCGGGTAGAGCTGCACCCGCCATAAACGCGTGCATGTTGATTCCTTTTCAGACGACGCCGACCTCTCCTTAGACCTCTGCCTGGTCTAAACAACGTGGCGCCAGAAGGGCGTGTTTACATGGTAAGCGCTTTCGGGTGACTCAGCTTACCGTGTAAACGCTGTTTCTGTATTGAAACATGAGCATGCAGTCTGAAAATGTGAGCAGAACTCGAGGCCAGAAGCACCAGAATGCAACGGCCTTTAAGAACACGCTTCACGACACCAGTGTGCAGAAAAAAAACGGATTCTCAATACGAAAACTGAAAATCTGTGCGTCAGATGCAAAGATATTATAGGGTGGAAAATCTTCGCGGCAGCAGGTACACTCAACGCACGACGACATTATTGCGCATCGGGTAGAGCTGCACCCGCCATAAACGCGTGCATGTTGATTCCTTTTCAGACGACGCCGACCTCTCCTTAGACCTGTGCCTGGTCTAAACAACGTGGCGCCAAAAGGGCGTGTGTACACGGTAAGCGCTTTCGGGTGACTCAGCTTACCGTGTAAACGCTGTTTCTATATTGAAACATGAGCACGCAGTCTGAAAATGTGAGCAGAACTCGAGGCCAGAAGCACCAGAATGCAACGGCCTTGAAGAACACGCTTCACAACACCAGTGTACAGAAAAAACGGATTCTCAATACGAAAACTGAAAATCTGTGCGTCAGATGCAAAGATATTATAGGGTGGAAAATCTTCGCGGCAGCAGATACACTCAATGCACGACGACATTATTGCGCATCGGGTAGAGCTGCACCCGCCATAAACGCGTGCATGTTGATTCCTTTTCAGACGACGCCGACCTCTCCTTAGACCTCTGCCTGGTCTAAACAACGTGGCGCCAAAAGGGCGTGTGTACACGGTAAACGCTTTCGGGTGACTGAGCTTACCGTGTAAACGCTGTTCTGTATTGAAACATGGGCACGCAGTCTGAAAATGTGAGCAGAACTCGAGGCCAGAAGCACCAGAATGCAACGGCCTTAAAGAACACGCTTCACAACACCAGTGTACAGAAAAAACGGATTCTCAATATGAAAACTGAAAATCTGTGTGAGATGCAAAGATATTATAGAGTGGAAAACTTTCGCGGCAGCAGATACACTCACTGCACGACGACATTATTGCGCATCGGGTAGAGCTGCACCCACCACAAACGCGTGCATGTTGATCCCTTTCCGACGACGCCGACCTCTCCTTAGACCTGTGCCTGGTCTAAACAACGTGGCGCCAAAAGGGCGTGTGTACACGGTAAGCGCTTTCGGGTGACTCAGCTTACTCTGTAAACGCTGTTTCTGTATTGAAACATGAGCACGCAGTCTGCAAATGTGAGCAGAACTCGAGGCCAGAAGCACCAGAATGCAACGGCCTTTAAGAACACGCTTCACGACATCAGTGTACAGAAAAAACGGATTCTCAATATGAAAACTGAAAATCTGTGTGTCAGATGCAAAGATATTATAGGGTGGAAAATCTTCGCGGCAGCAGGTACACTCAACGCACGACGACATTATTGCGCATCGGGTAGAGCTGCACCCGCCATAAACGCGTGCATGTTGATTCCTTTTCAGACGACGCCGACCTCTCCTTAGACCTGTGCCTGGTCTAAACAACGTGGCGCCAAAAGGGCGTGTGTACACGGTAAGCGCTTTCGGGTGACTCAGCTTACCGTGTAAACGCTGTTTCTATATTGAAACATGAGCACGCAGTCTGAAAAGGTGAGCAGAACTCGAGGCCAGAAGCACCAGAATGCAACGGCCTTTAAGAACACGCTTCACAACACCAGTGTACAGAAGAAACGGATTCTCAAATACGAAAACTGAAAATCTGTGCGTCAGATGCAAAGATATTATAGAGTGGAAAATCTTCGCGGCAGCAGATAGACTCACTGCACGACGACATTATTGCGCATCGGGTAGAGCTGCACCCACCACAAACGCGTGCATGTTGATTCCTTTTCAGACGACGCCGACCTCTCCTTAGACTTCTGCCTGGTCTAAACAACGTGGCGCCAAAAGGGCGTGTGTACACGGTAAGCGTTTTCGGGTGACACAGCTTACTGTGTAAACGCTGTTTCTGTATTGAAACATAAGCACGCAGTCTGAAAATGTGAGCACAACTCGAGCCCGGAAGCACCACAATGCAACGGATTTTAAGAACACGCTTCTCAACACCAGTGTACAGAAAAAACGGATTCTCAATGCGAAAACTGAAAATCTGTGGGTCAGATGCAAAGATATTATAGAGTGGAAAATCTTCGCGGCAGCTGATACACTCGCTTCACGACGAGGTTATTGCTCATCGGGTAGAGCTGCACCCGCCAGAAACGCGTGCATGTTGATTCCTTTTCAGACGACGCCGACCTCTCCTTAGACCTCTGCCTGGTCTAAACAACGTGGCGCCAAAAGGGCGTGTGTACACGGTAAGCGCTTTCGGGTGACTCAGCTTACTGTGTAAACGCTGTTTCGGTATTGAAACATGAGCACGCAGTCTGAAAATGTGAGCAGAACTCGAGGCCAGAAGCACCAGAATGCAACGGCCTTTAAGAACACGCTTCACGACGCCAGTGTGCAGAAAAAAACGGATTCTCAATACGAAAACTGAAAATCTGTGCGTCAGATGCAAGATATTATAGAGTGGAAAATCTTCGCGGCAGCAGATACACTCGCTTCACGAGGAGGTTATTGCGCATCGGGTAGAGCTGCACCCGCCATAAACGCGTGCATGTTGATTCCTTTTCAAAGACGCCGACCTCTCCTTAGACCTCTGCCTGGTCTAAACAACGTGGCGCCAAAAGGGCGTGTGTACACGGTAAGCGCTTTCGGGTGACTCAGCTTACTGTGTAAACACTGTTTCGGTATTGAAACATGAGCACGCAGTCTGAAAATGTGAGCAGAACTCGAGGCCAGAAGCACCAGAATGCAACGGCCTTTAAGAACACGCTTCACAACACCAGTGTACAGAAAAAACGGATTCTCAATACGAAAACTGAAAATCTGTGCGTGAGATGCAAAGATATTATAGGGTGGAAAATCTTCGCGGCAGCAGGTACACTCAACGCACGACGACATTATTGCGCATCGGGTAGAGCTGCACCCGCCATAAACGCGTGCATGTTGATTCCTTTTCAGACGACGCCGACCTCTCCTTAGACCTGTGCCTGGTCTAAACAACGTGGCGCCAAAAGGGCGTGTGTACACGGTAAGCGCTTTCGGGTGACTCAGCTTACCGTGTAAACGCTGTTTCTATATTGAAACATGAGCACGCAGTCTGAAAATGTGAGCAGAACTCGAGGCCAGAAGCACCAGAATGCAACGGCCTTTAAGAACACGCTTCACAACACCAGTGTACAGAAGAAACGGATTCTCAAATACGAAAACTGAAAATCTGTGCGTCAGATGCAAAGATATTATAGAGTGGAAAATCTTCGCGGCAGCAGATACACTCAATGCACGACGACATTATTGCGCATCGGGTAGAGATGCACCCGCCATAAACGCGTGCATGTTGATTCCTTTTCAGACGACGCCGACCTCTCCTTAGACCTCTGCCTGGTCTAAACAACGTGGCGCCAAAAGGGCGTGCTTACACGGTATGCGCTTTCGGGTGACTCAGCTTACCGTGTAAATGCGTTTTCTGTATTGAAACATGAACACGCAGTCTGGAAATGTGAGTAGAACTCGAGACCAGAAGCACCAGAATGCAACGGCCTTTAAGAGCACGCTTCACGACATCAGTGTACACAAAAAACGGATTCTCAATACGAAAACTGAAAACCTGTGCGTCAGATGCAAAGATATTATAGAGTGGAAAATCTTCGCGGCAGCAGATAGACTTAATGCACGACGACATTATTGCGCATCGGGTAGAGCTGCACCCGCCATAAACGCGTGCATGTTGATTCCTTTTCAACGACGCCGACCTCTCAGACCTCTGCCTAGTCTAAACAACGTGGCGCCAACAGGGCGTGTGTACACGGTAAGCGCTTTCGGGTGACTCAGCTTACTGTGTATACGCTGTTTCTGTATTGAAACATGAGCACGCAGTCTGAAAATGTGAGCAGAACTCGAGGCCAGAAGCACCAGAATGCAACGGCCTTGAAGAACACGCTTCACAACACCAGTGTACAGAAAAAACGGATTCTCAATACGAAAACTGAAAATCTGTGCGTCAGATGCAAAGATATTATAGGGTGGAAAATCTTCGCGGCAGCAGATACACTCAATGCACGACGACATTATTGCGCATCGGGTAGAGCTGCACCCGCCATAAACGCGTGCATGTTGATTCCTTTTCAGACGACGCCGACCTCTCCTTAGACCTCTGCCTGGTCTAAACAACGTGGCGCCAAAAGGGCGTGTGTACACGGTAAGCGCTTTCGGGTGACTGAGCTTACCGTGTAAACGCTGTTCTGTATTGAAACATGGGCACGCAGTCTGAAAATGTGAGCAGAACTCGAGGCCAGAAGCACCAGAATGCAACGGCCTTTAAGAACACGCTTCACAGCACCAGTGTACAGAAAAAACGAATGCGAAAACTGAAAATCTGTGCGTCAGATGCAAAGATATTATAGAGTGGAAAATCTTCGCGGCAGCAGATACACTCAATGCACGACGACATTATTGCGCATCGGGTAGAGCTGCACCCGCCATAAACGCGTGCATGTTGATTCCTTTTCAACGACGCCGACCTCTCCTTAGACCTCTGCCTGGTCTAAACAACGTGGCGCCAAAAGGGCGTGTGTACACGGTAAGTGCTTTCGTGTGACTCAGCTTACCGTGTAAACGCTGTTTCTGTATTGAAACATGAGCACGCAGTCTGAAAATGTGAGCAGAACTCGAGGCCAGAAGCACCAGAATGCAACGGCCTTTAAGAACACGCTTCACAACACCAGTGTACAGAAAAAACGGATTCTCAATACGAAAACTGAAAATCTGTGCGTCAGATGCAAATATACTATAGGGTGGAAAATCTTCGCGGCAGCAGATACACTCACTGCACGACGACATTATTGCGCATCGGGTAGAGCTGCACCCACCACAAACGCGTGCATGTTGATTCCTTTTCAGACGACGCCGACCTCTCCTTAGACCTCTGCCTGGTCTAAACAACGTGGCGCCAAAAGGGCGTGTGTACACGGTAAGCGTTTTCGGGTGACTCAGCTTACTGTGTAAACGCTGTTTCTGTATTGAAACATAAGCACGCAGTCTGAAAATGTGAGCAGAACTCGAGCCCAGAAGCACCAGAATGCAACGGCCTTTAAGAACACGCTTCACAACACCAGTGTACAGAAAAAACGGATTCTCAATATGAAAACTGAAAATCTGTGGGTCAGATGCAAAGATATTATAGAGTGAAAAATCTTCGCGGCAGCAGATACACTCGCTTCACGACGAGGTTATTGCGCATCGGGTAGAGCTGCACCCGCCATAAACGCGTGCATGTTGATTCCTTTTCAACGACGCCGACCTCTCCTTAGACCTCTGCCTGGTCTAAACAACGAGGCGCCAAAAGGGCGTGTGTACACGGTAAGCGCTTTCGGGTGACTCAGCTTACTGTGTAAACGCTGTTTCTGTATCGAAACATAAGCACGCAGTCTGAAAATGTGAGCAGAACTCGAGGCCAGAAGCACCAGAATGCAACGGCCTTGAAGAACACGCTTCACAACACCAGTGTACAGAAAAAACGTATTCTCAATACGAAAACTGAAAATCTGTGTGTCAGATGCAAAGATATTATAGAGTGGAAAATCTTCGCGGCAGCAGATACACTCGCTTCACGACGAGGTTATTGCGCATCGGGTAGAGCTGCACCCGCCATAAACGCGTGCATGTTGATTCCTTTTAAACGACGCCGACCTCTCCTTAGACCTCTGCCTGGTCTAAACAACAATCGCCAAAAGGGCATGTGTACACGGTAAGCGCTTTCGGGTGACTCAGCTTACTCTGTAAACGCTGTTTCTGTATTGAAACATGAGCACGCAGTCTGAAAATGTGAGGAGAACTCGAGGCCAGAAGCACCAGAATGCAACGGCCTTTAAGAACACGCTTCACAACACCAGTGTACAGAAAAAACGGATTCTCAATACGAAAACTGAAAATCTGTGCGTCAGATGCAAAGATATTGTAGAGTGGAAAATCTTCGCGGCAGCAGATACACTCAATGCACGACGACATTATTGCGCATCGGGTAGAGCTGCACCCGCCATAAACGCGTGCATGTCTATTCCTTTTCAACGACGCCGACCTCTCCTTAGACCTCTGCCTGGTCTAAACAACGTGGCGCCAAAAGGGCGTGTGTACACGGTAAGTGCTTTCGTGTGACTCAGCTTACCGTGTAAACGCTGTTTCTGTATTGAAACATGAGCACGCAGTCTGAAAATGTGAGCAGAAGTCGAGGCCAGAAGCACCAGAATGCAACGGCCTTTAAGAACACGCTCCACAACACCAGTGTACAGAAAAAACCGATTCTCAATACGAAAACTGAAAATCTGTGCGTCAGATGCAAAGATATTGTAGAGTGGAAAATCTTCGCGGCAGCAGATACACTCAATGCACGACGACATTATTGCGCATCGGGTAGAGCTGCACCCGCCATAAACGCGTGCATGTTGATTCCTTTTCAACGACGCCGACCTCTCCTTAGACCTCTGCCTGGTCTAAACAACGTGGCGCCAAAAGGGCGTGTGTACACGGTAAGCGTTTTCGGGTGACTCAGCTTACTGTGTAAACGCTGTTTCTGTATTGAAACATAAGCACGCAGTCTGAAAATGTGAGCAGAATTCGAGCCCAGAAGCACCAGAATACAACGGCCTTTAAGAACACGCTTCACAACACCAGTGTACAGAAAAAACGGATTCTCAATACGAAAACTGAAAATCTGTGCGTCAGATGCAAAGATATTGTAGAGTGGAAAATCTTCGCGGCAGCAGATACACTCAATGCACGACGACATTATTGCGCATCGGGTAGAGCTGCACCCGCCATAAACGCGTGCATGTTGATTCGTTTTCAACGACGCCGACCTCTCCTTAGACCTCTGCCTGGTCTAAACAACGTGGCGCCAAAAGGGCGTGTGTACACGGTAAGTGCTTTCGTGTGACTCAGCTTACCGTGTAAACGCTGTTTCTGTATTGAAACATGAGCACGCAGTCTGAAAATGTGAGCAGAACTCGAGGCCAGAAGCACCAGAATGCAACGGCCTTTAAGAACACGCTTCACAACACCAGTGTACAGAAAAAACGGATTCTCAATACGAAAACTGAAAATCTGTGCGTCAGATGCAAATATACTATAGGGTGGAAAATCTTCGCGGCAGCAGATACACTCACTGCACGACGACATTATTGCGCATCGGGTAGAGCTGCACCCACCACAAACGCGTGCATGTTGATTCCTTTTCAGACGACGCCGACCTCTCCTTAGACCTCTGCCTGGTCTAAACAACGTGGCGCCAAAAGGGCGTGTGTACACGGTAAGCGTTTTCGGGTGACTCAGCTTACTGTGTAAACGCTGTTTCTGTATTGAAACATAAGCACGCAGTCTGAAAATGTGAGCAGAACTCGAGCCCAGAAGCACCAGAATGCAACGGCCTTTAAGAACACGCTTCACAACACCAGTGTACAGAAAAAACGGATTCTCAATATGAAAACTGAAAATCTGTGGGTCAGATGCAAAGATATTATAGAGTGAAAAATCTTCGCGGCAGCAGATACACTCGCTTCACGACGAGGTTATTGCGCATCGGGTAGAGCTGCACCCGCCATAAACGCGTGCATGTTGATTCCTTTTCAACGACGCCGACCTCTCCTTAGACCTCTGCCTGGTCTAAACAACGAGGCGCCAAAAGGGCGTGTGTACACGGTAAGCGCTTTCGGGTGACTCAGCTTACTGTGTAAACGCTGTTTCTGTATCGAAACATAAGCACGCAGTCTGAAAATGTGAGCAGAACTCGAGGCCAGAAGCACCAGAATGCAACGGCCTTGAAGAACACGCTTCACAACACCAGTGTACAGAAAAAACGTATTCTCAATACGAAAACTGAAAATCTGTGTGTCAGATGCAAAGATATTATAGAGTGGAAAATCTTCGCGGCAGCAGATACACTCGCTTCACGACGAGGTTATTGCGCATCGGGTAGAGCTGCACCCGCCATAAACGCGTGCATGTTGATTCCTTTTAAACGACGCCGACCTCTCCTTAGACCTCTGCCTGGTCTAAACAACAATCGCCAAAAGGGCATGTGTACACGGTAAGCGCTTTCGGGTGACTCAGCTTACTCTGTAAACGCTGTTTCTGTATTGAAACATGAGCACGCAGTCTGAAAATGTGAGGAGAACTCGAGGCCAGAAGCACCAGAATGCAACGGCCTTTAAGAACACGCTTCACAACACCAGTGTACAGAAAAAACGGATTCTCAATACGAAAACTGAAAATCTGTGCGTCAGATGCAAAGATATTGTAGAGTGGAAAATCTTCGCGGCAGCAGATACACTCAATGCACGACGACATTATTGCGCATCGGGTAGAGCTGCACCCGCCATAAACGCGTGCATGTCTATTCCTTTTCAACGACGCCGACCTCTCCTTAGACCTCTGCCTGGTCTAAACAACGTGGCGCCAAAAGGGCGTGTGTACACGGTAAGTGCTTTCGTGTGACTCAGCTTACCGTGTAAACGCTGTTTCTGTATTGAAACATGAGCACGCAGTCTGAAAATGTGAGCAGAAGTCGAGGCCAGAAGCACCAGAATGCAACGGCCTTTAAGAACACGCTCCACAACACCAGTGTACAGAAAAAACCGATTCTCAATACGAAAACTGAAAATCTGTGCGTCAGATGCAAAGATATTGTAGAGTGGAAAATCTTCGCGGCAGCAGATACACTCAATGCACGACGACATTATTGCGCATCGGGTAGAGCTGCACCCGCCATAAAGGCGTGCATGTTGATTCCTTTTCAACGACGCCGACCTCTCCTTAGACCTCTGCCTGGTCTAAACAACGTGGCGCCAAAAGGGCGTGTGTACACGGTAAGCGTTTTCGGGTGACTCAGCTTACTGTGTAAACGCTGTTTCTGTATTGAAACATAAGCACGCAGTCTGAAAATGTGAGCAGAATTCGAGCCCAGAAGCACCAGAATACAACGGCCTTTAAGAACACGCTTCACAACACCAGTGTACAGAAAAAACGGATTCTCAATACGAAAACTGAAAATCTGTGCGTCAGATGCAAAGATATTATAGGGTGGAAAATCTTCGCGGCAGCAGATACACTCAATGCACGACGACATTATTGCGCATCGGGTAGAGCTGCACCCGCCATAAACGCGTGCATGTTGATTCCTTTTCAACGACGCCGACCTCTCCTTAGACCTCTGCCTGGTCTAAACAACTTGGCGCCAACAGGGCGTGTGTACACGGTAAGCGCTTTCGGGTGACTCAGCTTACTGTGTAAACGCTTTTTCTGTATTGAAACATGAACACGCAGTCTGGAAATGTGAGTAGAACTCGAGACCAGAAGCACCAGAATGCAACGGCCTTTAAGAACACGCTTCACGACAACAGTGTACACAAAAAACGGATTCTCAATACGAAAACTGAAAATCTATGCGTCAGATGCAAAGATATTATAGAGTGGAAAATCTTCGCGGCAGCAGATAGACTCAATGCACGACGACATTATTGCGCATCGGGTAGAGCTGCACCCGCCATAAACGCGTGCATGTTGATTCCTTTTCAACGACGCCGACCTCTCCTTAGACCTCTGCCTGGTCTAAACAACTTGGCGCCAACAGGGCGTGTGTACACGGTAAGCGCTTTCGGGTGACTCAGCTTACTGTGTAAACGCTCTTTCTGTATTGAAACATGAGCACGCAGTCTGAAAATGTGAGTAGAACTGGAGGCCAGAAGCACCAGAATGCAACGGCCTTTAAGAACACGCTTCACAACACCAGTGTACAGAAAAAACGGATTCTCAATACGAAAACTGAAAATCTGTGCGTCAGATGCAAAGATATTATAGAGTGGAAAATCTTCGCGGCAGCAGATACACTCACTGCACGACGACATTATTGCGCATCGGGTAGAGCTGCACCCGCCAGAAACGCGTGCATGTTGATTCCTTTTCAGACGACGCCGACCTCTCCTTAGACCTCTGCCTGGTCTAAACAACGTGGCGCCAAAAGGGCGTGTTTACACGGTAAGCGCTTTCGGGTGACTCAGCTTACCGTGTAAACGCTGTTTCTGTATTGAAAGATGAGCACGCATTCTGAAAATGTGAGCAGAACTCGAGGCCAGAAGCACCAGAATGCAACGGCCTTTAAGAACACGCTTCACAACACCAGTGTACAGAAAAAACGGATTCTCAATATGAAAACTGAAAATCTGTGTGTCAGATGCAAAGATATTATAGAGTGAAAAATCTTCGCGGCAGCAGATACACTCGCTTCACGACGAGGTTATTGCGCATCGGGTAGAGCTGCACCCGCCATAAACGCGTGCATGTTGATTCCTTTTCAACGACGCCGACCTCTCCTTAGACCTCTGCCTGGTCTAAACAACGTGGCGCCAAAAGGGCGTGTGTACACGGTAAGCGCTTTCGGGTGACAGAGCTTACTGTGTAAACGCTGTTTCTGTATCGAAACATAAGCACGCAGTCTGAAAATGTGAGCAGAACTCGAGGCCAGAAGCACCAGAATGCAACGGCCTTGAAGAACACGCTTCACAACACCAGTGTACAGAAAAAACGTATTCTCAATACGAAAACTGAAAATCTGTGTGTCAGATGCAAAGATATTATAGAGTGGAAAATCTTCGCGGCAGCAGATACACTCGCTTCACGACGAGGTTATTGCGCATCGGGTAGAGCTGCACCCGCCATAAACGCGTGCATGTTGATTCCTTTTCAACGACGCCGACCTCTCCTTAGACCTCTGCCTGGTCTAAACAACAATCGCCAAAAGGGCATGTGTACACGGTAAGCGCTTTCGGGTGACTCAGCTTACTCTGTAAACGCTGTTTCTGTATTGAAACATGAGCACGCAGTCTGAAAATGTGAGCAGAACTCGAGGCCAGAAGCACCAGAATGCAACGGCCTTTAAGAACACGCTTCACAACACCAGTGTACAGAAAAAACGGATTCTCAATACGAAAACTGAAAATCTGTGCGTCAGATGCAAAGATATTGTAGAGTGGAAAATCTTCGCGGCAGCAGATACACTCAATGCACGACGACATTATTGCGCATCGGGTAGAGCTGCACCCGCCATAAACGCGTGCATGTCTATTCCTTTTCAACGACGCCGACCTCTCCTTAGACCTCTGCCTGGTCTAAACAACGTGGCGCCAAAAGGGCGTGTGTACACGGTAAGTGCTTTCGTGTGACTCAGCTTACCGTGTAAACGCTGTTTCTGTATTGAAACATGAGCACGCAGTCTGAAAATGTGAGCAGAAGTCGAGGCCAGAAGCACCAGAATGCAACGGCCTTTAAGAACACGCTCCACAACACCAGTGTACAGAAAAAACCGATTCTCAATACGAAAACTGAAAATCTGTGCGTCAGATGCAAAGATATTGTAGAGTGGAAAATCTTCGCGGCAGCAGATACACTCAATGCACGACGACATTATTGCGCATCGGGTAGAGCTGCACCCGCCATAAACGCGTGCATGTTGATTCCTTTTCAACGACGCCGACCTCTCCTTAGACCTCTGCCTGGTCTAAACAACGTGGCGCCAAAAGGGCGTGTGTACACGGTAAGCGTTTTCGGGTGACTCAGCTTACTGTGTAAACGCTGTTTCTGTATTGAAACATAAGCACGCAGTCTGAAAATGTGAGCAGAATTCGAGCCCAGAAGCACCAGAATACAACGGCCTTTAAGAACACGCTTCACAACACCAGTGTACAGAAAAAACGGATTCTCAATACGAAAACTGAAAATCTGTGCGTCAGATGCAAAGATATTATAGGGTGGAAAATCTTCGCGGCAGCAGATACACTCAATGCACGACGACATTATTGCGCATCGGGTAGAGCTGCACCCGCCATAAACGCGTGCATGTTGATTCCTTTTCAACGACGCCGACCTCTCCTTAGACCTCTGCCTGGTCTAAACAACTTGGCGCCAACAGGGCGTGTGTACACGGTAAGCGCTTTCGGGTGACTCAGCTTACTGTGTAAACGCTTTTTCTGTATTGAAACATGAACACGCAGTCTGGAAATGTGAGTAGAACTCGAGACCAGAAGCACCAGAATGCAACGGCCTTTAAGAACACGCTTCACGACAACAGTGTACACAAAAAACGGATTCTCAATACGAAAACTGAAAATCTGTGCGTCAGATGCAAAGATATTATAGAGTGGAAAATCTTCGCGGCAGCAGATAGACTCAATGCACGACGACATTATTGCGCATCGGGTAGAGCTGCACCCGCCATAAACGCGTGCATGTTGATTCCTTTTCAACGACGCCGACCTCTCCTTAGACCTCTGCCTGGTCTAAACAACTTGGCGCCAACAGGGCGTGTGTACACGGTAAGCGCTTTCGGGTGACTCAGCTTACTGTGTAAACGCTCTTTCTGTATTGAAACATGAGCACGCAGTCTGAAAATGTGAGTAAAACTGGAGGCCAGAAGCACCAGAATGCAACGGCCTTTAAGAACACGCTTCACAACACCAGTGTACAGAAAAAACGGATTCTCAATACGAAAACTGAAAATCTGTGCGTCAGATGCAAAGATATTATAGAGTGGAAAATCTTCGCGGCAGCAGATACACTCACTGCACGACGACATTATTGCGCATCGGGTAGAGCTGCACCCGCCAGAAACGCGTGCATGTTGATTCCTTTTCAGACGACGCCGACCTCTCCTTAGACCTCTGCCTGGTCTAAACAACGTGGCGCCAAAAGGGCGTGTTTACACGGTAAGCGCTTTCGGGTGACTCAGCTTACCGTGTAAACGCTGTTTCTGTATTGAAAGATGAGCACGCATTCTGAAAATGTGAGCAGAACTCGAGGCCAGAAGCACCAGAATGCAACGGCCTTTAAGAACACGCTTCACAACACCAGTGTACAGAAAAAACGGATTCTCAATATGAAAACTGAAAATCTGTGTGTCAGATGCAAAGATATTATAGAGTGAAAAATCTTCGCGGCAGCAGATACACTCGCTTCACGACGAGGTTATTGCGCATCGGGTAGAGCTGCACCCGCCATAAACGCGTGCATGTTGATTCCTTTTCAACGACGCCGACCTCTCCTTAGACCTCTGCCTGGTCTAAACAACGTGGCGCCAAAAGGGCGTGTGTACACGGTAAGCGCTTTCGGGTGACAGAGCTTACTGTGTAAACGCTGTTTCTGTATCGAAACATAAGCACGCAGTCTGAAAATGTGAGCAGAACTCGAGGCCAGAAGCACCAGAATGCAACGGCCTTGAAGAACACGCTTCACAACACCAGTGTACAGAAAAAACGTATTCTCAATACGAAAACTGAAAATCTGTGTGTCAGATGCAAAGATATTATAGAGTGGAAAATCTTCGCGGCAGCAGATACACTCGCTTCACGACGAGGTTATTGCGCATCGGGTAGAGCTGCACCCGCCATAAACGCGTGCATGTTGATTCCTTTTCAACGACGCCGACCTCTCCTTAGACCTCTGCCTGGTCTAAACAACAATCGCCAAAAGGGCATGTGTACACGGTAAGCGCTTTCGGGTGACTCAGCTTACTCTGTAAACGCTGTTTCTGTATTGAAACATGAGCACGCAGTCTGAAAATGTGAGCAGAACTCGAGGCCAGAAGCACCAGAATGCAACGGCCTTTAAGAACACGCTTCACAACACCAGTGTACAGAAAAAACGGATTCTCAGTACGAAAACTGAAAATCTGTGCGTCAGATGCAAAGATATTGTAGAGTGGAAAATCTTCGCGGCAGCAGATACACTCAATGCACGACGACATTATTGCGCATCGGGTAGAGCTGCACCCGCCATAAACGCGTGCATGTTGATTCCTTTTCAACGACGCCGACCTCTGCTTAGACCTCTGCCTGGTCTAAACAACGTGGCGCCAAAAGGGCGTGTGTACACGGTAAGTGCTTTCGTGTGACTCAGCTTACCGTGTAAACGCTGTTTCTGTATTGAAACATGAGCACGCAGTCTGAAAAATGTGAGCAGAACTCGAGGCCAGAAGCACCAGAATGCAACGGCCTTTAAGAACACGCTTCACAACACCAGTGTACAGAAAAAACGGATTCTCAATACGAAAACTGAAAATCTGTGCGTCAGATGCAAATATATTGTAGAGTGGAAAATCTTCGCGGCAGCAGATACACTCAATGCACGACGACATTATTGCGCATCGGGTAGAGCTGCACCCGCCATAAACGCGTGCATGTTGATTCCTTTTCAACGACGCCGACCTCTCCTTAGACCTCTGCCTGGTCTAAACAACGTGGCGCCAAAAGGGCGTGTGTACACGGTAAGCGTTTTCGGGTGACTCAGCTTACTGTGTAAACGCTGTTTCTCTATTGAAACATAAGCACGCAGTCTGAAAATGTGAGCAGAACTCGAGCCCAGAAGCACCAGAATACAACGGCCTTTAAGAACACGCTTCACAACACCAGTGTACAGAAAAAACGGATTCTCAATACGAAAACTGAAAATCTGTGCGTCAGATGCAAAGATATTATAGGGTGGAAAATCTTCGCGGCAGCAGATACACTCAATGCGCGACGACATTATTGCGCATCGGGTAGAGCTGCACCCGCCATAAACGCGTGCATGTAGATTCCTTTTCAACGACGCCGACCTCTCCTTAGACCTCTGCCTGGTCTAAACAACGTGGCGCCAAAAGGGCGTGTGTACACGGTAAGCGTTTTCGGGTGACTCAGCTTACTGTGTAAACGCTGTTTCTGTATTGAAACATAAGCGCGCAGTCTGAAAATGTGAGCAGAACTCGAGCCCAGAAGCACCAGAATGCAACGGCCTTTAAGAACACGCTTCACAACACCAGTGTACAGAAAAAACGGATTCTCAATATGAAAACTGAAAATCTGTGTGTCAGATGCAAAGATATTATAGAGTGAAAAATCTTCGCGGCAGCAGATACACTCGCTTCACGACGAGGTTATTGCGCATCGGGTAGAGCTGCACCCGCCATAAACGCGTGCATGTTGATTCCTTTTCAACGACGCCGACCTCTCCTTAGACCTCTGCCTGGTCTAAACAACAATCGCCAAAAGTGCATGTGTACACGGTAAGCGCTTTCGGGTGACTCAGCTTACTCTGTAAACGCTGTTTCTGTATTGAAACATGAGCACGCAGTCTGAAAATGTGAGCAGAACTCGAGGCCAGAAGCACCAGAATGCAACGGCCTTTAAGAACACGCTTCACAACACCAGTGTACAGAAAAAACGGATTCTCAATACGAAAACTGAAAATCTGTGCGTCAGATGCAAAGATATTGTAGAGTGGAAAATCTTCGCGGCAGCAGATACACTCAATGCACGACGACATTATTGCGCATCGGGTAGAGCTGCACCCGCCATAAACGCGTGCATGTTGATTCCTTTTCAACGACGCCGACCTCTGCTTAGACCTCTGCCTGGTCTAAACAACGTGGCGCCAAAAGGGCGTGTGTACACGGTAAGTGCTTTCGTGTGACTCAGCTTACCGTGTAAACGCTGTTTCTGTATTGAAACATGAGCACGCAGTCTGAAAAATGTGAGCAGAACTCGAGGCCAGAAGCACCAGAATGCAACGGCCTTTAAGAACACGCTTCACAACACCAGTGTACAGAAAAAACGGATTCTCAATACGAAAACTGAAAATCTGTGCGTCAGATGCAAATATATTGTAGAGTGGAAAATCTTCGCGGCAGCAGATACACTCAATGCACGACGACATTATTGCGCATCGGGTAGAGCTGCACCCGCCATAAACGCGTGCATGTTGATTCCTTTTCAACGACGCCGACCTCTCCTTAGACCTCTGCCTGGTCTAAACAACGTGGCGCCAAAAGGGAGTGTGTACACGGTAAGCGTTTTCGGGTGACTCAGCTTACTGTGTAAACGCTGTTTCTGTATTGAAACATAAGCACGCAGTCTGAAAATGTGAGCAGAACTCGAGCCCAGAAGCACCAGAATACAACGGCCTTTAAGAACACGCTTCACAACACCAGTGTACAGAAAAAACGGATTCTCAATACGAAAACTGAAAATCTGTGCGTCAGATGCAAAGATATTATAGGGTGGAAAATCTTCGCGGCAGCAGATACACTCAATGCGCGACGACATTATTGCGCATCGGGTAGAGCTGCACCCGCCATAAACGCGTGCATGTAGATTCCTTTTCAACGACGCCGACCTCTCCTTAGACCTCTGCCTGGTCTAAACAACGTGGCGCCAAAAGGGCGTGTGTACACGGTAAGCGTTTTCGGGTGACTCAGCTTACTGTGTAAACGCTGTTTCTGTATTGAAACATAAGCACGCAGTCTGAAAATGTGAGCAGAACTCGAGCCCAGAAGCACCAGAATGCAACGGCCTTTAAGAACACGCTTCACAACACCAGTGTACAGAAAAAACGGATTCTCAATATGAAAACTGAAAATCTGTGTGTCAGATGCAAAGATATTATAGAGTGAAAAATCTTCGCGGCAGCAGATACACTCGCTTCACGACGAGGTTATTGCGCATCGGGTAGAGCTGCACCCGCCATAAACGCGTGCATGTTGATTCCTTTTCAACGACGCCGACCTCTCCTTAGACCTCTGCCTGGTCTAAACAACAATCGCCAAAAGGGCATGTGTACACGGTAAGCGCTTTCGGGTGACTCAGCTTACTCTGTAAACGCTGTTTCTGTATTGAAAGATGAGCACGCAGTCTGAAAATGTGAGCAGAACTCGAGGCCAGAAGCACCAGAATGCAACGGCCTTTAAGAACACGCTTCACAACACCAGTGTACAGAAAAAACGGATTCTCAATACGAAAACTGAAAATCTGTGCGTCAGATGCAAAGATATTGTAGAGTGGAAAATCTTCGCGGCAGCAGATACACTCAATGCACGACGACATTATTGCGCATCGGGTAGAGCTGCACCCGCCATAAACGCGTGCATGTTGATTCCTTTTCAACGACGCCGACCTCTGCTTAGACCTCTGCCTGGTCTAAACAACGTGGCGCCAAAAGGGCGTGTGTACACGGTAAGTGCTTTCGTGTGACTCAGCTTACCGTGTAAACGCTGTTTCTGTATTGAAACATGAGCACGCAGTCTGAAAAATGTGAGCAGAACTCGAGGCCAGAAGCACCAGAATGCAACGGCCTTTAAGAACACGCTTCACAACACCAGTGTACAGAAAAAACGGATTCTCAATACGAAAACTGAAAATCTGTGCGTCAGATGCAAATATATTGTAGAGTGGAAAATCTTCGCGGCAGCAGATACACTCAATGCACGACGACATTATTGCGCATCGGGTAGAGCTGCACCCGCCATAAACGCGTGCATGTTGATTCCTTTTCAACGATGCCGACCTCTCCTTAGACCTCTGCCTGGTCTAAACAACGTGGCGCCAAAAGGGCGTGTGTACACGGTAAGCGTTTTCGGGTGACTCAGCTTACTGTGTAAACGCTGTTTCTGTATTGAAACATAAGCACGCAGTCTGAAAATGTGAGCAGAACTCGAGCCCAGAAGCACCAGAATACAACGGCCTTTAAGAACACGCTTCACAACACCAGTGTACAGAAAAAACGGATTCTCAATACGAAAACTGAAAATCTGTGCGTCAGATGCAAAGATATTATAGGGTGGAAAATCTTCGCGGCAGCAGATACACTCAATGCGCGACGACATTATTGCGCATCGGGTAGAGCTGCACCCGCCATAAACGCGTGCATGTAGATTCCTTTTCAACGACGCCGACCTCTCCTTAGACCTCTGCCTGGTCTAAACAACGTGGCGCCAAAAGGGCGTGTGTACACGGTAAGCGTTTTCGGGTGACTCAGCTTACTGAGTAAACGCTGTTTCTGTATTGAAACATAAGCACGCAGTCTGAAAATGTGAGCAGAACTCGAGCCCAGAAGCACCAGAATGCAACGGCCTTTAAGAACACGCTTCACAACACCAGTGTACAGAAAAAACGGATTCTCAATATGAAAACTGAAAATCTGTGTGTCAGATGCAAAGATATTATAGAGTGAAAAATCTTCGCGGCAGCAGATACACTCGCTTCACGACGAGGTTATTGCGCATCGGGTAGAGCTGCACCCGCCATAAACGCGTGCATGTTGATTCCTTTTCAACGACGCCGACCTCTCCTTAGACCTCTGCCTGGTCTAAACAACGTGGCGCCAAAAGGGCGTGTGTACACGGTAAGCGCTTTCGGGTGACTCAGCTTACTGTGTAAACGCTGTTTCTGTATCGAAACATAAGCACGCAGTCTGAAAATGTGAGCAGAACTCGAGGCCAGAAGCACCAGAATGCAACGGCCTTGAAGAACACGCTTCACAACACCAGTGTACAGAAAAAACGTATTCTCAATACGAAAACTGAAAATCTGTGAGTCAGATGCAAAGATATTATAGAGTGGAAAATCTTCGCGGCAGCAGATACAATCGCTTCACGACGAGGTTATTGCGCATCGGGTAGAGCTGCACCCGCCATAAACGCGTGCATGTTGATTCCTTTTCAACGACGCCGACCTCTCCTTAGACCTCTGCCTGGTCTAAACAACAATCGCCAAAAGGGCATGTGTACACGGTAAGCGCTTTCGGGTGACTCAGCTTACTCTGTAAACGCTGTTTCTGTATTGAAACATGAGCACGCAGTCTGCAAATGTGAGCAGAACTCGAGGCCAGAAGCAACAGAATGCAACGGCCTTTAAGAACACGCTTCACAACACCAGTGTACAGAAAAAACGGATTCTCAATACGAAAACTGAAAATCTGTGCGTCAGATGCAAAGATATTGTAGAGTGGAAAATCTTCGCGGCAGCAGATACACTCAATGCACGACGACATTATTGCGCATCGGGTAGAGCTGCACCCGCCATAAACGCGTGCATGTTGATTCCTTTTCAACGACGCCGACCTCTCCTTAGACTTCTGCCTGGTCTAAACAACGTGGCGCCAAAAGGGCGTGTGTACACGGTAAGTGCTTTCGTGTAACTCAGCTTACCGTGTAAACGCTGTTTCTGTATTGAAACATGAGCACGCAGTCTGAAAATGTGAGCAGAACTCGAGGCCAGAAGCACCAGAATGCAACGGCCTTTAAGAACACGCTTCACAACACCAGTGTACAGAAAAAACCGATTCTCAATACGAAAACTGAAAATCTGTGCGTCAGATGCAAAGATATTGTAGAGTGGAAAATCTTCGCGGCAGCAGATACACTCAATGCACGACGACATTATTGCGCATCGGGTAGAGCTGCACCCGCCATAAACGCGTGCATGTTGATTCCTTTTCAACGACGCCGACCTCTCCTTAGACCTCTGCCTGGTTTAAACAACGTGGCGCCAAAAGGGCGTGTGTACACGGTAAGCGTTTTCGGGTGACTCAGCTTACTGTGTAAACGCTGTTTCTGTATTGAAACATAAGCACGCAGTCTGAAAATGTGAGCAGAACTCGAGCCCAGAAGCACCAGAATACAACGGCCTTTAAGAACACGCTTCACAACACCAGTGTACAGAAAAAACGGATTCTCAATACGAAAACTGAAAATCTGTGCGTCAGATGCAAAGATATTATAGGGTGGAAAATCTTCGCGGCAGCAGATACACTCAATGCACGACGACATTATTGCGCATCGGGTAGAGCTGCACCCACCACAAACGCGTGCATGTTGATTCCTTTTCAGACGACGCCGACCTCTCCTTAGACCTCTGCCTGGTCTAAACAACGTGGCGCCAAAAGGGCGTGTGTACACGGTAAGCGTTTTCGGGTGACTCAGCTTACTGTGTAAACGCTGTTTCTGTATTGAAACATAAGCACGCAGTCTGAAAATGTGAGCAGAACTCGAGCCCAGAAGCACCAGATTGCAACGGCCTTTAAGAACACGCTTCACAACACCAGTGTACAGAAAAAACGGATTCTCAATATGAAAACTGAAAATCTGTGTGTCAGATGCAAAGATATTATAGAGTGAAAAATCTTCGCGGCAGCAGATACACTCGCTTCACGACGAGGTTATTGCGCATCGGGTAGAGCTGCACCCGCCATAAACGCGTGCATGTTGATTCCTTTTCAACGACGCCGACCTCTCCTTAGACCTCTGCCTGGTCTAAACAACGTGGCGCCAAAAGCGCGTGTGTACACGGTAAGCGCTTTCGGGTGACTCAGCTTACTGTGTAAGCGCTGTTTCTGTATCGAAACATAAGCACGCAGTCTGAAAATGTGAGCAGAACTCGAGGCCAGAAGCACCAGAATGCAACGGCCTTGAAGAACACGCTTCACAACACCAGTGTACAGAAAAAACGTATTCTCAATACGAAAACTGAAAATCTGTGTGTCAGATGCAAAGATATTATAGAGTGGAAAATCTTCGCGGCAGCAGATACACTCGCTTCACGACGAGGTTATTGCGCATCGGGTAGAGCTGCACCCGCCATAAACGCGTGCATGTTGATTCCTTTTCAACGACGCCGACCTCTCCTTAGACTTCTGCCTGGTCTAAACAACAATCGCCAAAAGGGCATGTGTACACGGTAAGCGCTTTCGGGTGACTCAGCTTACTCTGTAAACGCTGTTTCTGTATTGAAACATGAGCACGCAGTCTGAAAATGTGAGCAGAACTCGAGGCCAGAAGCACCAGAATGCAACGGCCTTTAAGAACACGCTTCACAACACCAGTGTACAGAAAAAACGGATTCTCAATACGAAAACTGAAAATCTGTGCGTCAGATGCAAAGATATTGTAGAGTGGAAAATCTTCGCGGCAGCAGATACACTCAATGCACGACGACATTATTGCGCATCGGGTAGAGCTGCACCCGCCATAAACGCGTGCATGTTGATTCCTTTTCAACGACGCCGACCTCTCCTTAGACCTCTGCCTGGTCTAAACAACGTGGCGCCAAAAGGGCGTGTGTACACGGTAAGTGCTTTCGTGTGACTCAGCTTACCGTGTAAACGCTGTTTCTGTATTGAAACATGAGCACGCAGTCTGAAAATGTGAGCAAAACTCGAGGCCAGAAGCACCAGAATGCAACGGCCTTTAAGAACACGCTTCACAACACCAGTGTACAGAAAAAACCGATTCTCAATACGAAAACTGAAAATCTGTGCGTCAGATGCAAAGATATTGTAGAGTGGAAAATCTTCGCGGCAGCAGATACACTCAATGCACGACGACATTATTGCGCATCGGGTAGAGCTGCACCCGCCATAAACGCGTGCATGTTGATTCCTTTTCAACGACGCCGACCTCTCCTTAGACCTCTGCCTGGTCTAAACAACGTGGCGCCAAAAGGGCGTGTGTACACGGTAAGCGTTTTCGGGTGACTCAGCTTACTGTGTAAACGCTGTTTCTGTATTGAAACATAAGCACGCAGTCTGAAAATGTGAGCAGAACTCGAGACCCAGAAGCACCAGAATACAACGGCCTTTAAGAACATGCTTCACAACACCAGTGTACAGAAAAAACGGATTCTCAATACGAAAACTGAAAATCTGTGCGTCAGATGCAAAGATATTATAGGGTGGAAAATCTTCGCGGCAGCAGATACACTCAATGCACGACGACATTATTGCGCATCGGGTAGAGCTGCACCCGCCATAAACGCGTGCATGTTGATTCCTTTTCAACGACGCCGACCTCTCCTTAGACCTCTGCCTGGTCTAAACAACGTGGCGCCAAAAGGGCGTGTGTACACGGTAAGTGCTTTCGTGTGACTCGGCTTATCGTGTAAATGCTGTTTCTGTATTGAAACATGAGCACGCAGTCTGAAAATGTGAGCAGAACTCGAGGCCAGAAGCACCAGAATGCAACGGCCTTTAAGAACACGCTTCACAACACCAGTGTACAGAAAAAACGGATTCTCAATACGAAAACTGAAAATCTGTGCGTCAGATGCAAAGATATTGTAGAGTGGAAAATCTTCGCGGCAGCAGATACACTCAATGCACGACGACATTATTGCGCATCGGGTAGAGCTGCACCCGCCATAAACGCGTGCATGTTGATTCCTTTTCAACGACGCCGACCTCTCCTTAGACCTCTGCCTGGTCTAAACAACGTGGCGCCAAAAGGGCGTGTGTACACGGTAAGTGCTTTCGTGTGACTCAGCTTACCGTGTAAACGCTGTTTCTGTATTGAAACATGAGCACGCAGTCTGAAAATGTGAGCAGAACTCGAGGCCAGAAGCACCAGAATGCAACGGCCTTTAAGAACACGCTTCACAACACCAGTGTACAGAAAAAACGGATTCTCAATACGAAAACTGAAAATCTGTGCGTCAGATGCAAAGATACTATAGGGTGGAAAATCTTCGCGGCAGCAGATACACTCACTGCACGACGACATTATTGCGCATCGGGTAGAGCTGCACCCACCACAAACGCGTGCATGTTGATCCCTTTCCGACGACGCCGACCTCTCCTTAGACCTCTGCCTGGTCTAAACAACGTGGCGCCAAAAGGGCGTGTGTACACGGTAAGCGTTTTCGGGTGACTCAGCTTACTGTGTAAACGCTGTTTCTGTATTGAAACATAAGCACGCAGTCTGAAAATGTGAGCAGAACTCGAGCCCAGAAGCACCAGAATGCAACGGCCTTTAAGAACACGCTTCACAACACCAGTGTACAGAAAAAACGGATTCTCAATACGAAAACTGAAAATCTGTGCGCCAGATGCAAAGATATTATAGAGTGGAAAATCTTCGCGGCAGCAGATACACTCAATGCACGACGACATTATTGCGCATCGGGTAGAGCTGCACCCGCCATAAACGGGTGCATGTTGATTCCTTTTCAGACGACGCCGACCTCTCCTTAGACCTCTGCCTGGTCTAAACAACGTGGCGCCAAAAGGGCGTGTTTACACGGTATGCGCTTTCGGGTGACTCAGCTTACCGTGTAAATGCTTTTTCTGTATTGAAACATGAACACGCAGTCTGGAAATGTGAGTAGAACTCGAGACCAGAAGCACCAGAATGCAACGGCCTTTAAGAACACGCTTCACGACAACAGTGTACACAAAAAACGGATTCTCAATACGAAAACTGAAAATCTGTGTGTCAGATGCAAAGATATTATAGAGTGGAAAATCATCGCGGCAGCAGATACACTCGCTTCACGACGAGGTTATTGCGCATCGGGTAGAGCTGCACCCGCCATAAACGCGTGCATGTTGATTCCTTTTCAACGACGCCGACCTCTCCTTAGACCTCTGCCTGGTCTAAACAACAATCGCCAAAAGGGCATGTGTACACGGTAAGCGCTTTCGGGTGACTCAGCTTACTCTGTAAACGCTGTTTCTGTATTGAAACATGAGCACGCAGTCTGAAAATGTGAGCAGAACTCGAGGCCAGAAGCACCAGAATGCAACGGCCTTTAAGAACACGCTTCACAACACCAGTGTACAGAAAAAACGGATTCTCAATACGAAAACTGAAAATCTGTGCGTCAGATGCAAAGATATTGTAGAGTGGAAAATCTTCGCGGCAGCAGATACACTCAATGCACGACGACATTATTGCGCATCGGGTAGAGCTGCACCCGCCATAAACGCGTGTATGTTGATTCCTTTTCAACGACGCCGACCTCTGCTTAGACCTCTGCCTGGTCTAAACAACGTGGCGCCAAAAGGGCGTGTGTACACGGTAAGTGCTTTCGTGTGACTCAGCTTACCGTGTAAACGCTGTTTCTGTATTGAAACATGAGCACGCAGTCTGAAAAATGTGAGCAGAACTCGAGGCCAGAAGCACCAGAATGCAACGGCCTTTAAGAACACGCTTCACAACACCAGTGTACAGAAAAAACGGATTCTCAATACGAAAACTGAAAATCTGCGCGTCAGATGCAAATATATTGTAGAGTGGAAAATCTTCGCGGCAGCAGATACACTCAATGCACGACGACATTATTGGGCATCGGGTAGAGCTGCACCCGCCATAAACGCGTGCATGTTGATTCCTTTTCAACGACGCCGACCTCTCCTTAGACCTCTGCCTGGTCTAAACAACGTGGCGCCAAAAGGGCGTGTATACACGGTAAGCGTTTTCGGGTGACTCAGCTTACTGTGTAAACGCTGTTTCTGTATTGAAACATAAGCACGCAGTCTGAAAATGTGAGCAGAACTCGAGCCCAGAAGCACCAGAATACAACGGCCTTTAAGAACACGCTTCACAACACCAGTGTACAGAAAAAACGGATTCTCAATACGAAAACTGAAAATCTGTGCGTCAGATGCAAAGATATTATAGGGTGGAAAATCTTCGCGGCAGCAGATACACTCAATGCGCGACGACATTATTGCGCATCGGGTAGAGCTGCACCCGCCATAAACGCGTGAATGTAGATTCCTTTTCAACGACGCCGACCTCTCCTTAGACCTCTGCCTGGTCTAAACAACGTGGCGCCAAAAGGGCGTGTGTACACGGTAAGTGCTTTCGTGTGACTCAGCTTACCGTGTAAACGCTGTTTCTGTATTGAAACATGAGCACGCAGTCTGAAAATGTGAGCAGAACTCGAGGCCAGAAGCACCAGAATGCAACGGCCTTTAAGAACACGCTTCACAACACCAGTGTACAGAAAAAACGGATTCTCAATACGAAAACTGAAAATCTGTGCGTCAGATGCAAAGATACTATAGGGTGGAAAATCTTCGCGGCAGCAGATACACTCACTGCACGACGACATTATTGCGCATCGGGTAGAGCTGCACCCACCACAAACGCGTGCATGTTGATTCCTTTTCAGACGACGCCGACCTTTCCTTAGACCTCTGCCTGGTCTAAACAACGTGGCGCCAAAAGGGCGTGTGTACACGGTAAGCGTTTTCGGGTGACTCAGCTTACTGTGTAAACGCTGTTTCTGTATTGAAACATAAGCACGCAGTCTGAAAATGTGAGCAGAACTCGAGCCCAGAAGCACCAGAATGCAACGGCCTTTAAGAACACGCTTCACAACACCAGTGTACAGAAAAAACGGATTCTCAATATGAAAACTGAAAATCTGTGTGTCAGATGCAAAGATATTATAGAGTGAAAAATCTTCGCGGCAGCAGATACACTCGCTTCACGACGAGGTTATTGCGCATCGGGTAGAGCTGCACCCGCCATAAACGCGTGCATGTTGATTCCTTTTCAACGACGCCGACCTCTCCTTAGACATCTGCCTGGTCTAAACAACGTGGCGCCAAAAGGGCGTGTGTACACGGTAAGCGTTTTCGGGTGACTCAGCTTACTGTGTAAACGCTGTTTCTTTATCGAAACATAAGCACGCAGTCTGAAAATGTGAGCAGAACTCGAGGCCAGAAGCACCAGAATGCAACGGCCTTGAAGAACACGCTTCACAACACCAGTGTACAGAAAAAACGTATTCTCAATACGAAAACTGAAAATCTGTGTGTCAGATGCAAAGATATTATAGAGTGGAAAATCTTCGCGGCAGCAGATACACTCGCTTCACGACGAGGTTATTGCGCATCGGGTAGAGCTGCACCCGCCATAAACGCGTGCATGTTGATTCCTTTTCAACGACGCCGACCTCTCCTTAGACCTCTGCCTGGTCTAAACAACAATCGCCAAAAGGGCATGTGTACACGGTAAGCGCTTTCGGGTGACTCAGCTTACTCTGTAAACGCTGTTTCTGTATTGAAACATGAGCACGCAGTCTGCAAATGTGAGCAGAACTCGAGCCCAGAAGCACCAGAATGCAACGGCCTTTAAGAACACGCTTCACAACACCAGTGTACAGAAAAAACGGATTCTCAATACGAAAACTGAAAATCTGTGCGTCAGATGCAAAGATATTGTAGAGTGGAAAATCTTCGCGGCAGCAGATACACTCAATGCACGACGACATTATTGCGCATCTGGTAGAGCTGCACCCGCCATAAACGCGTGCATGTTAATTCCTTTTCAACGACGCCGACCTCTCCTTAGACTTCTGCCTGGTCTAAACAACGTGGCGCCAAAAGGGCGTGTGTACACGGTAAGTGCTTTCGTGTGACTCAGCTTACCGTGTAAACGCTGTTTCTGTATTGAAACATGAGCACGCAGTCTGAAAATGTGAGCAGAACTCGAGGCCAGAAGCACCAGAATGCAACGGCCTTTAAGAACACGCTTCACAACACCAGTGTACAGAAAAAACCGATTCTCAATACGAAAACTGAAAATCTGTGCGTCAGATGCAAAGATATTGTAGAGTGGAAAATCTTCGCGGCAGCAGATACACTCAATGCACGACGACATTATTGCGCATCGGGTAGAGCTGCACCCGCCATAAACGCGTGCATGTTGATTCCTTTTCAACGACGCCGACCTCTCCTTAGACCTCTGCCTGGTTTAAACAACGTGGCGCCAAAAGGGCGTGTGTACACGGTAAGCGTTTTCGGGTGACTCAGCTTACTGTGTAAACGCTGTTTCTGTATTGAAACATAAGCACGCAGTCTGAAAATGTGAGCAGAACTCGAGCCCAGAAGCACCAGAATACAACGGCCTTCAAGAACACGCTTCACAACACCAGTGTACAGAAAAACGGATTCTCAATACGAGTTAGTTAGTTATATTGATTTTAATGGCGCAAAAGCAACTGAGGCTATGATGCGCCAAACACAAGGTTAGAGTTTTTGTTAAAGGTGAAGCTTTCTATACTTAGAGTTTGTTTAAAATGCTTGCTTCCTTGAGAAACCTAAAAATACATGAGATGTCAACCAGTGCTCGATCACCTAAAAGTAACATGGGGTGTAATGGGATGGTTTCCCTGTAAAATGTTGTAAAATATTTCTTTCTTAGCTCTTCTAGCTTTATACATGAAATTAAAATGTGGTTCACTGTGAGTTCAGCACCACACATGTCACAGAGAGGTTTGTTTTGTTTGGTTAGCAGAAAGTTGTGCGTGAGGTGGGTGTGTCCAATGCGGAGCCGACATAAAATAACTTCGGTAAAACGTTCTTGATGCCTACACGATTGCCATTCCCCTAAAATGGGCTTAACAGAATGTAATTTGTTGTTTGTGTGCTCTTCCCATTCTGCCTGCCACTTATTTCTGAGTTTACTGTAGATAAACTTTAAACAATCCCTGTGCGGTATGTTCACTTGCTTTATTTGGCCATTCCGGGCTTGTGCAGCACATACATCTGCTTTCTCATTACCTACAATTCCAACATGGCTAGGAACCCAGCAGAATTTAATGTTGTGCTTTTGTTTTGTGATTTTAACTATGTTATGTATGATGTTTCCTATTATGGGTTCAGTAGCATTCCTGGAGTGCAGTGCTTTGAGCATACTGAGGGAATCGGTGTAAATGATGCTATTTTTGATGTTCTCTCTTACTATTTTTTCTACAGCTATGAAGATGGCATAACACTCAGCAGTAAAAACTGATGCGCATTCTGGTAGTCGTATTATCTGTTTATTTTTTTCTTGGATTACTGCACTTCCAACATGAGTTTCTGTTTTTGAGCCATCGGTATAAAATTCAATGTAGGTGTCATACGTTTCTTGTAGTGCAAAGAATTCCTGTAATATGTACTCGTTTGGCGTTTGCTTTTTGTCTAAATGTGTCATTGTGAAGTCACATACTGAAGGCAGGCTGTACCATGGTGGCAAATATTCATTCCTTTGTGCAATATTCGGTAGGGCATCTAGTACTGTTAGCTCTTCACATTTATCTTCAAAGCGCAGTAGTAATGGCCTGATAGAATGTGGTTTGTTGATGAATAATCTTTTAGATGGGCACTTGGTGACAACTGGATGGCAGAGATGTTTCGGAAGAGAACGGATTTTTAAGACGTATGTGCATGTTAGTGCGATTCTTCGGTCCTCAAGAGCGGGCTCATTAGTTTCAACGTATAGGCTGGCTACTGGTGATGTTCTGTATGCTCCAGATGATAGGCGGAGACCAAGATTATGAATGGGGTCTAATCTTTTCAAGTAGGATGCTCTTGCCGAGCCATATACTATGCACCCGTAGTCCAGCTTGGAGCGCACCAGAGAGCGATATATTTGTAAAAGGCTTGCTCTATCGGACCCCCACCGCTTCCGTGAGAGCACTTTTAAGACATTGAGGGCTTGAGAAGCTTTCTTTTTAAGGTTGTTAATGTGTGGTAGAAATGTGAGTTTCTTGTCGAAAGTTACGCCTAAAAATTTGTGTTCTAGTTTAATTGGTAGCGCAGTGTGATTCAAGTATAGATTGGGATCGACCTGTAGGCCTCGTCGCAATGAGAAAAGAACAGCTACTGTTTTTTGAGGGGAAAATTTAAATCCATTTTTGTCTGCCCAAGAACCTAGTTTATTTAGTGTGATTTGTATTTGTCTCTCACAGGTTGATATGCTGGAGGACGTGCATGCTATTTGTAGGTCATCTACATAAACTGAATACATTATGGACTTGGGTATTTCTTTAGCTAAGGAATTCATTTTTATTATGAAGAGTGTCGTGCTTAGAATGCACCCCTGGGGTACGCCGTTCTCTTGGGTGAAAGTCATGGAGAGAGTTGCTCCTAGGCGGACTCGGAATGTGCGGTTAGCCAGGAAGTCGTTCAAGCAGTTCAACATCCTGCCGCGGATACCTAGCTCTGCTAGGTCACGGAGGATGCCGAACTTCCACGTAGTATCGTAGGCCTTCTCCAGGTCGAAGAAGACCCCAATACAGTGCTGCTTGTGGATGAACGCCTCCCGGATGGTGTTTTCTAGGCGGACAAGGTGATCTGTGGTGGAGCATGTTTTCTTAAACCCACATTGGTGTTTATCTAGTAGTTGCCGAGATTCAAGTACGAAGGTCAGTCTAATGTTTATTACACTTTCGAAAGATTTAGCAATGCAGCTGGTGAGGGCTATTGGTCTGTAACTGCTAGGACGTGTTGGTGGTTTTCCGGGTTTGAGAAAGGGTATTATGACTGCTTTTTTCCACTCGTCAGGTATATTTCCAGTTATCCAGATTTTATTAAAGAATTTTAACAGTGCCTCTACAGCAGCCTCGGAGAGATGTGCAAGCATAGCGTAATGCACGTTGTCTGGTCCTGGTGCTGTCTTTTTTCCAGAAGATAATACCTTATTTATTTCTTGTAGTGTGAGAGGCTGGTTGTAATCCTCATGAACACCTGCTCCAGATGGAAATTTTTGTTTTTCAGCTATTGCTTTGTGTTTTTGAAATGTGCTTGTGTAGTTGGATGAGCTTGAGATCTCAGCAAAATGCTCGCCCAGTATGTTGGCCTGTTCTTCTAAAGATGTTTGTGTCCCGGGTGCTGTCAAGAGAGGAAGTGTGAAAGGGGTATGGTCACCAGTAAATTTACGCACTTTTTCCCACATTTTCTTTGATGTTGTTGAGCTGTTTATTGAGGAGACATATTTCTGCCAAGAGGTTTTTTCTGCATTTCTTCGGACATACCGCGCTCTGGCTTTTGCCTTCTTAAAGGTAAGTAAGTTCTCTGCAGTGGGATATCGACGCAGAGCGCTCCAGGCTTTGTTTTGTTGTTTTTTTGCTAATGTGCATTCTTTTGTCCACCACACTTTGTGTTTCTTTTGTGCCAGTCCTGTTGTTTGTGGTATAGCGAGTGTTGCGGCCGATATTATGCATTCAGTAAACTTCTGATTAATTTCATCTGTGCTAAGGTCTTCACAAAATTCCTTTTCCAGAGTGGCACTTTTTGTAAAGAGTGACCAGTCGGCAAGCTGAATTTTCCAGCGCCGTGGCCTTGTGGGGATGATTGGAGTGGATGATGAGAGCCTGATGACGGTAGGTAAGTGATCGCTGCCCATGGGGTCATTTAAAACATCCCATTTAAAATCGTTAAAAAGTAATGGTGATGCGAAGCCTAAATCGAGACAGCTCATTTTTGCTGAGCTTGGGCAGCAATATGTGGCTTTTCCCGTATTTAAAAGACAGACATTATTCGAAAGTATAAAATCTTCGATTGTTTGGCCTCTAGAGTCGCAGCGTTCACTTCCCCAAAAAGGGGAGTGAGCGTTAAAATCCCCGACTACTAGATATGGTTCTGGCAGTTCATTGATGAGTTCCTGTAGGTCACGGACTGTTAATGTTATATGTGGAGGAAGATATACAGAACAGATAGTTATAGTTTTGTAGCTGACAATGCTGACCGCAACTGCCTCCAGTTTTGTTGTGAGTCTGATCTCTTGAGCAGGGACGCCGCTTTGTACGACAATCGCGACGCCTCCCGAGAGTCTATTTGCCTGCTCACGATCTCGTCTAAAAGTTTTATAATGCTTCAGGATGTTTATATGTTGTGGACCTAGATTGGTTTCCTGGAGACATAAGGCTACGGGTGACATTGACCCTAAAATGTTTTTTATGTCATCGTAATTTCTCAACAATCCTCTACAGTTCCACTGAACTAGAAAAGCCATGTTTATGTTTGGGGTAGGGACAATAAAGTGTTTACTTATTTTCTGGGCCCGTTATGAGGGCCCTGTCCTTCTTCCGCTCAAGAGAGCTGTTCCGCCGCTGTAAAGCAGGCGGGCTGGGGGTTAGATCCATCACCTCGTCAGAGGTGCTGGAAGACCGCGGTGAAGCCGCGGGCGTGTGGGGTTCAGGCCTCCCCCGACGGGGGGAAGTCCTGCGGGATGCTGGCCCATGGGCCGGCATTCCCTGCTTTGGGGTTGGCAGAGCAGCTTTCGCTGTCTCTGCCTGGGGCGTGGGTGGCACTGCCACAGGCGCGGTGGAAGTGGCCGCGGCAGGTGCAGGAGTGCTGTGTGGTGCTACGCCCCTGCGCACCACATCAGCGAAGTTTGGTTTCGCTGTGAAAGAGAAAGTGTTTGTGACTGCGAATCGCTTTCTTGCTTCTCGAAATGATATATTCTCCTTTGTTTTTATGGTGATTATTTCCTTTTCCTTCTTCCAGGACGGACATGCCCTGGAGTACGCAGCATGGTCGCCTTCACAGTTAGCGCAGCGTAGAGCTGCGTCACATTCCTCAGAATGGTGGTCCTTTGACGCGCATTTCGCGCAAGTTTTGCGGCCTCGGCAACTCTGTGATCCGTGTCCAAACCGTTGACAATTAAAGCACCTTCGGGGGTTAGGGATATAGTGTCTAACATTTACTTTGAGGTATCCAACGTCGATGGTTTCTGGCAATGTGCATGTGTTGAAAGTCAGGACCAGGTGTTTGGTATCTACATCTTTGTTGTCCTTGCGGATTTTGATTCGGTACACATCAATGACGTTTTGATCGGAAAGGCCTTCCAGCATTTCTTTTTCTGTGAGATGTAGAAAATCATTTTCGGAGATGACGCCACGGACAGTGTTGAGGGATCGGTGTGCTGTGATGGAGACAGGTGTCTCCCCCATACACACTATGTTTGCGAGTTTGGAAGTTTGAACATTATCTCGGAGTTCCAGCAATAGATCGCCGCTGGCCATTTTTGATACTTTGTAGCCGGGGCCCAAAGCTTCTGTTAAGCATTTCGATACGATGAAGGGGGATAGAATTCTGGCCTGTTTATCTTGCACTTCACTGTGGACGACATGGAATTTGGCGAATGTTGGTTTCTTTTTGGAAAAAAAGTACTCTGCTTCGTTCCGCACTCTTTTGAGAGAGCGATCAAGTTTGGAAAGGGGGGGAGCCATAAAAAATTGATGTTTTTCGGTCATGGTGCCAGCCACCCACCATGGAGCCCAACAAGGGGACGCGACAGGAACTTGAAAGAAAGTCCTGCCCACGCCAGCTGTACACCTTAACTATAACCTAATATGACTCAACTCAGGGTAGTTGGTCACACACGGTTAACCCTCGCCGCCAGGAAAAAGAGGAAAAAACGAAGAAAAGAGGAGTATACAGGAGAGTTGTAAGAAAGGAGATAGGAAAGTGAAAGATGGAGAGGAGAACAGGAAAAGGCGACTGCCGATTTCCCCCGGTCGGGTCAGGCCGGAGGTGCCGTCTACAGAAAGCTGGGGCCAAAGTGGTGTGTTGCCTCCGCCGAGGGGCCTTAAGGGTCCAAACGCTCGGCATCGGCTCAACCACCAGGATCCCCTTTTCCCCGGACACGGCGATGCCACGCACGGCTAAGCGCGGATGCTCGGGTCCGTGGTGACGCATTGTTCACCATCATCCCCCTGCGGGGATGTCCCTGCGGATGCTCGGGTTAACCCCGTGGTGTCGCCACTCACCAACGTCTGCATGCTGCAGACGCCTCCCTGCGGGGAGGATTCTAAATACGAAAACTGAAGATCTGTGCGTCAGATGCAAAGATATTATAGGGTGGAAAATCTTCGCGGCAGCAGATACACTCAATGCACGACGACATTATTGCGCATCGGGTAGAGCTGCACCCGCCATAAACGCGTGCATGTTGATACCTTTTCAACGACGCCGACCTCTCCTTAGACCTCTGCCTGGTCTAAACAACGTGGCGCCAAAAGGGCGTGTGTACACGGTAAGTGCTTTCGTGTGACTCAGCTTACCGTGTAAACGCTGTTTCTGTATTGAAACATGAGCACGCAGTCTGAAAATGTGAGCAGAACTCGAGGCCAGAAGTACCAGAATGCAACGGCCTTTAAGAACACGCTTCACAACACCAGTGTACAGAAAAAACGGATTCTCAATACGAAAACTGAAAATCTGTGCGTCAGATGCAAAGATACTATAGGGTGGAAAATCTTCGCGGCAGCAGATACACTCACTGCACGACGACATTATTGCGCATCGGGTAGAGCTGCACCCACCACAAACGCGTGCATGTTGATCCCTTTCCGACGACGCCGACCTCTCCTTAGACCTCTGCCTGGTCTAAACAACGTGGCGCCAAAAGGGCGTGTGTACACGGTAAGCGTTTTCGGGTGACTTAGCTTACTGTGTAAACGCTGTTTCTGTATTGAAACATAAGCACGCAGTCTGAAAATGTGAGCAGAACTCGAGCCCAGAAGCACCAGAATGCAACGGCCTTTAAGAACACGCTTCACAACACCAGTGTACAGAAAAAACGGATTCTCAATACGAAAACTGAAAATCTGTGCGTCAGATGCAAAGATATTATAGGGTGGAAAATCTTCGCGGCAGCAGATACACTCAATGCACGACGACATTATTGCGCATCGGGTAGAGCTGCACCCGCCATAAACGCGTGCATGTTGATTCCTTTTCAACGACGCCGACCTCTCCTTAGACCTCTGCCTGGTCTAAACAACGTGGCGCCAAAAGGGCGTGTGTACACGGTAAGTGCTTTCGTGTGACTCAGCTTACCGTGTAAACGCTGTTTCTGTATTGAAACATGAGCACGCAGTCTGAAAATGTGAGCAGAACTCGAGGCCAGAAGCACCAGAATGCAACGGCCTTTAAGAACACGCTTCACAACACCAGTGTACAGAAAAAACGGATTCTCAATACGAAAACTGAAAATCTGTGCGTCAGATGCAAAGATACTATAGGGTGGAAAATCTTCGCGGCAGCAGATACACTCACTGCACGACGACATTATTGCGCATCGGGTAGAGCTGCACCCACCACAAACGCGTGCATGTTGATTCCTTTTCAGACGACGCCGACCTCTCCTTGGACCTCTGCCTGGTCTAAACAACGTGGCGCCAAAAGGGCGTGTGTACACGGTAAGCGTTTTCGGGTGACTCAGCTTACTGTGTAAACGCTGTTTCTGTATTGAAACATAAGCACGCAGTCTGAAAATGTGAGCAGAACTCGAGCCCAGAAGCACCAGAATGCAACGGCCTTTAAGAACACGCTTCACAACACCAGTGTACAGAAAAAACGGATTCTCAATATGAAAACTGAAAATCTGTGTGTCAGATGCAAAGATATTAGAGAGTGAAAAATCTTCGCGGCAGCAGATACACTCGCTTCACGACGAGGTTATTGCGCATCGGGTAGAGCTGCACCCACCACAAACGCGTGCATGTTGATTCCTTTTCAGACGACGCCGACCTCTCCTTGGACCTCTGCCTGGTCTAAACAACGTGGCGCCAAAAGGGCGTGTGTACACGGTAAGCGTTTTCGGGTGACTCAGCTTACTGTGTAAACGCTGTTTCTGTATTGAAACATAAGCACGCAGTCTGAAAATGTGAGCAGAACTCGAGCCCAGAAGCACCAGAATGCAACGGCCTTTAAGAACACGCTTCACAACACCAGTGTACAGAAAAAACGGATTCTCAATATGAAAACTGAAAATCTGTGTGTCAGATGCAAAGATATTATAGAGTGAAAAATCTTCGCGGCAGCAGATACACTCGCTTCACGACGAGGTTATTGCGCATCGGGTAGAGCTGCACCCGCCATAAACGCGTGCATGTTGATTCCTTTTCAACGACGCCGACCTCTCCTTAGACCTCTGCCTGGTCTAAACAACGTGGCGCCAAAAGGGCGTGTGTACACGGTAAGCGCTTTCGGGTGACTCAGCTTACTGTGTAAACGCTGTTTCTGTATCGAAACATAAGCACGCAGTCTGAAAATGTGAGCAGAACTCGAGGCCAGAAGCACCAGAATGCAACGGCCTTTAAGAACACGCTTCACAACACCAGTGTACAGAAAAAACGGATTCTCAATACGAAAACTGAAAATCTGTGCGTCAGATGCAAAGATACTATAGGGTGGAAAATCTTCGCGGCAGCAGATACACTCACTGCACGACGACATTATTGCGCATCGGGTAGAGCTGCACCCACCACAAACGCGTGCATGTTGATCCCTTTCCGACGACGCCGACCTCTCCTTAGACCTCTGCCTGGTCTAAACAACGTGGCGCCAAAAGGGCGTGTGTACACGGTAAGCGTTTTCGGGTGACTTAGCTTACTGTGTAAACGCTGTTTCTGTATTGAAACATAAGCACGCAGTCTGAAAATGTGAGCAGAACTCGAGCCCAGAAGCACCAGAATGCAACGGCCTTTAAGAACACGCTTCACAACACCAGTGTACAGAAAAAACGGATTCTCAATACGAAAACTGAAAATCTGTGCGTCAGATGCAAAGATATTATAGGGTGGAAAATCTTCGCGGCAGCAGATACACTCAATGCACGACGACATTATTGCGCATCGGGTAAAGCTGCACCCGCCATAAACGCGTGCATGTTGATTCCTTTTCAACGACGCCGACCTCTCCTTAGACCTCTGCCTGGTCTAAACAACGTGGCGCCAAAAGGGCGTGTGTACACGGTAAGTGCTTTCGTGTGACTCAGCTTACCGTGTAAACGCTGTTTCTGTATTGAAACATGAGCACGCAGTCTGAAAATGTGAGCAGAACTCGAGGCCAGAAGCACCAGAATGCAACGGCCTTTAAGAACACGCTTCACAACACCAGTGTACAGAAAAAACGGATTCTCAATACGAAAACTGAAAATCTGTGCGTCAGATGCAAAGATACTATAGGGTGGAAAATCTTCGCGGCAGCAGATACACTCACTGCACGACGACATTATTGCGCATCGGGTAGAGCTGCACCCACCACAAACGCGTGCATGTTGATTCCTTTTCAGACGACGCCGACCTCTCCTTGGACCTCTGCCTGGTCTAAACAACGTGGCGCCAAAAGGGCGTGTGTACACGGTAAGCGTTTTCGGGTGACTCAGCTTACTGTGTAAACGCTGTTTCTGTATTGAAACATAAGCACGCAGTCTGAAAATGTGAGCAGAACTCGAGCCCAGAAGCACCAGAATGCAACGGCCTTTAAGAACACGCTTCACAACACCAGTGTACAGAAAAAACGGATTCTCAATATGAAAACTGAAAATCTGTGTGTCAGATGCAAAGATATTATAGAGTGAAAAATCTTCGCGGCAGCAGATACACTCGCTTCACGACGAGGTTATTGCGCATCGGGTCGAGCTGCACCCGCCATAAACGCGTGCATGTTGATTCCTTTTCAACGACGCCGACCTCTCCTTAGACCTCTGCCTGGTCTAAACAACGTGGCGCCAAAAGGGCGTGTGTACACGGTAAGCGCTTTCGGGTGACTCAGCTTACTGTGTAAACGCTGTTTCTGTATCGAAACATAAGCACGCAGTCTGAAAATGTGAGCAGAACTCGAGGCCAGAAGCACCAGAATGCAACGGCCTTTAAGAACACGCTTCACAACACCAGTGTACAGAAAAAACGGATTCTCAATACGAAAACTGAAAATCTGTGCGTCAGATGCAAAGATACTATAGGGTGGAAAATCTTCGCGGCAGCAGATACACTCACTGCACGACGACATTATTGCGCATCGGGTAGAGCTGCACCCACCACAAACGCGTGCATGTTGATCCCTTTCCGACGACGCCGACCTCTCCTTAGACCTCTGCCTGGTCTAAACAACGTGGCGCCAAAAGGGCGTGTGTACACGGTAAGCGTTTTCGGTTGACTCAGCTTACTCTGTAAACGCTGTTTCTGTATTGAAACATGAGCACGCAGTCTGAAAATGTGAGCAGAACTCGAGGCCAGAAGCACCAGAATGCAACGGCCTTTAAGAACACGCTTCACAACACCAGTGTACAGAAAAAACGGATTCTCAATACGAAAACTGAAAATCTGTGCGTCAGATGCAAAGATATTGTAGAGTGGAAAATCTTCGCGGCAGCAGATACACTCAATGCACGACGACATTATTACGCATCAGGTAGAGCTGCACCCGCCATAAACGCGTGCATGTTGATTCCTTTTCAACGACGCCGACCTCTGCTTAGACCTCTGCCTGGTCTAAACAACGTGGCGCCAAAAGGGCGTGTGTACACGGTAAGTGCTTTCGTGTGACTCAGCTTACCGTGTAAACGCTGTTTCTGTATTAAAACATGAGCACGCAGTCTGAAAATGTGAGCAGAACTCGAGGCCAGAAGCACCAGAATGCAACGGCCTTTAAGAACACGCTTCACAACACCAGTGTACAGAAAAAACCGATTCTCAATACGAAAACTGAAAATCTGTGCGTCAGATGCAAAGATATTGTAGAGTGGAAAATCTTCGCGGCAGCAGATACACTCAATGCACGACGACATTATTGCGCATCGGGTAGAGCTGCACCCGCCATAAACGCGTGCATGTTGATTCCTTTTCAACGACGCCGACCTCTCCTTAGACCTCTGCCTGGTCTAAACAACGTGGCGCCAAAAGGGCGTGTGTACACGGTAAGTGTTTTCGGGTGACTCAGCTTACTGTGTAAACGCTGTTTCTGTATTGAAACATAAGCACGCAGTCTGAAAATGTGAGCAGAACTCGAGCCCAGAAGCACCAGAATACAACGGCCTTTAAGAACACGCTTCACAACACCAGTGTACAGAAAAAACGGATTCTCAATACGAAAACTGAAAATCTGTGCGTCAGATGCAAAGATATTATAGGGTGGAAAATCTTCGCGGCAGCAGATACACTCAATGCACGACGACATTATTGCGCATCGGGTAGAGCTGCACCCGCCATAAACGCGTGCATGTTGATTCCTTTTTAACGACGCCGACCTCTCCTTAGACCTCTGCCTGGTCTAAACAACGTGGCGCCAAAAGGGCGTGTGTACACGGTAAGTGCTTTCGTGTGACTCAGCTTACCGTGTAAACGCTGTTTCTGTATTGAAACATGAGCACGCAGTCTGAAAATGTGAGCAGAACTCGAGGCCAGAAGCACCAGAATGCAACGGCCTTTAAGAACACGCTTCACAACACCAGTGTACAGAAAAAACGGATTCTCAATACGAAAACTGAAAATCTGTGCGTCAGATGCAAAGATATTGTAGAGTGGAAAATCTTCGCGGCAGCAGATACACTCAATGCACGACGACATTATTGCGCATCGGGTAGAGCTGCACCCGCCATAAACGCGTGCATGTTGATTCCTTTTCAACGACGCCGACCTCTCCTTAGACCTCTGCCTGGTCTAAACAACGTGGCGCCAAAAGGGCGTGTGTACACGGTAAGTGCTTTCGTGTGACTAAGCTTACCGTGTAAATGCTGTTTCTGTATTGAAACATGAGCACGCAGTCTGAAAATGTGAGCAGAACTCGAGGCCAGAAGCACCAGAATGCAACGGCCTTTAAGAACACGCTTCACAACACCAGTGTACAGAAAAAACGGATTCTCAATACGAAAACTGAAAATCTGTGCGTCAGATGCAAAGATACTATAGGGTGGAAAATCTTCGCGGCAGCAGATACACTCACTGCACGACGACATTATTGCGCATCGGGTAGAGCTGCACCCACCACAAACGCGTGCATGTTGATCCCTTTCCGACGACGCCGACCTCTCCTTAGACCTCTGCCTGGTCTAAACAACGTGGCGCCAAAAGGGCGTGTGTACACGGTAAGCGTTTTCGGGTGACTCAGCCCTTAGCAAAAACTAATGCGTTTGGAATATACGGAGGTCGATTTAAAATGTATTTTAAACATATTTTGTATTCATGAATGCACTAAAAATATGTAGGAAATACGTTTCTGAAATTTGATGCTTGGTATTCGAAATATATTTTTAAAATGTGCCAAAAATACCTCACTTAAAGCATACTTCGAGCACTTTTCAAATACATGAAAAAATATGCATGCAGTTTTAGCATCTTGTCAGTGTATTAAAAGTGTATTTTCGGAAATATGAAATTAATTCACCGAAAGTATACTTCAATTCTAGAAAACGGGCAGCCCTTGTAAACGTATATGTATGCAGTTTTAGCATCTTGTCAATGTATTAAAAGTGAACTTTCGTAAATATGAAATTAATTCATCCGAAATATATTTCAATCCTAACAATCGGGCAGTCCTTTTAAACGTCTTTGCACACTTCTAGCTGCCATGAACAGTCGAGTGCTCGAAATCGTGTTTCGGGAAATGGCATTTGCGTGTCGTCAATGTATTTGAAGTGTACTTCCGTAAATACGTAATTAATTCGTCCAAAGAACACTGAAATTCTAGCAAATTGGCAGTCCGCATTAGCATATTTGCAGCGCACTACAAGCTGTCGTTGAACAATCTAATGCTCAAAATCGAGTTTCGGGACATCGCATTTTGGTGCTGGCCATCTATTTAAAGTGTACTTTCGTAAATACGCAATTAATCCGTCTGAAGTATATTTAAATTCTAACAAATGGTTTGTCCGCGTAAACATATTTGCATTACACTTCAAGCTACCGTGGAACAATCTAGGGCTCGAAATGACGTTTCAGCGAAGAGTCAAAACTTTCCCTTTCTTGTCATCCTTTCGTTTATGGTAACTTCTAGCAGGAAGGTGATCACCACTTATACCCCTGCTACACGGGCGCTTCGAATGCCTTCCAACCGAATGTCATCTAACGATGCTACATGTGTTCTGTCTAAGGGAGTGCTTGAAGATAATATTACGCCAATGAATATTAACCGCGTCAGCATGAAATTTCCCCGGGAGTGCGCCGATGAGGACGACTGCACTCATACTGTTGTTTACATCGCTTGTTTACATAACATAAAACGCAATCTGCGCTTTGGTTCTAATAAACAATCTGTTTTCTTTTTTACTGGTTGTACTCGTGATTGTTTACGCAGTGCTACAATGTGTGGGTAGCGATGATGCGATCGCACGCCTGAGAAAGCCGGGTTGTTGGCATCGCGCAGGACTGGCGCTTCTCGCTTCTTGTCCCGGCTTTCTCCGACGTGACCAGTACTTTTTTTTAAACTACTTTATCCAGAAGTATGTATGGCGACTGTTCGCTTTAACTGAAACGGCCTAACTTGTTATCCACAAGCTAGCGACGGCGACGACTGCTGCTGGCCGTAAAGCACGGCTCGGCAGTCTGGGTCACACCGGCGATTCCCGTTCATCGTACGCGTGCCCTGCGATGTAAGCAATAGTTGATTTCAGGTCACTGTTGCCAAAACTACACCTGGTGACCATTTGCATTCGCTAAAGCTTGTGATTCGCTCTTCACAACCGCCGAAATCACAGATCCAACCCTGCGAACTCGCTGGGCCTAGTCGTCGCGGAAGGGAACAGAGCCGTCGTCGATTGAAACTGATTTGGCAAGCGCTTATCGCTGGTGAGTGTTCAGGTATCCACAAGTAAAATATAGCCGTTCGTTTCGCTCATTTAGAACCGCGAGCATGCACACACCGCCGCCTCATCACCGTGCTCTCGCTCAGCCGCCGACAAGGCTGACCGTCCGCCGACCGGATTCGTCGGTGTCGTTGGCCTGAAAAACGTGTCCCTCTAGAATCATATTATAGTAAACTAGATATTTCACTATAATTACATGCTGTTGTTCAGCGTGATATATACTGTCGTTGTCGGACTAGTGTGACCGCCATCGTCGTCGTCGCTGTACACTGAAAACGAGCTGAGGCTTTCGAATGCGTTTCGAAAGTGTCGTGCAGCACCGCGGCAGTCCATCGAGTCCGAATGTCATTCCTATTCTCGAATGCCATTCCACTCAATGTCATTCGAACATTTCCGTGTGAGAACGTGATAGTATTATACCAGCAAAAGCGCCTTGGGTACTTCTGGGTCCGAATAAGCCAGCGGAAAGGACCCCGTGTGGCAGGGCAGACCGGCTCCCTTACACGCCCATGTATCTGTTGGTTGACAGTTCGACTCCTGACCTGTGCCTGACGCAAGTTTCAACTAGCAATTCCGTTCTCAATTAATCCCAGATTCGAACGCGACCAGTAGGGTACTTCTGCGATAATTTGGAAGCCCACAGTATTTCCGCAAAAAAGGTATCACCGTGCAAAATAGTGCGTCGCTTTCGCTGGGTATATATACGGCAAACCAAGTATAGCGCTTGTCGTAGGATTTGTTGTTTGCTGTGTCGCTGTCGTCTTGGTATGCTGTATGTAGGTATCTGCCGTTCGTATTCAATCACTTGACCTTATAATATCAGACTCCTGTTGATTAATGATAAATACCCGTGTACGATTTGTTCTCCAGTTGATGAATTAACCCGTGTCATTCCATGGAGCCGCCCAGTAGACTTTTTTTAAGCCCGAGTAAACACATTTTTAATGTATTAAATGTATATTTTTAGTATATTTCTAATGTATATTTTTATTATATTTTTAATGCATTATAAATATGCTAAGCGGGCAAAAATGTACTTTTCACGTATTTTTAAGAACGTTTAAAATATTATTCCTAGTATACTTAGAAAGCATTCGTATTGCAGTTTAAGCATAGGGACAAAAAAATGCGAAATAAATATGAAATTAATACAATACGTTTGAAATGCATTTTTAGCACATCCTCTTTTCGCTAAGGGAGCTTACTGTGTAAACGCTGTTTCTGTATTGAAACATAAGCACGCAGTCTGAAAATGTGAGCAGAACTCGAGCCCAGAAGCACCAGAATGCAACGGCCTTTAAGAACACGCTTCACAACACCAGTGTACAGAAAAAACGGATTCTCAATACGAAAACTGAAAATCTGTGCGTCAGATGCAAAGATATTATAGAGTGGAAAATCTTCGCGGCAGCAGATACACTCAATGCACGACGACATTATTGCGCATCGGGTAGAGCTGCACCCGCCATAAACGGGTGCATGTTGATTCCTTTTCAGACGACGCCGACCTCTCCTTAGACCTCTGCCTGGTCTAAACAACGTGGCGCCAAAAGGGCGTGTTTACACGGTATGCGCTTTCGGGTGACTCAGCTTACCGTGTAAATGCTTTTTCTGTATTGAAACATGAACACGCAGTCTGGAAATGTGAGTAGAACTCGAGACCAGAAGCACCAGAATGCAACGGCCTTTAAGAACACGCTTCACGACAACAGTGTACACAAAAAACGGATTCTCAATACGAAAACTGAAAATCTGTGCGTCAGATGCAAAGATATTATAGAGTGGAAAATCTTCGCGGCAGCAGATAGACTCAATGCACGACGACATTATTGCGCATCGGGTAGAGCTGCACCCGCCATAAACGCGTGCATGTTGATTCCTTTTCAGACGACGCCGACCTCTCCTTAGACCTCTGCCTGGTCTAAACAACGTGGCGCCAAAAGGGCGTGTGTACACGGTAAGTGCTTTCGTGTGACTCAGCTTACCGTGTAAACGCTGTTTCTGTATTGAAACATGAGCACGCAGTCTGAAAATGTGAGCAGAACTCGAGGCCAGAAGCACCAGAATGCAACGGCCTTTAAGAACACGCTTCACAACACCAGTGTACAGAAAAAACGGATTCTCAATACGAAAACTGAAAATCTGTGCGTCAGATGCAAAGATATTGTAGAGTGGAAAATCTTCGCGGCAGCAGATACACTCAATGCACGACGACATTATTGCGCATCGGGTAGAGCTGCACCCGCCATAAACGCGTGCATGTTGATTCCTTTTCAACGACGCCGACCTCTCCTTAGACCTCTGCCTGGTCTAAACAACGTGGCGCCAAAAGGGCGTGTGTACACGGTAAGTGCTTTCGTGTGACTCAGCTTACCGCGTAAACGCTGTTTCTGTATTGAAACATGAGCACGCAGTCTGAAAATGTGAGCAGAACTCGAGGCCAGAAGCACCAGAATGCAACGGCCTTTAAGAACACGCTTCACAACACCAGTGTACAGAAAAAACGGATTCTCAATACGAAAACTGAAAATCTGTGCGTCAGATGCAAAGATACTATAGGGTGGAAAATCTTCGCGGCAGCAGATACACTCACTGCACGACGACATTATTGCGCATCGGGTAGAGCTGCACCCACCACAAACGCGTGCATGTTGATCCCTTTCCGACGACGCCGACCTCTCCTTAGACCTCTCTCTGCCTGGTCTAAACAACGTGGCGCCAAAAGGGCGTGTGTACACGGTAAGCGTTTTCGGGTGACTCAGCTTACTGTGTAAACGCTGTTTCTGTATTGAAACATAAGCACGCAGTCTGAAAATGTGAGCAGAACTCGAGCCCAGAAGCACCAGAATGCAACGGCCTTTAAGAACACGCTTCACAACACCAGTGTACAGAAAAAACGGATTCTCAATACGAAAACTGAAAATCTGTGCGTCAGATGCAAAGATATTATAGAGTGGAAATTCTTCGCGGCAGCAGATACACTCAATGCACGACGACATTATTGCGCATCGGGTGGAGCTGCACCCGCCATAAACGGGTGCATGTTGATTCCTTTTCAGACGACGCCGACCTCTCCTTAGACCTCTGCCTGGTCTAAACAACGTGGCGCCAAAAGGGCGTGTTTACACGGTATGCGCTTTCGGGTGACTCAGCTTACCGTGTAAATGCTTTTTCTGTATTGAAACAAGAACACGCAGTCTGGAAATGTGAGTAGAACTCGAGACCAGAAGCACCAGAATGCAACGGCCTTTAAGAACACGCTTCACGACAACAGTGTACACAAAAAACGGATTCTCAATACGAAAACTGAAAATCTGTGCGTCAGATGCAAAGACATTATAGAGTGGAAAATCTTCGCGGCAGCGAATAGACTCAATGCACGACGACATTATTGCGCATCGGGTAGAGCTGCACCCGCCATAAACGCGTGCATGTTGATTCCTTTTCGGACGACGCCGACCTCTCCTTAGACCTCTGCCTGGTCTAAACAACTTGGCGCCAACAGGGCGTGTGTACACGGCAAGCGCTTTCGGGTGACTCAGCTTACTGTGTAAACGCTGTTTCTGTATTGAAACATGAGCACGCAGTCTGAAAATGTGAGCAGAACTCGAGGCCAGAAGCACCAGAATGCAACGGCCTTGAAGAACACGCTTCACAACACCAGCGTACAGAAAAAACGGATTCTCAATACGAAAACTGAAAATCTGTGCGTCAGATGCAAAGATATTATAGGGTGGAAAATCTTCGCGGCAGCAGATACACTCACTGCACAACGACATTATTGCGCATTGGGTAGAGCTGCACCCGCCATAAACGCGTGCATGTTGATTCCTTTTCAGACGACGCCGACCTCTCCTTAGACCTCTGCCTGGTCTAAACAACGTGGCGCCAAAAGGGCGTGTGTACACGGTAAGCGCTTTCGGGTGACTCAGCTTACCGTGTAAACGCTGTTTCTGTATTGAAACATGAGCACGCAGTCAGAAAATGTGAGCAGAACTCGAGGCCAGAAGCACCAGAATGCAACGGCCTTTAGGAACACGCTTCACAACACCAGTGCACAGAAAAAACGGATTCTCAATACGAAAACTGAAAATCTGTGCGTCAGATGCAAAGATATTATAGAGTGGAAAATCTTCGCGGCAGAAGATAGACTCAATGCACGACGACATTATTGCGCATCGGGAAGAGCTGCACCCGCCATAAACGCGTGCATGTTGATTCCTTTTCAGACGACGCCGACCTCTCCTTAGACCTCTGCCTGGTCTAAACAACGTGGCGCCAAAAGGGCGTGTGTACACGGTAAGCGCTTTCGGGTGACTCAGCTTACCGTGTAAACGCTGTTTCTGTATTGAAACATGAGCACGCAGTCTGAAAATGTGAGCAGAACTCGAGGCCAGAAGCACCAGAATGCAACGGCCTTTAAGAACACGCTTCACAACACCAGTGCACAGAAAAAACGGATTCTCAATACGAAAACTGAAAATCTGTGCGTCAGATGCAAAGATATTATAGAGTGGAAAATCTTCGCGGCAGCAGATACACTCAATGCACGACGACATTATTGCGCATCGGGTAGAGCTGCACCCGCCATAAACGCGTGCATGTTGATTCCTTTTCAGACGACGCCGACCTCTCCTTAGACCTCTGCCTGGTCGAAACAACGTGGCGCCAAAAGGGCGTGTGTACACGGTAAGCGCTTTCGGGTGACTCAGCTTACTGTGTAAACGCTGTTTCTGTATTGAAACATAAGCACGCAGTCTGAAAATGTGAGCAGAACTCGAGCCCAGAAGCACCAGAATGCAACGGCCTTTAAGAACACGCTTCACGACATCAGTGTACAGAAAAAACGGATTCTCAATATGAAAACTGAAAATCTGTGTGTCAGATGCAAAGATATTATAGAGTGGAAAATCTTCGCGGCAGCAGATACACTCGCTTCACGACGAGGTTATTGCGCATCGGGTAGAGCTGCACCCGCCAGAAACGCGTGCATGTTGATTCCTTTTCAGACGACGCCGACCTCTCCTTAGACCTCTGCCTGGTCTAAACAACGTGGAGCCAAAAGGGCGTGTTTACACGGTAAGCGCTTTCGGGTGACTCAGCTTACTGTGTAAACTCTGTTTCTGTATTGAAACATGAGCACGCAGTCTGGAAATGTGAGCAGAACTCGAGGCCAGAAACACCAGAATGCAACGGCCTTTAAGAACACGCTTCACAACACCAGTGTACAGAAAAAACGGATTCTCAATGCGAAAACTGAAAATCTGTGCGTCAGATGCAAAGATATTATAGAGTGGAAAATCTTCGCGGCAGCAGATACACTCAATGCACGACGACATTATTGCGCATCGGGTAGAGCTGCACCCGCCATAAACGCGTGCATGTTGATTCCTTTTCAGACGACGCCGGCATCTCCTTAGACCTCTGCCTGGTCTAAACAACGTGGCGCCAAAAGGGCGTGTTTACACGGTATGCGCTTTCGGGTGACTCAGCTTACCCGTGTAAATGCTTTTTCTGTATTGAAACATGAACACGCAGTCTGGAAATGTGAGTAGAACTCGAGACCAGAAGCACCAGAATGCTACGGCCTTTAAGAACACGCTTCACGACAACAGTGTACACAAAAAACGGATTCTCAATACGAAAACTGAAAATCTGTGCGTCAGATGCAAAGATATTATAGAGTGGAAAATCTTCGCGGCAGCAGATAGACTCAATACACGACGACATTATTGCGCATCGGGTAGAGCTGCACCCGCCATAAACGCGTGCATGTTGATTCCTTTTCAGACGACGCCGACCTCTCCTTAGACCTCTGCTTGGTCTAAACAACTTGGCGCCAACAGGGCGTGTGTACACGGCAAGCGCTTTCGGGTGACTCAGCTTACTGTGTAAACGCTGTTTCTGTATTGAAACATGAGCACGCAGTCTGAAAATGTGAGCAGAACTCGAGGCCAGAAGCACCAGAATGCAACGGCCTTGAAGAACACGCTTCACAACACCAGCGTACAGAAAAAACGGATTCTCAATACGAAAACTGAAAATCTGTGCGTCAGATGCAAAGATATTATATGGTGGAAAATCTTTGCGGCAGCAGATACACTCACTGCACAACGACATTATTGCGCATCGGGTAGAGCTGCACCCGCCATAAACGCGTGCATGTTGATTCCTTTTCAGACGACGCCGACCTCTCCTTAGACCTCTGCCTGGCCTAAACAACGTGGCGCCAAAAGGGCGTGTGTACACGGTAAGCGCTTTCGGGTGACTGAGCTTACCGTGTAAACGCTGTTTCTGTATTGAAACATGAGCACGCAGTCTGAAAATGTGAGCAGAACTCGAGGCCAGAAGCACCAGAATGCAACGGCCTTTAAGAACACGCTTCACAACACCAGTGCACAGAAAAAACGGATTCTCAATACGAAAACTGAAAATCTGTGCGTCAGATGCAAAGATATTATAGAGTGGAAAATCTTCGCGGCAGCAGATACACTCAATGCACGACGACATTATTGCGCATCGGGTAGAGCTGCACCCGCCATAAACGCGTGCATGTTGATTCCTTTTCAGACGACGCCGACCTCTCCTTAGACCTCTGCCTGGTCGAAACAACGTGGCGCCAACAGGGCGTGTGTACACGGTAAGCGCTTTCGGGTGACTCAGCTTACTGTGTAAACTCTGTTTCTGTATTGAAACATGAGCACGCAGTCTGGAAATGTGAGCAGAACTCGAGGCCAGAAGCACCAGAATGCAACGGCCTTTAAGAACACGCTTCACAACACCAGTGTACAGAAAAAACGGATTCTCAATGCGAAAACTGAAAATCTGTGCGTCAGATGCAAAGATATTAGAGTGGAAAATCTTCGCGGCAGCAGATACACTCAATGCACGACGACATTATTGCGCATCGGGTAGAGCTGCACCCGCCATAAACGCGTGCATGTTGATTCCTTTTCAGACGACGCCGGCCTCTCCTTAGACCTCTGCCTGGTCTAAACAACGTGGCGCCAAAAGGGCGTGTTTACACGGTATGCGCTTTCGGGTGACTCAGCTTACCGCGTAAATGCTTTTTTTGTATTGAAACATGAACACGCAGTCTGGAAATGTGAGTAGAACTCGAGACCAGAAGCACCAGAATGCAACGGCCTTTAAGAACACGCTTCACGACAACAGTGTACACAAAAAACGGATTCTCAATACGAAAACTGAAAATCTGTGCGTCAGATGCAAAGATATTATAGAGTGGAAAATCTTCGCGGCAGCAGATAGACTCAATGCACGACGACATTATTGCGCATCGGGTAGAGCTGCACCCGAGATAAACGCGTGCATGTTGATTCCTTTTCAACGACGCCGACCTCTCCTTAGACCTCTGCCTGGTCTAAACAACTTGGCGCCAACAGGGCGTGTGTACACGGTAAGCGCTTTCGGGTGACTCAGCTTACTGTGTAAACGCTCTTTCTGTATTGAAACATGAGCACGCAGTCTGAAAATGTGAGTAGAACTGGAGGCCAGAAGCACGAGAATGCAACGGCCTTTACGAACACGCTTCACGACAACAGTGTACACAAAAAACGGATTCTCAATGCGAAAACTGAAAATCTGTGCGTCAGATGCAAAGATATTATAGAGTGGAAAATCTTCGCGGCAGCAGATACACTCAATGCACGACGACATTATTGCGCATCGGGTAGAGCTGCACCCGCCATAAACGCGTGCATGTTGATTCCTTTTCAGACGACGCCGGCCTCTCCTTAGACCTCTGCCTGGTCTAAACAACGTGGCGCCAAAAGGGCGTGTTTACACGGTATGCGCTTTCGGGTGACTCAGCTTACCGTGTAAATGCTTTTTTTGTATTGAAACATGAACACGCAGTCTGGAAATGTGAGTAGAACTCGAGACCAGAAGCACCAGAATGCAACGGCCTTTAAGAACACGCTTCACGACAACAGTGTACACAAAAAACGGATTCTCAATACGAAAACTGAAAATCTGTGCGTCAGATGCAAAGATATTATAGAGTGGAAAATCTTCGCGGCAGCAGATAGACTCAATGCACGACGACATTATTGCGCATCGGGTAGAGCTGCACCCGAGATAAACGCGTGCATGTTGATTCCTTTTCAACGACGCCGACCTCTCCTTAGACCTCTGCCTGGTCTAAACAACTTGGCGCCAACAGGGCGTGTGTACACGGTAAGCGCTTTCGGGTGACTCAGCTTACTGTGTAAACGCTCTTTCTGTATTGAAACATGAGCACGCAGTCTGAAAATGTGAGTAGAACTGGAGGCCAGAAGCACGAGAATACAACGGCCTTTACGAACACGCTTCACAACACCAGTGTACAGAAAAAACGGATTCTCAATACGAAAACTGAAAATCTGTGCGTCAGATGCAAAGATATTATAGAGTGGAAAATCTTCGCGGCAGCAGATACACTCACTGCACGACGACATTATTGCGCATCGGGTAGAGCTGCACCCGCCAGAAACGCGTGCATGTTGATTCCTTTTCAGACGACGCCGACCTCTCCTTAGACCTCTGCCTGGTCTAAACAACGTGGCGCCAAAAGGGCGTGTTTACACGGTAAGCGCTTTCGGGTGACTCAGCTTACCGTGTAAACGCTGTTTCTGTATTGAAAGATGAGCACGCATTCTGAAAATGTGAGCAGAACTCGAGGCCAGAAGCACCAGAATGCAACGGCCTTTAAGAACACGCTTCACAACACCAGTGTACAGAAAAAACGGATTCTCAATATGAAAACTGAAAATCTGTGTGTCAGATGCAAAGATATTATAGAGTGGAAAATCTTCGCGGCAGCAGATACACTCGCTTCACGACGAGGTTATTGCGCATCGGGTAGAGCTGCACCCGCCATAAACGCGTGCATGTTGATTCCTTTTCAAAGACGCCGACCTCTCCTTAGACCTCTGCCTGGTCTAAACAACGTGGCGCCAAAAGGGCGTGTTTACACGGTATGCGCTTTCGGGTGACTCAGCTTACCGTGTAAATGCTTTTTTTGTATTGAAACATGAACACGCAGTCTGGAAATGTGAGTAGAACTCGAGACCAGAAGCACCAGAATGCAACGGCCTTTAAGAACACGCTTCACGACAACAGTGTACACAAAAAACGGATTCTCAATGCGAAAACTGAAAATCTGTGCGTCAGATGCAAAGATATTATAGAGTGGAAAATCTTCGCGGCAGCAGATACACTCAATGCACGACGACATTATTGCGCATCGGGTAGAGCTGCACCCGCCATAAACGCGTGCATGTTGATTCCTTTTCAGACGACGCCGGCCTCTCCTTAGACCTCTGCCTGGTCTAAACAACGTGGCGCCAAAAGGGCGTGTTTACACGGTATGCGCTTTCGGGTGACTCAGCTTACCGTGTAAATGCTTTTTTTGTATTGAAACATGAACACGCAGTCTGGAAATGTGAGTAGAACTCGAGACCAGAAGCACCAGAATGCAACGGCCTTTAAGAACACGCTTCACGACAACAGTGTACACAAAAAACGGATTCTCAATACGAAAACTGAAAATCTGTGCGTCAGATGCAAAGATATTATAGAGTGGAAAATCTTCGCGGCAGCAGATAGACTCAATGCACGACGACATTATTGCGCATCGGGTAGAGCTGCACCCGAGATAAACGCGTGCATGTTGATTCCTTTTCAACGACGCCGACCTCTCCTTAGACCTCTGCCTGGTCTAAACAACTTGGCGCCAACAGGGCGTGTGTACACGGTAAGCGCTTTCGGGTGACTCAGCTTACTGTGTAAACGCTCTTTCTGTATTGAAACATGAGCACGCAGTCTGAAAATGTGAGTAGAACTGGAGGCCAGAAGCACGAGAATGCAACGGCCTTTACGAACACGCTTCACAACACCAGTGTACAGAAAAAACGGATTCTCAATACGAAAACTGAAAATCTGTGCGTCAGATGCAAAGATATTATAGAGTGGAAAATCTTCGCGGCAGCAGATACACTCACTGCACGACGACATTATTGCGCATCGGGTAGAGCTGCACCCGCCAGAAACGCGTGCATGTTGATTCCTTTTCAGACGACGCCGACCTCTCCTTAGACCTCTGCCTGGTCTAAACAACGTGGCGCCAAAAGGGCGTGTTTACACGGTAAGCGCTTTCGGGTGACTCAGCTTACCGTGTAAACGCTGTTTCTGTATTGAAAGATGAGCACGCATTCTGAAAATGTGAGCAGAACTCGAGGCCAGAAGCACCAGAATGCAACGGCCTTTAAGAACACGCTTCACAACACCAGTGTACAGAAAAAACGGATTCTCAATATGAAAACTGAAAATCTGTGTGTCAGATGCAAAGATATTATAGAGTGGAAAATCTTCGCGGCAGCAGATACACTCGCTTCACGACGAGGTTATTGCGCATCGGGTAGAGCTGCACCCGCCATAAACGCGTGCATGTTGATTCCTTTTCAACGACGCCGACCTCTCCTTAGACCTCTGCCTGGTCTAAACAACGTGGCGCCAAAAGGGCGTGTTTACACGGTATGCGCTTTCGGGTGACTCAGCTTACCGTGTAAATGCTTTTTTTGTATTGAAACATGAACACGCAGTCTGGAAATGTGAGTAGAACTCGAGACCAGAAGCACCAGAATGCAACGGCCTTTAAGAACACGCTTCACGACAACAGTGTACACAAAAAACGGATTCTCAATGCGAAAACTGAAAATCTGTGCGTCAGATGCAAAGATATTATAGAGTGGAAAATCTTCGCGGCAGCAGATACACTCAATGCACGACGACATTATTGCGCATCGGGTAGAGCTGCACCCGCCATAAACGCGTGCATGTTGATTCCTTTTCAGACGACGCCGGCCTCTCCTTAGACCTCTGCCTGGTCTAAACAACGTGGCGCCAAAAGGGCGTGTTTACACGGTATGCGCTTTCGGGTGACTCAGCTTACCGTGTAAATGCTTTTTTTGTATTGAAACATGAACACGCAGTCTGGAAATGTGAGTAGAACTCGAGACCAGAAGCACCAGAATGCAACGGCCTTTAAGAACACGCTTCACGACAACAGTGTACACAAAAAACGGATTCTCAATACGAAAACTGAAAATCTGTGCGTCAGATGCAAAGATATTATAGAGTGGAAAATCTTCGCGGCAGCAGATAGACTCAATGCACGACGACATTATTGCGCATCGGGTAGAGCTGCACCCGAGATAAACGCGTGCATGTTGATTCCTTTTCAACGACGCCGACCTCTCCTTAGACCTCTGCCTGGCCTAAACAACTTGGCGCCAACAGGGCGTGTGTACACGGTAAGCGCTTTCGGGTGACTCAGCTTACTGTGTAAACGCTCTTTCTGTATTGAAACATGAGCACGCAGTCTGAAAATGTGAGTAGAACTGGAGGCCAGAAGCACGAGAATGCAACGGCCTTTACGAACACGCTTCACAACACCAGTGTACAGAAAAAACGGATTCTCAATACGAAAACTGAAAATCTGTGCGTCAGATGCAAAGATATTATAGAGTGGAAAATCTTCGCGGCAGCAGATACACTCACTGCACGACGACATTATTGCGCATCGGGTAGAGCTGCACCCGCCAGAAACGCGTGCATGTTGATTCCTTTTCAGACGACGCCGACCTCTCCTTAGACCTCTGCCTGGTCTAAACAACGTGGCGCCAAAAGGGCGTGTTTACACGGTAAGCGCTTTCGGGTGACTCAGCTTACCGTGTAAACGCTGTTTCTGTATTGAAAGATGAGCACGCATTCTGAAAATGTGAGCAGAACTCGAGGCCAGAAGCACCAGAATGCAACGGCCTTTAAGAACACGCTTCACAACACCAGTGTACAGAAAAAACGGATTCTCAATATGAAAACTGAAAATCTGTGTGTCAGATGCAAAGATATTATAGAGTGGAAAATCTTCGCGGCAGCAGATACACTCGCTTCACGACGAGGTTATTGCGCATCGGGTAGAGCTGCACCCGCCATAAACGCGTGCATGTTGATTCCTTTTCAACGACGCCGACCTCTCCTTAGACCTCTGCCTGGTCTAAACAACGTGGCGCCAAAAGGGCGTGTTTACACGGTATGCGCTTTCGGGTGACTCAGCTTACCGTGTAAATGCTTTTTTTGTATTGAAACATGAACACGCAGTCTGGAAATGTGAGTAGAACTCGAGACCAGAAGCACCAGAATGCAACGGCCTTTAAGAACACGCTTCACGACAACAGTGTACACAAAAAACGGATTCTCAATACCAAAACTGAAAATCTGTGCGTCAGATGCAAAGATATTATAGAGTGGAAAATCTTCGCGGCAGCAGATAGACTCAATGCACGACGACATTATTGCGCATCGGGTAGAGCTGCACCCGAGATAAACGCGTGCATGTTGATTCCTTTTCAACGACGCCGACCTCTCCTTAGACCTCTGCCTGGTCTAAACAACTTGGCGCCAACAGGGCGTGTGTACACGGTAAGCGCTTTCGGGTGACTCAGCTTACTGTGTAAACGCTCTTTCTGTATTGAAACATGAGCACGCAGTCTGAAAATGTGAGCAGAACTCGAGCCCAGAAGCACCAGAATGGAACGGCCTTTAAGAACACGCTTCACAACACCAGTGTACAGAAAAAACGGATTCTCAATATGAAAACTGAAAATCTGTGTGTCAGATGCAAAGATATTATAGAGTGGAAAATCTTCGCGGCAGCAGATACACTCGCTTCACGACGAGGTTATTGCGCATCGGGTAGAGCTGCACCCGCCATAAACGCGTGCATGTTGATTCCTTTTCAACGACGCCGACCTCTCCTTAGACCTCTGCCTGGTCTAAACAATGTGGCGCCAAAAGGGCGTGTTTACACGGTAAGCGCTTTCGGGTGACTCAGCTTACCGTGTAAACGTTGTTTCTGTATTGAAAGATGAGCACGCAGTCTGAAAATGTGAGCAGAACTCGAGCCCAGAAGCACCAGAATGCAACGGGCTTTAAGAACACGCTTCACGACATCAGTGTAAACAAAAAGCGGATTCTCAATACGAAAACTGAAAATCTGTGCGTCAGATGCAAAGATATTATAGAGTGGAAAATCTTCGCGGCAGCAGATACACTGAATGCACGACGACGTGATTGCGCATCGGGTAGAGCTGCACCCGCCATAAACGCGTGCATGTTGATTCCTTTTCAGACGACGCCGACCTCTCCTTAGACCTCTGCCTGGTCTAAACAACGCGGCGCCAAAAGGACGTGTTTACACGGTAAGCGCTTTCGGATGACTCAGTTTACCGTGTAAGTGCTTTTTCTGTATTGATACGTGAGCAGGCAGTCTGGAAATATGAGTAGAACTCGAGATCAGAAGCACCAGAATGCAACGGCCTTTAAGAACACGCTTCACAACACCAGTGTACAGAAAAAACGGATTCTCAATACGAAAACTGAAAATCTGTGCGTCAGATGCAAAGATATTATAGAGTGGAAAATCTTCGCGGCAGCAGATACACGCTTTGCACGACGACGTGATTGCGCATCGGGTAGAGATGCACCCGCCATAAACGCATGCATGTTGATTCCTTTTCAGACGACGCCGACCACTCCTTAAACCTCTGCCTGGTCTAAACAACGTGGCGCTAAAAGGGCGTGTTTCGATGAGCGAAGCCGCGCACTTTAGCTTCTGAACAGGCTAAGATAGCTTGTGGTCAGCGCTTCCCCGTCGTCTTTATTGTCACGATTAGAGACGCCTAGCATACCTCGGAAAGTGGCACGCTTTGCCGATCAGCCTAGTAACACGTATACATGCACTGATGATGTAGACCGCAAGGGGTCTATTGACACAACCCTGCCAACAAAAGGGGTTAGCGCGAGGGAGAAGCGTAACCGGCCACCATTTTTATCTTTTTTCGAAAAATAGAGTGGAATTCAGGTTACGTGTACTCGAGACAGCTCACACCAGCTTTCGCGATTTTTTGTAAAGGGCAGTAGCCGAAAGGGTACAATGATGCTTTCCGCAGTCCTTTTTGCAGCCACGCACAACGTTGGCCACGCACTGCGTCTACATGATGCCACCAGGTAATTTTTCTCGGAGACCTTCGTAACATCCAGAAATGCGCCAGAAAAAGGGCCTACAAGGGGCGCTCACTCAGTTCATAACGCCTGAAACCGGTGAGTCGGCGATACCGTTGTCTCATTTTCATTAATTGCATGCGTCATTTCCGGTCTGGAAAGTTAGTTGTCCACCACACCGCCAGGGGACTGCGCTCTCTGCTACAGAGGTTTTTGAACGCTTGTAACTAAAACACTAGACGGTTCATAGCCCCAATATTAAAATTAGCGTTAATAACATGGACAACATATCAAGCGCAAAATCAGTGTAAGTAAAATTTCGGTCAAGTAGGCCTTTAAGCATTTCATGTATTTAGTGATCGAAATTTACTCCGATATTTGCCCAGTTTACCCTGGCCCTGAGAGCAAGTGCTCTAAAGGCGAGATTACTCCGTTTTACTCCCATATACGCTTATTAGTGCTTGGGCTGAGGGTCGCCGTTTCTTTGGTGACTATCTATGACTGCTTAGTACAAGTTCGGCTCTTCGCAAACATGGAACACCGCCACACAGAACCACAGAATTCTTTTTGACCTACCCCTTCAGCACTTATACGTGCATGTTAAAGACATAAGGCTAAACAGCATACAAAATAATTATAACTATAGATAGTTTTCACATCAATTCATGGGCGCCACCTTTGGGTGCAGCACTCTAGGCAGGAAACGACCCTTAGTCCCCGTGCCGTGGGTAGTGGCCTCTTCATATCAGCCCTGTACCCTGTCTCCAAACTTCCCCATTCACTGATATTCACCTGTCCGAACCACCATTTCGAACAATGACGAACACATACGCCACAGCACAGTGGACAAAGGGACCTCCTCTCCTTTCCTGCCTAGCCTCTGCTGCATTGTCATAAAAAAATAACAAGCTGGCGATTAGCGGATTAAGGCCGATTCACAAGACCGCGCGTTCGCCCGGGCATCACGTGTTCATGCGTCACCACATTGAGAGAGACTGTCGGCCCGCGGACTGGTCAAGCAAGGAAGCTCTGGTGCCTCTCCCCCCGCGGGAATTAGCGGCGGCCCGCGAAGAGTCGTGCACTTGCTGTAGCAAATGGGCTAGCAAGACGGCCCAGGACCTCCTTGCAGTTCAATAAAGTTTTTCTTTCAATCGCACAATCATGTGTCGGAAGAAAAAACCAGTTCGACCAGCTTTGCCAAACGCTGTAAAATAAACTGGCAACTGTGGTACACCCAGCGCGTCGTCTGCTCTTTTCATCCGTCGCATCCGCTTGACGTCATTGGATAGCAGGCCAGTTTTGTCCTGTATTTACCGGCGTGTGAACAAGTAATGCGCGGGGGGGGGGGGGGGGGGGGGGGGGGGGGGCGTCTTGTGAATCGGCCTTTAAGAGTACCGCCAGGCTTTCGCTGTGCTTTATGGACCCAAAAATGGCGTATGCTGTGACGTCGATGCAAACTATGTGTATTCGGATATAACTTAACATGCCGAAACTTCAGCGAATTGGAGCGCCGCGGTGGCTAAGTAGTTGCGGCTTTCGGCCGCTGACCAGAAAGACGCGGGTTCGATCCCTTTTATTGTAAACTCTCAAGAAATGAAATAAACACAAAAATTGTAGAGGAAGCCCGCACCCAACTAGAGGTTATCGCAGGCGATCCAATTAAACATAAAATAAAAGGGGCCAAAGCCCAAGAGAAAATTTAAGAAAAAGCAATTACAAGAGAAAAAAAAAGGCACAAATGATGGTCGGGGAAAAGTGATTTTTAAGACAAGTCGTCCCTGAAGGATTACGAAGGACGAAATGAACATGAAACAGGGATGGGTCCAGCGTGCCTAGTTTCTTTTGATAGGCTCGCAGGCGGCCAGGAGGAGGGAAGGTGCGGGGATATGTAGGAAGGAAGGAGAGACAGGAAAAGAAAGCGAGGAGAAAAAAACGAACAAACAGGAGATACCGGGCTTAAAGGGAGACTGAAGCACTTTTTTTGGAAATCAGGCTGGCAGCGGCGTCTTATAGTTTTTATGCTGTATGCTGGAATATCGCATCCAAATACGGCAAAAACAAGCGCGAATCGCCTTTTTTACCAGAAATATTCGGCCTGTGGCGCGGGGCACACCGAGCGGCGCGCCGCCGTCCGTGATTGGACAAGAGAGGTCGTGACAACATTTTGAGGACTGGAGAAGCTGCCGATGCGGATCCGGCGCTGCGTTGAGTGCAGATCGCAACTTTCCGTGGTGTTGTAAAAGCGAATATGACGACTATTTTTTTACTGATCTCCGAAGAAAAGTATACTACAGTTTGTTCATTCCACGTATCACCTGAAACCAAAAAAAGGCACAAGCAAAAAATTCTACTCCTAGCACAAGCATACGCCGCGTGAAAGACGCGTATGCAGACCATGCGTAAAAGGTGCCAGCACAGCCTCGGCTCGTATTCTCGGAAAGGAAGGGGTGCGAACAATACTCAAGTCAGTTACCACCACCGGACGCCTCCTGGCTCGCCCGAAAGAGCGCAATCCTAAAGAAAAGGGCCAAAGCGCAGCTTAGCAAAAATCCTGTTCTCAGTACCCGGCGTTGTAGGTTGAGGCAAGAAAGTATTTCAAGGAAACGACGAAGCAGCACAAAGTTGATGTCAAAATGAGCGAAGCGCAGTGGCCAAGCACTGCGAGGCATGTGAAAACAGGATAGTGACGCAGTCATTGTGCGCTCGAAACCAAGCCAAATACGCGCACAAGGCTGCTGTTTCACTCGTGGCGCGTTCAGAAGATGCCAGAAAATATTAATCGCTCCTCGGAAACGTTCGCCCTTCCTAGATTTGCAGTTTAGATTCAGTGAAGTTGTGGCCAAGTATATGTGTGTTTAAAAGCCAAGCTAGCTGCAACTCGCCCGCTACTACAACTTGATGAAGATACCGAATAAGGTTGCGAAACATGGTGTTTTTTTGCAAAAACTTGGTTGGCATTCATTTCTCTCTTTAATTTGCATCCCAAATCAGAACGTCGAACGTTTCATTTTAACCGCTTAGCTACGATTAAACGAGATGCAGCATATGAAGAGCTTCGATGCTTGCTTTGCTTTATTGTACCTTGCTTGCTTGCTTGGACACGTCGAACCGAGTATAAAATCACTAACCGAGCCTTGCTGAGCACGCCTCAGGTGGTCTGGCCATCACCTAAGCTGAGGAGAGCGACATACGCTTGAGCCTCTATAAGGTTTCTGCAGGTCCTAAGGGAGCATGTTTCTACTTATAGAAGAAGCGCTTCTTCGGAATGGTGACACGCTTCTCATGCGTGAGAAAATCGAAGGAACTGTGTCATGGTTCAGCCGCGCCTTTACGACAGAAATCCCCAGAGATCACATTAGGGACAAGCCCTGCATGTAGCCGAACTTGCAAAAGTGCTTCGAGCAGAGTACGCTTGCGTTAGTCGGCTTGAATTCTTCGTCACAGCAGCGAGCGCTTGCACCGTGAGCTTATGGCGGAAAACAGTGGAAGACGACACAGTCGCGGCCGTGGTTGTTCGTGGATACGAACGCAGAGTAGTACTTCGTGTTGAACATGACTCTCAAGGTCGACTAACAGGCTTCGTACGTCACAACGCACGCAGTACGAGGAACAACGCATGCAGCACGAGAAACAACGCGCGCTGAAAGCTCACTCGGGTGCGCCGAAGTATCCTCGGCTCCTCAACTTGACGTCACGTTGGCCGACATGGACGAGGTTTCCCTCCCCGCTGTCCTCCTCACCTGCGCTCGCGTGGGGCGCGGGAGATTTAAACATCACGCTTTCAATTGGTGATTGCGGCACTGTTTTAGACAAAATCGAAAAAATAATTTCACAGGCGTGATCAGCAATGACACTACTTCAAAACCATAAAAAATTGGCTGATTCGAAAACCGCCTCAGTATCCCTTTAAGAAAGCAGAAGGGGTACATGAAAAAGGGGAAATAGAAAAGAGGATCAAATAAATGACAAAAGGCAGGTAAAAAAAACAAAGAAGTAGAACGAGCGAAATTCATAAAAAAACAATTAAAACATGAAAAATATAACAGCTAGAGGAAAGAAAGGGAATGGCAAGAAAAAAATTAAAAATAAACGTGAAAAAAATGAAAAGCAAACAAAACAAAGACTGCGTGTGCACGCAAAGCCAGCAGATATCAAGGTCCATATACCATCCACATGCCCGTGAGGCAGGGGCAGGGCCACGGCCCACCAATATTGGCCATATGGTGCCCCCGACAACATGAGACATGGGGAGGCGCAGAAATGGCAGGGAGGTCTACGAGCCATCCGGGCGGGAATTAAGACGAGAGACAGGTGAAAGAAGGGAAGAAACGCGAACAGCAACGCACGAGACCGAGGGGAACCTAGTAAAGAGGGGAAGTCATGAGGGGAAAGAAAGTGCGGATAGCCGAGAAGCCGTGCTGCTATGTGTGCGGTGAGAGGGGAGGCACGCAGGTAATGGAGAACATCCCCCCCAGCTGCCCCGCATGGACAAGAAGGCGAAGGAAGGAGGGCAAAACGATGGAAGTACGAGGGAAAACGACCGCGGCCAGTTAGGAGAGGGACAAGAGACCGGGGTGGAGGGAAAGAGAGCGGGAGACGGTTAATAGAGGGAACAAAAACAGCCAGGAGGGTGTCCGAATGTTCCGCGGTCCAGGTGTCCGACCAAAGCCTGAGTACGCTGGTACGCATGCGGGTGCGCACTGACAAGGGTGACAGCCACGATGAGCGGGGACATGATAGAGGAAGACAGGACGCTGAAGAGAAATTGCAGCAAGAGTGCGCTTGATGTCTCGGACGCGTAAGTCGTTCGTAGAAAAATCACCCCCAACCAACTACCGCTAAAGACCTTCGCCGTTTCATCGGCATGCTGAACTTTTACAGGCGTTTCTCGCCACACGCAGCCGACTACCAGGCTCCCCTCCATGATGCCTTGACTGGTCTACGAGGAAACCAACCTGCCACGTGGACACCGGCTTTAACGCAACTTTTCGAAGAATGCAAAGCTGCTCTCTGCACCGCCACGCTTCTCTCCCATCCCGTGCCAGACGCTCCCTTGGGGCTCTTCACGGACGCCTCTAACTTCGCTGTCGGCGCCGCCCTTATGCAACGCGTAGACAACACCTGGCACCTCTTGGCGTTATTCTCCAAGAAACTCGCAGCTCGGAAAACGAACCCTTCTGCGGTCAGTCCCACAAACGAAACCACGACCCCCGGCCCGTGGAGTTCGCCAGCTTACTAAAGACAACTTCTGGCGATATACGAAGCAGTTCAACACTTTCGCAACATTCTCGAAGCACAGCACTGCACTATCTACACCAGCCATAAACCTCTGACCTACACTTCTCTCAACGCCGCGACAAACTCCCGCCGGTCCAGCAGAACCAGCTCTCGTTCATTGCCCAGTTTACCACCGACATCCAACATGTCAGCGGGAAGGACAACGTGGTCGCCGACGCACCTTCACGTGTGGCAGCCATCAACTCTTCACAGATAACAGCTGACGTCCTCGCCGAGGCTCAGACTACAGATGTCGAACTGCAAGAACTTCTTAAGGGCGGCTCTTCACTACAGCTCCAACAAGTCCCCACACCTGGATCGACAACGACTATATACTGCGACATGTCAACAGCACGAAGCAGGCCTTACGTACGCCTTTCCCATCGCCGTGGCCTCTTCAACCAGCTGCATAATCTCAGCCATCCAGGCATACGCGCCTCTACACACCTCGTGGCCGACCGCTATGTCTGGCCCTCCATGCAACGGGTTGTCGCCCCTGGGCGCTCTCCTTCATTCAATGCCAGCGCGCCAAAGTCACCAGGCATGTCATTTCCCCGCTCGGAGAATTCCACAAGCCCTCTGGCCGATTTCAACACGTCCACCTTGATATCATAGGGCCCCTGCCTCACCGCCATCGATCGGTAAACTCGATGGCCTGAGGCATGGCCCCTCGAAGTAATCACCGAGGAAGACGTCGCCTCGGCCTTCTTCGCTGGCTGGATTTCTCGCTTCGGGCCCCCTCGCCGCGTCACCACCGACCAAGCCCGACAGTTCGAATCGCACCTTTTCAGGCTCCTCAGGCTGACCATCGGGTTCGAGCGCTCAAGGACCACCAGCTACCTCCCCTGCGCCAACGGGATGATCGAGCGTTTCCACCGACAGTTCAAAGCAGCCATCATGTGCCACCCGGACTCAACTTGGCTCGAAGCCATGCCAGCCGTCGCCCTAGGTCTTCGCGCCATCTTCAAGCCAGACATTCAGGCTACACCCGCAGAGCTCGTCTACGGGGAACCACTCCGTCTCCCAGGCGAATTTCTTGCTGCACCTCCATCCACCACCGTGACGTCAGATCCCACCGATTTCGTCGCCCGGCTGCGATGCACCATCACTGCCCTCCGCCCGTCACCCGCAGCTCACCACTGTAAGACTGCCCCTTTCGTCTTGAAGGATCTGGCAACGTGCACGCGCACTTTTCTCCGCGACGACACCGTCCGCAGGCCTTTCCAGCCACCTTACAGAGGACCCTATCCAGTCCTCCGTCGCAACGACAAAACCTTCACAATGCGCTTTAACGGGAACGCCGTCCGCGTGTCTGTCGACCGGCTGACGCCAGCCTACATCGATTGCGCCGAACCAGGAAATACCAGTGCACCCACAGGAGTTCATCCACGACCGCCGACGTCGCAGAGATTGTGTGCTCTTGACCGGCCATGAGCGCAGTTGATGATGATGATGTCCTGAGCGCAGTTGCGCCCCAGCCGTTGTCAAACAGTTACAGTCCAGAAGACACCAGGGGCGTTGTGAAATGAACATTTATTTTGCTCTATATACACAAAAACAGAACTTGCGATGCCATTTGGCACATCACTAAACTCATTCCGCGATTCTTGTGCGTCTATTTTCACGGCATCACGGCAGTGGTTTTTGGTTGGCTGGTTTATGGGGTTTAACGTCCCAAAGCGACTAAGGCTATGAGAGACGCCGTAGTGGAGGGCTCCGGAAATTTCGACCACCTGGGGTTCTTTAACCTGCACTGACATCGCACAGTACACGGTCCTCTAGAATTTCTCCTCCAAAGAAATTCGACAACCGCGGCCGGGATCGAACCCGCGTCTTTCGGGTCAGCAGCCGAGCACCATAACCACTGAGCCACCGCGGCGGCGGCGGCAGTGGTTTTTGTGCATGGATCGTCCCAAAGCGAATCATGCAATGAGGGACGCTGTAGTGGAGCTCTGGATAATTTCTACCGTCTGGGGCTCTTTGAGGCGCACTGAAATCGTACAGTACTCGGGTCTGTAGCATGTCGCCTCCATCTAAATGTGACCGCTGCGGCCGGGATCGAACCCACTTTTGTCGGGTCAGCAGCCGCTCCTGTATCAAACTAATTTGATACAGGAGCGGCCACAATACGAACTCTCAGCCAGACTTTCACGCAATGCTTTTCTGGGCGGACTGAGAATAAAAACGGGGGTGCAATGAATGTCTTCAGCAGCGCCGACAACGGAATTTTCGAAGCACAAGTTCCTGGCTTTAGAGCTTTTAGTCCTACGGGTTATCTGTTCTCCGGCAGTCCAGAAGTTAACCACATTTTGTCCCGGCGCCAACAAATCAATTGAAACAAGTTATGCATTAATGGGGTCATAAAAAACAGCACGTCCCCATAAGAGCCAAAGCAAAACTACCCGCAGGCGCGCTATACATTGGGGGGGGGGGGGGGGGGGGCATTCGCTAATTGTGCGTAGTTTCCGACACCGGCCGGCGGGGCCGGCGTGCTGTCTGAACTACTTTAATGCAGCGTACAGTTTGACAAAGGAACATTTTTCTTACCTTGTCACTGTCAGAAACCGTACAAAACGTCGCGTCCTCGTTGAAGAGTCAATGCGAAACCACTTCGTCACAGCTGCGGGCGGGCCGCAGCTAATTCGTGACGGCGGCAGGCGCGCTCTACGGAACTGCTTGAAATGCAGCGCAGTTCGGCAAACACAAAACATTTCTCGTTTTGCCGTTGTCAGAAACCACAGGAGTTCCGCGTCGGACACAGACGCGAAGACACGCAGTCTGCGCTCACTTACGAAAGACACCGCGCGGTCTCTAGCGCATACCACCCTCTCCTACCTTCGTTCTGCCCGGCTCTGCCTTGCCGCACGCGCTTACGCTTGTGGCGCCAGTAAACGGATGGCTAAAAAACTAATCATTGCGCTCTTCCTGGGGCCAGATTTAGCGGAGTTGTCCGCTCTTTATCAAATTTCTTCCTCTATGCACATCCCACGAATGCGTCGGCGTCTGGCCCAGGCAGTATGCCGCTGACACTGGGCGCATTTGTTTTTCAGTCCCGGACTGTCCGGGACTACTTGCGGACTCGAGTCCGGTATTTGTTTTTCTCGGGCAGCCCGAAAGCTCCGCCCACCTGCTTGCATCGCCATAGCAACGCGTTCGTTTTTAGCCTATGGCAGTCCGCGGGCTGCTTGGGGCTGCTGAGAAGGCAGCAGACGATAGCTGCACGCCGCGCTGGCAGCCATATTAAGTTAGACTCCGTGTGCATTTTGAGTGCTTTTCGTGTTCCTGGAGGTCGATATCATGCGTTAAACCTTCATATGAGCTCCGTAGCTCCTCTCTGAGCCATCGCAAGACTTTTTGTTCTTGCATCTTCGTTTATTTTCTTGAAATCCACCGCACACGGACGCGCGTTCGGAGCTGCGAGCGCGTATTGTTAGCTCGTGTCGTCAAGAGGTTCTTGTTCGCTTGTTTTGCCACATGCTGTCTGTACGCTTACCTGAAAGCATCGCAGGTGAACCACTCGTATACTGGAGCAGCTATAGAGCTTGTTGTCAACATTTTTGCGGAGGCTTTCGTCTATCCGCCTTTCCGCAACGAGTTGGGCTACTTTGTGCGAACTTCGCCGCAAGCAGTAGCGGCGAGCATACCTCCGAAGCTGAGTTCTGTAATGCACCTACGCTAAGCTGACAGTACAGTCTTTAAATCGACTCAGTATCATGATCGAGCGCACGGCGTTGCTTCGGCGTCGTAGTGGCCGTGGCTTGCATCGTCTGCTAGCAGATGACAGCGTCCTTGTACGGTAACCGAGGGGGAGCCCGACTCTGGCGCCGTGTTCGAAAGCAGCCTATGGCAAGTAGGTCATGTGACCATGACGCTTTTCCTGTCCGAGCGGAAGCCCAGACCTGCCAGCAAGTAGTCCGGGACTGGAAAAACAAATGCGGCCACTGGCCTCGCCTCACTAGCGCTCGCGCAGGAATCCCCCCGCAAGGACCACTTTCGCAGCGCTTATCTAGTCTGGCATCGGTTTCTCAATCACGCGCTATGCAGCGCTAATCTCCGCGAGATACGACCGGTCATGCGCAGTCACGTTCGCATCTGCTGGCACGTGGGCGACGATGAAGGCGCGCGCGCGAGAGCGACATTCTTTGCGTATATACGAAAGGGCAGCGCAACCCCATACGTCAGAATGTGCTTTTCGTTCTAGAATAGTGATCCAGCGCTACTTCTTTCAGATCAGCCCATAGACAGACATGGCATGTCGCTTTCTGTGTCTTCTTGTGTTTTGAAGGTTTTTTGGAATCTTCCAAAGACAACTTATTACAATAGAAAATGCATGGTTGTTTCTTTGTTTTTGTTTATTACTCTGCTGAAATCGGGAGGGCTTTTTTTCGAGCTTCGAAGCAGCATGAACGCGATGCGTGTCTGTTATCGAACAGCGCTGATACCTGAAATGCACTTCGGCAGAAGCAACTTCTCGCAATGCGAAGAGCCTGACCTCCAAAATCTACTCTTTCACATCCTGTTAAAAAAGCAACGAAATATTTACTTTGGCGAGGTAATTCCTGTGTTATCAGCGTAAGTTTGCGAGCTGACCATTTAGATACACCTGTAATGTCAAGGACAAGTGCAAGAAGACAGCGCGGAGCGATCGAACTGCACCGAGGGCTCCTGCCAGACGAGACAAGCTTCTTATTGGATTCAGTATATTGCATCAACATCATCATTATAGGAGATAAGAAGACTGAAGACGACGAACAATTGTCACGTGCCGCAGGAGGAGCAAAAGAGAGAAGGTAAAAATCATCAGATGCTCACACTGATGCGCAAGTCACGTGCAACAGAAGCTGTTCGTTCCTTTAATAATAACCGCTCGGCAAGTCTCCCCAGCAATGGTGCTGACGGCTCAAAACTGCACGCGCAGACGCTCTCAGCCCATGGTCCTCCTCTCTCCCTCGACGGTGACTGAACGACTGTGGGGGTGGAAGACCACGCAACGCCGTAGCCGCTTATGTCATTCGGTCCACATTGGTTCTGTTGAGCAATTTTGTTCCTTTTATGCGAAAACGCTACTTCACTAGCAAAAATGAAAAATCAAGGTATGTGTGAAGCCTCGACCTTTGACGGACCACCAGCAGGGAGGCCTTGCCCTGCTGCTCTGTCAACGCGCGGAATAGCCCTCGCTCTCCTCACATTAAAAGAAACGGAAAACATGGGAGGTTCCTTGGTGCGCTAAATTCCTCGTTGATGATCGTACAAGCACTTCCGCTGCCAGGTAAGCAATATAGTGCTGATAAATAAACACCAGTGGAGTAGAAAGAAAGACTTACCGGATCGGCGACGTCCGACCGCCCGCCAAGGAGCCCGTCAACGCATAACTCTTCAGGAATGTACAGTGGTGAGAAGCCTTGTCTAGAGCGCTTGAGCAGTGCGCACTTGGTAACAAAAACCGAAATTAGAGAGCAGCCGCTCATTACAGGGCAAAGTTTTCGTGCCTGCTTTGTTTACGAGGCTATCTGGCGCTACTTCCGTGCAAGCGTGGCAGCTGGACCCTAGAGGTTGCCACAAAATCTGGATTTGTTTGCAAGGAAGTGCACCGCCCGAGCGCTCTAGACAAGGCTGCTCACCACTCTACGAAAAAAAGATGATGAATAAACTAATCTGCGAGCGTCGTTACGTAGTATATATCTTGTGTGAGTGTAGTTTGTGCAGTGGTAATCGTTTAAAAACAACCTATGTGGTTTTTGAGGCATGCGAGCAAATTTATGAGCGCCTTCCATGTTTCTCCGTTCAACTAGTGTTGCACCTTCATGCAATCCATGATGCAATCGTGTTTCCGCGCCCGTCAGGTGGAAGCACATGTACAAATTATGTTAAGATCGCCGCATTCTTTCTTTATTTCATTCTTCGTTGTGTGTAATGAGTTATAAACAAGTGGAGGAATTCCGTTTCCAATCCGTTTGGCGAGTGCTCTTCCCGACTTCATTCTTTCGGTTATGCTCAGCTTATGAATGGTTTGGCTTGGTTTATGAAGTGTAACCTCCCCAAGCGACTCAGACTATGAGAGAAGCCGCAGTGAAGGGCTTCAGAAATTCCGACCACCCTGGGTTCTTTAACGGGCACTGACATCGCACAGCACACGGGCCTCTAGAATTTCGCCTCCACCGAAACTCGACCGCCGCGGCCGGGATCGAACCGGCGTCTTTCGTATCAGCAGCCGAGCGCCTAACCACTCAGCCACCGTGGCGGCAGCTGTAATGCTTTCACTTTCCACGCAAGTGACCACAAAATAACAAAATTTCTGTTCGTTATAAACTGGTGCTACCCGGTAATTAGGAAGGTTCAACATTATGTACAGCGCGAAAAACTAAGACAGGGGAAGAAACACGCAAACAAACAAGCGCTGACTATCAACTGAAATTTTATTAGAAAAACTCGTGGTTATAAAGGCTTCAACCCAGCACGCGCAGGCGCACAAAGCATGAAACACCAAAACAACAGAAACAGCAAACCAAACCACACGTGCGCATTACCCTCATTGCACTGAAGTTTGAAGTTTGAAGTTTGAAGTTTATTTATTTCAGGCAGACGTGATACAAATGTACAGGTCTGTCTAAGAGGCTGACAAAAAGGCACAGGTGCCTGACGAGTGTCAGCCTCTCAATACACACAGCACCTCAGCATACGGTGAAGGAAAAGAAAGGAAAATGTGGACATGAAAACGGTTGCAGGCACTGAATTACAGGTGAAAAAACGAAAAAAAAAGAAAAAAAACATGCAGCGATACAAAACGTGATGCAAAGGTAAGAAACTAGCACTCAAAAAGCAAGAAATGTACGAAGTCAAGTCCTTTCTACTATGACATTAAGTAGGCATTCAACTTCTTTTTGAAAACCCCTATGGACGGTGATTGATTTACAATTGTCATGATGGCTGGGTGACGATTTAACAAATCGGGTATAACAAAGGATTGCTTTTGCATGCCATAATTTGTGCGTATTTTACATATGTTGTAAGCTGTGCACCTTGTGTTGTAGCTGTGTTCTTTCAGCAGATATTTTCGGAAAAATTCAGTTTCATTAAGCTTGACTGCGCGGAATATGGCAATTGCAGTTTTTCTGTTTAACAGGTTTTCGATAGTTAGCACAGTGTTCTTCTTGAAAAGTGGGGCAGAATGAGTCCTGTAAGGTGCATTTTCTATAATGCGTACTATTCGTTTCTGTAATGTATATAACCTATCTAAGTTGGTTTTTGTTGTAGTTCCCCAAACGGATAAACAGTATTGAAGGCGTGAATGCACTAGACTATAATAAAGCTGAATTTTCAGTTGTTGGGGTAGCAAGTTTCTTAACTTATTAATAATACCAATAGATCTCACAATACTGGTTTTTATGCTGTCGATATGATTTGACCAGTTCAAGTTTTCTTCAAACAAAACTCCCAGAAATTTATGAGAAATGGAGCGCTCAATGGTCTCACCGTTATATTTTAGCGCTATGTTTTCATCAATATGCTTACCACGAGGGCGAAAAACAATGTACTTTGTTTTCTTAATGTTAAGTTCTAATTTATTTATTCTTAGCCATTCAGAAATGTTCTTTAGCCAAATGTTAGCTTCGCGCTGAACATTAGATAAGTTTGCACCAGAAAAAAATACGTTAGTGTCATCAGCATATAGTATGATGTCTGCTGTTAGGGGCACGTTAATAATGTCATTTATGTACAAAAGAAAAAGGAGCTGACCGAGAATAGAACCTTGTGGGACACCATATTTGATATCTCCTAGTGCGGATCTCGATTTAAGTATTTCTGTGCACTGTAGTCGATTACTTAAATAGCTTTTCACTAGGTTAAGTGCAATTCCCCTTATGCCATACTCACTTAACTTTAGCAATAAGATATCGTGTTTGATAGAGTCGAACGCCTTTTTAAAGTCAAGAAATATTCCTATTGTGAACAGTTTATTCTCAAAGTTGCTAACTATTTTTTCTTTAATGCGTAGTAGTGCTGTTTCCGTACATTGTTGTTTTCGAAACCCGTACTGTTTATCGGTCAGAATGTTATTTATATTGCAGAAACTTAATAAACGTTTATTAATCACCTGTTCGACTACTTTTGAAAAAACTGGCAAGATAGAAATGGGCCTGTAGTTGTTAATGTCATTCCTGTCACCACCTTTAAATATCACGGATACTTTCGCGATTTTTAATTCGTCTGGAAAGATACCATTTGATAATATCAGATTGATAATATCAGATAATATCAGATAATATCAGACTGCAGCAGTACTATCAAGATATTCCAGTTCTACCTGGTGTAACGCCACCGAAGGTTTTGCAACGCATAGAATGCGCGATGTGGCGATCAGATACGCCTCCGCTATTTCCCGAAACTTCTGATCCCTGTGCCTGAAGACAACGTCAGCACGCTCCAAGTCAGGAGTACACACGCTGTCATTTTCCTTACTGCAGTCACGGCAGTGCAGAGAGAGATTAGAAGAAGCGGCAGACGTCCCCAGCGACCTCTCGTCCTCTCTGGCGGACGTTGAGGCACCTTCCAGTCTGCCCATAATAAATATTCCCACATGATACGGGTATTCTGTACACAACGCCCATGTTGCACGGCACGTATCTGTTGGCGTGTCTGACAGCGCATGCTCCTGCAATGGGCCTCGACTCGTCCATTCTTTTCCTGACCGAGACACAAATGTTGCCAACCTTATTCTCAGCAGTAAAAACCACCTGTATGCCAAACCTGCCTGCAACTTTTTTTAGCCGATGGGAGACACCATGTAGATATGGAATGGGAGCAACCTTTTTGTGACCTGCACTTTCCTGGGCTTTTTGGCAACCCCCTTTCATTTTCACCAAGAGCCTCTCCGCCAGACGCGCGAGGCTCTGTACCGGAAAGCCAGCCTCTTTGAGCCTAGAAACCTGTGCTTAGAAGCTTTCCTCTACCAAGTGTACATAATGTTGAACGTTCACCAACTCGCCCAGTTTTCAGTTCTGATCAGGAAGGTAATTGTCACACAGCCTTTCTTGAGCTCGTGCCATAGAGTATACCTTTTATCGTGGAACTTTTTCCGGAACCTGTTTGTGGCAATATAGGTATTTAATTTATCGTTTCCACAGCTCACTTTGCCATGTTACGTTTGTGCAGACAGACGTTTTCACCGGCACTCTAAATAAACTTCTGGTAGACATGTAGTTCCTTGCAATGTTCAGTACAGCGTCACTGCTACTCGGAACTTCTTACACTCATAATGGCATCGCTCGTCGATTTAGTCATGTGGTTTTCTTCGTGCACTCTGTACCATTGAGTGGTTTGTTAATATGATTGATGCTGCTTCATTTGTCCCTATTTTTTACCGCTCTTTCAAATAATACCATTGCTCACTTCAATTATTTAGCACTAGGGCATAGAAGTACTGATACTGATAGAACTGATAGAAGTACGAAGTAGTTTAGAAGTAACACATAGAAGACATATACTTACTAGCATATGAAACCATATTGTGGAAGTGCTCTTTTTAATTTTCTGCTTATGTTACTTCATGCTTAAGTGCGGCAGGAATTGTACTGATAATAAGGGCCAATAAAATTTTCTTGTTATTGCTTAAATATGTTTGCCGTTGTTTGTGTAAGGGCTTATTCCGTTGCAAAACCAATCTTCTTTATGGAACGTGGTGAGGTTCTTGATATTTCATATTTTTACAAGTACCAAGCAATCTAACACTGAAAAAGCCGGTGTTGGGCTTCAGGCACAATACAAGTGATGCGAATGAACAACGAGCTGTACATTTTCGAATGTCCTGCATCAGTAACAACTAAATATTCGAGAGCGGTGAAGCTGACTTTAAGGTCTATCGAACTGCGCTGACGTCACGCGGCGATGCACAGGTCTTGTCAACTCAGTGATGTTGGGTGAGCGCATTTCTAAGCACAAAAATAGAAGCGGTTGAGCGCGCCGGCGCCTAAAGGAGCCGAAGGGGCGAGGGGGGCCAGGCGCGCTGTTAAGATGGAAGAAAACAGTCTGGCGCTAGCGACAGCTTCTCAAGCCACCAAAAGCAGCCTTATATGCCAAGGGCGCTGCAGTCCAGCTCCAATATGAGAAACAGGCGAAGACGGCGGCACATCCAACAGTTAAGAAACGTGGCCGGTATCGATTAAAATGGTGTGGTTAGAGCAATCTGTCGGCCGTTCGCAAATTTTCTACGTTCTTCTTGCTGTTCCTTAAACGATTACACCTACGCTCGACAAAGAGATCGTAAATTGCTGTGTCAGCATTGCTGGTGTTGTGTCGTACATGTATGAAAATTATATTGTAAGCTAAAAGGGGCACTCAGAGCTCCATCCAATTTCGTTATAGCTTCTTTTTGCTATATTCATGTTTGTTCGCTCGAAACCACACTTTTATTGTTGAATACGTTTTTTCGTTCCTTTATTTATTAAAATTTGTGGCGTCGTTAACGTGAACAGACTCCGTGATTAATATCTGAAAGCGAACACTGGTGCAGCCTAGCTAAAGGGACTAGGGCTAAAAATGTTTTGGTGTCACGACAGTCTGCTCGAGGCAAAAAAGTGACGGTGACGATATCGATATTTTATACGTTCCAGTCTTGTAGCTGATAGAAGCTTCGTTTCTGAAAAAAGCTTCATTTTCATTAAATACGGTACTTTATTGGTAAATGCTAATTTCAATGCGTTGCCAGTGACTCTTTAAGGTATATTTGAGGGTAGCTGCCTAAGCTATATAAGGAGTTTAACGCCCAAAAGCTATATGCGCAGCTAGGGACGCCGTAATCAAGGGCTCTGTTCTGATTTCGATCCCCTGGGGTTCTTCTATGTTAACTGGCATCGCACAGTAGAAGGACTTCTTAATTCCACAACGTTCTAAATGCGGTGGCAAGCTTTTAAAGCCATAACCACTCAGCCACCGCTGCGGATGCTACATTACCGAAGCCGGTGGCGTTGACCAGCCAGGAGCTTTTTAACCAAGTTTTTTGAGCGTCACGCAAAAAGTTATAACTGAGATTTTTAGCGGAGTACCAATTGAACATGGCAACCAAAAGCTTTTGCAGCGAGGAAAAAAGCACTTTTGTCGTTCTTCTAGAGTTGAGGCAGTATTGTTTGGAGTTTGTCGCACTTCTCCTTGGTGTAGTCTTCGTAAACATTTTTGCGGTCGCAGAACTCTTTGAAGTAATTTTCACAAGCTGTAGGAGCAGCTGTGGAGTTGTGCTTCACCCAAATGCTGCAGTACGGTTTTACATGTATTGCCGGATCTTCTACTTCTGCGGTCTTGTCGCGCTCTGCAAGACACAAGGCAATACCATACTGCTTATAAGTAACCTCAGTTTAGCAGCAGACATGAAACTGTTATGTTAATAAACTTGTTACATGTTAGCCGCCTTCCTGCCTGATTCTAACGAACAGATCCCCGCTAGGAATGACCTCTTTTAAAATTTTTTAGCAGAATTACGCACGTAATATTTATTTCCTAGAAACGGAGAGGTAGCTTCAAGCAGTAGAGCCGGAAGCTTCCCAACATGGAAGCTAATAAATACATGCGGAATATATACTGAACACGTTCGTAAGAAAAGAGGACAATTGGATACAAGAAAATTAATACAGGGAAATTACCGTAATTTCCCCGTATTTAATCCATGCACAATGTTCGGATTGTTCAGGCTATAAACATTTTGAGGGGCTTGCTGTTGTTTTGATGTCAGCGACATTAGCACTTACATTTCTAATTTCTAAAAGAGGTTGATGGGCGTTCGGAGAGGGACTTGATTTCATGACTCCAGCAAGCAAACAATTTCTCAAAGACACCATAAAACTAACAAGAGAAGAACACATATGCTATGGACACGGCAGCTCCATGGGAACTCAATGCTACTTCTACAACTTGGAGAGAAACTTCCCCTTGCTCACCTGTAGTAAATAGACAAGGGAAGCAAGGTTTTCGTTGCTGATAAGGATGTTGTAAACGACTTCGGCAATCCGTTTTAAATGGTGGCCTACCTTGTCCTCGTAAGATATAGTTCGGTAGACAAGCGGGCAGAGCGCGAGCACTACTTCCATGTATTTTGTGCATGCCTAACCCAGTATCTGAGCTCTTTGTGTAAGGGTCTGCTCGGCTCTTACCTTCTTGGCCGTAGTATCGCTGACGCACTTGGCAATTTCGTCCGCAAACAGGCCTGTGTGGTCAGGGTGTCCTCATGCTTTTCAAACCTCAGCAAGGCGGTCCCGCTTTAAGCAGCTGAACATTCGGGCCCCGGAGGTTATACTTGCTGACCCGTTGGTATTGCGTAAGCCGATCTTCAACGTCGTCTTAAGAGTCTCCGTTAAACATTCTGTGTTCCCGCTGGCGTGGTCAGGCATTCGGTTGTTCAGGAGGTTATATCTGAGCCTCCTGAGTGGGCATAACGCTGTCTTCAGGCGGGAGCGCCTTGTCCCCTTATAGAGGCCAAGATTCTGGGTCCTTGGACTTAACCTTCATCGCAGAGGACAGCTACGAAGGCGCTTTTAAAATTCTTGAAAGACTCAGGATTGTGTTCAAGGCTATAAGCTTTAAGAGTGTGCCCAGTGTACTCTGTTAGTTACGGACTACGGACACGCGAAAAAGTCATTTACCTTTCTCTCTCCCCTTTCTATCTCTCCTTTCGTCCCCCTTCCCACGTGTAGCTTTGCATACTGGGCGCCGCTTAGTTAACCTTCCTGCCTTTGCGTTCATCATTCTCTCTCTGAGGCTGTAGTGGTGGCAAAGCAGCTAAGCGCTGGCAGCGACGAAGGGCCAGCGGATTCCGGGACAGCGAACCTGGCACCTCAACCAAATATTGTTGAGGATGGAATGGGCTTATTCACACATAAATGCTGGGCAGACTGGAGGAAACGGAGCAGGGAGCCAAGGGAACGTCCTTCGCACGTCTTCAGCCCCTTCGTCCTCCCACGCGGTTGCTGCGCACGTGGCGCGTCACAATATACTTCCTTAACTCTTTCCCCCGTGGTAAGGAAAGAGTTAAGTCATTTATCTTACGCTTACACACTCCGTTTCATACATAGTAGGCAACGCTGAGGAGGCTGTGGAAGTAGTGCGTCCGCGAAACTATATTACTCCGCCACGTATCATTCGCATTTCTCTAAGACTTCGTGATTGTTTGCACGAAAACAAAGAGTGGTATGGAACGAAGTGGTAGCACTTAAATTGCGGTCGAAGCTGCGAGACGCTCAGTACTCAGACCCTCTGGCTGTGATTTTCGCTTAATGTGAACCACTTTTTAAACGCGGATGGAGCATGGATGATACGCCCTACCAGCCGTGTATCATATTGCCAAAGTGATTCTTACTTCTCGAAGTCTTGTTGAGTTGGAGGACACAGATGCGGCAAGAGGTAAAATGAAGTCCAGGAGACTGCCATTCGTGGCACTTAACATTTGTGGCAACGAAACGTGCTTGTGTTCACTTTGTAAGGCGCACTACTTCTTTGGCATGGACTTATATTGCGTAAACAGGCTTGCTAACTTTGACAGCGTTAACTGCTATGTATGAAACGGAGTCTCCTAGCTCTATCCCATCTGATCTGAGTGGTTAAAGGATTTCATACTTAGATGTTTCTTGATCAGGTCTTTCGCCCACTGAAAGAGAGAGAGCGTGCCATTACCCCGTCTAGCTACCCTACCGCTTCTATTGCGCACTCTGTAATGATATTGATTAACATTAGAAACCTTATCGGAGAAAAATCCCTGCGGCGTCCAACGGCGTCCGGCGCTAACTTTCATAAAATTCACTTATTAATCGTCATGGTGTGTGACGCCGTGAGAGAACGTGATGACATCCAGGGCCGAGCGCTGACTAGTCGATAGGATGGGTGACGTAATGAGACGAGGGGAAGTGTCCGAGTTGGCAGGTGCACCGGTCATGTGACTGGGCAAAGCGCGGTGGCGGGGTCTGCCTGTCCATTAAACTACGATAGCATAGCACGTGTAACTCTGTACTTGCTTCAGCTACTTCCAAACCTAAGCCTGAAGACAGGCCATTTGATACCCACTAATTCCTCGAAGAGCATTGCTGAGCTAGCCACATTGGATAACGTACTAGGTTTATATCTCTGTAAAAAATACCTTGTTTAAAAAGAAAGAAGTGGCGGCTTAGTGGAAAGCACTCCCAGGTCTGAACGGAAAAGTGACCGGTTTGATCCCTACCACGGGAGCATGTTCTTTGTGTGGACTGTTCATCCAAAGAGACCTGTTTATCTCACATTACGGGCAGTTCTACCCCTACGTTGTTCTCGTCATATGAATGGTTGACCATATTTGATTATATGTCACAGCACTATTAGTTCCTCTGCGTTTCTTCTCGAAAAGGTCTAATGGTTGTGGCAGTTGAGTTACTCTCCGAGAGGTCGAACCCATCGCTCCTTTTGGTCTGTTTCCGCTTACAGTGTACGGTATATACTCAGATTAAATTGGCGCTATCTAACCAAGCGAAAGCTGCCGCAATGCAACTGAGGTGCCCTGTGAGGGACAAATTCATCTCACAAAAAATAGCGGTATGTGGAGCTTAACGTCCCGAAGGAATGCATAGACTATGAGGGAAGCCCTAATAGAGGGTCCCGTATTAAGTTAAATCAGCTTTGGTTACTTAACGTGCGCTGACTTTTCCCAGCACAAGAGAGTTTTTGCATTTCGCCCTCATCGAAATACGACCACCCCTGACAGGATCGAACCCGTGACTTTAGATTAGGAGCCGAAAACCAAAACCACGGTGGCACCGCAGTGGCTCCAAACAAGAAGAAAAATAACTAAAACCTATCATACTGGCATTACGTCGATGTTAACTCCACAGACAATAGAGAGTTTTAGTATAGCGTACGAGCGCTTACGTACGCTATACGCAAGCATTTAGCGGGAGGTTACTGTGGAAGTGACAAGAGCACCTTTAGTTTACCGTACAACCGCCCGAACGCAACGATAGTTAAGGCCGTAGTGGCGCCATCTGGTGTTATAATGTGAAAACATTTCGTGTCGTATTTTTCGCGCTTAGCCAAGGCATAGGCCAAGCCGATCCAAGTCGTATCACGTAGATAGCCGGTTGCATGGCGTCCCCGGTGAGTCGCGCACTGCGCAGCCGAGGCAGGGCCTAGCTTTTTTAAATTTTTTTAGGTAACCGAACCGAGGAAGGTTTTTCAAGAGCGTTATGGTACGTACTAGCATTCTTTCGAACCCCTACTGCCCTACAGCCGAAACGGCTACTTTTGGCAAGGCTATGGCTACCTTGACATAAAAATCCAAATCAAGCCAATCCACAGTCGGAGGCGTTTTGTTAGGGTTAGGAACGGCGGAATCGTTACACAGACTCCAAAATAGGGCAAGTTTATCACTCGTTCGTTCTGCTGTCGGCGAGAGGAGGCAAAGCGAATATCATACGTTCCATTTAAGGGCAATGAATGTGCCTAAAAACCCAATAACATGACAACTTCGCTCCGAAGCGGGCGACGTGGGCGCTGCCATGTTGACAACGCTATTTTTCCTGGCGTACGCAAGAGCCCGTACGCTAAATTCGAAAAATAGCGTACGTAACGCGAACGTATGTAAGACATCGGTTTGGAATAGCGTTTGGCGCCTGCGCAGTACGACTGACGCTATTTTATAGCGTACGCTATGCCTTTGCGTATGTCTACGTACGCTATACTAAAACTCTCTATTAAATAGAATAAAGTAGATTTAAAATACAGATGTGCAATCTTCATGTTCTGGCTGAGTGCGTAAACACTTACCATGCACTTCAAAGTCCACAGAGAGAACCTTTACCACTATGCAGCTTTCATGAACATATGTGAATATGTAACCACCAGAAGGTCCACCTTGAAGAAAATCAAAGAATGAAAGTATTTTATATCCGAACATGTCCAAAGAAAATATATATATCCTGCATATTAAGTAAGAATTCCATTTTTCAAGAAGCATTTTTCGCGGAGAACTACAGAAGGAAATTCTGTTTTTGCATCAACCTTACTCTACTATCTTACACACAGAAGTTTAATTTCCCGACAGTAATTGTCTTACGTCGTCACACAGTAGATTAAACACTTAGCAAAGACTACAGCAGGACACGAGTCTCAGCATGTTTCAATCTGGCTGGCTTTAGCGTTGCTTGGCACAAAGAACATTTAAAAGGTTCTGAGACACTAAATGTCTCGTGTGGAAACTGTACATGTGCGCTTGACCATGAAGGTAGTGTGCGTTGGTCGTTGCTTAATTTCTATTAGTGATCCTCCCAGGCATGACTTCACACTTGGGCATGAGACAAGTGATAAATTTTGACTGCACACGAAAGCGAGAGCACGTCAAATCCATGCGTTTCGGCGGAAAACGACAAGCTAATGTGATTTTCAAGGACCTTCCAGGTGAGATTCACGTTACATAGTGAGATGAATGAGTTGTCTGACGTGGTTTCTAGATGCCGCGGGTGAAGTAATATTGAGTAAAATTCTTATCTCTTCTCAAAATATGCTCTGTGCCAATCGGTTTCAGTACAAAAGCTCCCATGTGGGCCAATAATCACAGCGGCAAAATAGTAGTAGTAGTAGTAGTAGTAAAAGACTTTTAATCGACCATAATTTACAGGCCGAGCATTTCGACCGCCTGGGCGACCAGAAGCCGCTGTTCTTCTTCCCCTTCAGCGCCAAGCCAGTCGAGCCAGGTGGTGATGGATAGAGAGGGTGGGGGGAAGGAACCCGACTGCTGAGCAGCCGGGCAATAGAAGAGGCAATGGGCCAGGTCCGCATAGATACAGGGGCAGTTGGGACAGGAAGGGTCCGATCGATAGCGATAGAGGAAAAGGCGGGACGGGGTGATAACTGCATTCATCTGAATGTGCCGAAGAAGGCGAGACTCCGGCACTCTCCGGAGACTCCGGAGACTCTGGATGAGGGGGAGGGTAAAGGCGTTTGTCGAGGCGGAGCTCAAGGTAGACCTCTTTTATGGTGCGGCGAAGGGTGAGTCTCCCACCGTCCTCCGAGGGCTTGGGCCAGGGGATCAACGGTGCCCGGAGAAGTGTGTCGCGGGCGAGCTGATGGGCCAGCTCATTGCCGTCAATCCCTGAATGCCCAGGGACCCAGCGGAGGAAAACGATGGAAGGCTGCAGTGCGGAGACCGCTCGTTCGACCTCCTGTTGGAGCGAAGGGGTCAGGGTGCGTTTCTGTATGTGGTGTATAGCGGCTTGTGAGTCCGAATAGACTGTGTACTCTTGGAGAGAGGGAAGGAGGGAAAATGACTGGAGGGCATGCGCAATGGCGAGGACCTCGAGGGACAATGCGTCTGGAGGGTGTAGATACGGCCCGCTGGTGTGGGTTTCAGGAGCAGGGAGGTGTGGATGGTACAGGGCGTAGCCGCAGGAACCTCGAGGAGCCACGAAGGAGGCATCCGTGTAAGCTACACCCTGGTTATCAAAGAGAGGGGAATGGTGCTGTGCGGCCGCATGACGACGTCCGGCGTGCAGGACGGGGGACATGTTGGTCGGGAGGGGAAGGATACGAAGATTGGGAGCAGAGGTGGGAATAGGAGAGGTAAACGGGGAGACTGGAATGGGCGAGATACCCGCTTGAGTCAATAACCACTGACCCTGACGGGTAAGGGAAAGCCGGGCAAGCTGCGAGTCACGATGGAGACTGAGAAGAGAACGAAGAGGATGGAAGAGGCCTGTGGCAAAGAGCTTAGTGGTAGAGGTAGTGATAGGGAGGTTGAGAGCTGCCTTGTAGAGGCCTACAAGGGCAGTCTCGAGAGCGTTAAGTTGAGTCTGAGTGAAGGAAGCGTAGGGTGCAAAGTACAAGACCTTGTTGAGGGCCAGCGCGTGGGCAACTCGGCACGCGTGAGCCTCGTGGAGACCTGAGCGTCCAGTGACCACGCGCCGCAGGAGGTGAGTTACAGAGTGGCAGGTGGTGACAGCGCGGTGACAGCGCGGTGAAGGGATTGCACATTCTTAGCCGCATGCAAAGGGAAGCCAAGAACTTTGCACTGTGTGACGACAGGAATGGGAGAGCCAGAAAGTAGGAGAGAGACGAAGTGGTTGTGTGAGCGCTGGTAGGAGGAATGGTTCAGAAGGAGAAGCTCGGATTTCTCAGGAGCAGGAGAGAGGCCAGCGGTGGTGAGAAAGGAGTCGATGAGATCTAGGCCACGTTGCAGGGTGTCCTGTACGTGACCGGGAGAGCCAGATGAACTCCAGAGAGTGATGTCATCGGCGTAAAATATATGATGCAGGTCGAGAATTTTAGCTAGCTGGGAGGCGAGAGGGGCCATAGCGAGATTGAAAAGGGTAGGAGAGAGAACAGCACCTTGAGGAGTGCCACGGGTGAGGTGGTGTGGGTTAGACAAGTGGGTATCTACTCGAAAGCGAGCCACACGTTTAGATAGGAATGAGCGGATATAGGAGTACATGCGGGAGCCACAATCCAAAGAGGCGAGTTGAGAAAGGATGTGATCGTGGCAAACACCGTCAAAGGCCTTGCGAACATCGACGGTCACAAGTGCGTAAATTTGAGTAGGTGTAGGGGACAGGAACGTTTGCTGGAGAATCAGAAACATGTCCTGTGCACAGACGCGGCGTCGGAAGCCAATGAGAGAATGGGGGAAGAACTCCCGTGCCTCAAGAAAATCAGAGGCGAGTCAGAGCCATTCGCTCAAGGGTCTTACCAACGCACGACGTCAGGGAGATTGGGCGGAGGTGTGAGAGAGAGGGAGGTTTGCCCGGTTTTGGAATCATAGAAATAAGGGAGGATGTCCAGGAGCTCGGCAAGCAGCCGCTCTCCCAGGCCTCATTGTAGGTTTGAAGGAGGAATTCTTCGGCGCAGTCAGGAAGGTTGCGAAGTGTGGTGTATGTAATGGCATCCTCACCGGGAGCCGAGCGTGTAGAATTAGCAGCCAGAGCAGATTCGAGCTCCCGGAGAGTGAAGCATTGGTCCAGATCGGGGTTAGGTCCACCCGAGTACACCGGGTAGGAGGGTGCCAGAGGGGGCGGGAGGTAGAGAGAGGCGAGTTGATCAAAAACTTCGGAGGGAGTCCCCTGAGTGAGGGCTTTAGCTAGAGTGGGAGCAAGGGCAGGCTTAGTGCCAAGGAGGGATTTAAAGAGAGACCATGCGGATCGCGAGTGCAATGCAGAATCAAGGTCATCACAAAGAGCACTCCAACGAGAGTGCTCGAGGGAGGCGCAGTGGGCGACGATCTCGGCCCGCAAAGCAGTGATCCGGGAGGAAAGTTGGACATTGTGTGGTTGGGAGCGAAAGGAGCGTTGAAGACGTTTACGGCGACGCCATAAACGGAGAAGGTGAGGATCTGGGTCTTGGACTGGGTAACGAGAGCGAACGCGACGGCTACTGGACGTCAGCGCTGCAGAGATGCGCGACGTCCAGTCGTCGTAGGATTGAAAGGAGTCGGAGGGGAGATTGGAAAAGCATGCCAGTCAGTGTGAATAATTGGATGACAGCGAGGGATGTGGGAGAGAGAGGTGGTGATATGGATGAGAAAGTGGTCACTTAGAAGAGTTTCGGCTGTCACCTGCCAGTGAAAGGAAAGTGAACCCCGAGAGAAAGTGAGGTCGGGTGTCGTAGGGCGTTGTGAGGCAGTGCCCGCTCGAGTAGGAGAGCAAGGAGTATTAAGAAGGGTGAGGTGGCGTTCCTGGGCCAGACAATGGAGGAGGCGGCCGGGTTTGAGGGTTTGTGGGTAGCCCCAGAGTGTGTGAGGGGCATTAAAGTCACCACAAAAGAGGAGATGGGAGGTAGAAGAAAGAGAGTGAAGGAATTTGCCCAGAGCAGAGAATAAAGAAGTGACAGGGGGTTGTAAAAAGACAAAATGGACGAGTGAGATGCGGGAAGAAGGGTGGTAATAAACCACACCAACTAAATATTTAAGGAGGGTAGAGGGGATGTCAATTTGCTCTACGAGCACGTCACTGCGTACATAAATAGACGCAAGTGGTGTGGCCGTAGTGGCATGGTAGGCGCGGTAGCCTGGGACATTGCGGGCCGTCCGGGTCTCCTGGAGAAGGAGAAAATGAGGTAGGGAGGGGCGGGTGAGTAGATACTGGTGGAGGGGGGTCTTATTGTGGCAAAGATTTCGGCAGTTCCACTGTACAATCTGGAGGTCCTCGCCAAACGCCATTATGATAGTGGAGAGGAACGCGATGGTACGCGTTCCTTCTTTTTTGCCGGGGGCAGTGACTCATGGACGGATTGGAGCATAGATGCGAAGGATTCCAATTGCTTTGATTGTGCTTGGAGGGTGGTAAGGATCTGGAGAACCGAAGTTTCCAGCTGAACCAAGCGAGTGTGATGTGCCTGTGTGGTGGTTTCTATACTCCGTTTCATACATAGCTGTCAACGCTGCCAAAGGTACGAAAGTAGTCCGCTGCAAAAAACAAGCAAAATGTATCCGTCCGCCTCGCGTCGTGGCTGAGTGGTACGAAGCGCGCGCCTATGAGTTCATTTTACAAGATGTCAAGGTTCGACTCCCGGCTTGGCTGTTTTTTTTTCATTTCTTTTTTTATTTTTATTAAAATCATCATTAGGTAGAAAGTCGAAACTGTCAAACTCTAATGCCTACCTTGAAAAACACAGCGCTCTTTACTTGCTTCGAAGGGAAAAGGCAGTGTAGTCTATTGGCGACGGACGTGATTGCGAAGTGCTTTTCTCGGGCAATGAGCGACTTTTTAGCATGCGGCACACAAGGTGATCTTATTCCAGTAGAGATACCTTCTTTCTTGAACCTCGCAACTGTCCGAGGGCTCACCCCGGTCACCTCGCCCACAGTTTCGAGAACTTCACGCGCAGTCTTCTCCGGGAAGCGCTTCCTTACGCTACAGTAAACGTTGACGATCACCTGCTTGCAGTCTCTCGAAATTTTCGGAGGCTTCAGCTTGGAGAATATGCGAGCAGGAGATGTTTTTAAAGCCGCAGTGGGCGAAGAAAACAAGCGAGTAGGAGATAGCGGTGCCATTTTCGCGTACTCGGAAACCGAAAGACGAAAGCAGACGACATCGCCGGCCGGCCTAGCTGCGAAAACCTGATACAGGAGGAGCCGAAAAAAAACCCAGAAAACTAAGGCACTCTGTTTTGAAGAACATTAAAGTAAAAGGAATCTTTTTGCAAAATAAAACACCATTATCATTATACTGCAATATTAACCAACAATAACTTTAATATTCAGTTCATTACTCTTTTCACTTTCGACGCACTACATTACGATGCGGACGAGGAGCGCGAACAGGTGCCGTAGCCTTGGCTGCGTTGACAGCTATGTATGAAACGGAGTATACAAGGTCAGCCAAAGGGGCAGACCTGGGCGCTGGAGGAAGGAGTGGTGAACGTGGCAAGGTGCACATTTAGCTTGCTAAGCTGGGAGGTAAGAGAGGAGGTGGTTGTCTGGAGGGTTTGAGTCAAGGCATGTATACAAGATTAGCCCCACTCAATATCAGAATACATGCCCTTGGTGTGGAGCTTGCCCTACGCTCTACCACATATCGTGGGAATGCACAACGAAACCAAAACACTTAACTGTATCCAACCCGACATATGAGCAGTGGGAGGTGGCCCTGACCAGCGAGACCCTGGATCAGCAACTTAAGTTGGTTCAGCAAGTCCGTCAGTCAGCGAAAGCCAGTGGCGCCTTGGACTAGGGGTGCCACCAAGTTGCTCGAGCAACCTTCCTCATTTTAAATAAAAGTTTCCTCTCTCTCTCTCTCTCTCTGCTGTTGTAGATCGTGGGAAATGCGCTGCTGCTCTCGCTGCTGGCGTTCCAGCATTGCGAGCCGGAGGTCGAAGGAGCGGCTCTCGTCAGTCAAGGATGGAGAGGGTGGTGTAGTGGAAGAGAGGGACGCTGGCACCGAGGATCCTTTAACTATGGCGGCGTAGGAGCCTGGTGGTGACGTGATCGGAGATGGTGGAGATTCATGATTAGAGGAGGAGGAGGAGGAGGAGGCGGGGGAGGAGGAAGGGGTCGTGGGTTGAGTGGCCCGGCGCAAAGCTAGGCGTCGGAGGTATGCAGCTTTAGCACACTCGCGTTGCTTAGCAAGGATGAAGGGGCAAGTGGGGTCGAGGGAGGGGTGGGTGTTCACCTGGCAATGAACGCACCAGGGCTGGGCACACATATGAGTGGAAGGGTCAGCGGGTAGAGGAGCAGCACAGCGACGGCACTTGGCCGGAACGCTGTGCTTGGGGCATTGGTGGGCGCGATGGCCTAGAGTGAGACAACGGGTGCAGGTGGGAGGCTTAGGTTTATGAGGACGGCACCGGAAGGCAACGCGTTTGAAATAAACAAAGTGGGGGATGACGGTACCAGCGAACGTTATGAGCACTGATTGAGTGGATCCCATCATGCGAGCCGCGAGAATATCTGTTTTGAAAGATTCCAGGTCATGCATGAGGTCATCAGGAGTGAAGTGGCCCCCGACGTTATGGATGACGCCGAGGCATGAGATGGGAGGATGGGGGGTGTAAGTTTTGATGGTGACAGGCTTACCATGGAGCTGAAGATGCGTGACAGAGAGTAGGAGGTGGGCGGTGAGAGGAGAATGAGTCTTTAGAAACACAAGGCTTTGGGCTGGCCTGGCCTGAAGGGTGATGTCGGCACTGGTCTTCGAGGAAAGTTGTGCAGCGGAGGCGACTGCGGCGAGTACGTCGTAGAGAGGTAGCTTGGGCGTGAGGGTTCCAGGGGGAAGCTGGATGGCAACTGTGATGAGCTCGGCGCGGGGTCGGGCTGCGGTGGCAGGCTTACAGTTGGCACCGATGGTGGTCCAGCCGATTTCCTGGGAAGGAGTGTCGTCTGCCGGGGACGTCGTAAGGTCCATGTCGGAGTCCTCAGCCGGAGTCTGAGTGGGCGACGCGGGTGCCGGGCTGGAGGTCTTGGTGTCAGTGGGACCTTTGGCTGGAGTAGGTGCAGCGGCTCCAGCGGCGGCGACGAACGCAGCCTGCTGCGACGCGTCTATGGCCCCGAAGCTCTTGGCGTCCCTTAGAGCGTGGAGTTGGCTAGGTGTGGACGCTGCGCCGACGACGAACGCTGCCGGCTGCGCCGCGGCCGTCGATCCGGTGCTCCCAGCGTCGCTCAAGGCGTGCACTGCGGCAGGAATGTGCTCGGCTGCGTCGGCGGCGTTGAACGTACCCGTTTGAGAGACAGCTGTCGACGTGGATGGAACAGGCCCCGCGGTGGCGGCATCGGTGCGTCTGGGCTGCAGGGGCTTGGTCAGACGCTGCATTGCGGCGGTGGAGGCGCGGCGCGTTAGGTTTAGCGAGGCGCCGCGCCGCTTCACAGTTTTGGAGACGCTTGGAGGGCCAGTTCGGCAGCGGGCTGTGATGCCGATGGTTTCCACGTGCTTCGGGAGCCTTCCTGAAGCGATGGAGTGTAAATCCAGAGGCGGGCGAGGCCCTGAGCCAGGCCAGGGGCAGGTTAAAGCAGAGCGCGGTAGGCAGCCAGCTAACCAGGGCGGCGCCACCTAGCGGAATCCGCGGCAAAATATTTGTTCAATTTAATTTCAGCGTCGTTTCTGTACAACTCTCTTCAAGCACAAAGGAAGGGAGATTATAAGGCGCAGTTCACTCACCCGTCGAGCTGCTAGCATTCATAAAATTATAACCACCGCTGTATTCATAGAATGTAAAGTTCTTGTTGATTTCGTGCCTGCAAAATATATTTCTGGTTTTAGTGAGCCCAAATAGAAACGGTAACTCTTTCAAACAGCTGGTGTCGTGGTAGCTGCTCGGAGAGAGAGAGAAAGGAATTTTAATGGGAGGAAAAGGTGGAGAGGTAGGCGGGTGGTAGCTGCTGGTTTAACTTAGCGGGCGAGGAGGTGGATTGATGATAAATCACTTCCTCAGTTCGTGCAAGTTCCTATCTTTAAATTCTGAACTGTGTCTTATATACCTTTGGAAATTCTATAAAAGATAAATCCTGTTTTCATCTTGTGGTTTCCTTTATGAACAAGTTTTTCGCTGTGCCGTATAATATTATATAACTGGCATTGGCTTCTCTCACGTTACACAAGGGGTAAAGGCAGAGGCTATTACTTTCTTTAGCTAGCCTCATGCGCCCTCTTCCATTAATTCAATGGAATGCAAGCATGCCTCGGGCAGCGTGAGTAAAATACGTGTTAAGTCTACGTGGCCTAAGGTCCTCCAATGCGAAAAGATGCTTACATTCTGATTTTCCGCTCTTAAGGGAACAAATTATGATTCGGAAATAACCAAATTTCAAAGGAGATCTATGCAGGAGTTCAGAGGCATTGATACTGGGTCCACTGCAATCATGACGGGTTGATTAAAAGAGCGGGGATTGTACTTGGGAGTGCTAAGTTGTTTGCTACCCATCTGCACTACCTGATCACGTGCGCACTCCAGATGTGCACTGGCACTGTTATGCCAACACAAGGACAAATCAGTGGGCGAGCAGGCAGCGGGAAGAACCCGTTTACGTTACAGCTCTAGTTGGCACGGGTGAAACGCCGTGTACTTACATTGCGACAAAGGATTATAGGCAGCACAGAAAGAAGGGAATCTGAGCGTTGAAAAACGAAATTGCAGCAAGCCTGTACGTGATACGCAGGATGATTTCCAAGCGATAACTGTGGGAATTCACTTGAGAAGTTCCTCAAGAGATTGGGCGCGTCTCACATTCTAGGGTAGTCTGCAGATGCTGCTAGCCTCACTATTTTAATCGGTTTCGACAAGGTGGTTAGAGCGGCACAAGCCGTCTTTGTTCCTCCTGCCCCAGACATCCGATCGACACCCTTCTCGCGATTAGATTCGGCTGCATTTTTAAAGTGGTACACAAATGCAAAAGAGAAAAATATCAACCTTCAAGGCTTCCAGAAGCCAGAATCTATCATAAAACGAAGCCGGTGTGGCAGCAAATAATCCAAATAACACAGTAACAGTAGCAGGACATCAACCCTAGCAATATACCACCTACTATTTCAGCCGTATCAACGCACCATCAGTGCAGGAGGAAAGATCAGAATTCTTGAAGTGCTCTCGAACTCAGCAAAGCGGGTCGTCGGCATCACCATCTTGTCAGATGTTTAGTGAGTGTAATTACAGTGTTTCAGGCACCTCTTCAAGAAACCCAGTTGTAGACAAGGTGCGCTGTGCTGCCTGTGAGCCATTGAGGTTGAATGACAGCTGTTCTCACGGCTTTCACTGTACCTAAATTTCTTACTACAGTTAACCAGTGACTTTTAAAACAGAAGAAATGCGATTTAATTCTCTAAATGCAAGCGATTGTGAATGTCACTCCATGGTAATAGTAAAAAATATTGTTATGTATTAGAAGAATGGTTGGTTAGTTGGGCTCCGGAAATTTAGACCACCTGGGTCCTTGAACGTGCACTTGCATCGCACAGCACACGGGCCTCTGGAATTTCTCTCCATCAAAACTCTAACGCTGCCGCCCGCATCGAGCCCGCGTCTTTCGGGTCGGTAGCCGAGCGCCATAACCACTGAGCCACTGCAGCGGCCATTACAAGCATATTGTTCCACGGTTAATGCAATAGTATTATTCATTGCCATGAAATATTTCAATATGGCAAGGGCGTCAGCCACAGATAGAAGGTGTTTACAGTTTTTTTTCAAAGGATACATCGCATTTATTTTGAGATCGTACTTTCCTTGTTGTGCTGTTAGCAGTCTTTTCAAAACTAGCTGACCAGAGCTCTGTTGCTTGTAGATACTGATGTGATTGTTGCTTCTGTTTGGATTAGTGTGAAAGCAGTTGTGTGCTAGGTCTCACTGACTGATTTCTTTCTTTGGCATATACGCAGACATCTGGGTACATCCGACTGGCAAGCGCAGGTGGAGCCTACCTGATACTCATCTTCTCACCTCTGCATAGACAAGAATGACGCACCTAATAACCTACCGGGCAGGTCACATCAATGGCTTAATGCAAGTTCACCTTTTCTGTCTATAGAATAGAATCGCGGATGGTCGCTTTGCGTTGCTTGAAGGCAGCGGCATGACGGCGGGCAAGAGAAGCTTTCAGGACAAATAAGTTAATATATATGCTGTATTTTTTTCAATGTGTAAATAAAACGACGCCAAACTGTTGCAGTTACCAATTTCTACTTAGGAAATACGAAAAATGATGCAAATATTTTTGTATAATGCGGACATGTTCAATCCAAACCAAGACAACCCACACAGGACGTTGCCGCCGCTAACAGCCGATTGGCCCTCCGTGAGTGTGCCTTGCTTTATTTTATGCATTAGTTCTGCGCTCACTTTGGCGCTAGCTGTACAAGAAATGCTTTTCACATTTTTTTTTATTGTTTGCCACGTACAGCGCCATCTCGGGCGGAACCCGCAATGGTAACTCTCACAAATGTAATTATTTTCAGTTTTGTTTACGTCTGCGCGAATAAATTATACCACTTGAATAAGAAAAGTGTGCTACCGGCATGCCAAGTCTTTGTGACTCCTTTTTGGGACAAAAAATGCAAACCTGTTTGAGGAGATCAGTAGTTCGAACCTCCCGCGCTTTCTGACGTCAATCGACACGTACTCGCTAAGCCTAGCAGCTCTGTAAACACGGAAGCGATCTGAAAATTTGGCGTGTTTTGTCGTTAAAATTTTGTTGTTGAGGCAAATTCAGCCAAAGCGAAAACCTCGTGCGCCTTTAGTTTGCCTTGAGAGTGAGCCACAGAGTAGCTGCTACGACGAATCGGGAATGAAGCGAGAGGGCCCGCTTCGATGGGCGCCGCCATGTTGGCATGACCCATAAGGTCATATTCATTGTTCGGATGTTGAAACCGAAACAGCATGATAAAAATTCAATCACATATTATTGAATTGTCGTAGGCTAATACCACATAGTGGTTCATGCATAGTAGTGTCTTCCACGTCAAGTAGAGAAGAAAACCTGCCACCACAATTAGGGTACAGTTACAGCCTGATCAGTTTCTAGTACTTAGAAAACGCGATTATCCTTTGCGCTGTGGCTCGACAAACTTCGGCTACATAGTGCTAAAATACATGCGCTTTCGAGAAGCATGCAGGCAAATCTGCTTTTCCTGTGCACGTAAGTAATGAAAAAAAAACAAATTTTTTCGAGCGACAGCGCAAAGGATAATCGCATTTTCTAAATTCTGAAAAATGATATGACTATTACTAACTACCGGCTACAAATGTTGAAATTCAACTAGGCGTCTAACTCTAATAGTTAAAAAGTGAATAAAAAGTAGTTAAGCAGTTTCCTATTTAAAATGGTTCACCAGTTTTCTGATGTCCGCCAGCACTGGCAATGTTATGCTGAAGAAGACATTTCTACCTCAAAAACCTATTTGCGAGAGTTACTGGAAGTCCTTCGTGAACCACGTGGTATAAAGACAAGAGGCTGTAATCGTAATCTGTGGACATGCTCCAGATTTTTGTCCGAGGGCCTGAAATACTGGACGCGCTTTGAACGAATTGTTGTTGCCCCATTTTCCCTCTGTTTCGCACTTTATTCACGCCCCCTACTTTAATCCCCGCCCAGTTTAATCTAATTCCCTGCCTGTTTAAACTTTCCCGTCGCTCATACATTATGTCGTGGCACCCCTTGTGAAACCTGCGTGCCAAAAGAAGAGAATCAAGAAAAAACATGTTTTTTACCAGGCCTGGGAAGTCATCTCGTAGTATTTCAACATTTGAAAAGCTTTATGCGTGCTCTCCTCTTTCTCAATCGTCAGGGCACTTGTACAAATAGCGCTTCCATGATCCCCAGTGGAATCGAAATTTCTCATCCACAAGTCAAGCTGCAAGCCTTCTTGAATAAACTGAAAGAGAAGAAAAGCCACGTCAGAATTGGGGGCTACTTCTGGGCGCAGAAACTTGCCGTCAGAATTAGAAATTAGAAATGTAGGCAATGGATGGGGCTAAATATAATGCACACGCGAATGACTGTCGCCTGTTGGGAAATAGCAGAAACAGAGAGTATGAATACTTTCAGCACGGCAGCAAACGAGGGCACATACGCTCCAATAGCGTTTTTTATTTTTATTTTTAAGGAGAGGGGCAGCTAAGGCAACAGCCTGGCTTGCCTTACGAAGGCATCAGCTCTGAGGTATAGTACAGTCCGCAGGACAGATGCAAAAAAAATCGCTTTCTGTACAGATTGATCATATTCGCGTAAAAGTCAGAAAAAGACAGTAAGTATATCTGTTTATAAAAGCAAGATGAAACGAAGGAGCGACATGATGCAACATTCCCTTTTGTGCATACAACACTGTCAGCATACAACGCAATCCCGATATCTAATGCCGCCGCGGTGGCTCAGTGGTTATGGCGCTCGGCTGCTGACCCAAAAGTCGCGGGTTCGATCCCGGCCGCGGCGGCTAGAATTTCTTTGCAGGAGGAATTCTAGAGGCCCGTGTACTGTGCGATGTCAGTGCACGTTAAAGAACCCCAGGTGGTCGAAATTTCCGGAGCCCTCCACTACGGCGTCTCTCATAGCCTTATGCTGAATTCCAATGGCAGATCGAGACCGCTCCATCGGATCGCGTACGGAGCGCGTCGGAGCGCGTAGATTTGCCACCTCCCAGTTTGCGATTGGAATGCCAGTGATCCCTCGGGAGCGCGACGCCAGCGCCGCAGCGGCGACCGCGGAAACTAGGCGCGCCGCCGGAGCGCTAGCTTCGTGTTCGAGTGCGACAGGAGTTGCGCGAGGCGCGATCTCCGCGTTGACAGACGCCGTCTCAGCGAAACAAAAAGGAGGTAGTACGAAGGCCGTAATGTAAAACCAAAGCGTATGTATGTACAGGATGGTCCACTCTCCGTGAACACGCGAGTATGCGGCCGCGGTCTTCGGAGAGCCGGTGAGCCTGTCCCTACCGTTCACGAAAGAAGTGGCGGACGACGCGCAGGCAATTTGCTCGCTGCTCGATTTTCCAGCGTTGCGACTGCGAGACGCAAGCCCCTGAACCAATCAGCGAGACAGTCGAGCTTTCGGCAACGACGCCGCCCGCGGACACGCCGAGCGACTAACTGCGCTGCCCCCCCGGCCAACGTTTCTCCCTGGCTGCCGTAGTCGTCGCTAAGCCTAACTGTTTTTCATCGATGCCGCAGCTGAGGGCGCTTCGGAATTGGCCAGCGCTGTAGTAAAGGTGCTACTCGCGTCACCGTTTTACTGTGTTCCTCGTCTCATAATAAAATAAAGACATGATCGATTTCTGCGACGCCTCCAACAGCGGAGCTAGCAGACAGCAGGCCAGCCGCACTGGGCATCAGGAAGAAATTTGCTTGTAACGCAGATATCACTTCTACCAGCAACTCGGTATTGGCCAACGATCCTCAAAAATGATTCATTTGTTACATTCCTCTACTCCAGGGCTTGTTATGAACGCGAACAAAGAATATTAGCGCATTTTTCTGACGCCGGCGGCAGGCATATACAGGCCGGCAGCTTCACACTCGCTGTCCGTTTCAGACGAATCTTCACTGCTGGACTCTGAGCTTTCAGTGCCCGAGTCGGAACTGTCACTTCCATGAAGCAAAATTAGTGCCGCACGGCTCGAAGCAAGATCATTGCCGTCCACTGTTGACTGGAAAGTGCCCGTCTGTCCCGGCTCGCCCGGCTCACCACGTAGCGACGACAGGAACGAAGCGGCTGCTGCCGGTCGCGACCGGAAGCAGACGCGGCGGAAAAGAAAACGTCACGCGAGGTTCCGGTCAAATCCGCCGATTTCGGCAGATCAAGAATCGCTGCTCCACGGAGCGATCCGGGATTTCCGCCTGATCCCGATCTGCCATTGGAACATACAACTCGCGCTCCCATTTTACCATTGGAATACGACTGATCCAAACCGAGCAGAAAAACTTGATCCAGATCTGCCATTGGAATTCACCATTAGTCGCTTTCGGACGTTAAACCCCATAAACCAAACCAAACCCGATACCTAATCATCGACTCATCACAGCCGTGAAACGCAGGCTTCTACACACGCTTCTCTGAGTGCATTGCAAGATAATATGCAGTGCCCTTCACCATTTTTGAGCGTTTGTCATCCATTCGTTCTGCTTATGAGCTTTAGCTTTGAAAGTCAGACCTCACAGCTTAGTGCCAAAGATTTCTTTTGGGCTTCATTCGTCTGTTAGGTTAAAATCAAACTTATGTTACAAGTAATTGATTACTTGCAGTAAATTTAATTTTCTTGGAATTTTTGTGCATTGATTATTTTATTGTAATGTGTTACAACTAATTGAATATTTGCAGTAAATTTCAATTTCTTGGAATTTTTACGCATAGATTACTTTCTTGCAAGGTGTAATGTTCACGGTGAACCAATTGTTTTTCTCAAAAATCTATTGCTTGTAATAATTTGTTTCTAGCAAATTAGGCTGCCATAGAAAAGTAATAAAAATAACTGATATAATAACAGTAGCTTATAAGTAATACGTTAAATGGGGGGTGTCACAGAAATATTTAAAAAATGACCGTTCTGTTTAATGACATAGTTTAATCTGTTGCTTAGCGAGATCACTGAGTTGGCATACCGTGTAGTATGGAAGCGATTAGATGCCAGCCATAGCACTGTATCAAATTTCATAGTGGCAATGGCTTCGGGAGCAAAGGTATTCCAGTGCTTGTACAACAGCTATTGTTAGAGATAAATCAACACAGCTTCTCCATCCATCACAACTCCAGTGTGCATTCCAGCAGCTTTTAGTTCTAAATGTTAAGAGCCGCACCGGTTTCCTTCGCGCTCCTTCGCGCAAAAAAATTTCACTTGGGTGACAAAACGCAATTGTTTAGCCGAACGTGCGCGCTGCGACGATCCTAATTTCATTTTTAGAGCGTTAAGCTACTCGCGTTTCGAGTCACAGCGTTATGCGTTATAAAGCAAATCGTAACTCAGTGGTTCCGATGGTAACAGAGGAGGTCACATAATGGAATAAAATAATAATAGGAGGCAGCGCCTAATATATATATATATATATATATATATATATATATATATATATATATATATATATATATATCCCTGTCTGGCAGGCGTCACAGTCGGGCCACTTAGTCCCTACATTTGTGCAAAATTTGTGGGCCAACCGTTTGCCACATAATGTTCCCGATGATGTCATACGGTTCGGCGTCTCGTGCAGCATAAACGTACTAGTTAAGTTACAACCTAGCTTGTGGTAGGGATTCGAACCGGCTACCTATGTACCTCCAATTGTATGTCTTTACGAATCTTCACATGAACACTGCTGCTCAACCGTTTGTGGCAGTATGCGGGATGGCGCCATACGATTTCGCGTGTCATGCAGCATAAACTTATAGTTGGAATCTAGCTCGCGGCAGGGATTCGAACCGGCGACCTATGTTAGATGTGCTAACGCTCGATATTAGATCACTGCCTCAGCGTCGGCTCATTTGTTTTTCGTTCCGACGCTGCGATGCAGTGCCTAACGCTGGCCGAGCACATTATAAAGGGGCTGTTTTTGACGCATGCGCTTGTCCGGTGGCAGGGCAGCACATAGGAGCCATGGAGTTAGGGAAAGTTTCGCTAAAGTTCATTTAGGCTTGCCTCCGTGTTCTACCTCCGTTCTGGCGAGAGCTACCGGCTGCACGCCGCCACTGCACGCCGCCAACAGAAGCTAAAAGCACATCACACTCAAAAGTGGTTGCATGCATCGATCAGTAAAATTCGCTAGTACTGACAAAAAAGTTTTCTAGAATCCACTATGTGCTCGGCAATGCCCACAGCGCTCGTTGAAGGAGGAAATGAAGCCTCCCGACGCCACTGCCGTCGACGTCGGTTTAAGTTATCACTAGCACTCTCCTTTGTGCCTTCTAAGAGTTTCTGTGCTTTGAAAAGGAAAAGAGGAGAAAGTTTCTCGGAGGGAACGGTCATCGACTGGCCTCAACATGCCCGGAAACCGGAGCTTTTCGGTTCTTGCCGGCTCCATAATCTTTTTACTGGCCGCGGGCCGGTGTTTGGTGCTTTCGGTGTGTTTTGGTTAAAACATGGAAGCCCACGACCATGCTGAGAAAAGAAAAAATCTCTGCCTCTCCCGTAACCGAGAGTAGAGTAAGCATGAAATGTTTACGGGCCTAATGTCATCTCGGTGGGCACCCGAACCGCACCGTACAGGAAGGGAGGAACGCCACTACCCGTTCAGCGCGGTGCCTTGCCATTTGAACACAAGGTTTTTTGAGGAAAGGAAATGGCGCAGTAATTCTCTGCCATCTCGGTGGACACCCGAACCGCCCCGTAAAGGAAGGGAGGAACGCCACCACCCGTTCGGCGCGATGCCTTGCCCTTTGAACGCAGCGCTTCTCCCCCGGGCCCCTGTGCGCCTGCGCGGCTTTGCTTCGATGCGCGAAGCCCCTAAGAGATCACGTATGACAACGAAGTGTAACGTGGCATTTATGTGCTTTTTGCACGCGTTATTACAAATCGGAAATTATAATTCCGTGCATTATCAAACCCACAGCTCCACTGATATCTTGATAAACATTGAGAAGGCACTGGCAGCAGTTATTTTTTGTCTCGTTTGGAGACCAACCGGCGCTTGCATGCCGGTCGCGTAGGAGGGCTTAGAGAGTCTCGTTAAATCTCGTTAAGTCTCGTACGGTGCCCGGATGTTCTCGTTTCAGAGCCCGGATGAGTGGATTTCAGTGCCCGGATGAGTGGATTTCAGTGCCCGGATGACTGGAATTCAGTGCCCGGATGAGTGGATTTTAGTGCCCGGATGAGTGGATTTTAGTGCCCGGATGAGTGGATTTTAGTGCCCGGATGATGGCTCTCGGTCTCGGCGTGACGTCACCACACTGCCGACAACGCGAGCTAAAAGCATTTCATGCTTGAAAAATATTTTGCAGAAAGAAGATTGTGCAAGACATTGCAAAATCTAGTTTCGAAACGGCGCAGCACAATGAGAGTGTGCAAGACATTTCAAAATCTAAAGTTTCGAAACAGCGCAGCACAATGAGTTTGGAAGATTTATGCGCGCCTTTTGAAGACTATGACGGAAGAAAGACGGTCTAATACTTATTTTCTTAGGGAGAGGGCGATTTGTTGGAAGATGATAGTCCTTCAAAGCTTGGTACAAAATACATTCCACTCTCTACGGGAGCTTGACAGTTAACCAAACTACCGTCATGGAACCATTATTTTCTTAGCAATATTGTGTGAAGGAAATGCCCCAAGCATGGTGTGGTCAGCAAACTGCATTATTTCTGGAAACAGTAGAAACTGACAGCTCCCTCATAGGAGTTACTGATAGTGGTCTACAGAATAGGTTATTTTGTGAAATCTCTGGTAAATTTTTGCTCGTATATCTGCTAAAAAACATCTGTATTGATGCCAGCCGGATCTAGCAGAAACATCGCTGCTATGGCTCAGTACACGATAGTGCACATCACAAGCAAAATTTGCAAATTTTGTGCACCACGGCATTTGCTATTGTGCAAAGTGCTAGCGAGCTAAGGCGCGAAAGTGGTCACAAATACTTGCAGGCAAAAAAAAACGCAAAAGAATTGCACGCCTGAGAAGAAATTGTAGAAGGCGCTAAATGGGTTGTTGAACTAAGATGTTTTTATCGCGGTTCCAAAAGGTAATATTAGAAGAACCTGTGCCTTGCAAATAATACCTGGTTTCACGAAGATGATGACGATGAAAACGTTTATTAAAGCCACAATGCCTTAGTTGAAGGGAAGGCTGATCGGGTCCCTAGTCCGGGACGCCGTTGGTAAAATCCGCTGCCCGTGCTCTGGCGACGAGGGCTCGTTGTTCATCGAGGTCCGAGCTGGACAGGGCCGCCTCGCAGCCCTCCCGCGTTTGCTGATTTATGATGTCAATGCTATCATTTTTCTGACAAGCCCATACCACATGGTATAAGTTTGCCTTCTGGCCACAAAATTTGCACAGTGCCGAGAAGGACTCGGGCTCAATGGCGTGAAGCATAGCTGGATTATTGAAAGACATAGTTTGTAGCCTGCGAAGGTGACATTCTTCTGATTTACTAAGACCCTTTGCGGGCCTCGGGAGTGTCTGCCTTTCAAGGCGCACATGTTGTAATATTTCTAAATATGTTGTTAACGGAGAGGGGGGGCCTGAATCAGGAAGGGAGGGCGTAGAAGGATTCCTGGGATGAAAAGCTCGGGCCGAAGCGTGTGCGCGCTCGTTTCCCTCAACTTCCTGGTGACCTGGTAACCATATTAATTCCTTCCGTTCAGCTGAAGTCCTACATTGACTAAAAATTTTGCAGGCTAGCGGCGTGATTCTGCCACGCATATAGTTTCTATAAGCCGCCTGGGAATCTGTAACTATGTATTTCGATGCGGAGTGCGTTGCGGCTAGGGCTATCGCTACTTCCTCCATAGCCTGTGTATCCCCGTTACGGACTGAAAACCCGTCCACGACTTGCATTTGGTGCACCACTGAGATGTTGATATTCCTTGTACAGGACCCGCAGCGTCCACGAAGAAGGCTCCTTCTTCTGTTGAATAGCACTCGTCCATATTCTTGCTCCTCGCCACTCGACTAGCATGATGATGCTCCGGGTGCATGTTTTTGGGAAGCGGAATGCGGAAGGAATTTGCTCTTCCACTCTTTAGGTATATCTTGTCTCCCAGCCACTTGCTGCGGAAAGCTAATGTTTAAATCTTCTAAGACCCTGCGGCCGGTCGTAGTTGTGGCCAGTCGCATTACCTGGATTGTAAGATTGGCGCTAATCAGTTCATCAGCCGTGTTGTGTACTCCTAGTTTTAGCAGACGCTCCGTAGATGCTTTCATGGGTAGGCCGAGTGCCTTCTTATAAGCCGTTCGAGTGATAACATCCAGGTGGTTTAGATCGGTCTTCCTCATACGAACGTATGGGGCCACGTACACTATCCTGCAGATGACAAAGGACTGTATTAGTCTAAGGGTATCCTGTTCTTGCATGCCATTTTTCTTGCTTGTGATACGAGATATCATACGGATGACTTGTTCGCACACCGTTCGTAGCTTGGTGCTCGCTGCAGAGTTAACACCCTTGTTGTTAATGAGCATCTGTCACAAGTTTCCCAAGATCGGTCTTCCTCATACGAACGTATGGGGCCACGTACACTATCCTGCAGATGACAAAGGACTGTATTAGTCTAAGGGTATCCTGTTCTTGCATGCCATTTTTCTTGCTTGTGATACGAGATATCATACGGATGACTTGTTCGCACACCGTTCGTAGCTTGGTGCTCGCTGCAGCGTTAACACCCTTGTTGTTAATGAGCAGCCCCAAAATCCGTATTGATCCCACCTCGGGAATAGGTGTATCATGGACCGAGATTTCCAGCGATGCAGTATCCCCCGTCCCTCGCAGGACGAGGAGCTCCGACTTGTCCGGGGAACAGCGCAGTCCGCATTCTTCTGCATACTTTTGAACCGTACTGGCAGCCTCTTGGACGGCCTCCTCCATCTGTCCCAAGTTTCCCAAGATCGGTCTTCCTCATACGAACGTATGGGGCCACGTACACTATCCTGCAGATGACAAAGGACTGTATTAGTCTAAGGGTATCCTGTTCTTGCATGCCATTTTTCTTGCTTGTGATACGAGATATCATACGGATGACTTGTTCGCACACCGTTCGTAGCTTGGTGCTCGCTGCAGCGTTAACACCCTTGTTGTTAATGAGCAGCCCCAAAATCCGTATTGATCCCACATCGGGAACAGGTGTATCATGGACCGAGGTTTCCAGCGATGCAGTATCCCCCGTCCCTCGCAGGACGAGGAGCTCCGACTTGTCCGGGGAACAGCGCAGTCCGCATTCTTCTGCATACTTTTGAACCGTACTGGCAGCCTCTTGGACGGCCTCCTCCATCTGTCCCAAGTTTCCCTCCGTTGCCCATATGGTTATGTCATCCGCGTAGAGGGCGTGGCGGATTCCCCTTATGGCATTAAGTTGTTCCGGCAGGTGCATGAGGGAAACGTTGAAGAGCAGTGGAGAAGGACTACTCCCTGAGGCGTCCTCCTGGTGCCCATGGTTATCGCCTCGGACCTCGTGTCGCCAATCCTGATGTGCGCTTGCCTATCTTGCAAGAAAACCTTGATGTAATTAAAGGTGCGCTTTCCTCAGTGAGTACCCTGTAGATTGTCCAGAATCTTGGAATGCTTCACGTTGTCGAAAGCCCCCTTAAGATCCAGTGCCAGTATGGCCCTACTGTTTCGTTTGCGCGGGGGATCGATAACCTCCATCTTCAGCCACAGTAACACGTCCTGGGTTGACAAGTGTGCCCTAAACCCAAACGTTGTTTGAGGTATAATATTATGGTCTTCCATATACGTCGAAAGCCGCATGTTTACCGCCTTCTCCATCAGTTTCCCGGCGCACGACGTAAGCGAGATGGGCCTGAGGTTATTGATGTTCACCTCCTTTCCAGGCTTGGGAATAAAGGTGACATCAGCGAAGAAAAAAAAAACATTTAACTCACCGTCCACCCTGAAAGGTCCTCCTGCAGTTGTCTTTGGTCTCCCATGGATTCACGACACAAATTACAGGAGATAAAAATGAAGACGAAAAATTTTATCATCATCGTAGTACACTGCAGAGGCAGCTGCGGAACAGTGAACCGCCAGAAATGCCGGCAGTGGTGTTTTATAGCTGTAAAATGCTCGCGGCGCTTGCAGCTGTGAAACAAGGCCTCGCGAACAGCGCATCAATCAAATGCCGAGAATATGCATGAAAGCTCCGAATGACTTTCTCTGAAATAGGCCGTCTTGCGGCAAACGTGTAGAACTGAACTGACGGATTGACTTTACAAGAGGGAAGAGGGCTCACGATGCGTAGTAGCGCACTAACAGATGCCATCCCTTAGCAAAAACTAATACGTTTCGAATATACGGTGGGCAATTTAAATTGTATATTAAACATATTTTGCATTCATGGATACGCTAAAAATATGTAGGAAATACGTTCCTGAAATGTCATGCTTGGTATTCTAAATATATTAAAATGTAAAAAAAATACCTCGCTTAAAGCCTACTTCGAGCACTTTTCAAATACGTGAAAAAATATGTATGCAGTTTTAGCATCTTGTCAGTGTATTACAAGTGTATTTTCAGAAATACGAAATTAATTCATCCAAAGTATACTTCAATACTAAAAAAACGGGCAGTCCTAATAAAGGTATATGTATGCAGTTTTAGCATCTTGTCAATGTATTAAAAGTGTATTTTCATAAATATGAAATTAATTCATCCGAAGTATACTTCAATTCTAACAAACGGGCAGTCTTTTTAAATGTATTTGGAGCACACTTCTAGCTGCCGTGGAACAGTCAAGTGCTCGAAATCGCATTTCGGGAAATGGCATTTACGTGTTGTCAACGTATTTGAAGTGTACTTACGTAAATACGCAATTAATTCATCCAAAGAATATTTCAATTCCAGCAAGTTGGCAGTCCGCCTTAGCATATTTGCTGCACACTTCAAGCTGCCGCTGAACAACCTAATGCTCGAAATCGAGTTTCGGGAAACCGCATTTTGGGGTTGGCAATGTTTTTAAAGTGTACTTTTGTAAATACGCAATTAATCGTCCAAGTTTACTTAAATTCTAACAAATGGGCAGTCCGCGTAAACATATTTGCATTGCACTTCAAGCTACCATGGAACACTCTAGAGCTTGAAATGACGTTTCAGGGAACAGTGAAAACTCTCCCTTTCCTGTCATCCTTTCGTTGCAACACAGTAATCATAGCGCGGGAACAACGCAGGACAAAGACGAGATGGGACGAGAACGCCTGCGTTGTTCCCGCTCTATGATTACTGTGTTGCAATGAATTACGAACGTGCCCAAGCCTTTTCTGTTCTGAAGTCATTTCGTTTATGGAAAGAGGTCTACCTCGAGCTCCGCCTAGAAAAACGCCTTTACCCTACCCCTCATCCATCGCTCACGGTGCCGGAGGCTCGCCTTCTTCGGCACATCCAAATGAATGCAGTTATCACCCCGTCTCGCCTCTTTCTCTATCGCTATCGATCAGACCCTTCCTGTCCCAACTGCCCCTTTACCTATGCGGACCTGGCCCATTGCCTCTTCTATTGCCCGGCTGCTCAGCAGTCGGGTTCCTACCCCCCACCTTCTTTATCCATCACCACCTGGCCCGACTGGCTTGGCGCTGAAGGGGAGCAAGAACAGCGACTTCTGGTCGCCCAGGTGGTCGACCTGCTCGGCCTGTAAATTGCGGCCGAATAAAGGTCTTGTACTACTACTACTACTACTATAGTTCTCCATAAAGTCAGGAATAAAATTCCAATACGGAAAGGTGTCAGGCAGGGAGGCACGATCTCGCCAATGCTCTTTACTGCCTGCTTACAGGAGCTATTCCGGGGACTTGAAAGGGAACAATTGGGGATAAGAGTTAATTGAGAATACCTGAGTAATTTGCGATTCGCTCATGACATTGCCTTGCTAAGCCACTCAGGACAAGAACTGCAAAGCATGATCAATCAGTTAGACAGGCAGAGCAGAACGCTGGGGCTAAGGATTAACATGCAGAAAACCAAAGTAATGTTCAACAGCCTAGCAAGGGAACAGCAGTTCGCAATTGGTAGCGAGGTGCTGGAAGTAGTAAGAGAATATGTCCACTTAGGGCAGGTAGTGACCGCAGATCCGGATCATGAGAGGGAAATAACTAGAAGAATAAGAATGGGGTGGAGCGCATATGGCAGGTTCTCTCAGATCATGAATGGTAGCTTACCAATATCCCTGAACAGAAAAGTATACAACAGCTGTATCCTACCGGTACTCACCTATGGGGCAGAAACGTGGAGGCTAACAAAGAGGGTTCAGCTTAAGTTAAGAACAACGCAGCGAGCTATGGAAAGGAAACTGATAGGTGTAACGTTAAGAGATCAGAAGAGGGCAAAGTGGGTGAGGGAACAAACGCGGGTTAATGACATCTTAGTTATTGATATTGATATGATTTATTTCCGTCAAAGTGGTAGTGGCTTGAACAAAAGTGAAAAATAGTTCACTTGACGAGGTTCAAGCCCCTCTTTACAAGGCATACAACGGTTGCGCAACGTAGTGATTAATTTTCCGGACACACTTTACACACAAAAAAAAAATGAATGTGCAAAGCCACTGCACGAACTGAAGCAAAATAACAAAATAAGAATATTGCATTTTCATGTCGGAAGATAGCATAGGCACAATACATATATAAAGAGCAGGAAAAAAAAATACATCATCATTATACAATTCTTAGTGAAGGTACCATCTTTATTATGACGAAAAAAAAGTCTTCAACATTGACATGCTAATATTTTCTAAATGGATGTTATGACTAGGAAGATAGTTAAGTAACGATGGAAGGGAATACTCTAACATTTGACGGCTAAAATTTGTACGGAAAAAGGGAACCTTCCAAATTTCTGAAGACCGAGACGTCAACCTGCCTTTTCTTAATTTTAAGTTTGCTATGGATGGAATAAGAGCCTCCTCGCTATGAAGATCTTGCTTATATCTTCTGGCCAAGGTGAAATAACAAAGGCTATGTATGGAAAGTATTTGGAATTTCGTGAAAAGGCTTCTGGTGTGTGTATTTGCCTCCACACCTGCGATTAGTCGAACGGCTTTCTTTTGTAGAATTTGAATTTGATTTAAGTTTGTAAATGTAGTGTTACCCCAAACAAGAAAACAGTAGTTTACATTAGACATAAATAACACATTAAACAAATGAAGTTTAACAGCAGGAGGTAAGAAATTTTTGAATTTAGCTAGTATACCCACGGTCCTTGAAATTCGAGAAACGACGTTATTTACATGCACATCCCAGAGCATATGTTTATGAAAATATACACCAAGAGTTTTGCCGCCGCGGTGGCTCAGCGGTTACGGTGCTCGGCTGCTGTCCCGAAAGACGCGGGTTCGATCCCGGCCGCGGCGGCTAGAATTTCTTTGGAGGAGAAATTCTAGAGGCCCGTGTACTGTGCGATGTCAGTGCACGTTAAAGAACCCCAGGTGGTCCAAATTTCCGGAGCCCTCCACTACGGCGTCTCTCATAGCCTTAGTCGCTTTGGGACGTTAAACCCCATGAACCGAACCGAACACCAAGAGTTTTAACTGTATCGACAAGTTCTATTGCTGTGTGACCAATAGATAAATTGATACTTTTTGTAAATGTAGACTGTCTTGGGGTGAAAATTACTGCCTTTGTTTTTTTCCCATTTAGTTGTAATGAATTTAACGTGCTTCATAAACTTAAGTCCTTGAGAGTTCTGTTCATGTCTCTTTCTAGGCAATCATAACTTTGACTACGAAACAACAAGGTTGCATCATCTGCATATATGATAAACTTGGCATCCGAGGTGATATTTATGATATCATTAATGTAAAAATTAAATAGTAAGGGTCCTAGGATGCTTCCTTGAGGTACACCTGTCAAAACTCTTTTATAGGTCGATAAATGCTTGCCTATTGCTACACATTGGTTTCGATTTTGCAAATATGATGTCATTAATGATAATGAGATTCTCCGTATCCCATATAATTCCAATTTCTTTAATAGTGTTAGGTGATTGAGACTGTCGAATGCCTTAGAAAAGTCAATGTAGAGACCCGCTGCAATTTTCCTATCCTCAAATGCCTTCAGAATTATTTCTTTTTATGTTAAAAGTGCCAGTTCTGCAGATCTCCCTTTACGGAATCCAAACTGGGATGCACTGATAAGATCATATTTATTTGCAAATTTTGTTATTCTCAAGTGTATTATTTTTTCTAAGCCTTTAGAAAACACCGACAAAATCGAAATGGGCCGGTAATTATGGAATGAATTTTTGTCACCTGATTTAAATATTGCTATTACTTTGGATATTTGCATTCTCTCCGGGAAGATACCTGTTGAGAGGGCAAGATTATAGATATGTGTAAGCTGCGGTAATATTAAGTCAAGAACATATTTGACAGGAATTATTTGAATCTTGTCAATGTCAGTAGCATGGCTATTTCTGAGCGATAAGAACACTGTGCTGAGTTCGCTCTCACTTGTTGGTTCTAAGAAAAGTGTGTTTGAGCTTCTACTCACACCAATTTGAGCTTCAGGATAATAAGAACTTGAAACTAAATTACAAAAAAAGTGATTAATTGCTTCGGCTAGATCCTTATCACGCAGAATTTCGTTGTTCACTGTTATCTCACTGAGGTCTCTGTTGGTGGGAAAACGATTTAATAATACATTTATTTTGTTCCACATTAGTTCCGGTTTCTTGCTGCTACCGAGTTCAAATACATTATGCAAGTAATTACGCTTTTGATTTCTTAGTAAAGCATTTGTTCTGTTTCTATGTTTCTTAAACTTATTCCAGTCACTTGGATCACGTGTGGTTAGGAAATGTTTAAATAGTTTGTCCTTCTTTTTTATCATATTAATGCATTCTTTCGTGATCCAAGGCTTGCGAGACTTCTTAGCTTTTTTAACCTGGACGAAAGGGAAAGATTGAGTATACGCAAGCGCAAAGAGGTTGAGAAACTCGTTATAGGCGTCATTGGCAGAGTTTAATCTATAAACGTTATCCCAGCTTGTCTCCATTATATTCTTCCTGAAGTTATTTAACGTTCGTTCATTGATGTTTTGCTTTACGCAACAGCCTTCGGCTTCCGCATCAGAGTGTGGTAACGGCAGTTTCGTGAACATGAATATGGGTAGGTGATCACTTAAGGTTGCAGCGCACACGCCGGCGGAAGTCTCATGAGTAGGTAAATTTGTAATGAAGAGGTATATTAATGTATTTGTACTTATTGTAATGCGGGTTGCTGTTTCTATTAGAATGCTGAAACCATTTGAAGAGAGTATAGTTTGCAATTGACGTTGAGCTGTTGACTGACTTAAAAGATCAATATTGAAGTCACCTCCTAAATAGAGCGTTAGACCATTTTCGTTTGTAAACCATAGCAGCCTTTCCAGGTTAGCAAAAAAGCTTTCTATATTGCCATCAGGAGGGCGATAAACGACCACGAAAAGATATTTGCAGCTGATAGCCGCTAGACATTCAGTGTGTTCGCTGATAAAAGAGAACCCTTCCAGTAAATCGCAATTTAAATTCTTCTTCACATTTAACAATATGCCACCACCTCGCTTTTTATGTCTGTTTAAAAAAAGGTGTTATAGCTTTTGTCCGTCATGACGTCACCATCGCAGGAATACCAAGTCTCCGTCAACATGAGGACATCGAAACTAAAGGAAAAACTGTTTAGAAGAATTTTCAACTGATCTTCCTTGTTTACTGCAGGTCTTATATTTAAATGGAAGCACTTAAGGGAATTTATCTGTTCAGAAACAAAAATGTTATTGATATCCCACGGTAGTAGCGCCATTCTGGACAAAAAAAAATGAAACGGTACAATTAGTTCAGTGCGGATTTAGGCAATCAACTGAACGTCACGCTCACTTCGTACATTGATAACGTTAGCTGTTTCATCTTTTCGAGCGAAAATCTTGCCATCCCTGGTCCACACGAACTTCCATTGGCATTCCTTCTTTTTTGCTACAGTCATTCCCAACAGTCGCTTCATTGCAGGACATAAATGCTCATTAATGTAAATGGGTGTCTTGACGCATTCTTCTTCGAGGTCTTTCATGGAAACACGCGTTTTCCGTGCTTTTAGAAGCAAGGCATCTCTCTTGGATCTGTTCTTGAATTGAACAATAATGTTCTCTGACGACTCATTGCGAGTTTTCACCCTGTGACACACTTCAATGTCCTCTTGTGCCACGGGTTCATTCAGGACATTTCCAATTTTACTAACAACCTGTATTAGGTCCTCACTCTCAACCTTTTCAACACCCTTGATTTCAACGTTGCGGTTTCTTGCATATTGCTCACTGGCAGTGATTCTAGTTTCATGCTCTTCTAGTTGCCTTTTTGTCTTTCAACACTCGTCTGCAAGTGCTTCATTTGCCTCCTTTAGTGCTTCGTTTTCCTTTTTGAGCTGCTCGTTGTTACGTTTAGCAGTCTCATACTCTTGGTTAATAAAGTCTAGGCTATCCTTGAGTTCCCTCATTTCATGCCTTAGATCACGTTCGATCTTGCTTTTAAACTCTTTCATTTCCCTTTTCATTTCCTCTTTGAACTCATCCCATGCTTTGGTTGACATAATGCAGCAGTTGCAAAACCAATAGGAAACACAAGAAATGCACTGTTGGCAGCAGCAAGGCAGAATAAACAGAAGAATGTGTGAAGTACAAAGCTCTAACCTGCAGCAACAAGTAAAATGCGCTTAGGTGCTGTCCGTCGCCGCCCGCTGCTGCCAAGTGTTTCCAGTCAGGGACTGTGCCGAACTTTTATCATAGAGTAATATAGAAGTAAAGAGCGGACACTCCCGTAGGCCCCAGCGGCCGACTTTTGTGCACAGCGCACCTAGCGGACCCGGGGAAACGCACTGGCCTCAGAGATGATAGGCTTAAAAGGAATCTTGGAGGCTCTACTGTCAAAACCTGGTGGTGGGCATCTGCCCTTGACGCAGCTTTGTTGCCTCTTTGGAAGTGCTTTGGAAGAGCCGCCGCCGCCACCTTTAAGGCCGACAGCTGCAGCTTCTTGTTGGACAGTTCACGGGGTAGAAGAAAACCGTCGCAGCACCACAGCAGTACACAAAACGGACGTGCCCACGAAGCTTGCAGACGCCGCAAAAAAATACAGCCGCTCACACCGTCGGTCCGTCGCACACTGCCGCCTGGGCGTGCTTGCCCGTTGGCTTGACGCACTTAAAAGACGCCGCTGTTGCTGACGTAACTGCGGCCGTAGGCGCGCAGCGCACGTCACTGCAAGCCAAGATATGCCAAGACCATACTCTTTTCCTTTTTTTTATTTGCACGTTCAGTGCCATCTGGCGAAAACGGGGAAGCGCCGAACTCGGCCGCGAAAGGGCCCGAGTGTCCGCTCTTTACTTTTATGTTACTCTATGCTTTTATAGCGTCGGAATCCTCCTAGCGGTAGATGCTGCCGGGGGGCGGTGGCCTGGTGAGCCGCTTTGTAGTTCCGCCAGCGCCGGTTTCCTGTCCACGTGTAGATCAGCGGAGAGCGGTCAGACTGTGCTGATTTCGTGGCTTATCTGCAGCAACAAGTAAAATGCGCTTAGGTGCTGTCCGTCGCCGCCCGCTGCTGCCAAGCAAGAAAGGAAGAAATGGGCTTGGCCAGGGCATGTAATGCGAAGGCAAGATAGCCGCTGGTCCTTAAGGGTAACGGAGTGGATTCAAAGAGAAAGCAAACGTAGCAGGGGACGGCAGAAAGTTAGGTGGGCGGATGAGATTAAGAAGTTTGCGGGGATACAGTGGCGGCAACTGACAAAGGACACGGTTAAGTGGAGAGACATGGGAGAGGCCTTTGCCCTGCAGTGGGTGTAGTCAGGCTGATGATGATGATGATGACTACTACTACTTCTTCTAGCGGGAAGGTAATCACCACTTATTTACACTACGTACGGAAAACGTGACAGCATGATACCGGCAAAGGCACCTTGGATACTTCCGGGCCCCAATATTCCGGTGAAAAGGACCACGACAGCCAAGGCCGACCGGTTCCCTTAGACGCCCGTGTATCCGTTGGTTGACAGTTCGACTCCGGACCTAATCTTGACGCAAGTTTCGACTAGGACTTCGGTTTTAGATCACCCCCAGATTCGAACGCGACCAGTAGGGCACTTCTGGAGTAACTTTTGGGCCCACAGTTTTTGCACAAAAAAACGCCTCACCGGGCATGATAGTGCGTCCCTCTCGGCAAGGCAAGGCAAGTATGGCTCTTGTCGCAGTTCTTGTTTGCTGGGTTACAGTGTAGCTTGGGCACTTCCGTCATGAGTTGCTGTGTAGGTATCCTTGCCGTTCCCATTGTGTTCGGATCCCACCGGCGGCATGTGGTGGTTTTTTCTTCTGCTTTTCAATCAATTAGCTTTAATCGATAACATATTCAGTAATATTCTAAATTGATCATCACCACAAAATAAATAAATAAATTTTAAAAAATATCCCCTGTGCCCCTTGGTTTCTGTGGCTGTTGGCTTCTTTCACATTTATAACGAGCCCCTCATTCCCCTTCCCTTGTTTGCTTAATTGCTTAGCGAGGGCCTCGGTTCTGGCAGCCTTGACGCCATAGGAAGCATAAGAGGCTTCTCACGCAGCTTCCACCCTCTCCGTTCGATGACGTTCTACGTCCGCCGCTTATGAACGTGCGTGGCGCTGATGAACACCCTCAAGGTTAGGTTACTTGTAAACATAAATACCCCCGAAAGCAGAAGATTTGACAGCCGTCGCCGTAGCTCAGAGGTAGAGCACCGGACGCGTAATTCGGAGGTCGTGGGTTCGGATCCCACCGGCGGCATGTGGTTGTTTTTTATTCTGCTTTTCTAATCAATTAGCTTTAAGCAATAACATATTCACTAATATTCTAAATTGATCATCACCACAAAATGAATAAATAAATTTGAAAAAGATCCCCTGTGCCCCTTGGTTCCTGTGGATGTTGGCTTCTTTCATATTTATAACGAGCCCCTCATTCCCCTTCCCTTGTTTGCTTATAATCTCATGTGCATCGTGATTGATAACTGCGCTTGTATAATTTGTTCTGCAGTTGATGCCTTAACCCGTCTCATTCTGTGAAGCCGACCAGTAGACCTTTTTTAAGCCGAAGTGAATATGTTTTTAGTGCCGTAAATGTATATTTTTAGTGTATTTTTAATATAATCTAATGTATTTAATATATGTCTTTAGTATATTTTAGTGTATTAAAAATATGCTAAGCGGGCAAAAATTCACTTCTCACGTATTTTAAAGAACGTTCAAAATATTATTCCTAGTATACTTAGAAAGCATTCGTATTGCAGTTTAAGCATAGAGACAAAAAAATGCAAAATAAATATGAAATTAATACAATATGTTTGAATTGCATTTTAAGCACATCCTGTTTTTCACTAAGGGATGAAACTCCTTTAAGCTAGTCTCCAAGGTGAGTGATGAAGCAGATGAAAAAATTGTGAGCATAATTTTGCCTCTGGGAAGTCCTACGTGCGCTGAAACATGTTTTGGACAGGCTCGGAATGCGCGAGGCAATATCACGGTGGATCCACTTCCGAAAACGCTAAATGTAAAAATGCTCGTAGAATATTGTGGCACAAGCCCAAATTTCTCCAGATAGCACTACTGCACATCAACTAGCATCATCCTTTGACCGCGTGTATCGAACACCCGTCAACTCAGTGAAAATACTTACACTTTTTTTTGTAACGAAACATTCGAATGCAATGAGACGCTGGCAGAAAATGTTGATAGTAATGCCCGACCTTTGCTACGTATTGCAGAATTTTACCTCTAAACTGGTTTTTGTGTCCGAACCGGCTTCGTTTTGACAGCCATCAAAATCAGCAGGGTGTACTGTTTAGTGTACCAGACATCCGATATTGCCGTGGTAGTTCTGCAGCACGCCCTGCGCCATGCAGCACATGGGGGAACGTGCGGTAACCAAAAACATTTGTGCATATTTTCTTTTCTTAGAGCACAAGGTTCCTACAATTATTACGCAAAGAAGTATGGCGATATTTTCTTTTTCGGATATGGGCACTTTCGTCCTACCCGCATGTTTCCGCGTCTTGTGTCGTTAATTTTGTGAAAAGATTATGAAAAACAAATATAAACGCTCATGACGTGTGTGCACCTTTTCCTTAATTCGTGTTAATGAGGAAGTGCAAAAGAGAACCTCATTACAAATCACAGTCGTCGTCAGATCGTACACTGCAGTGGTTAAGGATTTATTTATGATCACTGATGTCACCTTCTGGGTAGTTTAGTACGAATCGCGTCGTGTTGCCCCCCATGATGTCCGAACAAATAAATTTTTTATCTTGGGTCAGAACTTCCGTCGATCAGCAGCTGATAAGCTGCATGTTTTTCAGCCTGAGCTCGAAGCTGAAGTTAATTTACCCTTAAGCGAGTGGCAGCATTTAGAGAAAAAAGCTTTTGTGAGCTTCACGGGCTGTACAGCCCTCAAAAAGACCGCAGCACTTGAACCAAATATAAAGCAAGAAAAGCTTGAAAGGTACAGCTAAGAGCACGGTAATAAACAAAATGCGGTAAGAGGATGTTTCCTATCTAAACTGAACTTAAAAGGTATGTTAAACGAGGGCTAAGGAACACGGCCGCAAGATCAAAATATTGTAAGAAATGTGAATATTTAAATTATAATTACATAATCGTGGCCGTCCCAAGATCCTAGAGGCCTTTAGTAAGTAGAAGTGGAAGTGCCAGAGTAAACAACAAATACAACACTAAATATATCTCGTATACAGGTGACCAAAAAGTTATGAACAAAGTTAATCGCAAAAACTGAATTGACCAGAAGAAAAACTGCTCAGACCAACATCTATAATGCCACTGAGAAGGGAGGTAGGACTGTGTCACAATCTGTACACTATAGTTAGGGGCGTACTTATGCAAAACTGCCGTTTGTAGGGGAACCAAGATTGTAGGTTATGTTGCTGCGAAAACTGGGGAAGCTTTGGGTTTTCAAGTCGAAATGCGAGAACTTTTCGTCCTGCTACTATAGATTTATTGAATAAAACTAACGCGAGTTCCATTCTTAATATATCAGCACAGTTTGGAACCTTCAGCGATGCGAGATAGAGAGAAATTGAAACGGTCCAGAAATTAGCTGTCAGTGATTAACAGCAGAGATATTGGTGCCAAGAGCTTGAAAGAAACACTGGATTGGGAGCACCTGGAAAACGATCGACGCGAGTTGTGATTGATGTTCTTTCATGCAATTTACCACTGCACTTTTGGTACTGAGAAGGCCAAATTTGTAATTGAACCTCACTATGTCTCGGACCACGTAGATCACAGGTTAAATGTACGGGAGATCACATCGAAAACTGACGCACTTCGGCGGCAGTTTCTTTTTTTTTCCTGGAACAAACCGGAACTGAAACAAATTGCCTTCATCCACTTCTTGTATTATGTCCAATAATGTTTTCTTTTCTGTTACCATAACCAATTTGAAATTTTTCGGTCACGTGTGCTTTTGTTACAGCTGTATTTGTTTTTTCTTAAATTGATTCTTGATTTTATATTTATTAGTTCTGTGGCTGACACTGTGTCATCTCTTTCCTTTTTGTATAACCTCCCCCACTGTAATGCCTAATGACACTTTGGATAAATGAAAAAATAAGTGACGCGTGGCGGTGAAAACATCTTTGTTCCTTCGCTGATCCTTCTAAGTGGATTGAGTCGCTCAGCCTCTCAAAAGCGACGCTGAGGGCAACTCCATCCGATTATTGTTCTCGGTAAGCATTGGCTCCCTGGCTCTTTCTGGATATGTTGATGTTTGTCCGGCAGCAAAACACACATTTATGGGCGAAAACATTTGATTTTAAAATATTTCCGCCGATAGATTCAAACTTCTGAAGTCATTCGGCAGCGGCAGTGGCACGAAAAATGTACCGCTAAAGTGAAATTCCGCGTTCTTGCAGGTTGGTACGATTCTTGACCTCACTACTACGTGCAGCTGCTGCCGCTGCCTCAGCTGTTGAAATTGTGTTGCGTCTTAGCTGGTGTTGGATCTTGGCATCCACCGTTTCTGCTCTTGATGGCGGGGGAAAATTTTTGCCTTGCATGTAACCCAGAGTTTGTTTTAGATCAAGATTTTCTGGTGTGTGGGGAATGTAACTATTCAAACCGCTTGGGAAGCTGCGCTGGGTTCACAGAAAAATAATACAAGAGTAAATCTGCAAAACAGAAATGGGTATGCCCAACGTGCAAGTCCGGCAAGCGTAAAACAGGGAATCAGGCCGAAAAACCTATGTCTGGGGAACTTAATGATCTCAAGTCTGCTCTTATGTGCATCAACCATAAACTAGACGACCTAATGCCACTGAAAGAAACCGTACCTAAAATCAGAAAAATCGGTGCAGTTAATGTCTGATAAATACGACGAGCTATTAACACGATTGGAAACACAAGAGAATGGCACAAAAACGCCTTCGTAGAAGAGTGGAGGCTCTAGAGGGCAGGTTTCAAGACTCAGATGAGGCAAATGAACGACTGAGGGATGAGCTAAATAGCTTAGAATGGAGAAGACGGTGGTTACACCTATAAATTCATGGCATAAAGGTCTCGCAAAACGAAAACTTGATAGAAAAGGAAAATTCCGTCGCCAACCTGATTCGTATACCGAATATCTCGGTAACAGATATTTCTACTACACTCCGTCTCCCTGCTAAACTTGACAAGACACGCCGTGTAGTTCTTAGGTACACAAGGCAGGCCGTCAGGAACCAGTGGCTTGAAGGAAGAAAAAAGCTACAGGAAAAGGATTCCACTCTTTTCATTCAGGAAAACATGACGAACCAAACCGCCAGCTGCTTCGCGCAGTGAAAGACTAGGTAGAAGAAAACGGTCACCGTTACACATGGCATAGAAGCGGCAAAGACTACCTGCGCAAGGCAGATGGTGATAGTGCAATCGTGATACGAAGCCAACGTGACCTGGGAACGTAACTCTTTCGCACAAACCGAAAATGGCATAGATTTAGAATAAAATGCACTTTGGGCGCGTCGCATTAACCGAATTAATCAGAAAGCTTGGACCTACGAGAAAGAGCCTCTTAAACTGTTTTCATTTAAATGTGCAGTCAATCAGCCACAAAGTATCAGATCTTAGATGCATATTGCAGAAGTTTAATGAATATTTCAATGTGCTCATTTTCACTGAAACATGGCAGTTATGAAACTCAAATACTTTCCAGCTCGCAGGGATGAAAACTTTCTGTGTGTACAGATCAAATCGTCGGGGTGAAGGCGTGTCTGTACTTGTGCATGAGTCCTTGACAGCAATGGGCCTCTCCAATTATCCGCCTCTGGCTGTCCGCGGGCTGCCTGCGGGCTGGCGGCGCCAGGCGCTCGATTTTCTCTGGCTGCTCCGCGCACTTCCGGTGGCTGCCGAGAACGCGTTCGTTTTTCTCTGGCTGGGCGGTTTCGGGCTGCCAGCGGGCAGCCAGACTCGCCAGGACGGTTTTGTGCTGGCAGCGCTCGGGCATTTAGCAGACGACGGAGAGGTGGTATGGCAGCGGGAAGCTCGCCTGGACATTTTTATGTGGACTAGAAAGACCGCGGCTCTTCATGCGATGTTTTGCGCGATGCAGGCGCTTGTTTCGACTAGGCCACGGTGCATAAGGTCTGTGTCGCCTGCAATGGCACCTTTTGCGGTAGTTCTCGCTGTTTATTTGTATGTTTTGCGTGCATGCGTGCGTGCAATGGCATTTCGATCATCTCATCATCTCGCAAGCACAAATTCTCGCTTCATATTACCATCGCATACTTCTAATTCACAAAATATTTCGGCTGTTAATTTCGTGCGCCTGGCTAATATTGCGGTAGTGTTCGAGGCCTTTCATGAGGGCAGCCGCAGATTCCAGCTCCGAGTACGCGCTCAGACGCGCGCATATATGCATGTGCTGAAAGTGTTTTGCGAGGTGTTGGTTGAGAGCGATACGAGAGCGTATGGTCTTCATTGCGCTCGGCGCAGTGCAAATGCGGATATGCTTTGAGAAACGCTTGATGAGAAACGCCTTTATTAAAAGCCTTCACGAGCACTTTGCTCGAGGCATCTCTGCGGGCATACATGTGGCCACACAGTTGTCATTTACTGCAGCCGATCGAGGCGAGTGCTGATTCTGTCGTCGCCAACTGTTTGCTCGGGCCTTCTGCCACATCTGCTTAAAATATCTGAGAAGTACCGTAGGCATGCATTTCTTCTCGCTTGGCTCATTAAAGCGATAAAAAGAATCTTGCAGCGCTGATAATCATGCAAGCACAGGCGGTACGTGAGGCGCCGACACGCAGGGCTTGATGTAGCGCCTTTCATTCCAGCGCCAGTTCTCTGCGGTATAGCTGTAGCATTAGAGATACGATATGCAGCTAAATTTGTACAGTACACGTGCTTGATCTAAGTGAACGTTCAACAAGTTGGTATGCGCTTTTGTCCAGATTATGCGTGCATTCCTTGCCCGCAGCAAAAGCCGGCGGCTGACAGACTACAGTTGAACGGAACGTATTCCGATTCTGTTCTGATTACAGCTTACAGGAAGCAGTTCACGAGCGTAGAAATCGCAACGACCACAGCAGAGTCAATCACTATGCAGGGTCGATAGTCGGTGGTCATACCAGCCATACTTACTGTGTAGTAAACAAACACGCGATAATCAGAGAGTACGGCGTGTCGTTTAATGAGCAACGGACGGGCAGTTTTTCCGGCCTATGTTGTGTCGACTGAAACACGTTAGGCTGTAATTGCCCATCGCATGCTTTTGAGGTTTTCTCGAAGCTTACGCAGGACACTGTGCACCGAAGGCACACGCTCACGTTGTCGTCGCCGATGTGTACGGGTGCGAGCACGATCAGCTGTTTGTTCTGCAGTCTTCGGCAGCCCTCAATAACTTCAGGTCGTTGTTTTCGATACCAAGCAGCGTATTTCTGCAGCAGAACGCGAAGCTACGGAGAGCAACTGCCCTCCGTGAACCGCGACTTGCTTGCCGCCGTGATTGCCGGCTGGGTGGTTCCGGTGGCCGCCAGCCCATGTGACCATGATGGGCTTACCTGTCAGATGCGAACTTTCTGGCAGCCAGCGGGCTGCCCGAGCGCGGTAAATCGAAGGGGCCCAATTTTACTTCAGGAATTTTTTATGTGCGACTAGTAATCACGAGGTCTTGTGTGACAGGTGCATGCTCTTGTCATTGCTGTTTGTTACAGTCCTCCCGGTGGTTGAAAGGCTGATTTCATTGATTTTTGGAAAACTACTGCCAGTTGTTAACGATGATGAATACAAGATTCTACTTGGAGGTGACTAATATTGACATGGGTTTTACCAGCAGACCGAAAATTGAATTTGAAAATATGCATTCGTGTAACGGGTGCGCAAACTTTATAAGCTCTTCTAAACGAATCACCCTTTACTCAGAAACTATCTTAGATTTATTTATATCAAACTGCGATCCATCTTCCATAAAAAAAAACTGTGGGCTCGCATATCCTGTTAGCGACCATTTACCGATATGCGGCAGCATTGTCATGAATATTTCTAAGGTTTTATATTCAGATGTAGGTTGTAGCTTTCAAGTTGTTTCCAATGCAGCTCTCGATGCTTTCCGTCTTGAAAGAAAGAAACTATGCTGGGACACGGTTTTTCGCGAGAGTGATGCGAATACTGCTTATGAGGCTTCTTTGGGCTCTTTCACTTCAGTTTACAAAAAGTTTATTTCTAAGCGAGAAACGTAGTATTTTCGTTACTTTCCTTCTTGGTCGTCGCGATCAAATGTCATGTTGAAGAAGCTATAGGGCGCAGTGAGGAAAAAGAGACGGTCGCAGAAATTCGTCATGATGGACAGCTGCTGAGTTGACCAAACCTGGTCGACGCATTTAATGGATATTTTGTGCAACGACACTTTAGCGCAATATTACATAGATCTCTTTCTGTTTTAGGGCAGGAAATGCGGATAGTTTATGCTTAAATCCGACCGATGGAAATGAAGTATGTTCTTCATTCTTGAGCCTAAAAAAAACTCACACCTGTGACTCTCATGATGTGCAGATTAAGCCGATTAAGTACTTAATCTATATTATCGGTCCAGTTATAGCATTACATCGTGGTCCGGCCGCAGAAGATGACGACAGCCCCACGTTCGCCGCTGGTCGCGCACGTGCCTGAGCTGTCAGCAAAGCAAAGTGCACCGACGCACTGCAACTCCGCTTGGCACGTTCCCGTCTCCGGACGCCTGCATCAGCCATTTGCACGTCGAAATTTTCGGGCCGCTTCCTCCTTGTGGGAACCACCGCTACCTGTTAACCTGCACTGACAGGTTCACGAGATGGCCTGAAGCGATGCCCCTTCTGGACATAACGGCGGAGTCGATCGAACGAGCACTCATCACACTTGATCAGCCGCTAAGGTGTCCCTTGTACCATTACGACTGATATTGGTCGTGAATATAACTCCCCCTTATTTGCCAACCTATCTCGGCTCCTCAGCGTCTATCACATCAAGACCTCTTACCACCCGATTTCCAACGGTGTCATTGAGCGTTTTCACCGGCAGTTGAAAGCCTCCTTATGGCGTCCGCTTTTCCTTCGCCATAGATTGAGCGCCTACCCTTCGTCCTGCTTGGTCTCCGCACCCACGCCTGCTGACGTCTCAGATTACGCCTGCCGTCTACGTAGCGCTACGAGCACTGTCGTTCCCCCACGTCAGCGCCAGTATTCCCGTCGTGTCCATGTCCCCCCCCCCCCCCCCCCCGACCTGCAGCGGTGCACTCACGTCTTTGTTTGCCACGACGCCGTACGCCCGCCCTTACGGTCACCATACGATCGTCCGTACCAAGTGCTCCGGCGTGCCCCTAAGCACTTTCTCCTGCTCATCAGCGGCCGGGAGGACACAGTCCCAATTGACCGCCTTAAACCTGCTCATCTTGACACAGACGTCATCGCAAACTGTGCCGCTGCATTCCCTCCCGACTGTGCCAGTCCTCGTCACGTACGATTTGCGCCAAGACCATCCGCTTTTCGCCATTCACAATTCGCTCATGGCTTCATCGCTGGATGGGGGGGGGGGGGGGGGGGCTCTATAGCGTGCCATCGTGGTCCGGCCGCAGAAAACGACGGCAGCCCCAGCGCGCCTGCCAAGCACGCGCAGACTGAATTTCGTGGCTGCTTAACTGCATGCCGGCGGAACGCTGTCTCGTTCCCGCCGGGCTGAGCGCGTTCAGTCAAATATATTTGTGGAGACCCGACGACGACTTCTGTCTGCGAACGCCAATGCCCGAGCATACGCCAACCGGGAGGCGCGCACCGAAGGGGAACTGGACGGAGTCACTAGACGGTATGGAGCAATCTTAGAACACCAACGAGCCCTTCGTAGGACCTACCCTCCTCCCTACAAAGACCTTAGTAGAGAGCAGTCGGTTGCCTGGAGACAACTGCAGGCTAATACATACCCCAACCTTAGTTTACTCAGCAAAATCTATCCTTCCACTTGCCACCAAATGCCCGCTATGTGGTGAACACCCAACGCTTTACCACGTTACATGGGCCTGTCAGAAAATGCAGGCAGCGCCGATAAACAACACACCAACACCGGAGCAGTGGGAGGCTGCGCTGTCCAGCTCGAAGCCTGAAGAGCAGCTCAAGGTGATCGACAGGGCTTGCAAGACTGCAAAGGCCGCTGGGGCCCTGGACTGAGGGCTCCACCTACGCTCCGAGAAAGAACCCTTATACAATAAAGTTTTATGCGAAGCATATTACTAGAGCTGCACTACAGCCCGTCGAGCGCGGCGGTGGAGCTACCATTGACCTTTAGCGTGACCACGTGACAACATGACGTCACAGCAGAGGAGAGATGGGCTGCCGGCTCGCGCGGTCGGCCGCGGCGGTGGAGGCTCCACATCAGAGGCGCTGCAGCTGACCACGTGACGCTACAGCAGCGGTATAAAGCTGAGCTTGCCTCGCTCTCCGGGCACTTACGAGGCGGCCAGGTGTTGGGATGCCGCCTAGAAGCAGGGCTGATTTGAACGAGAAGCGAAAGCTTCAGCGCCAAGCCTAGCCATCAATATGCTTCGCATCTGACTAGGCTTAACCTTAGCTAAGCCTCAGCAATTTTTCATTTTTCATTCATTCATTCATTCATTCATTCATTCATTCATTCATTCATTCATTCATTCATTCATTCATTCATTCTGTCTGCGATTCGTGTCCGCACTGTCTTGTCCTATTTCTTTAACTTGTGCATTTCCTCTGGCGTATTTCCGCTAAAAATGCAAGTCGCACGTGTCATGCCTGTCTTTAAGAAAAGCGACAGTCTCGACGTTACCAAATACAGGTCTGTATCTATTCTCCCGGTATTTACTAAGGGTTTGGAAAAGATAATGTTCAAGCGATTATCCTTTTTCTAGAAGCGACAAACACAATGTTTTTACAAAACCACAGTACGGTTTCAGAAAACATATGTCGACAGAACTTGCCCTCTTAGATCTAAAAGAATACATGTTACATAAACTTGAAGTTAAACAGTTGATTGCTGGCATTTTCGTGTATTTCACTCAGGTGTTCAACTACATTACGAGCAGACATTAAATTTTGCTTGAAAAGTCAAACCATTGCGGCATCTGTGGTCTTCCCTTCAACTTAATAAAAAGTTACGTTTCGAATAGAAACGTTTGTTTTAGTAAATGACTTTGTTTTAGTAAATCCAGCCAAAAACAAATTATTGCGGGTTTGTCGCAAGGAAGCACCCTCGGCCCAATACTTTTTAATATATGTATAAATGACGTCACCCATATTAGCCCCGGTCTTAAACTTGTCATATACGCGGATGATACGAGTATCTGTCTCATCACCTTGTGAAGCTGACTTAATAGCGGAAGCAAATAGTGCTAGAAAAACTTGATACCTGGACTAGCGCCAGCCACCTAAAAATAAACACTAAAAAAGCAAAGGAGGCTATTTTTCATTCCAAGGGCAGACACATTACTAATGACCATGCTATCAACTTAAAAAAAAATTCAAAAATAGATATTGTTCCATTTGTTAACGCGCTCGGCGTTCATTTTTCACAGAACCTGCATTAGAACGATCGTGTGAATAACTTAACGTAGAATTTAAACTCTGTCACCGGAGTGCTTAATCACCAAGTTTATCCACTCCCACACAGCAGTCAAACTAATGATTTATAATGCTTTATTTGTCTCCCCCCTAAATTACTACTATTTAGTCTGGGGCACCTCTACGACGACAAATTTGAACAGGGTGTTAAATAAAAAAAAAATAATTTTTTTACGTGGCATTGCAAATGTAAAATACACAGAACCGCCTGCACCCCTCCCCCCCTTTTTTTCAACAATTTAACGCAACCACATTGCAAGACTTATACCACTACATATTGTCTCGCCAGCACTATTTCAGTGCAAAACACTCGATCTTTCTTCTTTCAAGCATAGCAGGCGTATCACAAAATAATCTAGTGTATCCCACAAGGAGCACAGAACAATGGAAAGTTCCAAAATGTCGTACTAACTGCGGTAGACAAATGCTACAAAATACGGTACCAAGGCTTCTAAACAAATACAATAGGTTAGGCACTGATATTCTTAAATTGACAATCTTTGAGTTTAAACGGCTGTTCAAAACCTGGCTGTACATTCCTGGGCGATTTTCTTCTTTGTGTGCATATGTGTGTGTTTAGAAACTTCTGTGTTTTTTGTTATTTTGGAAACTTCAGTGTTTTTTGTTATACTTGTGCATTATTGTGCATGCTTACGCGCTAATGATTTGATCTTCTTTGTGATCACTAGGCTGAAATAATATTTTTCACTTTCTATTTTTGTATTCTGCTGCCACTGTATTGTTGGGGGCCAGGGGCTCCTAAAGCCGCCATAGAAAGGTTTTTTCCTTGGCCTGCTGCACACCCTCGTGTGTGAATAGAAAGCGTAAATGAATGAATGAAAGAAAAGTACGGTGCGATCATTTTGAAGCGAAAGGCGGCGATGTCGAGGCATCCATTCTATTTGCGAAATCAGGAGGTGAAGGCGACATCTGTCTTTCGGGTTTAGGACTGTTTTAGGTTATAAAAGTTCCGCTTTTGATGGGAATGTTCTCTTTGCGATTAGAACGCGGTGCCGCCGCGATACAGGCAAACCTCTATCGATCTTCAATGTCCCTTCAGGCCTTCGATTTCCACCGAAGTTTTAGTCTCGAGAAATATTAACGGTTGCTTACAGCGTTCATGGAAGGCACAGTTTTTTATCGCAAGCTGCTTGCAGCCCCTGTACTTAAACTGTATGCTCTATGTGCACAGATGTATGCATTGTAAATTTTGTTTTAATTTACAATCCTTCCAATGAACGAACTGGGGTTGGTCATTAGAAGATACATAAGAAAGAAGTCAACAGTCATTTAAATCAAAGAAAGCAGAAGTGAATGTTTTTCGTTTATTTTTTATGTGTGTTGTTCGTCTGTCTTTATCTGTAATTATTTTTAACTTGAGGATAATTGATGAGAAGTGCATGTAGCCTAAACTTGAGAGTTCCTCAAGAGGATACAACCACGTGCAATTGAGTGTTATCCAAACTCATAATTTCAGCATGTCATGTGCAGTGCTCTACGAACTTCGCTACTGCGGCGGCTCTGAGTGGCCCCGCCTCTCACGCCAGCCGGCCACCGTCGGGTTGTCACCGCCATCGACTACCTGACGCGGTACGCTGAAACAGCCCCGATTCGCTCCGGTGCCGCTTCTGTAGCCGCTGACTTTTTCCTGCCTGTGACAGTCTTTCGCCACGGTGCTCCACGTATCCTGATTAGCGGCAGTGGGAGGACAATTATTTCCCAACTCCTTGAGGAAGTACTCCGAGCTGCCAGCACTGACCACAAGACATCCTCCAGCTACCATATTCAGATAAATGGCCTCATAGAGTGTTTTTACCGCACGTTGTCCCACATGATAACTATGTACGTCAGTCCTGGCGATAAGAACTGGGACAACGTTTTGCCTTTCGTCACCTATGCATATAATGCCGCAGTTCAGCGTGCCACTGGCTAGAGCCCTTTCTTCCTAGTTCATAGCCATCAACCGTCCTGAGTATTCGATGCCACCTTATTCTTTACTCCCGACTCTCCGACCACATCTCTGGGCAAGCAGTTTGCTCGCGTGGCCAATTGTCGCGACTTGCTCGCCTTAACACTGAAGTCTGCCAGGAAGAACGAAAATACCGGTATGACCAACACCACCGCACTAAATCGTGTTCCACCGGTGACGAAGTTCTGCTGTAGACACCAGTATGCACACCTGGTTTGTTCGAGAAGTTTCTTCACCGCTTCATTGGGCTTCACACGTTACTGCAACTCTCACGTGAACTACCAAGTTGTCCCCTCGCACGCCGTTGCCGATCGGCGTCGATGTTCACAACCGGTCGTTAACGCCTCACGCACGAAGCCTCGACGAATTAAGCCCGTGTATACTTATAGAGCTTTGCAGGTTGCCACATGTCAGAACGATTATATGGAAGTAAACTTTTTCCGTGAATGGGAGCTTGGATGTTCTCGCAACGAAGAAAAAGTACAGATGTCACCCTATACTGGAGGGAGATGACTGATTCCGACCGCGTCAGTGACTTTCAGAATGCTTCCTTTACTCGTGTAAGTCAAATCTAGCGTACCCGGGCTTCAGGAGCCGCATAAGGAGAACGACATGTGCACATTTTGATTCGTCGCAATGAAAATATAGGAAGATGTATGAGAAATCGGCCAGCTGTATATCATGCCCGACGATGTGACAGCAGTGTCCTAGAAGTACAATTTGCCTGATAACTGCCCGCATAAATGGGAAGATGTCACTTTATCATTGCATCGCCTATTGCCACTGTATTTTTTCTTCGTTTTTGCACATAGCTAGCTTGGTACTTGCGTAAACTTTCAGCTGATAATGCCATCATTATCATTATGATGATATACAAACAGCAAAGAAGTGAATAAAATAGTCTGATGACTGCAGCTGGTTGCCTTGAGGATGACAACGGGATGACACTGAATCAAGGTGGCTTCTTTGATTCAATTAATAAAGCGTGAAGCGGCCACAGACTCTGTGACTAGAAAAAGGCCACGCCTTGCTGGCAGTGCGGGCCAAGGCTGGCGTATGCGATTATCAATTTGCTGCAGCTGCCCCTTTGTAAACGACGCTCCGACTCAGCTTCTCAAAGTCCTTCGTGGCGTTTTATGAAGCGCATCCCTGCTTGCATTTTCTTTTGGTGACGATGACTGCTCAGAGCTTGCAGCTGGAGCAGGTGTCGCGGACAAATGTTGAGGACAAGTAGAATGCTCTTTTGCTGCTATAGAACTCCTGAAATAGGAAAAGTGCCTTATTAACATTTGCGAAACTCATTACAGATTCCATGTCTCGGATGCTATGAATTGATCAGCTCAAAATAAGAAGTGTTTTATATCTTACGCCACTTGCAGCTCCAATATCTAAAGGTTGCTAAAAACATAGAAATAGAAAGACTTAAAGCTGAAGGCCTTATATAACGAATTTTATATTAAGGAAAGTTCAGAGCTGCAGCCATAGAGTCGTACTGGGAAATAGAGCGAGAGTCACAGTGTAGCGGCAAATATATGCGTATGTTCAGATAAAGACGTAAGCGAAGGCAATCGGAACTGGTATACGACCGAAGGCGGCTGTGCATGCAGGAAGGATAATAAGATGCAGTTTTGGAGTCTACTCGATTAATGTGCTTATTGTGTCGTTTAGCACCAGCACTTAAAACTCCGCATAGATGACATTTGTCATGGTGCAGCTAGCTGTCAGTCAAAAATATGCCAATATACAAGCCTCGACGGTCCAGCTTCAGGAAAACGAAAACGAAAAAGGCTATAGTACTCTAAATGTGAATACCATGAAAAAAGAAATTGTGTATTATGAAGAGTCGTATTCGTGAAAAATATGCCAATATACAAGCATCGATGGTCCAGCTTCAGGAAAACGAAAACTAAAAAGGTTACAGTACTCTAAATGTGAATACCATGAAAAAAAAATTGTCTATTATGAAGAGTCGTATTCGTTACAAATGCATTTTATTTGAAAACACTTTATTCCACAAACCTCTAGTTTTCCTGTAACCAATGCATCTTTGATCTTTATTGCAAAACGTTTCATGATTACAAGTCGAACCCACAGATGTTTGGGTCCGTTCTCAAAATGAAATATTTAATTTTCTTATGATTTGATAGTAAACATCACTTTATACGAACTAACATAGTAATAATTTATGGCCAGGAAAGGGCTATTTGCTTATCAGTAATTGCGTAGTGGCAAATGGTTAGTACTCCTTTTAAAGCATTCCGTTTTTTTGCATGTTCACCGCTCTCAGCCTCTTCAGTTCGTAATCTTGGCGATCCAAAATATGAATTCTCCCATTCAGTCTTGTCTTTGAGCCAATATGTTGCTGATAGACGTGAGGTCTAAGGAAAATAGGTAGATTTTGCTTCGCAACTGTAGTCTACATGTTTGCCATGGGGACAAAAGGAAGCCTCGCCAGTAGGTTGCGTCCCTTTCTTTCTCTTTAACACGAAGTGCATAGACGCTGGGAGAGCTGGGGTCATTTTATGCTCCTTACTTTGTTGTGTCGCCTCTGGCTTGGTGTAGTTTTCACCAACCATTACTCTTTCTTAATCGGCACGACTGATAGGCCTGCATGTGCCATCTGCAGGTATGACGACACTATAACCCACATTTTTTGTGACTTCCCTGCCTGCAGCACCGAAAGGCAGTCTCTCAGCCGTGCACTGGAGCGCCTAGATCCATGTCCACTGAAGGAAATGAGGTTTCTTGGCCACTATCCGCCGCGGCGATCGTCGGCGGTGAAGGCCTCCAAGGCACTGCTCCGCTTCTTTCAAACTTCCAGGCCTGCACGATAGGCTGTGACTTCAACGAACACTGACTTTTTAGAGTGACTTCAATTTTCTGCTACTCTCTTTTCTCTTTCATTTTTTTTATGCCCTCACCCCTTTCTCCCGTGTAGGGTAGCAAACCGATTATTCTTCCGGTTAACCTCCTGCCTTTCCTCTTCTACCTCCTCCTCCACTTTGTTTCATCCTCTTGTTGCAGTGCATGATTTCCATTGTCTGTGCAATGAAAAAACCTTTGAGCAATCATCACCTCGAGGTGCATTACAAGCCACAACTTCTGCCATTCTCGCAGAAAATTACAGTTTCGGGCTTATACTGCACTCTGAATGAAGATAATTCAATTACTCTTTATGCACATTTATTTATATTCTTTATTTTAGTAACCTATTGTGGCTCCTTACATAAGACCCAGCAAGTGGGCAGCAACAAATACTCATCTAGGTATAGCCAACTCAAATAATAATATATTGTAGGTGCAGAGGTACAGTGCTCTAGAATATTGCCCAATATTCTAGAGCACTGTAGCAGAGGTGAGCACGCCTATTTATAGATTGGATTGGATTGGAAAACATTTATTCCGTCAAAAATGCAGATGCAGACGGTCCGCGCTAGATGGCCACCAAACCATGGCTGGCGGCGACCTGAGTGGCCCACTCGGTGTCCAAGGCTTGAATGCCCGGGTCCGAACTGACCAGTACGGCCTCCCATCGCTCAGCAAAAGGAATTCGTACTAGATCCTCCGGTGGAGGTTCTTCTTTACATTGCCATAGTATGTGGTCATACGTGGCTGTTTCGCCACAGAGCCTGCACTCGGGGATATAGTCATCCGGGTACATTTTTGATAATAGATAGTGGGTAAGAAAGCACCTCGTTTGGAGTGTCCTCCAGGTGGTCTCTTGTGTCTTATCCAACGTTTTGTCAGGTGGTGGAAATTCGTGTCTTTCCAATTTGTAATGAGTTGTAATATCATGAAAAGATGCCAGCGCCTCCTTGGAGTAATCCATGGATACGGACGACCCACCGACTCGGTTGACGAAACCTCACCTGGGCCACCTCGTTTCCCGGATTCTCCGAGTGAGCCGGCACCCATATCACCTCAATTTCTTTGTAAGGTTCCCTGGTCAGTTTCAGTATTCGCTGTGCCGCGTTCGAGATTCTGCCCCCCGCAGAACTACGGACGGCCAATTTGGATTCCGAGAAGATCGTTTCCGCGTCAGTGCTAGCTATGGCGCCTCAGCCGCCTCTTCCGCGCACGCCAACGGCCCGTTGCAAAGCAAGGCAGCGCCATCAGGCGCTTTCCGTTGGGCTTCATACAGCTGTCGCAGGCGCATGCGTCGTCAAAATACAGTGGTGCCTCTTCGTCCCGCCCGTGGCTTATCCTCTCATCCATAGTAAGAAACTCTATACTCTCATCGAACTTGAGCCACCCATCGTAACAGCCGCGCCGGACGCATACGTCACAGCAGCCAGGCAAGAAATATAGCGGGTGATGGCGCGACGCGGCTGTGCGCTGCTTGGAGCTTTGGAAGATTTTTTCGCTTGGAGCTACTGCTGAAGGTACCAGGAGTTCCGGCATCAAACAGCTCCCTATACCTGTCCCGTTCTAGCTCCGCTATGTTCCTGTCCGCTTTCCCATCCCGCTCTGATTTTTTTTTTTTTTCACTTATTATTTTTACGTGATAGCGGTAAGGAGCTCGTGTCGCAGAGAACGCGGCGTCGCCGTCGTCGTTGGCGTCGTTGGACGTGAGCGAAAAACCGTCGAAAAATCCCCAGAGAAGCTATCTAGGAGGTAAGTGGGCCATCTAGGTGACGTCAACTTGCGGCGTCATCACAACCTGCCCATCGTATTGAGAGCAAACTGCCCACCGTGGATGTAAAGTTAATGATTAGTCGCCCATGAAGTTCAACCTGGCTCGCACAACGTCCACCTATGGCAGCACCTGCCGTCGCAGGAAAGAGGCGCATCGCTTAACCGCTGCTGTACTTAACTGCTCCTCGCTTGAGTCCCAAAGGGCTCTGGTGAAACGGGCTAGAGACGGGGCATTGTCATGCGGTGTCCCGGACTAGGGACGCCGACCATGTAGCGTGGCCACTCTGTGGCTCCCAAACTCTATTTCAGAATTTAAAAGTTTTCACCACCACCACCACCACCCAGGGATCTATTAATGAAGAGAATGACCAATTCTGCACATAAGGGAATCAACTCATAGCGCTATCGCGCCATACTCTTAACGCGGAGCATCCCGCCAATTTTAAGGCGAAAGCCTTTAATGTCTCATCGTTGTAAGCAGCAGTTGTCGACAAAAATGTCACGCTTTTCAGTTGGTCGAAATAGTCGTGACGTCACAGTGCGCCAATTTCAAACGGGGCCAATTGTACTTTGCCTAGTAACCATGCAACCAGCTGAAGGGATCATATAGTGATGCTCCAAGTAAGTGGGACTGAGCTTAGTTAATTGCTTAATTACCCAATTAGCCTTATTAACGTTTCTAGTAAGGCTATATAAATAAATAAAACCGAGTAGGAAATTGGTCGAGCTCAGGAATCGAACCCTGGTCTTCGGAGTGCGAGACAAGCTTGCTATCCATTCCGCCATGCCAGCTCGATGGTTTGGAATGAACAAAGGCGCGTCTAGTGAATACGGCGTCTTCGCTCACTGCCATCCTCCTCCCTTCCCTTCCGGCGAGGTTTAGGTGTCCACCGAGATATGAGAGACAGATACATTTCCTTTCCTCAAAAACAAATTTACCGACGAGCGGTGGTGGTGGTGGAAAACATTTATGTACAGGTATAATACAGGAGGTTATGCATGAGCTGACCCAGAGGGGGCCAGCCCTTACAAATACTAGGTGGAGGTCCCTAGTTCGGGACCCCAGTGGCATCGGCCGCCGCCCAGGCTCGCGCGACCAAGGCCCGTTGGGCCTGCAGGTCAGAGCAGCCGAGCAGGGTCGCCTCCCAGTCCTCCCGGGTTGGGTTGGGGTGAGGGGGGATAGCAGGGTTGGAGGGGCAGGCCCACACCATGTGGTAGATGTCCGAAGACTTCTCCGCACAGTGCGGACAGCTGCCCGAGAAAGAAGGGTCAAAGTGTTTAAGAGCTGCCGGGCACAGCAAAGTATTAGTATACAGGCGGAGCAGAAGCCGCTCCTCCGCCTTTGACAGACCTTTACACGGGCGGGGATAAAGACCATGGCCAGATTGATAGAGTAAAACGATGTCTTTGAAGGTGTAAGCTGGAATAAATTCGAGTTCCTGATCGTCAGGGTCGGAGGGGAATGTCCGGTGAGAGAGCGCGCGGGCGGCGGCGTCAGCTGCCTCATTTCCCTCAAGGCCCATGTGAGCGGGAGCCCAAACGATACGCCGGTAAGCGGGTTCACCGGTGTAGACGCTGTTTTGAAGAATCCGGTAGGCTAGATACGGTACCCAGCCCTGCTCGACGTTCCGACATGCCCCTCGCGAGTCGGAAATAATTGTTTTTGAATTGGAATCAGATGCAGCCAACGCAATGGCGACCTCCTCCGCGTGTGTTATGTCACGGGCTCGGAAAGTAAGGCCGTTCACTGTTTTGGATTGGTGGACGACTGCGGCTGTGTACCATCCCCCATGGTGGGGGCCTGAGGCATCCACGTAGAATACGCCGGGTTTCGATCCATAGTGGCGGGCCAGGGCTTCCGCCCGCGCCAGGCGCCGGCCATTATGGTCCTCACGGTTCATGTTCGCGGGAAGAGGGCGCACGTGGAGGGCGCATCTCCACTGGGATGGAGTACGTACGCGCTCTTCCATGAGAGTGGTATGTTGGATGTGTAGCCGGGCAAGGAGGCGGCGACCCGACGATGTCTTCGAGAGACGTGTGTATTGGTTAGTCAAGTGGGCTTCCCGGAGCTCCCGAAATGTGTTCACCATGCCTAGGCCCAGGAGGCGCTTGTTGGAGGTGGTCACGGGGAGGCCTAGAGCCCGCTTAATAATTTTGCGGAGGATGACTTCGAGTGAATCCTCGTCTTGCTTCCGCAGGTGGAGGTATGGAGTCGAAAAATTCAGGGGGCACTTTGGCTGTCTAAAGTGCGTAGAGGCGAAAGTGTTTTCCGCACCACTTTGACTGCTTCAGTGGAACTGGTGGCGTCACATATAATTGAGTACTAATTACTGTGATGAGAAATCACTAATTAATGGTTAATTACTGATTATTGCCTGACTACTAATTAAGTGCGAATTAATGACGCTTAAGCTTCGCCTTTAGGTGTGGAACGCGACAGCGTGTTGTAGCGCTGGCAGGGAGTCCACGGAACGCCACCACCTGTTCGGCGCGATGCCTTGCCCTTTGAATGCAACGCTTTTTGAGGAAAGGAAATGGCGCAGAAATTGTGTCATCTCGGTGGACACCTGAACAGCACCGTAGAGGAAGGGAGGAAGTGGGAGTGAAAGAAGACAAAGAGGGCCCGTAATGAAGGAAATGAAAATTGTATTTGAGGAAAGAACTGTCTCACATATCTCGGTGGACACCCGTCAAAATTCAAGGGGGCACTTTTTTTACCTTAAGTGTGGTCACTGATGTGTGGTTAAGATGTTAAGCTTCGCCTCTAAGAGTGGAACGCGAGAGCGTCTTGCAACGCTGCCAGGGAGTCCATAGAACGCCATCGCCCAATCGGTTCTACGCCTCGCTCGTCGGTAAATTGGTTTTTGAGGAAAGGAAGTGTATTTCTCTCTCATATCTCGGTGGACACCTAAACCTCGCCGGAAGGGAAGGGAGGAGGATGGCAGTGAGCGAAGACGCCGTATTCACTAGACGTGCCTTTGTTCATTCCAAACCATCGAGTTGGCATGGCGGAGTGGATAGCATGCTCGTCTCGCACTCCGAAGACCGGGGTTCGATTCCGGAGCTCGACCAATTTCTTACTAGGTTTTATTTATTTATATGGCCTGACTAGAGAAGTTAATTAGGCTTATTGGGTACTTAAGCAATTAACTAAGCTCAGTCCCACTTACTTGGAGCATCACTATACGATCCCTTCAATTGGTTGCATGGTTACTAGGCAAAGTACAATTGGCCCCGTTTGAAATTCGCGCACTGTGACGTCACGGCCGTTTCGACCAATTGAAAAGCGTGACATTTTCTGTCGACAACTGCTGCTTACAACGATGAGGCATTAAAGGCTTTCACCTTAATATAGAATTCGACTGGTTACAAATGCATGCGCCAGCCGCAAGGCGTCCTTACATCGTAACCCCCCGCGCTTGTTAGAAACCCGGCGGACCAAGCGGCCCACCTGGTCCCCCACCTGACGGAGTTTGGCCAATGTTGTTTCTGACCGTCTGTCTTGATGTATAAAGAGCCCCAGTACCCGGACTTCGATATTTTCAGGGATTGGACCTGTCTCAAGAGACAATGAAATTTTGGCTGTGCACTTTGGTGAGGGGCGTATGTGCACAAATTCAGACTTTTGGGTGGAGCATTGGAGGCCGCAGCGGCGAGCATAACGGTCCACTATGGTCGCCGCCTCCTGCAGGTTAGCCTCAATGTCTGCAAGGGCACCGTGCGTGGCCCACAGGGTGATGTCATCAGCATACAGCGCATGCTGCACACCGGCGACAGCATCCAGCTGGGCCGGTAGGCGCATCATAGCCAAATTGAATAAGAGAGGAGAGAGCACATCGCCCTGGGGTGTACCCCTGGTTCCTAAATGAAAAGGGCCATGTTCTTTATCCTGGATCCGAATGTAAGATTGTCTGTCGGTTAAAAATTGCCGAATGTATTGAAAGGCATTTCTGCCGCAGTTAGTTTGAGAGAGGTGGGTGAGAATGATCTCGTGGGTAACGTTGTCGAATGCACCCTTCAAATCCAAGGCGAGTACGACCTTGTCATTGTGAGGGCATTCCACGGGGTCGAGGACAGCCCGATTGAGTTGTAGCAGGACATCTTGTGCAGATCTGTGTGGGCGAAATCCGAACATGGTGTCTGCGAAAAGGTGTTTGGATTCCATGAACTCGGACAACCTGTCACGTACCATCGTCTCCATGAGTTTGCCCACACAGGAAGTCAGAGAGATGGGGCGGAGGTTGTCCGTGTTGATGGCCTTGCCAGCTTTAGGAATGAAGGTGACCAGGGCGGTCTTCCACTCGATGGGTAGTGGCACTTCCCCAAGCCAGATTGAGTTAATGTAATTCAATAAAGACATGTATGCTGGGTCGGGGAGGTTGGCTAACAATTTGACTGTAATTTTGTCCCGACCCGGAGCAGTGCCGCGTTTCATTTTTGCCAGGGCCGCCTTCAGGTCGTGGAGCTGGAACGGTTGATCCAGCTCAACGTTCTCAGAACCTGCATAAGAGTACGCCGGCCCGCGGGAGTCCTGGGTGGTGCACAAGTACTGGTCCCGGAGCTTGTGCGCCAATTGAGTTGTGTTGCCCTGAAAGCTGTGTATTGCTCTTTGGAGGTGTTTTTGAGTTTCCGTGCGTGTTTGCGTTGGGTCAATTAGGGCGCGAAAGAGTCGCCACGTGTTCCGGCTGGACATTTGCCGCGCGGCCGTATTGCATCGGGCCACCCAGTTGGAGTCGGCGAGTTGGGCCGCATACTCAGCCGCTCGTTGAGTGAGCTCGGCGATGCGAGCTTTAAGTTTCCGGTTGTGCTTTTGCCGGCGCCACCGACGGACGAGGCAATGCCGGGCCTCCCAGAGATGGAGCAGGTGGTTGTCCACATCCGAGACCGCCTCTGAGAGCTGAATTTGAGTTTCGGAGGAGCGAAGGCCTGAGACCAATTGTTGTGACCAAGACTGGTAGCCCTGCTCATGTATGGGTGTGACATTGTTGTAATTCTGCCTGAACTTGGTCCAATCTGGGAGTCGGGCTTGTGTTGTTGGTCGCGCGAAAGGAAGGGTCCTAATCGTAGTATTCAGGAGGCAGTGGTCGCTGCCGAGGGTTTCCTCGGTGTTGACCCAGTCTGCATATTGAATGTTGCGGGTGAAGGTCAAGTCCGGACATGTATCCCTAGTCACGGAGTTGCCTATACGAGTTGGGTGGACTGGGTCAGTGTGAAGAGTGAGGCCCAGCGTTGACGCAAGCTCCGCCAACTTGCGTCCCCGCTTCTCTTCACGGCAGTAACCCCACATCCGAGCGGGAGCGTTGAAATCGCCCACAATCAGGAGGGGGTCTCGATCCGCAACTCTCAGTGCGCGGCTAAAGAGGTCCGCAAATGATACATTCGGCAATTTCGGATTGCAGTATACATTGAGTATGTGTAGCGGTGGGTCCTGTTTGCGGAGTGGGAGGAGGGTCACCATTACATAGGAGTATTCAAGTTGAATGTCTAAGTCGACCTGGTTGGCTGTATAATTTCTATGGACTAATAGACAAGACGAGGGGTCCTGCTGGAACGTCGTATAATTTGTTAGTACGGCGCCTTTCCCTGGCTCTTGGAGGGCAACTACGGCAGGCAAATGCTGAAAGGTTGAAAGGAAAAGTCGGAGGTCGGCCCGCTTGGAACGGGACCGGAGCCCCCGACAGTTCCATTGAGTAATCGTAATAGGGGAAGCCGATTTGGAAAGAGGGGAGCGCCTACACCGGTGGTGTCCCGCCATGTTCAGATTTAGAGGTGAGAGGTGGAAGTGAGGTTGCCCCCGAGCCAGATACCAGGGGCTGAAGCTCATCAACTGGAAGGGGGCAGCTATCTTCGTCATCGTCAAGGTCATTTACTCGGCGGGACAATCTGGAGGGCCGACCAGATACGTCCTTAAAAGGACCGGTTCTTCGAGAAAGGCGGGTGTTAGTCGCGACGTGTTGAGCGATCATAGAGGGGATGGCCTCCATGACTCTAGCGATGAGACGTTCCATCGCAGTTTCCAACAGTGTGTCAAATTTGGCATTAAGACGGGCTTCGAGTTCGGCAAGGGAAGGTTCCAGAGCCGGCGCCACCGCCGTCTCGCTCTCCATAGCGTCCGTGTCGGGGGTACTAGGGGGAGGGGGAGTTGTTTTAGCTTCTAAGGCTTCAATTTTGGCAAGTAGCATCTCGTTTTGTGCCCGGAGAGAAGCTACAAGGTTGTGGAGCTCAGCGTCAGCCGCCGAGCGAGGGGGAGGGGAGAGGGGGTGGGAGGAGGAGGCAACCCTGCCTGAACCGCTCACCTGTTTGCCATTTTTGACAGCGTTGGCTCAGGAACCGGCCGCGCCACTGTTGTCTTGGGAGCGGGCTTGCTTCTCCTGGCCGCCGTGTGGGGGCGGGGGTGGCACTTGACAGCCCTTGACGTCCTTCCCGCTGGTAGGCGTCTGTCGTTTTGAAGCGTCGCTGCCGACGCTACCAGGGTGATGTGGCTGCCTGCCCGTCACGCTGGATTTCCCGCCTTTAGGGGCGGCTGGCTTGGTATGCCGATATTTAGCACTGCAGTCCCGCGAGTTCGTGGCATGGCCACCACCACAAACCGCACATTTTGGCATACACTGGTGAGGGGCCCGCACCCCCTCTTTTATGGGTGCCTGCTGTCCACACAGGCCACACTTGTCTTGTGTTGGGTTGGGACAAGAGTCCGCCCGATGGCCGACAGTTCCACACAAACTGCAGGCCGGAATAGTGCGCAAATATTGGTGCACTGTGACAATCTCAGAATTGTAGTGTACGTATCGAGGCCTCACCGTGCCGGCAAAAGTGAGCCGAGCCTTGTTTGAGGAGCCGAATTTCCGGATATCGAGTAAAGTGCCGCTCCTCCACTGCACGCAAGGTTGGAGAGACTCAGACGTCTCTTCGTTGGCCACCGTAATGACCCCATAGCAGACGTCCGCTTCGTGTTCTTTGAGATGGCCGGCGAGAGGCACATCTCCTTTGGTCGATTTGATAGAAAAGTCGCCTAGCAGACGGTCTGCGACGTGAGCGTTCCGGGTGCTGGCGAGGATCAAATTTTGTTCCTTGCTTAAAAGGAGGCTCAACTCGGCTGCCTGAGGCGCCCCGAGGAAAGCGCAGAACGCGGCACCGAGCTCGCCGTGTTGAAAGGCGTCCCGCATGGCGAACGATTTCCGGTGCTTGATCACGATGACAAAGTCGTCCTTTTGAAACTGTCGTGTCCGGTCGCTGTGTTGAATGCAGCGAAAGACGCACACGGTACTTTTAGACTTCGTTTATTTAAAGCCGATGAGGGTGCGACCAGCGTCGACCGAGGCAGGAGCCGAACTGGCCGCCCGAAGAAAGGAGGGAGCGGAGAAGCGTCCACGGGAGGGAGTGGCTTCCCAAAACAGGAGGAGGACGCGGGGGCGCACCATGGGGGGGCATCTGGCGACAGCGTGCGACGAGGGGCAAGTGGTCGTTAGGAGGAGGATGCGAGTGGTCGTTAGGAGGAGGATGCGAGTGGTCGTTAGGAGGAGGTCGCGGGGGCGCACACACACAAAAGCAATAAGGGGACACAACACTTCCTTCCCCCTTAGAAAGTTGCCTGGTATCGTGCAGGGGGTCGGCGCTCACGCGTGGAGGCGCGCTGGCTTTGTGCGCTCGGGGGAGAAACACTTGTAGGCTGGCTGTTGTTCGCTGTGTCTCCTAGGTCTGTCCTGGGCGAAGTCTCTTCTTCCGGGAAGAGGTGCCAGGCTATGTGGGAAGATGGTGCACGTGTTCTCTCCGCTGGCGGACAGCTCTCAGACGGCGTCGTAAATCTACGCAGCTGGTTGAGATGTCGGCGTGCTACTGTGCCATGTATGTTGACGAGCCAAGAGCGCAGGCCTATGCGTCTGACAATTGTAGCTTCCTCCCAGCGTGGCTTTTTCAGAAACTGTCGGGCGAGGACGCGCTGCCCCTCATTAAGCGTGCCGCAGCGCGGAATTGCTTTTTCTTCCCGGAACGTCTCTGCCTTTGGCTCGGGGAGGATGGCTGTGAGCTGGGTTCGCATTTCACGCTCGAACATCATTTTCGAGGGGGTCTCGCCTGTTGTGCTCTGAACCGTCGTGTGCTGCTTGAAGAGAAAGCGCGCAAGGCGGCGCTGCAGCGAGCCTGTCTGATCTCTTTCAAGGGCGCGTTTTAGCTCGGCTACGTAGCGCTCGGCTTGTCCGTTTGTCGCTGGGTGGTAGGGGGCCGATGTAACTGATGAGATCCCGTTGTCGCGATAAAACTTGAGGATCTCCGCAGACACAAACGGTGTTCCGTTGTCCGACACTACCTTGCGCGGCAGGCCGAACGTTGCAAATAGTGATCGGAGGTTGTCAATGACTGCTGCCGAAGTCGTCTGTCCCATTTGCCTTATCTCAAGCCACTTTGTGTAGGCATCTACGACCACAAGGAAAGTGCAGCCCTCAATTGGTCCTGCAAAATCAATGTGCAGTGTGTGCCATGGTGTGTCTGGCTTTTCCCATTCTGGGACAGGAGCTTTCGGCGGGGCGCTCCGGCTGCTCTGGCAAGGCTTGCATTCTCGCACCACTGTTTCGATGTCGTTGTCAATGCCAGGCCACCACATGTAGCTTCTGGCACACTTTTTCATTGCAACGATGCCCCGATGTCCGGCGTGGATGAGAGACATAGCTTGTGCGCGTAGTTCTCTCGGCATCACAACTCGGGACCCAAATATGATGCAGCCGCGATGGGTGCTCAACTCTGTAGCTCGCCTGCGGTAAGCGTCGAAGTTGTCCCCTTTGAGTTTATGCACGTTGCCTTGTTGAACAGCTGTGTAAACTAGCCGGAGAGCTGCGCACTTCTGCGTAGATGCTGCAACTGTGCCTGCTGTAAGCGGAGGTTCTGGCAGTGCTTCGAACATCAGAACGTCTCCTGGTGGAAATGGTTCGTCAACAGTTGCGTCTAGTGGCAGACGGCTTAGCGCATCGGCGTTTTGATGTTTACCGCATATCATCACGCCTAGTGGAGAAAACCAGTTTATCCCTAGAAGGCTTGATCCTGTGCCCTTCACAACAAGCAGAGGTAGCGTATGGGTCTGGCCGTTGTAGTTAACCTGCACGTTGGCAGAGCCCAATAGTGGCAGATTCTGTCCTGACCACGTTCGCAGGTGCGTGTCGTCTTGTTGCAGGGCGGGTGCGTCAGATGGCCATGAAGTTCGGAACGTGTCCTCACTGATCAGAGTACAGGCTGCGCCGGAGTCCACCTCGAACTTAATCAGCTGGTGATGTACGCTTACTTCTGTAAAAATCTTCGGTCGCGTGCCGAGATTCATGGTGTTCAGGTCGTACAACACAGATGGTGTTGCTGATGTTGTTCCATGGAGATCAGATAGCGGCGTATTCTCTGAGGCGTTGACGCTGTGATTAGGCTGGGAAGGTGACTTTATCTTGGCAAGTCTCCGTTTCGTAATGCATGCTCTTTCGATATGCCCTCGCTTGTGGCAAAAATTACACGTGGCTGACTGGAATCGACATCCCTGGGGGTTGTGTTGGTCGTCACACCGCCAGCAGCGTTGTGCCTTTTTGACCGATTTTACAACAGAAGGCTTGCGCACCTGGTTGCTTGTCTGGTGTACCGGCTCGGTGTTCCGGCGAATCCCTCTCTGCTGGTGACCGGCGCTCTCCGCTCGAACGGCGATGTCGTAAGCTTTGCTGAATGTGAGGTCCTTCTCAGCGAACAGGCGCTGCTGCAGTGACTCGTCACTCAGTCCGCACACAAATCTGTCGCGTAACATCACGTCCAAGGGAAGCATGGTGGTGTTAGCAGAAGAAACTGCGTCTCCCTCCTGCCCGGTAGCTGTTGTCGACAGCGTTCCAAAATTGCAGTCGGCAGCGAGCTTCTTGAGCGCGGCTACGTAGGCGCTCACAGTTTCTCCTCCCAGTTGATCTCGTCGTTGGAAGCGAGCCCGGCTGTAGACCTCGGATGGCCTTGGGTCGTAGTGCTTTTGCAGCGCTTTTACGATGTCGTCGTAAGACACTGCCGCTGGTGTGCTTGGCTGAATAAGGGCGCAGACAGTATCGTAGGTCTGCTCCCCGCACAGCGTCAGCAGGTTGGCCCTCTTCAAGGCTGGGTCTGTGATGTTGTTAGCTTCAAAGTAGAACTGAAGGCGTCCAACCCACGATGACCACGATGAGCCGTTGAACTCTGGTATCTGATTGGGAAACCCTCGCGTAGCCATGGCTTGTCAATAGCGTTGCGTAGCGCGGGTCGAATCCACTTTCTCGTCGCCACTGTCGTGTCCGGTCGCTGTGTTGAATGCAGCGAAAGACGCACACGGTACTTTTAGACTTCGTTTATTTAAAGCCGATGAGGGTGCGACCAGCGTCGACCGAGGCAGGAGCCGAACTGGCCGCCCGAAGAAAGGAGGGAGCGGAGAAGCGTCCACGGGAGGGAGTGGCTTCCCAAAACAGGAGGAGGACGCGGGGGCGCACCATGGGGGGGCATCTGGCGACAGCGTGCGACGAGGGGCAAGTGGTCGTTAGGAGGAGGATGCGAGTGGTCGTTAGGAGGAGGATGCGAGTGGTCGTTAGGAGGAGGTCGCGGGGGCGCACACACACAAAAGCAATAAGGGGACACAACAGAAACTTTGGTAAAGGCTTGGGCCTCCACTTGGTAACTGGGTTGCGGCCCTTACGGCCGGAGTACTTCGCCGCTTGCGAGGCGGGAGCTTGGCGGGTAGCATTTTCGGCGGTTGCCGAGGCGTCCGCCGCTATTTTGGCCTCTCGTCTGGAGCGACGCTCAAGTAGACGGAGGAGAGATTCATTGCGGATCGGGTCCGCGGGTGCCGATTTGGGTTCCGCAGTGACGGGAACGGTCGACCAAGACATGGCGTCCGGGTCATAACCGCGTTGAACGGGCGTTTCCGTCATCTTGCAGAAAGCAGGAGCTCCCTCGCAGCCGAACGCCGGCGCAGCCGTTAGGCTTATCGTCGGCACCGGAGGCGGGAAGGAAAACCCGCTTTAAAATTTGAAAAACTGGGCCCACCTGAATGAAATTGGTGTCCACGGATGCCGATCAGCTTGCCGAATCCAAAGTGAGCAAAATTGATGAGGTCCGACGACTTGAGTCGTGGCTCCTGTCAAAAAATGACGGAGCCGAAGCGCCACACGTCTGACAGACGCGATACGCTGCCCTCCAACTTCCCGACGAGCGAGGCGTAGAACCGAATGGACGATGGCGTTCTATGGACTCCCTGGCAGCGTTGCAAGACGCTGTCGCGTTCCACACTTAGAGGCGAAGCTTAACATCTTAACCACACATCAGTGACCGCACTTTAGGTAAAAAAAGTGCACCCCCCCCCCCTGAATTGTGACGGATTTCCACCGAGATATGTGAGACAGTTACTGCATAATTTCCTATCCTCAAATACAATTTTCATTTTCTTCATTACGGGCCATCTTTGTCTTTCTTCTTTCACTCCCACTTCCTCCCTTCCTCTACGGCGCGGTTCAGGTGTCCACCGAGATGACAGAGAATTACTGCGCCATTTTCTTTCCTCAAAAAGCGTTGCGTTCAAACGGCAAGGCATCGCGCCAAACGGGTGGTGGCGTTCCGTGGACTCCCTAGAAGCGCTACAATACGCTGTCGCGTTCCGCTCCTAAAGGCGGAGCTTAAGCGTCATTAATTAGCAGTTAATTAGTATTCAGGCACTAATCAGTAATTAACCATTGATTAGTGATTTGTCATCACTTAGTAATTACTACTCAATTACATGTGACACCACCAGTGCCACAGAAGCAGGCAAAGTGTTGCGGAAAACGCTTTCGCCTCTACGCACTTTAGACAGTCAAAGTGCCCCCTGAATTTTTTTTTTATTACTTCTTTCAAGTTCTATGGCTGGGCCTGTCAGCCATGTCTCTACAGTTTAAATCAATGTGTCTGTCTTTCTGAAAGAGCGGAGGAATTGTTCGGTGTTTCGTAAAGGACACACGTGGGCCTCCACGGTTCGGCGTGTTTGTGTGTGTTGCACGCGTTCAATGACGCTGCTGAAGCAGCATGCCTTCACTGCTTTTCGCGTTTTCTGTCTCATCAGGATTAACTGCATGCAACCTCCGAAGTGCAGCCGAAGTATATGGAAGCCGCTGTAGGAGTTGTATCGCCATTTGCCTTCTAGAACTGGAAGCGGCGCTCTCTCACGGCCCCTTGGTCTAGTGAAATCTTCTCGCTCAAGATGTCACATTCTTTAGAGTAGCGCTAACTCGCGCCGGTCGCTAATGCAGGCTCCCTAGCTACCCTAGCCGCTTGTAGACGTGCCTCGATGTGCGCCATTCCTTCCGGCGCAGATGGTGCGTATAAACAAAATCGCAACAGTCGGATACAACTCATGAACAAAGAAGCAGATATCCCTCAAAAGAGGTAATCTAGCCAATGGCGTCGACCGGTTATCATGATTTTTTTTTATTATTTCAAAATACTGCAGGCCAGCTTTGACATGCCGCGGTTAACCCGATTAAGCGAAGGTCATTCACCTTTCCTCTGCCATGCTCTCCGATTTCACGCTAACAGGTCCTATGGGTTCGGTCAAGGGAGAGAATCGCTCGACGCCATTGGCTGGAGGGGCTCCTTTGAGCGGAATTTTCGTCGCCAGATGGGATCCTTAGCAGTCAATTTGGTTCAAAGTAGCCATCAACGGCAGACCTGGGGCTAGGGGAATAGCGGGTCGCCAGTGTGCGCATGCGCAAAGCAATAATGTCCCCCTCCGGATATTTTTCTGAGCAACAGCACTATCCGTCCGCTATTTTTTTATCCCCATAATCGACAGGGCCTCCTACTCTAAAGCTGCCTATCGACTCTGATATACCCGCAGCGACATGACAAGCGTCCACGCTCCCGTGCACGTACTCGTACAGGAAGCCAAGTTCATGGGTTTGCAAAGGCACGAAATGTAATGTTGTTTTTATTTCGAAGGAATGGCATAGTATTAAAAAGGGAATGCGCAGCCCGGTAACTGACTCCGATGTAAAAAATTACCGACGATTACGTTACTTCCTAATGCGAAATTTGAGCGCAGCAAATAAGCTGTTTCACCTTTTCGATAGATTGAGGCAAAGAAATCGAGCAACACATGTATGCGCTATCACAGAATTTTTTTTTTTTTTCACACGTATTCCTTTAACAAAGACTCCACTAACAGTTCTTGACAGTCATGAAGGAAGCTTTGTGGTCGGAGAAATAGACTGATATATGTTCGACTTGGTACACCAATGCTTGATTCTCAAAGACGAGATCTATACAAGTGCCTCGCGAGGTTGTAACAGCCGTGGGACGCGTTACGAGCGAGAGGAACGGGATGTTCTCCCGCATAAGTGTTAGGAAATTGCTGTTTTTCTTTATGTCAACATTAAAGTCCCCCACTACTAACATCGGTGTGGATCGATGGACGGTTAATGCGAGTTGCAGGAAGTGCACGACGTCTTTCGTGAGTGCGGTAGGGGCGAAGTAGGCAGCTACTACCAGCAAGCCGTTGGGCAACTTTGCGGCGCACAGTTCGCCAACTTCATGTGACGTGCCAAACAACGCCGCCGATGCCGACACAAACAAAAATTAGGAGTCACTTTGGCGACTAAAGTGGTGCAAGGCGAAAGCCTTAGTACAGCATTCTGTCACGAATGTGGTTGTGAATGATGAATCAAGTGCTGCCAGCGAATGACGCGTCCATTGGCTGTCTGCGTGTGTTACTGATGTGTGGTTAACATGTTAAGCTTCGCCTGTAAGAGTGGAACGCGACAGCGTCTTGCAACGCTGCCAGGGAGTCCACAGAACGCCATCGCCAATTCGGCTGTACGCCTTGCTGGACGGTAAATTTATTTTTTGAGGAAAGGAAATGTATCTCTCTCGCATATCAGGGTGGTGTAGTGCCGGAGCTCCCATTTCGCTGGCTGGCCCCCCTGGAAACAAGCGCTGCGCGCTCGCCGACGCTCAAAGCAGGCCCAGACTTTCTCGGACAAGTCCCGACATGCAGCGTGACTCACCCCGACGCCGCGGCGCCGACACGGACCCTTCCTCCTCTCCTCCTCTCCGTCGGTGCGAACTCCTCCGCCGCTCGCCGGCTCTCGACCATTGGTCTAATTTGAACGGTGGCCAGTGATTGGAGGATTTGAACGGCTGGCTGCCGTAACCGTTACCAGCGGCTATAAAAACGGAGCCGCGCTGAACCCGAGCAGCAGACGGGCAGCAGAAGAGCCATCACGCCGGAGCTACGCTCGCCGCCGGGGCCGCCCTTCTTCTGTGTGCCTGCCCGTGGTGCTCATGACCCTTGTATGATGTAAAAGCCCTTGTACATACTGTACATAAACGTCCTTTTACTCACCGTCGCCTCGACCGTTTCCTGGCTCGGACTCCCAGTCCCAACAGTGGTGGCAGCGGTGGGGTGCCAAAACCCAACAGTGGACACCTGCACCTCGCCGTAAGGGAAAGGGGGAAGATGGGAGTGAACGAAGACGCCGTATTAGCTAGACGCGTCTTTGTTCATTCCAAACCATTCAGCTGGCATTACAGAGTGGCTAGCGTGCTCGCATCGCACTCCGGAGACCCTGGTTCGATTCCCCAACTCGACCAATTTCGTTCTCGGTTTTATTGATTTATGCGGTCTAACTAGAAAGGTTAATTAGGCTATTTCATATTTATATTGTTGTATTTCTATCCATCGTGTTCTGTCATTAACCTGTCAATTGTTGGAAAACTGTCTAGGATGTTCGACACAACGTATATGAAACGAGCAACGTTTTACTGAGTGGCTTGGGAGTATCTGTTCTCGCTTCGGCGAGCGCGGCTTCGGCCGCTTATCTGTTTTTTGAGCAGCGTCCGCTCCGGCGGACGCAGTTGTTGCTGCGACGCGCGTCTTTTCTTTCCTCTCTCTCCTTCCTCTGATCTTTTAACTCTCCTCTATCTGCACGTGGCAGCGGTGGTGGCTTGGCTCGAGCCAGTAGCAGGCCCGTGCAATTTCCTTTTCATCTTTCTCTCAGTCACAACAACAACAACAACAACAACAACTGAGTGGGGAAGTGCGTGGTGGTGGAGGGAACGCGGCTTCGTACTTATCTGTTTTTTTTTCAGCAGCGTCTTCCGCGGACGCTGTTGTCGCTGCGGCGCGCGTCTTCCTTTTCTTTTCTTCTGACCTCTTCATTCTCCTCTATATTAATTAGGCTAATTGATTAATTAAGCAATTAACTAAACTCAGTCCAACTTAGTTGCAGCATCACTATACGATCCCTTTGATTGGTTGCATGGTTACTAGCCAAAGTACAATTGGCCCCATTTGAAATTCGCGCACTGTGACGTCACGAGCATTTCGACCAATTGAAAAGCGTGACATTGGGGGCGGAGCTGGTTACGAGGCCGACGACGACGCGAAACCCAGGAACGGACGCCAAAGAGCTGCGCTCTAAAACCACCGCAATTGGGCTGGCACGAAATGCGCCATCCCCGGTTGGTGTACACACAGAGAAGAGACTCACGAAGGGGCAGTATGACCACATCGGACGAGGTGTATGCAAAAACATGTGGCCACCAGTCACCACCGGCGCTAGCGTGCTCAGTCGTCTCGCTTCACGCGCAACGCGGCGGCACGTACGGCAGTGGACTGGCTATGGATACAGTGTTTAGTTCACTGCAATACCGAACTGGCGAGCTGGCGAGCAAGCATCCATGTTGTTTGGCCACGCATGCGCATTCGACAGATATCGCGAGCGCAGCAGCTAACGCTGGATGGCGCTGACCGCCTGACCACCGGCGGTGCGCTGTTTTCAAGGCTGCTTGCTTTTGTACGCCACCAGCAGTCGTATCTTTACCTTCCTTTCTGCCACTGATAACGTTTGCCGCGACCTACGTAACCGCGACCCCGCGACCAACGCCAGTGGGCCAAAACGAAAGATAATGAAGCGTTACCAACTGTGGCGGCTACAAAAAATGCAGGTATTTCAACTATTCTACTACTCAGCTGCGTTTTAAATGCATTAGCAGGCTTTAATTTAAAACTATTTACACTCCAAGAAAAAAAGACGCCACCGTCGAAGACGTTGAAGTAACGAGTGTTAGCTGTTTGGTTTATTAGAATTGCTCTGACGTCATACTCAGACAGTTCCACCTTTGTCCACCATATTGGACTGTGACGTCATCATTGGCACGCGGCAGGTGGTTGTTTCTACAATGCGTGCGGTAGCCTCGCATAAGAGTTACGAACACCATAAATAAGAAAATTACTCGGCGAGAGCAGTTGAGAAAGAAGAAGACGTTCGGCAAAGAAGATATACCACTACACCTTGGCCAATCTCCCCACGTGGGTATGTGCCATTATAAAGAGGTGAAGAAGAAGAAGAAGAAGAAGATGATAGGCCGAGTCATCCGAGTCGTCTACCGTGGCGCCAAGCGGGTCGTCTGCTGGTTTCCGGCCCTGTTCGCAGTGGTGTCGTTCGGCGAGTCCTACTACGCGTACATGCTGGTCTTCTGCGGCAGGTTCATCAAGGAGGACGCGCTGCGCTTCGTGCTGGGCGGTGTCTTCCACCTGCTCCTCCTGTTCTGCCTCTGGTCGTACGCGCGGACGACCTTCACGCCCCTGCCGCCCGTGCCTCGTCGCTTTTGGCTGAGCGAGGACGAACGCCGCGACCTCGCACGGTGCGCCCAGAACACACAGGAGAAGAACGCGTTGCTAGACGTCATGGCCAGCAGGCGGGGCGTGCTCACCCGCTACCCGAGCGGAGCCGTCAACGTCTGCGTGCCCTGCAAGCAGATCAAGCCCGACCGATGCCACCACTGTTCCAACTGCCGAAGGCAAGCTAAAGCTTAGCATGTGGCTCTCTCTGCTTTACTTTGTTGCGCAACGCTGGGATCTCTGCAATGACCGGGAATGTGAGTCAACAGGCATCAGACCGCGTTTGCCAGTAGTTTCTAATGCAATAGCATTATGAGGGCCCTGAAGGCGAGAACTGTCCAGCGTCGGCGCCTGTGTGAAGCCTGAGCATGCCAACCGTGGTAGATCGGAGGCGGGGTTTAGGGGGATTTCCGCTCTCCACCTGCGCAACGTCTACCTCTTGTGCTCCCATCCTCTTTCCCCTCTCCACTTCAGCAAAAAATGGGGGGGGGGGGGTAGACGTCGGACTAAGCATGACTGAGCAAAAAGAAGGAAAGAAGCGACTACGAATCGCAAACAGAGACTTCTTGCTTTCGACTAGGATGTCGTAAACCGCGTTGCTTTTAGAGCGCAGCTCTTTGGCGTCCGTTCCTGGGTTTCGCGTCGTCGTCGGCCTCGTAACCAGCTCCGCCCCCAATGTCACGCTTTTCAATTGGTCGAAATGCTCGTGACGTCACAGTGCGCGAATTTCAAATGGGGCCAATTGTACTTTGGCTAGTAACCATGCAACCAATCAAAGGGATCGTATAGTGATGCTGCAACTAAGTTGGACTGAGTTTAGTTAATTGCTTAATTAATCAATTAGCCTAATTAATATAGAGGAGAATGAAGAGGTCAGAAGAAAAGAAAAGAAAGACGCGCGCCGCAGCGACAACAGCGTCCCCGGAAGGAGACGCTGCTGAAAAAAACATAAGTACGAAGCCGCGTTCCCTCCACCACCACGCACTTCCCCACTCAGTTGTTGTGACTGAGAGAAGGATGAAAAGGGAATTGCACGGGCCTGCTACTGGCTCGAGCCAAGCCACCACCGCTGCCACGTGCAGATAGAGGAGAGTTAAAAGATCAGAGGAAGGAGAGAGAGGAAAGAAAAGACGCGCGTCGCAGCAACAACTGCGTCCGCCGGAGCGGACGCTGCTCAAAAAACAGATAAGCGGCCGAAGCCGCGCTCGCCGAAGCGAGAACAGATACTCTTCCCACTCAGTAAGACTCAGTAAGACGTTGCTCGTTTCATATACCTTGTGTCGAACATCCTAGACAGTTCCAACAATTGACAGGTTAATGACAGAACACGATGGATAGAAATACAATAATATAAATATGAAATAGCCTAATTAACCTTTCTAGTTAGACCGCATAAATCAATAAAACCGAGAACGAAATTGGTCGAGTTGGGGAATCGAACCAGGGTCTCCGGAGTGCGATACGAGCACGCTAGCCACTCCGTAATGCCAGCTGAATGGTTTGGAATGAACAAAGGCGCGTCTAGCTGATACGGCGTCTTCGTTCACTCCCATCTTCCCCCTTTCCCTTACGGCGAGGTGCAGGTGTCCACCCAGATATGCGAGAGAGATACATTTCCTTTCCTCAAAAAATAAATTTACCGTCCAGCAAGGCGTACAGCCGAATTGGCGATGGCGTTCTGTGGACTCCCTGGCAGCGTTGCAAGACGCTGTCGCGTTCCACTCTTACAGGCGAAGCTTAACATGTTAACCACACATCAGTAACACACGCAGACAGCCAATGGACGCGTCATTCGCTGGCAGCACTTGATTCATCATTCACAACCACATTCGTGACAGAATGCTGTACTAAGGCTTTCGCCTTGCACCACTTTAGTCGCCAAAGTGACTCCTAATTTTTGTTTGTGTCGGCATCGGCGGCGTTGTTTGGCACGTCACATGAAGTTGGCGAACTGTGCGCCGCAAAGTTGCCCAACGGCTTGCTGGTAGTAGCTGCCTACTTCGCCCCTACCGCACTCACGAAAGACGTCGTGCACTTCCTGCAACTCGCATTAACCGTCCATCGATCCACACCGATGTTAGTAGTGGGGGACTTTAATGTTGACATAAAGACAAACAGCAATTTCCTAACACTTATGCGGGAGAACATCCCGTTCCTCTCGCTCGTAACGCGTCCCACGGCTGTTACAACCTCGCGAGGCACTTGTATAGATCTCGTCTTTGAGAATCAAGCATTGGTGTACCAAGTCGAACATATATCAGTCTATTTCTCCGACCACAAAGCTTCCTTCATGACTGTCAAGAACTGTTAGTGGAGTCTTTGTTAAAGGAATACGTGTGAAAAAAAAAAAAAATTCTGTGATAGCGCATACATGTGTGACTCGATTTCTTTGCCTCAATCTCTCGAAAAGGTGAAACAGCTTATTTGCTGCGCTCAAATTTCGCATTAGGGAGTAACGTAATCGTCGGTAATTTTTTTTTTCGCTGAAATCAAGATGTAACCCCAAGGTAAGGTGCCCGATGGCCGTTAAAGGTAAAGAACTGGATTCAGAGTGAAGGCAAGCGCAGCAGGGGTAGTTGAGATTAAGGAGTTTGAATTAATGAATTTGCCGCAGCTGACACAAGAGAGGGTTAATGGAGAGGTAAGGAAGAGGCCTTCGACGCAGTGGGCGGAGTCAGACTGATGATTACGAAGAATAAAATCATAATTGGAATAGAATTACAACTGGAATAGGTTAGCGAGTGAAAGGGGAGTGCTGTCCCATTTCGTCGGCATCAATCTAATTAATCGCTGTTTTTTTTAGTGGTTCGGTTAATACCCGGACATCGACTTTATTCGGCTGGATGTTTAACAGTTGCTAGCCGTTCGTAGCTTGATCTTGTGGCAACTCATGTCACAACGGGATCCTTAAAAATTATATTTTTTCGCTCTCTCTTTTTTTTTTAGGACGAAAAGAAATAAGTATGAATACACTCCTGTGCTCAAAATTTTTGGTAGTATCGTACACCTCAATTTGTTCTCTCTCTTGCAAACTGTGCAATGTACACCTAATCGGTCCAAATTTTCGAGCCTTAGCTCCTATTAGCTCATTCTTCAGTTTCGCCACGTCGTTGGCATCGCCGTCGGCATTGTTGTCCGCAGCACATCTGCATCGGTTGTCAGGCGGCAGAGTAGAGAAAGGTGAATCCCCTCACCCTTTTAGGGGATATGAGGGAGAGAGAAGAAGGATAGAGGATGTGAGATGACGGGTAGCCCACTGGATTGGCCGTCCGCCTGTGCTGTGAGAAGTGGTTGGTTTTAAAGCCACTGAAATTCACTACAGATTATCAGGGCAGTCCTGAACGAGTCCGGATTCATCTCTTGCTGTCGTATTTCTTGTGAGAAAAAAAACATGCTTGTGAAAATTTATATGCTGCCGCACTACAGCTAACACTCAAATATTAGCGTTACTCTCGTAACCGTCCTGCGATTTTTTGCGTGTGTTTAGAGTCCGGCACAAAAGCCTGCAGGATGCGTGGGCCCCACCCGAGCCTGTAGCACTTTTATAAGGTCCTTGTCCGGGGCAGGCGTTGAGCAGTTGAAAATGGGAGTCGTGTGGTGTGACCTGCTTTATCGGAATTAGGTAGTCGCTGAAAAACGTGGCGCCTGTGGGAACACTGCTGGTCATGGAAGTATCGATGTATCTAGAAATTTACTTCATCGGGCGGAATAACATTGCTTTGTTTTTATTTTCTCACATTAGCACTGTGTTCGTCTCCGATAGTGTACGTACGGTTGCTATTCCTCTCTGTCCCATACACTACTTGTGGTTAAATATGAGTTCCGGGGCAGCAGCGTCCTTCTCTCCTGTTTGCTTCTTTTGCCCATAGAAAATTGCGAAGCCTAACCTGCAGCCTTCACGTGTCATGACGGGTCTCATAGGACAATGCGATGCCACTGAAGGCACTCAGGCAGGAGAGGCGGAGAGAGCCAGCCTGTCAGCGGCCTTTGAGGCATGCTGCTCTTTGCTTGCGCTGTCCCAATCGTTCACCCTTAATAGTGGAGCTAATACATTTTTGTTTCTTGAAGACTGCATCTGGTAAACAGCGCAAAGCCACCGCCTGCAATCCCGGCCTAGCCGCGGACAAGCATGACGTGGCCGTACCAGGACATGGAATGACTTCAGACTTTAGGCCGCTCACACCCGTCAGGTTTGGCTGATTAACGCGCTAAGCCGCTAAGCTTAGCCTTACCAATCTTTGTATGCTGCACTCACCGGGTAAAAGCCGAGGTTTTTGGGAAGCACATAAACACGGCATGTTTTTGTCTTCGCAGGTGCATACTAAAACTGGACCACCACTGCCCGTGGTTCAACAGCTGCGTTTGCTTCAGCACCTACAAGACTTTCCTCCTCACACTGTTCTACGTCGCGTTGCTGAGTGCCTACTCTGCGGCCAGCGTGTCCATATACCTGCTCGCCAAGAACCCGCACCGGAGCCTGCTACACCGATCGCGGCACATCAGCTTCCTTTTGGTCGTGGGCGGCTCGATGTTTGTGATGGTCTCGGGCTTTCTCGCCATGCACCTCTCGCTCGTGGTTCGCAATCTTACCACCATAGAGTCCATGCGGCCGCCCACGTTCAAGCAGAAGGGCGATTCGTTCGACGTCGGGGCTTACAGGAATTTTGAGGAGGTAAGTATGTAAGGCATTCATCCAATTGGGCTGCTGGTAACACTAAATTATAGTTTTGCTACACTCTGAATACCGCCAGATCACCTGCTTCAAAGGTAAAAAATTAGCTGAGATTTAGCTCTGGTTAAACCGGGGAAGTTGCGTAAGCAGAGTGGAGCCTGGTGGAGCGCAGCTGAAACGATTGCTATGGCAACGGCGCTCCATCTGTTTGACCTCGCTGCGGCTAAAGGTTAACCGTGGCCACCGCCGGGAGCTACGCGATGGCTCAAAATCTGGCGCAGTAATGCTTACGCAATAAAAGGCATTCTAAACGCGGGAGGGCTAGGAGATCTGTCTGCTTGCCTTTGATGTGAGTTCGTCAGGGCTAAAAGCTGTTTGTGGGCAGTATCGCATATTGAACCTGCAGGTTTTCGGTCCGAAAACAGTGCTGTGGCTGTTACCAGTCTTCAGCAGCCTTGGCGACGGCTCGTGGTTCCCGACCAGACTGCACCCAAGCAAGCACAGTCAGAGCACTACTAGCGAACCACATAATCCGGAAGCGACGAATGACGCAGAGGCCGCCAGCCCAACCGGAGAACTTCCTCTCACAGCAGATCCTGCCTCTGCGACGATTGAAAACTTCGCTTCGGCCACCACAGGAGCGGCCAGAGGAACCGAGTGCACCTCTTCGGCTTCCGCGGAAACGGAAGTGAAAGCTCATTTGGGAGCGGGAGAGATGATCCCTTGGAGCGAAGGCATTGTCCCCCACTCGGAGAAAGGCCGTTCTGAACAGCTGCACATCGCGACGCTGTGATGGTTGAAGGAGTGGATTATTCAGACACATGATCGGTGTTGCGTGGCCGTGGACCTCGCCGCCTTTACAAACGTTATTATCGCGGAGTACTGATCAGGAATACATTTTTGTTTGTGAAGTATGCGTCGCTAAACGAACCTCAAGAAACTTTTTATGCCTTCTCAATGCGATTGACTTATTTCTCAAGAAGCTTTCTCATCGTAGCTGTCTGCGAAGTGTTTCTTTTGAACCACCAGGTATTATTTCAATAGGACCCCTTTAAGAAGATTTTTCTCAATTCTGGTGTACTTTCGCTTGCTTTCCCGTTATGTGGCTTTAAATGTCGACGATGTTTACAAAAGATTTTGCCTCACAACATAGCTAAACGAGGCCCAGCTGATGCAGTTCACGGTATTTTGCTATAATTCAGTGAGTATCGCTAGATTTTGTCAGTACCATCGTTTTGAAATTGGCCGCCTGTCCAGTCGTTTTTTAGATCATTTCTATTTTTGAGCATGACATCAAAACTTGTTCTTTTTTCAGCTCAAACGAAGTGACCATAAAAATTAGGTAGAATTCCGAAACGAGAACCCCTGTATCCATGTTATTTCGAAGTTGTAAACTGTGCATTACACTCGCGGACTTCCTATCAGAGGAGTCTGCACGGACAGTGTAAGCTATGCTTTCAATGCAAATTCAGAGGCGCTGGCCTTTGCGTGTACTGCGGATGAGATGCGGACTGTTCGCGGGGTCGTATCACGAGAGGCGAATTTGAATGTCCATTATGAATTTCTGCATAAAGGATAACAACTGGAAAGGGAAGCAACTGAATCTCCTCAACGGAGTGAAACATAGGATTAAACGTTTCATCTGGTTACGCCCGGCCACCGAAGGCACCTAACGCCTTTGCATAATAGTCACGCAATCGCCACATGCAGAAGTCAGAGCTCTCTTCACATCGACGGCAAAGTCACTCATGATCCTTCAAGATTTCGCCACAAAAACTTCCATTCTAAAATTGTAGCCCTTTCTTACACCCTTTCACTCGCGTAAGTTGGCTGCTACACGCCTTTTCGAGATAAAATCTGGGGTGTGCCAGCGTGCGTAATTTTTACATCCCTCCTATTTAATTAGCTGAACGAATCAAATAGTGCGTGTTCACAACTGTTCGATACGAATCGAGCATATTCTCACGTGTTAGAATGCTATTAGAACACGCAGGCCAGCCTGTACAGTAACTCTAGCGTGATGGAACGTTCAGCGCGGCGATGCGGTTCATTTCAGTTACGGCGCTCGTATTGCTCGTAACGGGCCATGACTGCGTAGGTGATCCAGCGGGTCTGGTTCACCAAATCCTGCTTTGATGCCAAATCTCGAAGCCATGGTTCATACGTAGCTAGCTCTCGCCCGTCTCAACTACTGAGGTGTGGGACTAGATTATTCGCGGTCTTCTTCAGCAGAGAACGGTAATTTCACCATACGTGTAACATAGCGGTCATAAAGTAATATAGTGACTCCCTAGAGTAAATAAATGTGGTGTATTCTGATAGATAAGGCTACAACCCTATCAGTTGCCGCCGTACCACGGAGCTGCCATTAACGCTTCGCTGTTTCGCATGGTCAATCGCTTTCTTCGAATATTTGCAATAGTATATAATATTTGTCAAAATACTCGATTCTTTATTGATTCGACTCTATCACTGTTCGATTGATATTCGATTAGGTTTTTCGATTCGTATTCGATTGGGTTGTGAAGAAGTGCTAACACAGACCCCTAAATAACCCTTGCAGACAGGCATTATGTTCCACTACCGAGAAAAAAAAAACTTTTTGTGCTTATATTTCGAACCTCCATTTCACAAAAACAACATGAATGGCTCCAAAACTTTAGGAATTCGCGGACAGCGCAATATTCCACGCTCAGGGAATTGCGGCCCTATTCTTCGAAACGAAAAAAACGAACACATTTGTGCTCAATTAAATATTTTAGTGGTTTCCGCACGGCAAACGGGGCTAAAGTGTCCTTACGATTAAAAGTACGGCAAGCGATTTCAGTTTCGATATAAAGACCAGTTTTGACTGCACATCGTCCAATATTATCTACATGCTCCAGTGCTCCTACTGCCAGAAACAATATATCGGAGAAACCGGACAAACAATGAGTGCCAGATTAAACGGGCACCGGGCTGACACAACACGGAATGAACAGAAGGCAGTGTCGACCCATTTTAATCAACGCCATCACAAATTCGACGAACTCAAATTGTTCATTCTTCAGTCAGGCTTCAAATCGACTAGGGACAGAAAATACAGAGAAGCATTCCTAATCCACAAATTTAAAACACTGCAACCAACAGGGATCAACATGTCCAGAGGAAACCTGGAATCTCTCAGGTACATTCCAGGTTCAGCATAATTTTAAATTAACAAATGTCTTGCACGTGGTCAGACTATTTCCTAGAACCTCACATAAGTATATTGTCGCTCCTTGCACCCTTCCCAAGTCATATCTTCCACCCCATTTCCGGCCTTGTCACCCTCTTCCTTTGTTCACCTTTTTTTTTTTTTTTTCTCTCTCTTTTTTTTTTTTTTTCTTTTTCTCCTAATCCCCTGCTACCAGTTCTCGGAAACCAAGACACTCCTGTTACCCCCTCTGCCCCCACTTTTTGGCTTTCTCTGAACACGAGCCATTCCCCCCCCCCCCCTGCCTAGTCCTTCCTGGAAAATCCCCCCCCCTTCCTTTCTCCTTTCAGTGCCAGCCCCCCCCCCTTTTTTTTTTTTTTTTCCTTGTTATCATGTCCCTGTACCACACTGACTAATCCTTTTATCTGAGTTTTGCAGGTTCACCCAGCGCTTCCCCCCCCTCCCGTCGCAGCCCCTTCAAAGCCTTTTGTTCATTGCATACCACCCGGATATAGGTTGTTGCACTATTGTAGCCTAGCGAATGATGATTCACCTCCCTCCCCTTCCTGACACGCATCCCCTCCCACACCACTTTCCTTCCCCACCCCCGGGGCCTTCCTCCTCGGAGCGAAGGCCCTATATAATCCCTGCCGATGATGAACGCTTTGCCCAGACGAAGACAAGTCCCCTTGTCGAAACGTTGGCTCTAGCAAACTGAGGTTTTCCCCTCCCTTGTTCATTTTGTGATCGCCAAGGACCATCTACCGCACCCTCTCTCTACCATGGACTTTAGTAAACTAGTTCACCGAGTGAGAGACAAAAAAAAAATTACCGACGATTACGTTACTTCCTAATGCGAAATTTGAGCGCAGCAAATAAGCTGTTTCACCTTTTCGATAGTGAGTCAACCCCAGCTGCGGAGTTGGTTTCAGGGACAACGCCGCCGATGCCGACACAAACAATATGATACCCTCGCTTCCGCAGCGCTAAGAACCAGGTCTAGCCGTGGGAAGGTGGTCACGTATTCGTCGACGTGCCGGGGCCTACGTGAAATAACCGGCGCGTCGGCAACTGAAGAGCACCCTATCCGCCACACAAGAACAGGGGGGGGGGACCCTTTCCTCCTCTTTCTGCATGGCGGCGACGGTGTTCTATGCAGTCACGTTATCTTGACTCTCTAGCGGCGTCAGCGGCATCCAGCGGTATCAGTCGGTCGCTGCTAGCGCTGGGGGGATGAAAGGGGGGCGGAGCTGGTTACGAGGCCGACGACAACGCCGACGACGACGCGAAACCCAGGAACGGACGCCAAAGAGCTGCGCTCTAAAAAGCTATAGAACCAGAGGGCATTTTCCAGGCGCATTGTAAGCGCCATGTCTACCTTCATTTCTCATTCCTCAAAAGTGATCTTTTGTTTTTTCGAACCACGGGCTGCACCATTTTGTCTGGCAGAGATCTGAAATGTAGCCGGCACGAATACGTTCTTGAAAACAGTTCCGAACGCTTCGAAAAGAAGTTTTGAAAGTCACTTGCACAGTCGTGGACGCCGTGCCGCGAAGGGATAACAATCTTTTGACTAACCGACCTTGCAACAAGAAGGACGCCAAGCGCTCGACAACCTAAACAGCATTGCAGGCACTAACCGAGTGTACGAGCGGGGTTGGAGCGTGCGCATCACGTCATCATTGGCGCCATACTAGCAGTAGTAACAGTATTTCTTCTCCATGTGAAGCGCAGTCTTTTAATGAAGGTATTGACTTTTAGCTGGGCACAGTACTTTCATCTATTAAGCTTCGATACACGCGTCCGAAGCCCGAGGCATTCTAGTTTCAGCTAGGGTGCTTCGAGGCCTCCATACAGCTAAGCAAGCTCATCGAGGCACCCTACTTTTAGCTTTCAGCGGATGTATAGCGCCATCTCTTGGCGTAAGCAAACGATCCGATGAAATTTAGCGTTTCTTGCTCTTGCCGACAGATGCCACTGCCAAAATTATACAAACGCGCAGGGTATCTTCATCGCGGTGCATCCGTCGGCTCACAGAGGCGCCCTACCGGCGCATGTTAGACGCATCTGAAGAGAAAGTTAATGTTCAGTATGATGAACGGTCGAATCAAATAAATCACAATCGTTGCGTGGTAAATGTTCGCAGTTGCCATCGAGAGAAAAAGGAAATGGACATTGAGAGCGGACTTTTAATTTTTTGTTAGAAACTTCGCGTCGCAGTTCAAGCTATCTGCGTCGGCAAATTATTGGCACATATTTGACGGAAGGGCTCTGAAAGAATCCGAGAATTTTCGAGCAAAAATAGTTTGTTGCGTTTTTTGTTTTCCCTAGAAGAATGAGTAACAGGAAAAAAATACCTCACGTGCCATCCGTAAATGAGGTGTCGAACAATTACTTTCAGTAAACACTCGAACTAGCTGGGATGGACGATTGTGTAAAGAAATAAAAAATACAGAAGTGCGTTTCATTTCATGCTTCAGTTAATAAACAACTGTAGTTTGAACCGTTGCATCATGCTTATCTTTCAGTTTGGTCAACAGGAACCAGTGCAACTGTTGCGCGGTTCTGTCTCCATGAGTATTGGGCTACAGGTGGTGAAAATTTTAAAACTTTATTTTTTAATCAGTTGCTATTTCCTTGCTGCGACCTATGTAGCTTAGACCTTTTCACACACATTTTCCGGAATATTTTATTTCTCATTTCGGAACAAAAATTCATAGCTGCTACATGCCAGTATTCCCAGGAACATATTTATTCAGAACCGTTATTAAGTTATAGGGGATTACTCCAACATTTGACAATAACTAAGAAAATATACGCCAAAGCGGATAAAAATATAAACGGAAGCAAAATAGGGTTCATCCAAAAGAAATTGCAATCGAATACTTACATAAATCCAGTCAAATTCAGCTATATGTTTCAAAATTCGTACGATCCGCATTGCGCCTACTGTGGTGTAGTGGCTAACTTATACAATACGGTATGAGCATGCCAGAAAAGGCCAGCTATGCCGAGAATCAATAACCCAACAACAGAGGACTGGGAAGCGGTGCTGTCGAGCTCACATTCAGAAGACCAGCTTTCGCTGGTGAAGAGCGGCGTCAAAAGCCCATGGGCTCCTGGAATGAGGTCCCACCCAACTAACTGAGACTTAATTCATGCAGTAAATGCTTTTCGCACTTACTCGCTCACTATGCTACATGCCACACATTATGGTGATGGAGAAAAAAAGCGCGATTAGGTCAAAATACTCTCCTGTGTTGTAACGTGTGCAGACACCACGGGAGAATCCTTTATATCCGTTTACGAATTTTTCCACAGCTTGATTTGGCATGTATCACCGCGCAACAGAATAATGTTATAAAAAAGCTTTGCAAGTTGCAGTAACGTCATGGGTTGCATTGGAATGATACATTGACGTTAAAATTTAGCACACAACGTTATGTATTACATCTAAAAGATTAGTTTAACTTTGAAAGTAAGCATTCTAATGCTGGTTTTTAAATGTTATAATGTTAACATACAATGTTATGTGTTGTATCAAAGCATTGTTTAATGTTCCAAGTAAACATTGTTTTATTATAGCCTTCTAAACATTATTCTAATGTTTGAATCATAGCTATAAAATACCTTAACAAATATACGTTAAGCACTGAGTCCCAGAAATTCTCCTACAGTTCTTGCAGTAAGCACATTTTTCAACCAGCAGTACTTTGCAAGTAAATCTCTTAGATTGCACCCACCGTAGACTGCGTGCGAAGCCCTATTATTTTGTTAAAAACTTTTCTCAATACCTGTTCGCCGCTGTCACTCATGGCACACCCCTCAGTAATGGGGATATAGGCTTGACTCCACTACATCCTTCCGGAGGTCGGTGTGTACCGTGTACGAGTTGCATGTTGCGCTGTGTTGTGGAGCTAAAGTGTCACCCTGGTTGCAGGTCCTTGGAAAACATTGATGAAATTAAGCACCAGCGTGGAGTGGCAGGCCAGCGTGCTCGTGCAGGGTTGCTTCATCATTTTCGACACTTACGTTGATCATGTTCAAATGTTGAATTACTCTTAGGAAAATATTACTTGAACATTTATTTGTAACAGTAGAGAAACGTTAGAAAAAAGACATTAAGTACACTCAGACAATGTTTCAACAAAGCAAATATGTACTATTGTTGTAATGTTTTGGTACTACCTGTAATGTTTCGGTAGTCGCCCCTTCATATTCTACCGCCGAAAGTCGCCCGCTTAGCGAGTGTAATTGATGGCTCGAATGCGATCTTGCATAGCTTGAAGTTACTCTAGTATCGGTTCTTCGCTACTAAGCTGTCCCGTAGGTTTATATCGTGTCTATCTGCGCCTCATGAAGCGTTTTATGGCACTCTAAGGCAGTTTTTTCTACAGGCGTTTCTAAAGGGTGCATTCAGCGTCTTCTCTTTCCGTTTCCTCCTCTTCCTTGCGGCAATAAGCTCTCGAAAGGATATTCCCAGTCCTCACAACTTCGGTGGGTCGGCTTCTGAAGAGGCTGTAACCAGATGGGATCCATGAAACTCCGTCGTGTGGGAACGGAGAATACGACCCTCCGGCGGCCCTCTCGCGCTTCTCAGTGTTTTTCGGCATGAGTCTTCTCTACATCGCCATAGTTCACATGCAGACAAAAGTATCCACTATAGATACCATACGCCAGCAAGTAGCAGTCTTTGGGAAGCAATGACACCGGACAATAGGCCATATATTTTAACGAAAATGCTTAAAAATTCTTTTCAGACTTAAACCTCGTACGTATCTAGATATAAATTAAATTACCTGATTATTCTTGCTCTGAATATCTTCACAATGCTTCCAATATTGGAAGAAAAATAAACTAGTTTCTTTCCTCATTTTTTTTCAGCATTGAAAATATGCCGATATGTAACAACTCTATCAGCAACGACAAACTGCACTTAATATGACCAACATTTCTTTGAAGTCAAGCGCTTGGTACGCTTATTTTCCTTCTTTTTTTAGGAGCCAACAGCACTTAAAATAGTGTAGTGCAAACACTAGGTGTGGAAGAACTTGATGGTCTGCATGTAAATACAGGTGACAAGGAGAAAGAATGGATTGTAGGTAGCCATAGAGCATAACTATGAGACTCTGAAGTTAGTTATTGACGAGAGATAGTACTGGTGAAACCGACGTTACTTGTCTGTTCAATGTATAGATAGAAGCTAAAAAGAGAGTATTTTGCACAATGCTGTTTCTTGGGCGAGTTGGTTGCTCATGTTCACGAAATACGTAGGTGCACAGAAAAACGGTGACGTGACAGAGACGGGATACAACGCTGAATTGCAGGTGAATGTTAATGAGACGCGGTGACATATGTGTACTGAAGCTAGTTCAGCAAAACAAAAGAGAGGAACAACTCAACGCATGCGAGAGACATTTCCTTACTCGAGAGAATAACTCGTGGTGCACTGATGCGCACGGCTGTCTTCTTGCGAATGACACACGGTTCTGTTATCTCGTGCATGTAACGATCCTTGCCCCTGACTTCATCTGTGCACTCGTTGAACAACGGTTTGCGCGTTTTGCTGGGAGTCTCATGCCAGAGCTGCGACAGGTGACGATTCCTTGGTAGTGCCTCATTACGCTTATGCCCCGCTAGTCTTTCATTTAGGCATGTGCCTTTCTTGCCTAGGTATACCCCACCCCGAGTCAATGAAATATGGTATTCCATCCCTTCTGTGCACTGCTCAAACTTAGATGTTCATTTTTACATCCCCCTAGAGCGGCTGGGGAACGGGTTCTCAAACCTACACAATATCGACAACTGTTGAATTAGACATTTTTCGGCAGGCTGAATTTCCGCGGCAAACGCAATCGCTAAAAATTTCGTTTTCTCAATATCTTTAACTATCAATTGACCAAAACGCAAATATAAGCTCAGCAACTACAAGCAGTAGTCAACAATATGGCGGAAGTTTTCTCCACCTAACTAACCTCAATATATTTTTAATCTTTGGATAGAAATAGCTTGGACACATCGTATTCAACCACTAGTCATTGGAGCATGGTATAACACTCCATATGTGCATTCCAAGAACTTATTCCGATGTTTTTTTTTCACATCCTCTGTTTTTCGAGAGTTCGGCCATATAAGTTGTCCAAATTGCGTTCGGTTACGAACGAGTTGTCCACTCGCTCTAGGGCATGTAAAAAGAAACAACGGAATAAGTTTGTGTAGTGTGCACAGAAGGGATGGTATACCGCATTCCATTCACTTGGGGTATACTGGCAGACGCCTGCATGAAAGACTAGTGGAAAACAAACGTAACGCGGCACAACCAAGAAACGGTCCCTTGTAGGAGCGCTGCCACGAGTGTCCCAGCAGAATGTGCAAACCATTGTTCAACGAGTGCACAGTTGAAGCCAGGAGCTACGAGAGTTACATGTGTGAGACAATAGATGCACATATGATTCCCAAGAAGGCAGCCAAGTGGATCAGTACTGCATCTGCTATCTCCCGGATAAAAAAATGGCGTGCCTGGATGGAAATTACTCGATCATGCGTTGAGCTCTTCCCCTCTTCGTTTTGTTCGACTGTCTGTGTTAACAATTCTGCTTGACTCAGTACAGTCACCCAGTGGTTGAAATAAATCAGTTTTAATACTGCCATTTCGGGTCAGCCCAAAATACGGTACTATAGATAAAGAGTAATGAATTGAGCAAAGAATGTTTACACCATTTGAGCAAACAGCAACACAGAACAAATGTTTGTCTACACAAATTTTTCTGAAACATTACATTTTTGAAATGGCTGCAATGCTCTAAGGTGATCATACTTTGGTTACAAATGTCCGCTCAGGTTAAAGAACTACGGCTGGTCTTCACTATGGCGTTGCACATAGAGTTGCTTCCGTACGTTAAAACCCACAATTAACAATGTACAAATTTTCTTCTGTGGACCAAATACTGTTAGATTTGAAGAAAACACATGTCCGCGAAGTTCGCCTTCCTTTGCATATTTTTTTGTGTCTAGTGCATTTTTGCACATAAAAAACAAACATCCATCAACTTGCCCAGCTTTGATCCTGACGAAGTGTTCACGCAAAGTGTTTCATTGCTTTTCAACATGTTAATTTGTCTTGTATTTTTTCCTTACTCTCTGAGTCACATCCGGCACTCAGTCTGGTCATGGAGGGGGGCTGGAAACAGTGCATTGTTATGAACATGCCCATCCCTAATGCGGTTGAGATAAGACCATTTAGGAGCGCTGTGGTCACTGTGATCGTGGCTAGATGCAGCTGACCAGTACAGGCGATTCTGAATGGATTTACCCAAAAGCTGCAGGTCCTTGCTGGTTTGGTTTGTTTTATTGGGGTTTAACGTCCCAAAGCGACTAAGGCTATGAGAGACGCCGTATGTGCAGGGCTCCGGAAGTTTCGACCACCTGGGGTTCTTTAACGTGCACTGACATCGCACAGCACACGGGCCTCTATAATTTCGCCTTCATCGAAATTCAGCCGCCGCGGCCGGGATCGAACCCGCGTCTTTCGGGCCAGCAGCCGAGCGCCGTAACCACTCAGCCACCGCGGCGGGGCGCAGGTCCTTGCAATCACGCCGCTTCGATACAGCCATCACTTTCTTGAAACCTAAAATACATGATGCAAGGGCGTTCGCATTCAGTGTTCACATTTTATTACAAAACACATTGAATGGGACACATTGCAAGTGCCAATACCTTCACCACAAAATGTGCTGCTTCAAAGTACCGTTCGCAATGTGCTAAAAGGTCAAACTTGTCCTGCATGTCTGGTCTTTCCTTTACCAAGTAGGTCTTGATCTGAACATGTCGGTCAGTTACAAAAGCTTTCACAGTGATGCCTTGGCCTTCATTGAATTGCAGGTCATGTTTGAGGCCTTCTGGTTCCAAGTAGCAACAGCCTCCTACTACATTTCACTGCAGTATACAATACATATATTTTTTTATTCTCGGGATAGAACATGCCAGTATAGATAGAAGACAAAAGTAACCATAACTTCTGCAGCACGGCATTCAGCAGAATGGAGGGTTTATGAAGCCTCCCAAGAATGCTACAGCAAAAGTTCAAACATATCTGGCAAGCTCGGAGTCCAGCAGTTTGTTGTTTTCGACCCCCAACAAACAATTTAATTTTGCTCACTAAATTTAATTAATTTTAGTTAATTTAATTAATTTTAATTTAATTAGTTAATTTCATTAATTCATTAATTTTGGTTACTTCTTTTTATCCTGCCTCAGTTATTCTATAGTTTTGTATGAATTGTGCTTTGTTTATTTTTCTTGTTATCAACTGCCCTTCCCCTCTGAAATGTACTATCGCGCTCAATATGAGTTGCAACGCGCGGTCATGGACCGGAGCTCGTTCCGTGGGGTGCCTCCTCCAAAGAGTCGATGGAATTCTGGGAGAAACTTTTTCCTGAGCGGGGGTGCTGTTGTTTCCTGGAACAGCAGTTTCTCCCAGAATTCCGAGCGACTGTTTGGAGGAGGCACCCCACGGAACGAGCCCCGGTCGATGACCGCGCGTTGCAACTCATATTGAGCGCGATAGTACTCTGTACCCTGAGGGTATCACAAATAAATAAATAAATAAATAAATAAATAAATAAATAAATAAATAAATATGTCCCAAATCTAGCACCGAAGTCAGGCAGATCTGCTCGCCCAACCCCGGCAAGTGCGACGTCTTTGCCCCTGGCATTCTCCAACACATGCTCTTGTTTTTCCTTGCAAATCTTCAAAAACAATTTTTCAAAGCACTGGTCGCTTGGAGTGAAATATTAACTATGAGTAAATTTTATAAACCCTTCTTACTCGGTTCATTGCAGGCCAAAGATGGATACGTTGAATGTTGAAAAATTTTCTGTCGGTGACTACCCCAATCCAAGTGACGACATTCTCAGAGATTCAGTAGGATTATTCCCTGAAATTAATAAGGGCATCACAAAGTTGTAGGTTTATCACCGTCTGCCATTTCACTACATCCTCATTTCTCCATCGCAGTTGGTGCCTAGCACATATTTCAATGAGCGTTCTTTCACAGCGATTGTTGCATGTGCAGTTGCAAGGCAAGTGTGGCATACCTCAAAAAGTACTTCCGGGCGCTTTTTCTTCAATAAAACTATGCTCCTTTCTGAATCATCTATGGCAAATTGCTGTTGCGAATATGGGGGCCTACCAGAATTGTGCGGCCTGAAAAAAACATTGAATTTTTCATTCAGTGACACAAACAGTTATAGACTGACAGCTTGTGGAGCAATGGCACGAAGCTTACATTAGTTGTGCCATTCCATAAGCTGTATAAAATGCTACCTCAAGCTTAGAGGCTATGCAACAGTAAGAACAACAGAACATACTCAGGCCAGGAGTCACTGTCAGGGCTGTACCAGTCGTGCAGCTTGGAAACAGGCTATCATCGTCTTCGTATGGATCTGCCATAATATTCACCTTGGTAGCTGCATTTACCAGAAAGCTGCCAACCTGAATACCTTGAACGAAGATAACATAAATTCAACTAATTATTTTAGAGCTCAGTGTTATTACTTTCATTAAGACTAAAGAAGAATTCCCAGACATCCATTAACTTTAAATGAAATTGAAGCTTACAACTACAACTAAAGTATCATGGGACATATTCGATTTCATATGTGCTTGATTTGAAAGCATGCACAAAGTAACAAGGCAATGAGACTACCGCACCCACTGAAACACCTTGAGGCTTTGTGAGCGTTTTTCGTGATGTCTTTGCTTCCTTGTTTGTTTGGGATGCTGTGGAAAATGTTTGCGGCAGCACCAGAACATGGAGGCTTTTATCAGCAGTTTAAGTATTTCTTACTACATCATCTGCCTCTGCCACGCTGTCTGACAATAGAGAGTTCTAGTATAGCGTTAGCGTGATAGCGGACCTAAGGGAAATTACGTTAGCGTGCCGCAAGCAACTTATCCCCGCAGACAGTTTTAGTGTAGCGTTTTGAAAACGCTAAACGCCATCTGCTTGACATGGATGCCAACGGTCCTTCTAAAATGGTTGACATTGCCGCTAACTTGCCGAAGTATAATATTTCCTTGTTTTTTAAACGAATTATTAGTGCAGCGTTCATTTTCGTCTATAAAATGACCCCGAAATTGAAAAAAAAATGAAATAGAAACGTAAAATGGTGGCGCCATCTAGTAAAGGCAATGTTAGCTACAAGCCGTTGGAGCAAGAATATTTGCCGTCACATGACGTCTAATGTTCAAAAAACTTTTGTAAATTTAATATAAACTCTTTTTACATAATTTAAGTCCATAAAACACCGCGAAAAGGCTCCAAATCTATTTTTGTCTCGTTCCAGACGTTTTTGCTAGGTTTCTTCTGCGTTTCAGGCCGTTGCAGACGGTAGCAGTGCAGCTTGAGGTTCCATTAGGCTTGCGCGCTCCAGAATCGAGAGCGTATCTCTAAAACTGAGCTGAATTGCAGCTTAAACTTGATTGTCGAAGCAAGGTAAGTCATAGCGAAAAGCAAAAACACCAGTAGTTGCCGGTAAACTAGCCGACCGGAATCGCAAGAGCTGCTGAATCGGCTGAAGCGGGCGGCTGTCGCTTGAAAGGACGCCGCCATGTCAAGGGAGTGACACTCTCATAGAGCCAATGGGGACGTTTTTTTTCGAAGGCGTTGGTGGCGGCACCTGGGAGAGGCGGTAAACACATCAAAAATCCAATATGGCGGCGCGCGTTTAGGCGGCTGGTTGTGGCCGGTTGCTCGCGCTACAGTGCACTGTACTCGCGCGTTCCTGGTGCTGGCGGCCCCTAGCTCGATCCAAGCTTTGTAAATACCGGTGATTAACTGATCGCGCGCTGCATTCAAGCTTGATTTCCCAAGTACTTACGGAATCTGCTCGCTCGCTTTTGTATTTCGATGTGTCTGTTGATGTAGCATGGTGTATGGTGGCGAGCGGCGCGACTGCTTAGCAGCAGCGCTCGCTCGAGAACGAAAAGCGTAAATGGTTTTGTACAAAGAACAATTTATTAAAAGAACATCAGCAGTGACAAACTATGTTCAAAAAGTGATTTTGGGCATCAATAGCATTGCAATATCAGTGACAGGCATCCTAAAAATCAAAATAAAAAAACGCCATTATGTAAACCTAGAAGACATGAGCGCACAGAGAATATATAGGGGATAAAAAAAAGGTGTCAAGGTAGGTACAGTATACACAATAAAATGCTACATGACTGAATATAGGTTTGTACACGACTTGGTAAGAGATTTAGGTAAATAGCAGGGAAGTAAAACATCTGACATGTATTGAAACGCAAGAGTCTGTGGCTATGAATAAACACACGCAGAGAAAGGCAGCGAAAATTTTCAACCTTTGACTCGTGTAGAAGACATCACACTGCGTTGGGCTAGGGACAACACAATATATGCTACAGTGCTAGTTCTTAGTACAAAGACTCCAAGAAAAGCTCACTGTGTGACTCGACATGACGCCAATGCAGCTGCTGCAATGCGAATGCCGCCAACGTCGCTGTTTTCGCGTGCGCGGCAGACCGGGCGTCGTCTGCTTGTCGTCTGCTGCCGCGTTACCCGCGTCGTCATCTTCGCAACTAATTTCTTTGATATCTTATTTTAATACCTATGGCTGGTTATAATTTAGTTCATAAGCATGTTTTTATTATTGATAGTGGTCGAAAAATTTCACTTTTATTAGGCTTAACTGCAGCCGCGTTTACCGCCGATACCAAGATCGCTGCAATCGTTTCGAGCGTGGCGCCACCCTCGGCGTGGACGCGCAACTTCCGACATGCCACAGCCCTGGCCATGTTTCCACGCTAAGGGCGCAAAAGCCGCAACTGCCGCAACGCTAAATTCCGAAAAATGCGTCTGTACGCTAACGCTATTTCCCCGTTAGCGTTCTGCGCATGCGCAGTCCGGACCCGCTATTCCGCTATGCACGCAATTACGCAAAGCCCGCAATACTAAAACTCTCTAATGTCTCTTAGAGGCTTTGTCTTAGACTACGCCATAAGATTAGGAGCCTCAAAGAATTTATTATCCCAAAACGTACCCCTCGTTAACTGCGCTGTTTTGCACCGTCAAAGAGATCGTTCCAACACTCTGTTACAAAAAGGTTATATTTATATTGGTTAACAGGTCAGGCATGAGTGCAACTTTTTAAAGCACACAGGAAACTAGTGCCATTGCACCGATGTGGTGCGATTTAAAACATTGGATCATGAAAATGTCGACAGATAACTGGTCAGAGGGACCAGTCGGAAAGAAAACAAGGAAAAACTATTAACAAAGGCCTCAGTTTTACGCCGCACAGCTAGACCTGCGCGTACTGCAGTGCTGCTAGCACGCATGCTAAAGGAAAAAATTGCCACGCCGCGGCGACTGAGGGGTTATGGCCCTCGGGTGCTGATTTCAAGGGCACTGATTTCGAGGAAGTGAGATTTCAACCGGCCGCGGTAGCAGCATTACCGGTTTGGGGAAATGAAAGGGGCCCGTGTGAGGTTCGATGTAAATGCGGGTAAGCAAATTATATCCCAAGCAATTCGCTACTGTTTCCTTCATACAGCTGCAGCCGGTTTGCGGAGCGTGGGACGCAAACAAGAAATCACTAAATATGCTAGCGTGCATTAAAGCACCAACCTCAAGCCGCGAAGAGCTTCTCTTGTGCGAGAACATTGACACGACTCCAGACTTCATTGGCGCTGATTTAATTTGAATCCCAACTGCCCATACCGCTCCCAAGCTTCGATCACGGAAATGATCGGAGCACAACACAATTCGTAGGCACAAAATTTTTCCTTTTCATGGCAAAGACCCACTGCGCTTAAAGTTCCTCCTGTGAACCACCACGTCGTCTCGGCTGCCAGTGTTTATGCCAATGGATTTGCTTTGTCAGTATAAGCGCGCCCTCGAAAATTATGAAGGGGGGATGATGCGATACTTCCTCCTCCTCCTCCGGAGATTTGTGACTTCGGGTGTGCCGTGACAGCCATGGCTCAAAAGAAAGCAGTGTGGCCCGAAGAATTTTAGCCAAGAGTTTAACTGCAGATAGAGACACAGTCGAAGATATTTCTATCTTCTCACTCAGCCTTGTGTTTCAGCTTCTGCGAGCCGCCCGCACTTTTTCCTCTTTTGGCTTTCTGTAAGGGACGCACGTTCCCCCACTGAGACACACAAAACAAGCCATCAACCGTCGCGGAAAGAATTACCGCGGTATGCCCGCAGTCGAATCACGTGACACAGCGTCCCAGCAGCGGGGTTCCTGGGCGCGGGAGTGTCGTGTGTCCCTTTGTGCGCGCTTCTCCTCACACGAGGAGAGGCAGCGCGGGTGATTTCACGCCGGCTCGCGCCCCGCGCGGGTCGAAGCAGGAATCTCATAACGCAGGGCCCCGGCAGCTCCGAAACGTCGCGGGTGTAGGACGACTGCGCGCACGTGCGACCGATTACGTGGTCACGTGCGCCGCAACCGTGTCGCCGGTCTGGCGCAGCGGGACGCGAGATGAACGTGAGCGAAACCGATGCGAGCGACGCTCGCTCCTCTGAGCGCTCAACTGAGCACTCGTCAGTGTTCGGTGTACGCCCTTGAGCAGACCTCCCTACATAGTTCTGTGAGAATCGCAGTGTTCATTGTCTGTTTGCTTGCTAGTGGCGGTGGTGAAACACTTATTGCCAGAACCAATACGTGCGACCAGTGACGGAAACTGAGCGCGATGATGAAACCCCCATTTACAATTACGCACCACCGTATCGAGAACAACTCCTCTGAACTCCCTGTTTGTTTCTGCGTGCGCAGTTCTTCGTTGTTCCTCACCAAAGCAGTCACCATAATTAGCGACTCCAAGGTGGCTATCAACAATTTTGCGCGGGGTATGATCTCCCAGGAGGCAGAACGAATATTAAGACATAAAGACTGGGACCAAAGAGAGGTGGAACTAATATGGGTGCCGGCACACTCGGGGAACAGGGGAAACGAGTTGGCTCACAGTATAGCTCGAGGTTATGTCAGCCGAGCAGCGAGCCGGGTTGAGTCCCCAAATTTCACGAGAGATGCATTCATATCATTTCACGAATACACCAATCAGTTTAAACTGGAAAGGAGGATCTATCCGCCACCAGACAAAAAGCTCGACAAAAGCCAGGAGGTAACGTGGCGTCGGCTCCAGACGCGAGCCTTCTTTAGCCCGTCGAGACTAGCACACATGTATCCAACACAATACAACGCTACTTGCAAACAATGCGGCGAGATAGCCCGATATGACGACATTTTATGGAGCTGCAAAAAGGCGCCGCCACCGGCGGACCTACTACCAGTCCCTTCTCTAGAGCGGTGGGAGGCTATACTGGCCAGCTCAGACCCGTTGACGCAAGTCCGGGCCACTGAGTGGGCTCACAAGGTCGCCAAGAGCCATGGGCTCGAAGCCACCTAGTATAATGCACACTAGGGCTCAGTGCTGACAATAAACGTTTTCCAATCCAAATCGTTGTTCCTCAGGGCCCATGCGTAGCATGTGACGATATTCTATTCGCACGTTGTAAGCCCGAAAGCCTATAGAATGACACATGTTTTCGGGGATCCACGATATACGGAAAGCAGGAAAGTGGGATTCTTGAGAACACAAAATAAAGCGAACAAAGGTTTAGGGGTGAGCCTCAGAGGCTTAGCCAACGTTTCGACAAGAGTACTTGTCGAAAGACAAACGCAAGTGCTGGTGTCGAAAAGTCAGCTAGCGGATTAAGACTCCTCTTTATCGTTGTTCGTTTTGTTTTGTGTTGTGCGGATATATATCGAGGTTTATTTTGAAGCCCACATGATGTAGCCATGCTATGCTTGGTCGGAGCACCACCGACGTCAAAGAACAGCCATTACCCGCTGCTGAAGTTTCGAACCCTACCGGATTGTGACCGGCGTGTGGCATGCATGTGTACTATGGCAGCAACGGAACAGAGAACCTCCCAGGAAGACGATTGTTGAGTAAGTGGGGGACGGAAAGCATGAACTAAGCCGTTCACAAGGATGATCGCCCATTAAAACATTATGAACTTTTCGGCGCGATTATGATTACGGCTAAAATCCTTTTTTACTCAAAACACCTTAGTGCCATCATGGTGACCAGACACTGCTGGCAGCTGCAGAAGAAAGGCTTGCTGAAAACACCGAAACCCACCAGCAACATCTCACTTGAGTCCAGACGACCACACAAGAGAAATGTGTAGGTCCACTGCGCCTTCATGTCCTTTGCTTCACTCTCAAAGATCAAGTAATATCTACGTAAAAATAAGTGACTATGTAAAACCGAATGCACTGCGAATACTTCAAAAGCTCTCAGCGCATATTCTCAGCGTGGCGCTTGTGAATGTAAAATATGTCCATCATTCGGCTGATGCAAGTTATTTTAACGATGCGTTTCTCCTCTGCTTGATATGAACGCATCGTATTGGTTTCTGGTTTTTACTATGCATAATGCGGCGAGTTCAGTTCGCGTATTCGGCCGCTGCATTTCTACGTAGGCGAAATGAAAATACTGACAGGGCGTTTAACGCAGCGTAACGCGAGATTTAGCGATAGCTATTTTGCGATGGTGAACATAATATTGTTTATCCAATATTTTTTGTCTTCTGTAATAAAATGCGCTTTACGTCACTACGCCGTCACTGGTGACCACTTTGTTCTGGACCACTAAGCGTGGCTCGTTGCGGTGCTGTCATGCGTAACTCTACTGCATGCTCGCCAGTCATCAATGGTGATTTGTTATGACGACACGCGTGACGCCACAGCATGGTCAGTAATCAGCGTGGTGCTGCGTTACGCCGACAACGCCGACGCCGCCAAACCAAGAAACGTCCCCACAACAGCTGTCGCTGTAGAACTACCGTTGTACCAAGAATTCGGGGCACATCGAAAACCCTCGAGGTGGCCGAAATTATTCCGCCCGACTCCACCACAGCGTGCCGTATAGTCCGCATTTTTATCTTCACATACAGAAATTAACCAATCGACTGGCCCTTCCTTCGTGCTGCTCGAGTTCGTCCCCCGCACCAATTTCTGCGAAATGGAATTTTGCTGGATAACGCAGCGTTCATATGTTAGCTTAAAGGGACACTCAGGAAAAGTTAATCCAATTCTGGCTGTTAGCTAAATTTTTTTTTCAGATCTTTCGGGCTGCGTTGATGTTTTCCCGGCAACATATATTTTGAGAAAATTGAATATAAAATTTTGAATATAAAGCCAATAGTCTAGCAGGACGACCGCATTCGCGCTACGCACGCCCATGGCCGATGGGCACACCACTTTTTCGCGCATGTGCCACTGTATGCAGCCACTGTAATACACTGTATTAGCGTATACGCTAATACGCCCACTCTAATACGTCTTCGTTAATTTTCTGCTCTATAACACAATCATTGAGACAGGTTTCTGCCTACCTTCCTTTTGCGACTGGCTATCTTCCCTGTCTCATTTCAAATGCTCCTTTCGTCCTCTTCCCCGAATTACGCGGGGGTCTAACGACCTTGAGGTATTCGCTGAATGGGCGGCAGGCTGAACAGCGGGGATCGAATCGGGCGGACGAACCGTAGTGTGCCTGCTGCGTTGCGTGTTCTGCCTATAGTGAGGGAAAAGCCGCTAGGTAGCGCGGCTCGGGAGGCAGCGTTCTCGACGGAAGAGAATAAATTGGTGCTGAATCTGCATCTCTAATACCGCGCTTTCGGAGCTTAAACAGCATAAGGTCAATTATAGGAAGAGGGCCAGAAGAATGAGACCCAATCGGATGGGAACGAAAAGCGTCTAGTTATTATTATAACTTGAATTTAAATTATCGAACTTATGTTGATAGTTTATGGGTGTTTACTGTCCTAAAGAGACCCAGGCTAAGAGAGACGCCGCAGTGAGGGGCTACGGAAATTTTTACTACCTAGGGTTCTTTAACGTGCACTGAAATCGCACAGTGCATGAGCTTCTAGAATTTCGCCTTCATCGAAATGCGACCGCCGCGGCCGGAATCGAACTCCCGTCTTTCGGGTCAGCAGCCGAGCGCCATAACCTATCGAACATATGTAATGGCTTTCTGAGATGATAACTGCCGCTTTCTTACTCTTATACAGAGAAAATGGCATTCTTTAATCGACACTCTTTAGCGCTGCTGAAATGCTGAAAAGAACATATGCTAAAAGCAAGACAGGTATGCGTACTTATCAAAAGCAGGAAGGGCAACAGATAGCTTCGTGTTTATCGGCAACAAATTATTGGAACACACAACTATTATGATATCAGCAAGAGCGTTCTGGTCTGTATATTATCACGTGTCTTTGTAAATTACCTCCAAATCGTACTTCTTTTAAGACGCGAAAGAAAATACTAACTCTTCCGTGCACTCAGTTTTTCGTTTCGCCAAAACATTTGTGCAGAAAATAAAAACTACCTTTATATAGCATCTACCTTCATGTAGCCTATACATTTCAAGTCTTGTGGTCGTCGTTCAGGTATTACAGCTAAGGTTCTGATTATTATCGCCGGACATCCTGACACCATCACTTAGTTTCTGAGGACTGGAAAAGGCACAATCGTTTACAGTGGGGGGGGGGGGGGGGGGGGGTTGAGGGTACATTTGTATATCAACTTTATGCCTATGGTAACGCAAGCAAGTATAGAGTTGCTTATAACCCAACCGTGAAGCGAGTCTTCACTGGAGTTTATGGAACAACATCAGCTATAAAGGCAAGTCCGTGTGTATTGTGTTCGTGTCTTTATATAGTGTTTTACTGTGTGGATGCTGTTGAGTGTGCGTGATTATGTTTTTTGTTGCTCTCTTCTACAATGTAATAGGGCACTGTGTACACTTCTCTCGTCCTCTTTTATGACTTGTTACGTGCACAATGCGCTTGATGACAGATTTGTTGGTATCTTTGCTTTCTTTTTTTTCCCACCACTCCTGTAATGACCCGTCAATAGGGTTAACAGTATCAATAAACAAACAAACAAACAAATACACAAAAGGAAGAGAGTAGGAATAAGAAGTGTTGGACAGGTTGGCAAGACCGTAAAGATGTACATAATTTTGTTCATTGTGGTTTCTCTGTTGTTTTTGTACTTACGTTCGTGCGTTCACTGCGAAGCCATTTCGTTGTGGATAAAAGTAAGTTAATATTCAGCACATGTCCTGTTTCTCAATCCTTGTTCCTCTCGTTTATGCGCTCTCTTCACGCGCAAAAAGGTGCTTACCAACTTTTGTGTATTCCAAGACTGCATGCTGCTTTCCCTCTTTCACAGCAACAGCGACACAGTCATAGCAAGGCAACTAAATTTTCTCATTCTCAGCGGCGTCCCTTCTAGCAGCCGACTGCACGAAGGAAAACCCAAGACATCTCCGTAATGAACAAAAAAAAAAGGGGGGGGGGGGGAGAGGACGAAAGAAAGCTCGATGTTGTTGGTACTATCGCAAGACAACGCAAGGAAAAAACGCCCGGTCATCGGTGGCCTCTGTCCTGAGGCGCTCATTGTCTTCGCTTGGAATTCCAAGAAGAACCCTCGGTGCCGACACAAAAGTTTTGTTCCTTTTCCGGGACCACCTTCTTCCAGTAGGTTGAAAGATTTGGACAGAAGCCGTGCCTCGGCGACAGTGGCAACGACAGCCGAAGCCACGAAAGCAGCCAAATCTGGCATCGCGGGGAATGCGACGACGCATGGAATTCGGTTTGGTGGCCGTTGCTCTAGCAGCGCCAATCTCCGTTCGATGGTCCCTTATAGTGTAGGGCCGTACACAGCGCTGTTGGGCACGTACAGTGTGAGGATTCCCGAACCCCTGTCGGCCATTACGCGTGAAGAAGGCCCAACTTCTTTTGTCCGCTTTTTCCTCCTTTCTTGTGCACCGTTTATCCTGTGTAGACACGTGCTTGCCAAGCAGAGGTCCCTCTTTCTGTCGCGTTTCCTCACGCTACAGCGGTCCGACAATCGAAAGGATCGGCTTCTGCCGGTCGAAACATCGGCATTTGGCCAACTCTTGCTGCTCGGCAGTGGGCGGGGCCTGATTTATTCCCGATATTAGGCGAGGAATCCCAGGAAGCGAGCCGCGGTCTTGCATGAAAAAAAAAAATAGAAGGAGGGGACGGGAAGATGAAGGTACACTCTGTTGTCTTCTGCTTACTTTATTCCTTACTTTTTCGTGTTAGCATTGCCTAAGTTGCCAGCATTGTCAGCATTGCCCTGAGCAGAAGCCAGCACTTTTGTTTGCTGTGAGCCTTTGCGTGTGCTTCTGGGTGTGCATGTGTGTCTTGCGCGTTTGTCAAGTGTATGTTTGCAGGACTTGGTGAAAGCGATAGCTTGGTCTTTCTGGGACAACATACGTATAGCACGCACCTTCGTTGCCTCCTCTCTTCTGTGAATACTTTCCGTTGTTTCTGCAGTGCAAAACTTCTTCCTGATTTCCTTCGCTCGCCCAAATCGGTTCGGACAGAGCAGACCCGGGACTCTGGTGCTTGGGCCTGAATTCCACGGAGAGCATGACATTAGATCAACGCTTCTTGCCTTGTTTGCTTCTACGCGCTCTCAGATGTCTCCATGTTTGTGCGAGCGTCGGTTGCAGCAACTTTGGGTGGAAGGCAATCTGCGCTCTTCGCGTGCTTCTCTTCATCGCTTGGTGGAATGACCTCTCTCTGTCCGGTCATGTCTCATTGAAAGGAACTATGCGAACAACGCGTAACAGTAGTTTGGATGGTGATGGCGTAATTGCAGGCAAATAACATGCTGGTCCGTATCTGTGCGTGCTACCATGCTCCGCGGAAGGGAATGTAGTTTACCGTGGCCGCGACAACAAAAACGAATCTTCGAACAAGGTCGCCGTGATGGACGCGTGATTGCAATAGTTTTATGAGCATGGTTCAAGAAATCCTCCTCCCCCCAAAAATAAAGCCATGACTGTGATCCATGCAGCACATGTGTCCGGGAATTCAAAATGCAGTTTCAACTATTCTGTCGACTGCCTCAATTCACCTGTACACACACTTAGCTCTTTTATTTCGTTTCGTACATGAAGTGCAAAACTGTCAAAGCGAGTGCACCTGTCGGTGCATCCGACATCCGTGATAACAAAGTAGTGCGCTTCTTGTGGTGAGCGAAAAACAGTAAATATTTTGCCTGCGGTCTGGTTATACGAGGCATTTGTCACATTTGTCATAAACTTGACTAAATGTGCGCTTAAGGCTGACGACACGATGTCTCTTTCTCGCGCCTTAGGCCACTCGGCCGCTAGACAAGCGCGGAGTGATGCGCTCATCTTAATTCTTTCATTCGGACTACCTCCGTACCTTTCAGAGCGTTGCACCTGATGCATGAAACGAACTATAGTCAGAGAGAAAATTCCCGTTATTCACTGCGGTCGCTTAGCACATGCACTGCGAAGAATCCTTCCTTCAGGCCATCTTTGTTCGTGGCATTAAAATTATCTTAGGACAGTCTTAAGAATTCCACAAGCTGAACATTAGTAATACGTGTGACGGCTGATCCTCGGCATTTCGCGATAACTGTGACAAACACCGTGCTTTCACCCAGAGGTGCAACCTTGGATATAAGAACTTTCGTTAATCTCTGATCAGGGTCGGGCAAGATACTTCATAAAAGTATGTTGGACACCTTTAGCCGATACAACAAAAAACTGCATTTCCGATACCGTTACAAGACACAGAACCAAAATTGATTTCCGATACAGATACTCGATACTGTACCGTCGACGGTTCGAAACATTACAGTAATCCAAAATTAATAAAGCTGGTAATATGATTAGCTAAGCTAAGAAATTTCTCCATGGTTTCTGGAACCTTTACTGTATTGCGTATATCACAATGTTCTTGAAAGGGTATAAACGAATTCGGCCGCGTGGATTTCTTTCAGCTACAATTTATTTGAACTCTGCTGTCGCCGCTGCTGGTTTTGTTAAAACTTTAGCAGTGGACTATCGCCATAGTGACGTTGAAGCAATCATTTCCATTAACTGCTTTGCAAATACTTTGTTCTAAGCCGATTATCTGCATGTGAATCGGTCTGTGAGCACCTGCCTATACCTTGAATCCTTTTCCCATACTTTTCGTTGGTTACTGCAATATTTACGACGTTGCTTGTGCATTTGCCCAATGCTAAAAGGTGCAAGGACCGTCCGCTTGGGAAAGCCGTACAGTTATTTCCCAAAAACTGTGTTTAACAGAAGTTTAAAGTTGAACATTCTTCATAAAATCTAGAAAGAAAACACCACGAATAAATGGCTGAATGTTTTTATTAGGCAAGGCATACTTATTTTCATTCACTTATAATGCACCTCAAAGGCCCCAGGTATGAGGCATTACATAAGGTACAGCGGTATTACAGAAAAAGAATACGTCAGTAATTACATCAGTAGAATATGTTCTCTATAAATCGCTTAAAATGTTAATAATGTTCTAAATCTCGTAAAGTGAGCGCAGAATCACTTGCTAATCTTTGTCGTTTTCTTTGCTTAACAGCATTACGTAACAGAATTTGTTCAAACCCCAGGTCCGAAAGAGCCCCGTGATGCGCCCGTGCTGTAAGCGAAGCAAATGAAGAAAGCCTGTGTGTACACGAGCAGCAAAGCACGTAGCCGTGTTGTATTTTCTAAAGGCGGCTTTTATTAACGCATAAAAGTGCAGTATAACCACGTCGACTCGAGGATCCTGGCGGTATAGTTGACAACCTGAAGGTTCACTGCGCATCTTGAGAGCGCTTCAACTGATGATGCATTTGACGTTGGGGGCACTGATGATACCCTTTACCCCAGTGTGGAAGAGTGCGTGAACTCTATCGTACTGACAATGTCAATAAAAGATGTTTTTGAAGGTCCATAGTATGACGGCGAAAATGCTCTCCATCTCCTGGTCACCACCCCAACTTGAAACAGGGGTGAATGGGCGTTGTTTCTACCACATCGGCGAGCCTGCTCCCTCGTCCATTCTGCAGCCGAGCGTGCAGAAGCGCTACACATGCGTCGTATACCTGCCAAGCAACGAATTTAGGATAAAAGAAGACGCACCGAGACAACGGCATTGCCATAGTTTCGTGTAATTCTACTCGATTCCTTTTTAAGTGAACCACCGCGAGAGCAAAGACCGCCAACCCAATCTCGGACTCACAGGAGCCTCAAAATATGCAGCACAATTTCTTTAGTATCCAGGATCGTTAAGATACACGATACACTAAATATGCATTTTCTGCCGCCGCGGTGGCTCAGTGATTACGGTGCTCGGCTGCTGACCCGAAAGAAGCGGGTTCGATCCCGGCCGCTGCAGTCGAATTTCAATGGAGGCTAAATTCTAGAGGCCCGTGTATTGTGCGGTATCTGTGCACGTTAAAGAACCCCAGGTGGTCGACATTTCCAGAGCCCTTCACTGCGGCGTCCTTCATAGCCTGAGTTGCTTTGGGACGTTGAACAAACGAAGGAACGAACGAACGAAGGAGCAAAGAAACACACAAATGTGTATTTTCCATGGCATTTTCCAAAGCGATACCTAATGCGGATATACAGAATGCATCGAAAGATAGTATCCAAGATACATGTATCTTCGATACTATTCATGCTTGCCCGATTTATAAGGAACCTACTGTGTTGACCTTGGATATAACGAACCTAGCTGCACCGTCTTGGATACGACGAACTTCAGTCTGCCTAATACATCTATGTGGAGGCAAGAATCTGCTTCCACTACTTAGCATCAGAGAAATCTAAATGCTGAGTCACCCGCTAGTCTTGGCAACGGAAGCATGCACTTTTCACTAGTTCATAGTTGCCTCCCCCCTCCTTCATATAGTTACAGCTTTCTGAAACTTCTTCCATGAAATCGTCTTAGGCGTCACAGGAAAACTCACGCGGCCTCTAACGTCATTCAGAAGGGCCATCATTTCGCGCGGTATATCTTTCTACTGCTCGACGTTGGCTTTCGCTAGATAAGCTCACTGATAGTCACGGCACTTATTCATGCCGGCAGAATTTAATTTGATTTCGTCAATAATGTATGCAAGTCAAAGACAGTAGCTGTACTTTACTATAGCTAGACTACAACTTGTAAAAAATATCAGCTTCACCTAGAAGCGCCAATTAAGCATACGTCTCGTTTGTTCGAGTTGAGATATCCTGCGATGACCGTAACGGAATACCCACACCTAATAACTACTAAATGTTTCAGGATTCTCTTACCACCACTAGAAGTCATTTAGTGCAATAGTATTGGAGCTGGCAAATCTCGAGACTGAATCAAAATGCAGATGTAATACCAACAGCATTCGTAACCAAGAGTTCTTTCGCGTTGACATTGCGTGAAACATATAACACAGGAAAATTCACTTTTGTTTCGTGCGGTCATGCCGATATTCTGCTCGCCCTTAAGTAAGGCTGTCTTGGTAGTGCAGAGTTTACGCGTTTATGCATGATTCCGGTGCTCCTCTTTTATTCGTTTTTTTCTTTGTTATTTGCAAGTAAGTTTGATATAGAGGGTATTCTGCCCGAGTGGGTGAAATTTTGGGGCGGTGTTCATGTAATGCCACAGCGAGGTTGGGTGCACTTAAGCTGGTTTTGTCTAAAAGATGGCGACTTCTGTATTGACATTGTACCATTCATGCGTTTGTTGCATTAGAGGCAGGCAGAGATAAGGTATAATTTACGGCATGAGATTTTATCCCATCGCGTACGGATGTTGGCAGGTGCGTAAGCGTAGCCGTGGCGTTAGAAAGAAACGTGTTTATTAATGCGTTCCATGCATAGGATCTATGGAAGCGGAAATGGCGACCTCCGTTTGTCAGTAGCCAGTGGCAGGTGGCATCCTGCCTATACGTCTACAAACGAACTTAGTATACTAACTCAGATATAACGAACCTTAATATGCCACCTCAGATAAAAAAAAATTTAGTGCGTGTACTTAAGATATACCGAACACAAGTAGCTACCTCTGATTTTTCTAATTTATTTATGGCACCCTCAGGGTGGAAACATCATTGACGGAAGTGAGTTATACACAAAGATATTGATAAACACAGCAAGAATGTAACAAAACAAATAACAAATAACGGGAATGGCTAAGTTATGCAGGTAATACTCGTTACAGGTGCATGACATACACCAAGATGAGAGATTGTAACCTAATACGCAGTTTTTATTCGTGCATTCGCGTTTCAGAACAGACAGTGTGATGAAGGTAAAAGTAGCATGAAACACACAAAGAAGGTCAATTAACCTGTGCAGTAATAAATATAGCAACACATTATTATATTGCTTACGCCGGAATGTAATAAAGGAGGTTGGGTGTACACAGTAACAGAAGACGGAAGACGATTCCAGTCTTTTGACGCGTGGGGATTGAATGAATTGGAAAATCGTTTCGTACTGTATGTAACTGTGCGAACCTTGTGAATGTGGTCTATGCGTGATGACATATACACAAAAAAGCGTTGTTCACTGAGCGGTTGTTCGTCTGTCACAGTAATACGCGCCATGGTTGGCCTTACTCAACCATTCCCGTTTAGTAACAACCGCGAAATACCTCTTGGCTTCATCCTTTGCAATTAACTGTTGTAGCCATTGCTGCTAAAATGCACTACACTATGATCCCCTCTTTCGAGCTCACACGCAACGCAACGCTGCGCGCACCGGGTTCCTCAGGGGGCCAGGAACCCAAGGGGTCAGCCGCCGAAGATGAAGCTCTGGACGCGGCTCATATCTCATCGTGGTCGGGTCGAATCACGCCCTGTTCTCTGCGTCCCGTTTTCGCGCTGCCTATTTCCTTCCCCACCGCTCTTTACAACCTTCTAACCTCTTCTCGCGGGCTCTCAGCGTCCAACGAGCTCCGCCGAGCGATGGCGCAGCGGTGTGCTGAGAGCCATTTGTCAGGTCGCTCCCCCTGGCGGCACGTGGCGGAGTATAAGGAGGCTCTAAACGACCCCCTGCTCACAAACGATGGGCTCCACTAGAAAGGCTCAGCTGCGGGCGGAGGGTGGTGGCGAAGGGACAACATGGAAGGCGCGAACCGTTTAATAAGGCTTTTCCGAGTCCATAACCCCGCTGCAGGAACCGCGAAACTGGCTGTAGCGCCCCCCCCCCCCCCCCCCCCCTGTTGCCCTCCTGTGTACGGCACGAGGCTAAACGGGGGCCCTCGGAACCGAGGACGCGAGTGCTATAATGCGAGCGCTCCGCGCCGCGTTAAAAGGCTTGTGTGCTTCATCCTTTTGCCCCCCCCCCCCTCGTCCGCCCTTTTTGCTCTCGCTTGCTTTCATTTTCGAGGTGATTTCGCAGGCTAGAAAGAGTTGGTGCCCATATTTCACGCCACGCTGGTCTCTTACACCTGGCAGCGTTTACCGCATTCATCCGTATGCAAGCAGCCCTAAAGCGATGCTCGTAGCTCGTGCAGGGCATTTGGGAGATGCAATCACCAAAAGGTTAGCAAATCTCAGATATTGTGTTCACAAGAAAACTGTTTAAGCAGATTATGAATGAAGATTATCGTTAGAACGCCATGCTCCATTTGTTCCCTTTTTGTCATGTTCCTGCCTTGTTGAATTCATGCATCAGAACGGTTCCTTTTCCAGTTGTCAGCTCTCTGTGTTCTGCTCCTTGATATCGATCCAACTCTGAGGGAAGCGGCTGAAGAGCCTGAAAGGCAAAGCGAACCCGCTCTTTCCCAAACGCTCGCTACTATTGCGTTGGATTCTTTCCACTGTTCATGGGTGGTGATGAGCTGAGAAAAATTGTCTCCACTCGTTCAGACGGAATTAATGCGATAAAATCCCTGTTTTCTTATCCTATGAGGCCTAGGTCGGTTAGCAATCCTTAAGGAACCTGCGCATAGAGTTCTAGTGAACTTAGTAGGGCTCTCTGCGATACATCCTTCACTTTTACGTGCTCCTTAGCCAGTTATGAAAATATCCAGGGAAGCGCTCGTCTTAGCCGAAGCAACTCCTTCAGCGGACGTTCGTAGCTGCACCTGAAATTAGTAAGCCCTTGATTCTGTATCATTTAACTCGAATAAGCAAATACTTCCGGATAAGACGAGCTTTTTGGCATGCTGGTTCTAACCCTCTGATTTAACTGCAGCCATAGAAACGACCTTGATAACAGAGTGTCAGTGTCAGTCCTCATGTAGTGTGTCCTCTCTTGAGAATGCCGTTTTCTTCGCGCCGGTTGTGCTCCAAAATGCTTCCTTATATACGAATGGCTTTCCTTTTTTTACTGGCAGACGCTTAACAACCACTAGTTCACAACCTTTACTTGAATTTTTTTCCAGCGTGGTCTGCGGTCCCGTTAAGTCAACGAGGGAAAAAGGCAACCACAGGCGCCTGTGAAACAGTGTGGGCTCAAAAAACGGAAGTGCGGTAGTCGTTGCTGCTCCCTGGGCCCTGCCCGCCTCTCTTCGTCATAAGGCCATGCGCCAAGCGGGTGCTGCACGCCTAGCCTTTGTGTTCGAGCCTATGTTGGCTGCTAACACTTTCAAGCCGCTGACTGCACTTGTCGCCATGGAAAGACGTTCTGAACCGCAGACAACAAAAATAATTGAATAAAAAAATGGCACAACGAACAACAAAGGCGTTCTCGAGGGGTTGTGCAAACACGAAAAGGCTATTGTGTCATGGCTGTTGCGCCAACCGCTCAGCTTTAGTGCGCGAATATTAACAATAAAATAAGCCAACCTCACGTATGCGTGCCAACCACCCATGCAGGATAAGTTGCGCGCTGTCGTAAGCGTAGTGGACTGGGCTGCTCAGTTCAGCATTAGTTTTTTTTTTTTGGTTGTGTCTTTTTTGCTTCGGGCTGTATACGGTAAATGTGTTCTCCGTTAATTCATTTTCCATAAAGGGCTAGATTGCAAATGCCTATTAGCTGGAAAGCCGGATTTTAGAAGGAATATGACACCACGTAAGACAACTGAACTTAGGGTACAGCCAGGGAGAGGGCGCGGGTTTGGCCTCATTAATAAGTATCGAACACCGTTTATGCTTGTGTGCCGGAACACAATGCGGGCCTAAAAGAACAAAACTCTCTGGAAGTGTTGGTACACAGTAAGAACACCAAATTGTTCAGCTTCTTTGAACGCAGCATAGAACTGTGATAACATAGAATGCAGCGGCAAAAAGATGCAACTAAAACAATACAATCAACATGTTACTGCGTGTCCGCTCACACGCCTATATACATCAACATGCAGTCACCTTCGGCCTGCTCTTTTATTGGCCGTACAATATCCCGCATGAAGATGTGAATGCGGGAAATTAAAGCATGATACGCCCTTCAACTGAAGCACGGATAATGAATTGATCCGTTTCCAAATCTTGGCGCAGACAAGCATGCAACGAACCACTCAGTGGCAGAGACTTGAAAGACTCCGACGGCGCCGACATCACGCTCCTTATAACGGGACCCTTTTGCCAGAGTGTAATCCGCTCTGACGGTGTGTCGCAGTCACATTTTGTTTGTTTTTATTTTCTTCTTACCCCTTAAACAACGTTCAACCTCCAACCGGCCGAGCCCAGGGCACACGTGCCGACAACTCCTGGCGGGCTTTGCGCGCGCGCCATCCAGCCAGCTACGCGCCATCATAATTTGTCACCGGTTCGCGAAATTAACCCTTCGCTGCCAAGTGCCGCTCGGCCCGTAATACATGGAGAGCTCTTTGATCACCGCGAACGAGCCGACAGCGGCGGAAGCGTAGCAGGAGAGCGAGAGGTTCAAAGCATCCGCTCTCCTTCCTCCCGCTCCGTCCAAATAATAAGAATGACTGAGATGAACCAAAATGTGAAACGAAAGAACACGAAACAGGCACAAAAAAAGAAAAGACACAAGCTGTGTGTGCCAGCGCTCAGGAGAAAAATCTCTCACTGCGAGAGCTTGTGCTGCTGCTGCTACACGTTCAGTGCCAAAAAAAAAAAAAGAAAGGGAAAACGTGCAAAGCGCTACCTTACGGCTGTGTGCAGAGCGCGAGCCAGAAATGGAAGTAAAAGGCAAGGTGATAAGACGGAGAGATACAGCAGGAACCGAGAAAGGGAGGGACAAAAAAATTAACCTAAAAGAAGAATAAAAGATGCAGCAGGGGAGAAAAGATGATCACGTTTAGCGTTTCTGGGGCCGTATTGCTAAAAAGACGAGTCGGGAGACGGCGGAGCCAGAGGGGCCGAGGCTTCCGAAAGAGAGATATTAGGTACGCATTCTTGGAGGTCCAAACACAGGGGCGACGCGCTCGCTTCGAACGCCGGCTCGTGTTTCAGTTTTTTCGTCGCTGCCGCCTGCAAAGGTTCCCCATTGTTCGCCGCCTTCTTTCCTTCTCGCTTTTTTTTCTTCTTTTTTTTTGCCCACCGCTCGGCGGCATATATAGTCTCGGTGCATGGCTTCCGCACGGTCTTTGTCTGTCTGCTCTCTTTATTTTTCTCTTTATTTTTATAGATTGTCAAGAGCGCTTCGAAGAGGAAACGATACGATCTCGCTGGCCCGAGAGCTCCGCGCTGAGCGCTAGTATTATTCAAGCCGAACATTCCGGTCGCCATTTTTCGTCTTTTCTTTATTTTTTTCATCGGCTGTGATCTTTATTCGATGGTTTCAGCTCAGACCTCGCGCGGGTCATAGCTCGCTTTCGGTAGTGTTGTGGCGCGGCCTCTCTTAAAATTAAACTCCATTTATATTCGGGCTGCCTTCCATTGGGCAATGCGAAACCACGACGTGCTTAGCTATATAGCACCGACTTAACATCGACGAGCGCAGTATCGATGAGCGTTTACCCTCATTCAACTGCAATCAGTGTGATTCGTGTCTCCTACAATAACCTTAAATGAAATTGATTTGGCCGCTTCGCTACTATTGGTCCACGTTCTCCATTAACAAAGAATCTCTTTAGTCAGCTTCACCATCATCATATCAACATAAATATGCCCGCCGCAGGGTAAAGACATCCCAGTAAACTCCAGTTAACCCTGTTCCTGCAGCTCCTTTATCTCCTCAAGCTTCCTACCTCATCTGCTCACCTGACTGTCTGCCTCAGACCACTGAATATGAACATGAATGAATGCAGACCACTGAATATATGAAGCATCTTGATCCGCCGATCCGGCAAAAGAAAAAGCTTCCGAATGTGCCTTTGATCCTGGAAATATTTTTCAAAAGGATACGCTTATTTCAGAAGCACCTCACCAATGTTATAGTTGCTGATTAGCAGGGACCAACAAGCTCGCCGACAGCATCACCTGTGGTCGCCCTGCCAAGGTTCATCAGGTAATTAAATAATCAAGGCACTCACCAACAAGAAAAAGAAAAAGAAAGTGGATTGTATCTTTGATCTTCCGGCTAAACCGTAAGCCGATCAGAACTGCCTGTGTTCGATAAAAAGCTAATGCCTGTACAGGAACGAATATTGTAAATTGTAAACAGTAGGGTTTAACGTCCCGAAGCGACGCAGGAGCTGAGAAAGACGATGCTGGGGAGAGCTCCAGATTAATTTCGGCCGCCTGCTGCAGGTAGTCTATATCCAGAATGACCGCGCTGATTTCAGAGTAGAAAATACAGTGGCTGCCGAGAACTGTCGTTGGTTGGTTGCGCCGAAATAAAGGAACAGACATAACTACTTGAAAAGGCAGCAATGACATGCGGGAAAACATATTGTAAAAGAGAAAATGGAAATGATAGTGCGGTTTAAGAGACCGACAGCAGTATAGATAAATCTAAGATAAATGTACCGGGACAACAGAAAACGAAGTTTGAAGTTATGCCCTATGTACACAGGCTCTTGCACAACTTGAAGAGAGTGCCAGCAAAATTTGGTATTGATGTGGTATTTTCAGCTCCCCTCAAGCTTGCGAAGCTTTGCGCTCTGGCAGATCATGAGAGCGTCAAGAATTCAGGGTGTAGCACAAAACACAAGAAGCCGCACGTCTCATGCGCCACAGATATTGTTTATCAGATCCCTCTCCGCGGCGGAAGTGTGTACATTGGGAAGACGGGCAGATGCCTAAACATGAGGCTGAGTGAACACGCATCTTCGCTTCGTCAGCAAACTAATGAGCACTTAATCAAAGCATTGCAAGAGCTGCCCAGGTTGCTTTCCCTCTTTGAACCGCACGAAGATCTTAGGAAGGGGTAAAGATCAATTGGCGAGGGAAAACTTGGAAGCTCATGAAATATCCCAACGCGGTAGAATGACACGTGCATTAACACACCATCTATTTTTCTAATGGAAAAAGAAAGAAAGTTTCTAAGACGCACTTAATGTATGTAAAGAGTCTTCATGACCGGTGGCTATTCCTCGCCTTTTCGTCTCCTTTTCTTTTACCGAATTTTTCTACATTATCACAGTTTTGTCATTCTTTCAAGTTTGCGCATGCGTGTCTTTGCTCGAGAAGGGATGTGTCTTTCGTTTATCGATTACATTCAGTTGTAAGTTGTAGCCCCGCCCTGTCCTCATCTTTCTGTGTCCTGTTTAAACGCTGCGTTTGTTCGTTCAGATTATAGAATAAAGAACAGATTGGATTTATAAGTGAAACGGGCGCAAGCGAAAGTTAGTAGGGGCGGTGGTTGGGGCAGGTAGAGAACAAAATCAGCGGAAAATCAGATATTCCCTTGGTAATTAGAGGCGCGTTTGAATCATGATATGGGGACGCCGCGGTGGCTCAGTGGTTATGGTGCTCGGCTGCTGACCCGAAAGACGCGGGTTCGATCCCGGCCGCGGTGGTCGAATTTCTTTGGAGGAGAAATTCTAGAGGCCCGTGTACTGTGCGATGTCAGTGCACGTTAAAGAACCCTAGGTGGTCGAAATTTCCGGAGCCCTCCACTACGGCGTCTCTCATAGCCTGAGTCGCTTTGGGACGTTAAACCCCATAAACAAACAAAGAAACGAATCATGATATGGCTAACTGTATATCGATAAGAGTGGCCTTGCTGACCGTTATGTCTGTAACCTCCAACCTGGGGCGCTATGCCGGAAGGCCCGAGTTTGGCGCTCGCCCGAGTTTCATCCGAGTTCGCGATGACGGCAGTCAGTGAACGAAGATAGCGCGGAACGTGCCCACGCAGCGGAGAATAAAATGTAGAGATAAAGCCAGGTAAAGGCGATACAAGCGCACTCTGCGCGCCTCTTTCACACTTCAAACACAATACACTGCGCAATACCAGGCCGCAGCGCTACCTGAAGTTATCAGCGCCATATCAGCAATCGCGAAATCGTGACTTCTCTGCTATCTATCTGCACACTCGCCGCTAGCTGTTTGACACGCCTTTTCGGGCGCGTCAAAGGCGTGCATAAGGCGTGTCTTCTCTTTCAGGCTCTATCTGTCTCTCCATTTCCGAAGACGAACAGTGCGCACTAGGTGCACTCTTGTACCAACCCTTTCTCTTCTCTCGAATACGTTAAAAGGCAACAGATAATATTATAAACGTTTTGTTCATTTCCAAATGTATTTTTAAAATCTGAATCCAATGAAGCGTTGTTGAAAAGCATAGCTTTAGGAAATTAACAAAGATTTGACACTTTCTGCCGCTAGTGGCGATAGTGAGGCCATTGCTTGCAGCGTGGCTTGCATACGAACTAGAGCGGCAGCCCACCTTGCCGAAAACGAGAGAGCTCCTGCGTTGACACGCCGCCGGTAGCGCTACCTTCGACTGGAATGACTGGGCAACTAATACACGCTGAATCTGTCCTATTTTTCGGCCATTGCGATAATATATTTTAATCTGTCGTATATCAAAATATAACAGTCATGCATCTTCCGGCTTGCATAATACACAAAAGCAAAAAACTGAATGCACCGCATCCCCGCGTCACTACTGCTCTCTGCAGTGACCTCAGGTGGAGTTCTCCGCTGCTACGGCCGCTGCCGCTCCCCGCTATGGCCAACCATTGCTTTTAGTACGCTTTTGGCGAATCTCAGCGGTAGAAATTGGCCGTGCGAGCGGCTGTGATGCGGTGTGAGAAAAAAATTGCTGTCTGGCTGTATTCAATGATTCATTACGTATGCCTGTTGTGTGTGACGCCTCTTTAGTGCACTGCGGATGCGAAGATCGTGCTACCCAGCGACACAACTCATCCTATGTCATCAGACGCTGACTAAAAGCTGCGAAGGTGGTGGCGCGCGTATCTGCGTAGTATTTGTTTACGTCGCGAACTTCAAGGTTTTGAGGACTGGTTTTGTCACTAACGTCGATCGCCGTTGTATACCGCAGTGACATCGCAATAATATCGTTCGGGCAGGTGAGGGATCCTGTTTTTAATAATGGAATCGGACTTATAACAGAGAAAGGTGTTACGGTTGTGAAGTACGCAGTGCTTGCGTGCTGGAAATTACAAACTCTTTATTGCACTGAGTCTGGAGCAGCGACCGTTTGTCGATCCCGGATGTTTTGACACATTGATGCTGAGCTTTATCACCGATGAAAGGGCGCCCAAGCCAAACACCTGGGATGTGATGTTGGAGTAGGACGTGGTCCAAGCACCGTTTTGTCGTCGTGCTCCGTGTTTGACGCCTTGCAAGCGGGTGTGACGCGCCGTCAGCGTTGTGCTGTGTCTTACGTGGTTGCAGCAGGCTATAATGTTGTGCAATATTGGTATGCGAGCGAAGAAATCGGCGGCTGTCGCCACGTTGCGTGTCCTTCGCAGAGGAGCTTAGATTAATCAGCGAAGACGTCCGTTTTGCCTGTTATACTTCGATGGTCAACATCGTCGATGTCTGTCAGCAATCAGCACAGCCGCGCAGCATACCTGTAGCCGGCAGGGATGTTGGGAGTGGCCCACCCATAGCGCGTACGCCTATAATTTATGTACGGCACGCCGGGGGCGTGACCAATGGTTTTGATTGACAGGTGAACTCGGAGCTAAACTCGTGAACGGTGAAGTGCCCCGAATTCATCTCGTGACTGTCATGGCGGCAGCAGCAGCAGCCTGGATCATCGCTTCCTCTGACGGCAAATGTCAGTACGGCTGGCTGGACCCGTTTACTGCCATGGCCGACGGCGAATTCCAGCGACATTTTCGCCTCTCCAAAACATCGGGACGATGGTTGTGTAAAGAGTTAGGCGACGACCCAAGCCTGCGGAGAGTGCGTATCGGGCCTCATTCGCATTCGGCCGAAGAGCAAGTCCTCTGCGCCCTCCGGTTCTTGGCAATCGGGAGCTTCCATGGGAGCGTCGGCGCAGACCGCTTTATTGGACGCCACCAAAGCAATGTCAGCCGCTGTGTCAGGGACGTCTCTGACGCGCTTATCGACGCGGCTGTGCAGAAGCGGTGGCTCGCTTTCCCCACAACTGCGGCCGAGCGTGCGTATGTTAAAGGGCCCGTGCCCACCCCAGCGCAGCAGACACTCTCTACCTCTCTTTGAGCGAGCCTCCTCTCCTTCCATTCCCTCCTCGAAATTCTTCTCTCCCGCTCCTCGTCGAGTAGGCTCGGCAAGGCAAAATCACCCCTTCGTTCTCCGGTGTAAGCCGGAGGCGTGGTGTCTGTGGAGTGCGTCACAGGGCGACGTCATGGCCCCGCCTTCAATAGAATTCTTTTCTTGGTTTTTGCATTTTCTCCGGACACTGAACGATCGAGAGGCGCGATCGGCTCGACCACCTAGACTTGTTAGCGAGCGCATCCTTTCATACATCTGTTTGTCATTCCCAGTTAACGAGCCACCTTTTCATTTTCTTTTAGGCCTCCCCACCGTTTCACGAGCGGAGGGGCGGAAGTCGGTTGTGTTCGAAACACATGGCGAAGCGCGGGCCCGGCAACCGCCCGTTTGCTTTTCTCCATGCGTGTTTGTGTTCTGTGTGTTTCTGTCTTTTCTCCGCTCCAAAGCATATGTCATTCATTGGAGTCAAGGCGTACGCAAGATGCACGAAAGATAAGCGGTGTGTGTGCGGAGCGGTCAAGTGGGCGAGCGAGGGAAAGGCTCTGCTGCACTACTAATTAAAACCTTTTTTTGGGGGGCTCGCATAGAAGAAAAGAAACTGAGAAGGGAGCGCGCACGCAGAGCGTCTCGTGACGTGATCACAGCGGGGGGGGGGGGGGGGGGGGGGCGAACCAACTCCCTCAGTTTTACTATTTTTTTACTTTTTATGGCTAGGGTTCAAGGCTGTCGCCGCACGCTCCCTCCGCAGTTTTTTTTTTTTGTTCCTTCATGCGGGTTTGTAGGCATGAGCCAGAACAGAAGGCGCTGCGGAAAGCCTTGTGCAGACGACGCGACGCCAAGGCGTGGCCCAACCTTCTCCCGTCAGTCAGAACGATGCACCAATGGAGTGCCTTTAGCGAAAGTAGCCCCCCTTGACATCAGTGGGGTGCAGAGTAGTGGGCAGGGCCCGTTTTTGAAGGAAGGAAAGAACGAACGGGCTTTGATTTGAATTTTCGCAGCTTTTCGGGGCGCGCATGGCTCTAGTATTTTGCAGAGGTTATCTTCGATGCCTCATCTATGCAGTGGGCTTGTTTTTCAAAAATGTCCGGACCCTGGGCAGTGGCCCTTTAAGGAGCACTTCCTTCTGCGCGGCGGCATCACAGATGTCGTGGGATGCGTCCACGGGACCTATATTGGCGTAAAGGCCCCTTCGAAGTCCAGCCCTGACATGGTGAAGGCCAACTATTTCACAAGGAAGCCACATTATGCATTGAACACAATGGTTGTAAGAATGCTCTGTTTTTGCTTTCATGCATGTCATGGTTAATAGAATGTTCTCCCATTGATTAGTGATAGTGGTCCGTGTACTGTGCAGTGTCAGTGGATGTTAAGGAACACCATATGGTCGAAGTTATTGGCAGCCCTTCACCATGGCATGCCTCATTGCTTGAGTTACTTTGGGGCATTAAGCCTCAAAAACCGCTTCCGTTTATCAGTAACTGAGCAGTTTTACACACAGTGTAGATAAGTTTTTGTTTTACCTCATGTGTGCGCATGTAATAAGTGCATGGATTTTTCCAGCTATTTCATGCATGCATTTTAATGGATTTTTAAACGGTAGCTTTTGTGTCACTTGGCAGATTGCATTCTTATGCAATATTCATACTCGCAATAAACGTTTCACTTTGGCTGAAGTGGAAAAGCTCCTGCCGGAAGCACTGGCGTCTGTAAGCCAGGAAAACTGGCAAAACTGTTGTGTTCATGTGGAGCAAGTTGAGGCTGAAGCATGGCAACGCGATATGATTGTTGACGCTGAAATTGAACCGGTTGTCTTCAGCATTTCTGACTCGTGCAACTCCTCCTCTGATGAGTCGAGCACTGATTCCAGTGATGAAAATTTGAGTGATTTGATTTGAGTGATTCCAGTGATGAAGATTTGAGGTTTTCGTTTTATCAAATAGTGTTGTTCGATGGCTCCACTTTTTTTTTTCAATTTTGGAGCACTTGAATGATTGTGTGTTGGTGTACATCCCTGCACGTGTCCTTTAATTTGTATGCACTATGATCCATGCCACTGGCTGTTTCCAGAATAAACCATTTCTCTCAAACACTGCGGGGTCAGCATTCTTTATTGTCCTGTCTCATTTATTGTTTGATCTTTCGAAATATTTTTTTCCTAGCGTTGTACAACTTTTTCTGCATTCTTAGTTGACGCTCCCACAGTTTGGAACTCTTTTTACCTGGCTGCATGAAAATCCTGCCTGAGCAGCTTCTGCTCTTCTAGGAGAGCAGGGAAATCGAGCCAAGCTGACTCTTGAGGCAGTACTATTTTCTGTCACTGTGTTAATCAACACTATGTTCAAAATTTAACACTTAACACGGGAAAACAAGCCTGATCGAGGTGGTGTGTGTAAAAATAATTTGACCAATCGGTTTAAATATACTGCTCTTTTGCCGCATATAATAGCTAAGTTATAGAGCTCTCTTCAATGACAAAGGAAAACGCGCTTTGCTTAAGAACGAGAGATATCTTAACAAAAACAAAAGAATTGCAGATATGCACATGAATGTGACACATATACAGTGAGAAAATAGGCGATTAAGAAGTCTAGAACATGTTTTCTGCGCTCCTGCATGATAAACCAGCATTCTAAATTAACAGACATCTTGCTTCTGAACTTTGCGATCAGTAAAAAATAATTGTTGTCGCCAAGTCGTTTGGGCTATTCTACAGCACAGTGCCAAAGTCGGTCCCAGACTATTTTGGCGAAGACTGGATCAGCCGCTAACCGGTTGCACACAACAATTCATAACATGCCAGGTACCTTAAGAGAGGCTAAAAAAAAAAGTGGGCTCCTCGGCAACGGCGAAATCGAAAGTTGCAGACGGCCACTTTTTAATGGGGCAACTGCAGAGCACTCACCACGGTGCTAATTAATTAAACCCCACGAATGAATGTCATCTTCCACACAAACCTCTCGCCTGCATCTAAAAAGTGTGGTCACAGTGCTGCAGAGTCGGGAAGAAAACCGCCACTGCTGACCAAAAGCCGGTGCGAGCTCATTGACAACGAATTTCGGACAGCTCACATTAACGCGGTATGCATCAAATGAACAGATGCATGCAGTTAATTTCAGAACACGGAATAATATTAAAGCGATTGTGAACAAAACGAGTTTTCTCATTCAGGTCACGCGAAATTGAACTTGCGATGAAAAAAAAATCTGCGAAAAAATAAGTTTCACCATGCGGGATTTGAACCCACGCACTCCCATTGCCTGTCGGCTCTACGGAGCGACGCGTTAGACCACACGGCCACAGAACAGCGCGGAGTAATATACCTCTCTTTTATTTTTTTTTGCGGACTACTTCCGTAGCCTTCACAGCGTTGCACATGTGCCTCGTCGCCATTGGCAAGTCAGCTGATGACGGGACCGTAGCGTTGGTAGCGTTCCGTCGCGGTACAAAGCAAAATTTAATAATGCATGAATCACTCTAAAGAGCTTTCAATCCAAATCTTGCACACTATAAAATGCTTATAAAGATGTACTAAGTGCATTATAAATTTCAACAAACCTTGTTTGTCTAATTGCACACGCAATGCACTTGGTGGAGCGACACATAAATGAAAGTGCACCGGCGGTTGGCTCACGTGACCCGTTCTTTGTAGACCGCCCAAGAAGCCCATGAGGTGGCGCCGATGTGATGATAAAGGACGGAATATATCCAGATAACCCAATGAAGTTGGAGGCGTGACGGGGGTGGGATTTTGTCTTGCTACCATTAGTTCACTCATCCGAGGGCGTCGCCAGAGCTCGGCAAGATTCCGAGTTTCAGCAAACTCAGGCCTTCCAGCATAGCACCCCTGTTCACGCTTAGTAGGCCTTCCTGAAACTGCTAAAAGCTGTATTTTTGGTTTAAGCTCCTTTATTCATAGCTAAAGGGGAAAAGAAAGAGAGGACGTTACGTCCAGGTAGTGATTTAGGAGAGTATGCTATAAAAATAACTCCCGCCTCAAGGCGTTTGCCAAAAGCATTTGCGCAGAGATCCGGTAGCATAACATCTCTCACGAGTGCCCGCATTTAAAGGAGGCTGAAGTGCTTGTTATGACAAGCACTAGTTTATATATTCTTACAAAAAGATTAGACGGAAATGTTTCCGTAGTAAACTTCAGTGCAGACCTTTATAGCTTGTGTTGCGTTCAGAAACCAAAAATAAAGGCGAAGTTTTCTAACCGCCGAAGGTAGCTTCAACCGAAGTTGAGACATTCGGCTGGCGCTTCGGCTTGGAAAACTCATAGTGGCCCCGTCATTTCCAGACATAGCGCCAGAAAGTTCAGATCGCATGGGCCTGCAAAGCTCCTAATTTGCAAAGCTCCTAATTGCAAAGCTTCTAAGCTCCTAATACAAGGCTGCTGTGTTGCTTCTTTGGTAAATCAGCTTAAGCCATGCCTAGGAAAAATTACTAGCAGACAAAGACAGGGAAATGAGGTACACGTGACAAAACACATATGAAGAAAGCGAACAGTCCCAGGCACCAAGAAATGCATAGGGGAATGTTTATATTCTTTTTTTTTGTAATGTTGATCAGTGGGAAATTAGTAGTGTAATCAATATTGCTACCTGAAACATGTTGATTGAGAAGAAAAAACAAGAAAAAACAGAAGAAAAAACAACCACATGCAGCGATGGGATCCGAACCCGCGACCTCCGCATGTCGCGTGCGGTGCTCTACGAACTCAACTACGGCAGTGACTGTTTAATCTTTCGGGGGTATTTCTGTTGCATCTAATTTAACATTTAGAATGTTCCCCAGTGCAGCCCTCGTCCATAACGGCGGACGAAGTACAGTCTTTGTCAAAAGTAACCAGGCTCCATGGTTTGCTTCTCATTCGTATAACAGAGCCCTCACGGCTTCCCTGAAGATCGCAAAGTTCTTTGAAGGTGAGGACAGGGGTTCTTCATACGATACAGAGATTAGAGCTTGAGGACTGGCATAATAGCTGTAATATACGACTGAGAAGAAAAACGTGCAGCCTGTTAACTTTTGACAAAGACTGTACGTCCTGTACTACCGCGAATGTCACGCGGCAGGTGATTTACCGGTGAGGGCGGAAACTGTGCGAGAATGCTCTTATGTTATGCCATGAAAACTGTCAAGGGAAACAGACAACGGAAGGAAAATGAGGGACTCGTTACGACGTATAGCCACCGTCAGAAGTATACAGCCCAAGATGTTCGCTTCTAAGCTTCTTAGCGAGGCTCCCTAGAACATCTAGCAATGGGGGGATTGATGACTCGAAGCCACTTATTATTCGGAAGATTACGGTCACTGAGTATGCATAATCAGGCACGCTGAAAACCTGGCAAGCAAACCCCTTGGACTGTATAGTTTTGACGGGGGCTGTACGCATGAAGAAAGCCACTGAAACCAAGGACAGCATAGAGGATGTTTCTTTTTTTTCTTTCGTTTGTGGCGTTGACCAATGACAAATTAGTCGTGCACTCATACGACTGCCAGTGTACAAATGTCTGTGACTTTGCGTGTTCATTCGCAGCAGTAAAATTACAGCAATTACTGTTACAGGGTTCTTACTCTCGCGGTCAAGTAGCGGGTACCTTACTCCACGATTTGATGTTGGAATGGGCCGCTCGCGTTTACATCTGAATTCCTTGCCACCATCCGCCGCTACGTCCGAGGTTGCCGTGAGTGTCAGCGCCGCAAGTCACTTCCCCTCAAGCCCGCGGGTTTACTCTAACCAGTTGCACCACCTCGGACGCCCTTTGACCAAGTCGGCATGGGTCTTCTCGGCCCATTCCCTGTATCGTCGGCCGGCAATAAGTGGATAATTGTAGCCACAGACTACCTGACACGCTATGCCGGCTTCGATCCCGGCCGCGGTGGCCGAATTTCGATGAAGGCGAAATTCTAGAGGCCCGTGTGCTGTGCGATGTCAGTGCACGTTGAAGAACCACAGGTGGTCGAAATTTCCGGAGCCTTTCACTACGGCATCTCTCATAGCCTGAGTTACTTCGGGACGCTAAACCCCAATACACCAAACCAAACCGAAACCAAAGCGGTGCCGCGTGGCACATCGTCTGAAATCGCGCAGTTCTTCATGCATCGCATTCTTTTACGACACGGCGCCGCGTCCAGTGTAATCACCGATCGGGGAACGGGTTTCACAGCTCAGCTTATGCACGAGGCATTCAAGCTAAGTCATACCAGCCATCGCAAGACTACTGGCTACCACCCGCAGTCAAATGGGCTCACCGAGCTACTCAACAAAACTATAGCAGACATGCTGGCTATGTACAGTCTTTGTCAAAAGTAACCAGGCTGCATGCTTTGCTTCTAGCTCGTACAGTGGAGCCCCTACAGCTTCCCTCAAGCTGAAATGTTTGTTAAAGGCAAGGACTGGGGCTCTTCTTGCCTTCCAACACGTTTTGACCTTTAGGAGAGCCACAAGGGCTCCACTATACAAGCTAGAAGCAAACCATGCAGCCTGGTTACTTTTGACAAAGACGGTACTTCGACGTCCAGCATAAAACTTGGGACGCGATCCTTCCATACATAACTTTCGCGTACAATACGGCCGTACAATAAACCACTCACTTTACGCCATTTCGCCTTGTTTATGGGCGTGCTGTGCACACAATGTTGGATGCCATGTTTCCATGCACTGCCGACGACCGGGTGCTCACTCCACATGCCGAAGAATTTGTCCAAAACGCGGAGGAAGCCCGCCAACTCGCCCGCATGCACATCAGGCGGCAACAGGGCACAGATGCACGCCGCTACAACCAGCGACAGTGCCACGTCGAGTGCCAACCGGACGACCAAGCGTGTGTGTGGACCCCTGTCCGTCGCCCAGGCTTATCGGAGAAACTCCTATGCCGCTACTTTGGCCCCTACCGAGTGTTGCGTCGCACCACGGATGTGACTTATGAAGTTCTGCCCGACGGTTCTGTGCAGCGTGCGCGCCGTCGACCCCAGCCTGAAGTAGTGCATGTACTCCGTATGAAGCCCTTTTTCCCGCACTGACAGCGCTACCATAGGTTTTGTTTGTTTTTCTTCGCACCGGGCCGTTTTCCTCCTGTCATTCTGCCCCTTCGATTGTTGTTCCCGTTGTTGTTTTCCGTTTTTCTTTTCTTTTTTTCGGGAGGGGGAATAATGCCACCAGGTGGCCTCAGGTAGCATCAGAAGACAGAGGTGAGAGTTGGCTCACGCGCCCTGAGAGCTGGTTCTGGAAATGCTGCTGGCGAACGGTGCCTCCTTCCTTGCTTCCGTGACAATATATTGTGCTCGGCAATATGAACGATGCAGCAGAAAATGACTATGTCTTTAGCTGTCTTCATAACAAACAATAACGTATATGACAAGTTTAGCGCCCGTAAATTTATGGCAGCTAGAACGTAAAATCTGTGTGCCTATTTTCATATTACCATCACGCCAACCTGAACATAAATTCCTTTTGAGTAATGTGCGTGTTTTTGTGTGTTTGTTTTACCACTTCAGATGCTTTGTTTTCTGGAAAGATGACCGAAAATGATATACGCGTAGGCTAAAGGGCGAATACAAACTCTTACGAAGGAATGGAGATACATTTCGGGTTCTTCCTTCTTCCCCAGAATACATAACGCTGGCAGGAGAGGTCTCATTCTGCGTTGTCGTCTTCGTTTAATCTTAATGTGTAGATGCTATCTCTGCCGTCAACACACCGGCTTTGCAGAGTTGACCGCGAGATCGAACTCTGTGATACACCGTCGGTGGTTGGTAAAAGGAGAGAAAAAAAGCTCCCGAGCAGGCGGCAGTCTTTTTGAACTGAGGGCTCCTTTTAAATCACAGGTGCCGCCGGTCACTCCCTAGACCTGTTCCCACGAATCTTAGCGGCTATTCTGCTTTATGCGCAAGGCATCACGGTAGGTGTATACTTTGTTGCGGCTACTTTGACCTTCGTCCGATTTGACAGTAAACCACCGGTGCGCGGTTCTGTATCGTATAGTTAAGTCGAAGGCTCAAGTGACGCGGAGAAAAACAGTTGCATGAGAATGGACACCCTAATAAATACGCCGCTTGTATATGGCGGAACCCGGTGCACATGAGGGACTCTACAATCTATTCGACTGCTGAACTATCTGAAAACTAATTTCAACAAATTAAAAAATAACAGCGTCTCGAGACATAAGGTACTTATTTCAAACATAACACCGATGACAGAAGAGACGTTCGTGTGTTGTTTAATAAATTGTTGCCCGATAAAAAAGTTAGGGGCTATATAGCATTCTACTACCCAGAAAAAAAAAAAGATGCCCAGGCTTAGCTTGGTTAAGCCAAGAATGCGTTGCATATTGCGCGGTCTTTTTGCGCGAGGTATTGCTTGGCGGCACCCGATTTTCTCAGCAGCTTTTCCTCCGTGACGTATGGATGGATGGATAGGAGCGCCCCCTTTGAAACGGGGCGGTGGCAACCGCCACCATGCTGAGCCTTTTTTTTTGTTTTCTTCTTTTTTGTTTGTTTTTTTTTCGTTTTTTTTCTATATTTTTTTTCTCCTGTTTACTGTGTTTGCAATTCTCACCAAGAATCGCCATCATGTTTACCCACGGTTTTTCCTCCGGCTGTCGTGACGTCACGTCACGTGGTTTGGTGGCTGCCCGGCCGCGCCCAAGGGCTGAACTGAGTGATTGGAATATGCTACGCATAAAAGGTCATCCCGGCGGCAGCCGCCCTTTTCAGGTGGAGGCGAAACGGAAATATGTGCCTACGTTGATATTATGATACAAGCTTAGGGAGGTGGTCAAAATTAATTCGGAGCCCTCCATTACAACGCCTCTCACAGCCGCTCCTTTCGCTTGGAGTCAGAAAAATTATTAATGATAAATTACATTATCAATAACCTTCGCGACGATTCTTGATACTCAATCACGGCATTCACACATACGTATCACACGTAAGTGGCGCATGTGTCAAATGTTTGGAGTCCAGGGGAGTTTGCTTATATAGAAACCCTAACCCTTCCAGAAATTCGAAACGCTGGGGCTCCGTAACGAGCTATACATTTCGAGGCCCAGGAGCAAGCCTCCCTGGCCTCTAAACTTTTGATAAAGGCTGTACCTGCACAATGACGTAACATGCCTCTGCGGTTGGCTCGCGGAGACTCCCATTCGGAAACTTGTTCGCTGCAGGAAAGGATTGCACGAGGAGAGCTAACCATTCTGTCGTTTTGAAATTGCGACGACCGAGACGCTCCGGTCTCTTTTATTCGAATTGTCCCTCGAAACAGACAATTCGAATGGAGTGGACAGAAACATTTTTTTTTCAGCAATGCCCTTGTCTCAGTTACTGAGGTATAAGACGATTCTTCCCACCCTCGTGATGGTGAGCCGATGGTAACTGCAGAATTGAGTGAAGAGGTGGTCGCTGAATGTGGGGACAAAGGAGGCCGAAGTCGGTCATTCGTGGTGCAAGTAGTCCCCCATTCAACTTCAGCGGGCCTTCTCCTGGCCGCTGTCGGACTAACATTGAAAGAAAATTGAAGTAGCTTTCGCGAGGGTGCCTGCCATGATGGAAACATCGTCAGTGTAGGTTGTGCGATTATCGTGAGCTTCGGTTTCTCGCGTGGCCGTGTATTTGCGCTCCTTGGACCTATGCGCTTGGACAGTTACGACGTGAAGAATACGCCGGATCTTTAGCGCAGCGTCACCGCTGGAGATTTCATGTATACATGGACCTTGCACGGTGCCGTTGGCCCAGAGAGACCAACGCCTGAAAACCTTGGCTTCCACGCAGCACCGTCGCCTGCATCCCACACCCCGCTCTTTTAACTGCCAACAAAAGCAGTTGTGGTTTTCTGTATAATCCCTCCTGAAATGGTGGTAGGAGACATTGCATGCATGGTAGTCGAAAAATCTGTGTGACTGCTGTTTTTGTTCGTGCACAAATGAATTCGTTTAACACCTTTCAAACGGGCCGCAGCCGCGAAGTAACAGCAGGCTCGCCGGCCGAAGCTAGAATTTTTTAGAGATGAAGTACCTCTTCTGTACATTCGCCATATATATATGGCGAAGTATACGCTTCGTTAATGGAAACAAATTTCTTTGACTCCACGTTTCGATCAGCAGACACATCGGTCTTCCGATCGAAACGTCGAGTCAAATAAATGTTTCCTTTAACGAAGCGTATACTTCACCATACACTCTTTTTTAGAAGTCAAGTGCTTCATGCTCTCGCAACACGCACGCACGCACACACACACACACACACACACACACACACACACACACACACACACACACACACACACACACACACACACACACACACACACACACACACACACACGCACGCACACACACACACACACACACACACACACACACACACATATATATATAGGGGATTGATGGGCTCGTTATAAATATTAGAGACGCCAACAGCCACAGAAACCAAGGGACAGAGGGGATTTTTAATTAATTTATTTATTTCATGCTGTTGTTCGAATTAGATTATTACTGAATATATTATCGCTTAAACCTGATTGATTAGAAAAGCAGACGAAAAAACAACCACATGCCGCCGGTGGGATCCGAACCCACGACCTCCGAATTACGCGTCCGGTGCTCACCGGACGCGTAATTTGGAAGTCGTGGATATATATATATATAATGTTCGGAAGAAACAGTTCTCAATCTTGCCCGCATAAATTTCACCATTTTCTACATATTTCTACCGTTTATACTGTTTTCTACTGTTCTGCATTAACGTGCACATTTATGACGCCATCTCAAAGTCATGGGCGCTTTAATATAATAGCTTACCGTTCTGTTCGCATCTTACTGCATTTAAGAACCAACGATTTGAATTATGAAATTGTTTCCATGCTCAAGATCAAAAAAGACTGGCGTTATTGATCGGTTACTGTTGCTTCTGCATTTCGTATTGATGAAGTTTTCGTATCTGAGTTTTTGGCAATTTCAAGCTGACATTTGAAATTAAGAAAGGATGCAGAAACATGAGCTGGATGCAATCGAAAGGCATCTCAGTCATAAATACTTCCAATTAAACGACGTGTTAACATATTACAGCGCTCACCCCGCTTCTAAGGTAAACCGTCCACCACAGTTTCTGCGCTTTTGAACGGGTCGCTGGCACCCCGGCGACACATTTATGAACAGGGCGATCAAACCCATCCATCTCCCATTTCTCCCTGTCCCTTCTCGGAGGAGGCAACCTTCTGCGAAAGGACTAAGCGTACATGCAATTTTTCAACCAAGAATTCCCTTGTACACACCAAGCAAACCTCCTCCTCTGGCCAATGCTCTCTTTCGCGCTTTGTTAAAGAGAAATCAAATAAGATATAACTTTATTTCCGAAGGTGTCCCTTGCCACATACAGCTACCCATAAGTCGACTCTTATGGCACAAAAAAAAAAAAACGTAGATATATCTAGCCACTTAATCCGCCCACCACGATGTACCGTCATGGGAAGCTTCTGTTATCACGGAGAATGTACCCCGACCTAGCGACTTGTTCCTCTGTCAGAACGTCGCCCCTACTCGGCTGAGGCCATTCGTATAGAGGCGGCTCTTTCCGCGTCCAGAAGATACCGAGGTGGAATCGTTGATTACGATGTCTCAGCTTCCGAACAGAGACGTCAAAAAAGCGAAAAGTATGCGGAACACAGTACTCGCGCAATTGTTTTTCGGGTATCGAGACAAGGAGGTGCCGCAGAGGCCGTTGCGGACTGCACGACCCCCGTGAGGAAAAATAAGCAGTTTTGCCAGGTGAATCTTGATAGCCCCAGATATTTATACTGGTGGCTTATCTTAGAGTTTGTGCGTGACTTGGCTGACAAAGCGGAAGCATAGTAGCTGCGAGCTTGCTTTCCTGCCGGCATTCATGTGCTCCCATGTCAAACATTCTTAGAGAAAAATTTTGAATATTCAAAAAATTTAGGGTACTCCTGCGGAAATATGAAAGCTAATAGTCCATTCTACCGGTGTTTAGCAAAGTCTTTCTTTAAAATTTTTCCGCCATTCTCATCAAGCAGATCAGCCAGCCGTAGGAAACCGATGGGAAGCGCTTTTGACGACAGCAAAAAAACGTTAATAGCAAGATAGCAAGAAAAAATGCGAGTCTGTCGACGGCAGATCTGCGAATATATTAATTGTTTCAGTGAAATCTGACAACATATAAAAAAATTGAGTTCTAAACTCTTTCTCGTTCAAAAATGCTTACCCCTAGAATTTTTGGATATTTGGTGCTTTGGAATTTCGCGTAACGCTGTTTACGGGAAAAAAAAGTTTGGCAAGCTTGTTATTTCCGCAAGGTGGTCTCTGCCAGAAGCGTTCTTGCACGTAGAAAAGTTTTGATGATGGCTTAAGTTTGAAATGATGAAGGAAGAGGAATATTAAGGCGGAAGCCTTTAATGTCTCATCGTTGTAAGCAGCAGTTGTCGACAGAGAATGTCACGCTTTTCAGTTGGTGGAAACGGTCGTGACATCACAGTGCGCGAATTTCAAACGGGGCCAATTGCACTTTGCCTAGTAACCATGCAACCAATTGAAGCGTTCGTATAGTGATGCTCCAAGTAAGTGGGACTGAGCTTAATTAATTGCTTAATTACCCAGATAGCCTAATTAGCTTGACTAGTCAGGCCATATAAATAAATAAAACCGATTAAGAAATTGGTCGAGCTCAGGAATCGAACCCCGGTCTTCGGCGTGAGAGACGAGCATGCTATCCACTCCGCCATGCCAGCTCGATGGTTTGGAATGAGCAAAGGCTCGTCTAGTGAATACGGTGTCTTCACTCACTCTCATCCTCCTCCATTCCCTTCCGGCGAGGTTTAGGTGTCCACCGACAAATGAGAGACAGATACATTTCCTTTCCTCAAAAACCAATTTACCGACGAGCGAGGCGTAGAACCGAATGGGCGATGGCGTTCTATGGACTCCTTGGCAGCGTTGCAAGACGCTGTCGCGTTCCACTCTTAGGGGCGAAGCTTAACATCTTAACCACACATCAGTGACCACACTTTAGGTCAAAAAAGTGCCCCCCTGAATTTTGACGGGTGTCCACCGAGATATGTGAGACAGTTACTGCGTAATTTCCTTTCCTCAAATACAATTTTCATTTTCTTCATTACGGCTCCTCTTTATCTATCTTCTGTCACTCCCACCTCCCTTCCTCTACGGTGCGGTTCAGATGTCCACCGAGATGACAGAGAATTACTGCGCCATTTCCTTTCCTCAAAAAGCGTTGCGTTCAAAGGGCAAGGCATCGCGGCGAACGGGTGGTGGCGTTCCGTGGACTCCCTGGCAGCGCTACAACGCGCTGTCGCGTTCCACTCCTAAAGGCGAAGCTTAAGCGTCATTAATTAGCAGTTAATTAGTATTCAGGCATTAATCAGTAATTAACAATTCATTAGTGATTTGCCATCACATAGTAATTAGTACTCAATTATATGTGACGCCACCAGTGCCACAGAAACAGCGAAGGTGGTGCGGAAAACGCTTCCGCCTCTACCCACTTTAGGCAGTCAAAGTGCCCCCTGAATTTTTTTGTCGTGACTAGACTGTGCTTCCAATTTTACAAAATGGCCACCCAAAAAATGTAGACTGCATTTGAGCGGGTAGAATAATGTATTCATGATATCCGATGTAAAACAGACACCGGTGTAGAAGCTACAAAATTATAGGACGCAACTGACACTGGGGCACAATTGCTGCTATGAAAAGCCGCAAGGCAATATAACCTGAAGAGCTAATATGCACGAGAAGAAACCCAAGTCTTTCATTAATGCAAGTCATGGAGCAGAAAAAAATTATTTCATTCAGTCGTGCATTATCGCATTTTCTTCTGCGTGTCCAAATGCAAGATCAGCTGCTCAATAAACCAAAATAAGTCGTAGATCAACTCCTACTAGCGCATCACCACCAAGTTCTGTTTTATAGAGACTTCACACCGACGAACAATAAAAAAGACGCTTCAGTGTAAGCAGCGTTGATGAGTGTCGTGACCTAAAGCTCCAGCGTTCACACGCATTTAAAATGCAATGTTTATATAGGCATGGACATCCGCCATAACAGCGATGTGGGACACTCATTTGCTCCTTTGGGATATGAAAGAGGTTTTCTATACAAGGACGCCAGAATGCAGCCTCCATAGAGGTGTGCGATTTATAAGCCTTCTTTCTCGATACCGAACCCACCGAAGGTGATTTCGCACGAAAATGAGATACCTGGAACTACTTATTCTTCCCCAAATTACTGCGCGGGTTTGTTCGTACGCCTAGCGGCTTTGTGTATAGAGGTGAAGGCATGCAGGAAACAAGTTCTTATAAGGAGTTATCTAACCGGCGATGTTATTTTCAGTAGTTCTGGGCTGAAAAATGGTTCGCTATAAGGTATTAACGCTGAACTGTCTCGTTACCTTGTGTTTCACCTATAGCTTTACAATGGCACATGCTCCAGAGAGCGTTATTTTTGTTTCCTGAAGCGCAGCTCCATCCTTCGATAGATTCGTATTTATTTCAAAAGCCCTGATTATTGTTGTTCGATCGCGTTGTGAAGTAATCAGAAATGGCACAGTAAAATTGTGCGAACAGAGTTTGTAAAGCTACCGACAAAAGTGGTGGACCGCGCGGAAGTAGTTTGAAAATGTGAGATCTTTGCACTAAATCACAGGACTGCAGCAACGCAAGCAACAAGAGTCCATAGCACTTGCAAGTTGACCCTGACAAACATTTGGCTCGCATATAGCTGTAATCCCTTGGCAGCGGCATAACTGGCGAACACTGAGATTTGCGGCGAGAGCAATTTGGGCTCGAATTAGTCGTCCATTTGAGGATTAAGCTGGCAAAGAAATGCGAGAGCGCGCCCAATATGCAATTTTTGAACTCGCATGCTCAGCAGCAGAACGACATAGCGACTGCGTCATATGTGCTAATAACTGATTTCCCCTTTCTCGTCCAGCTGCATACAAAAATGCTTTTCTTGTGATCTTTTCCCGTCCCTCATATAATAACATGGAGTATTTATGCGGGACTTTAGCGAGGGTGCCCGTCCTAGCAAGGATATAAAACCCTTTAAGTATAGTTGCCTCACAACTACAACATTGTCGTAACTCACTCGCTAAGGGGGGTGGGGGGGGGGGGAGATATTTATTTTCTTTGACATAATGGTTCAGTGCTGCAAGTCACATGCGCTCCGTGCGGCATATCAGTAAATATGCTGTATATACTGCAATGGCAGCTAAGCCTTGCTCCACGGCAATTTAGAACATTTACCCAGGAAGACACCAGTTGGACACTTCTGGTAGTGTCCTCCTATATATAAGAAAGGTTCGCAAAGCAGGCTTGTAAGATTTTCTCTTTTTTTCAAAAGAAAAAAATGAAAAGAAAGGGGTGACCAGGTATTCAAAGAAAATTGCTGCGTGCTGCTTCCGCATGCAGTTGGTAATGTAATGCCAGAGAGAGCAAGGCCAGCTGGCACCCGTCTCTTCGAATGTCTCCGGCAGACTGTAAGTGGCTGGGGCAGCAGGCGTCGTTGAGAGGGAGTGGGGACCGAGGCAGCCTATTTACTTGTGTCCTTCATCAGGACTTGAGTAATGTTTCAAAATGCTTGCAGTTGTGTAAACAGCCAGTTATAGCATAGCACTGCTGGCTGGGGAGTGCAGACGCGGATAAGGCATTCAAACACTGCAGGCGAAATTTATGAGTGCGTTCACACGCTATCTTGGCTCCAACAGGAAACAGTTTTCCGCATAAGAAATTTAGCAAGAAATCATGTATGAGAAGAAAATTTTGATAAGGTGTTAGTGCATTAACGAACTTTTCGAAAGGACAAAATTGGAAGGGTCGTTAAAGGTTGACTGAGGCTTTTGTCTGTAAGCGGGAGACAGATTTGTATCCAATAACCAAGTCACCTTTTCAAAGTATTCGCAATGAGTTTCCACGCATTGCTGTCAATTTTTTGGAGTTCAGTAGTTCTTTGGTGTAGAATATGTGCGCTGGTGCCGTAACTATAGCATGACATTGGTCTATAGGGCTTCACATGGCTAGAAATTCTTGCGTACCAGACGCTCTTTACTATGAAAGTGATCATCACTTGGTGCTAAGTCTGGACTGTATCGGAGGTGAATAAAAGTTTCCATTGCAAGGTCACTAGTGTCGTTACTGGTTTATGCCCTTACTGTGGATGGGCATTACTGGCAAGAACTACGTTGCAAAACGACACTCAGGATTTTTTTTTCTTCTGAATAAAACTTCGTCCGGAACCCTGAAAGCAATAGAGAATGATATTAGGCATTAATTCTGGCTTAGTCCTCCGAAAATTTGTGGTGTATGGCATCTTTCATATTCCAAAAGAGTGCTCCAAGCATATTCCCAACAGACGGCTGCAATTTGCTGAACGGCGAGGAATCATAATGGCATGATTCCACATTGCTTCTTTTCGCTCCAGCTGTAAAGTGCATGCACAGTTAATTGAAAGTGATTAATGACTAAACAAACCGTTACGTTACTTTCGGCTCGAAGTCGATTCAGAAGCTGTTCACAAATTGCCTTGCGTGTCCACGTCTGATCAAACGTGAACTACAGCGGGGCATCACCCTTGCACATAGTTCGGGAAAACAGAGGCTCATGGCTGACTGTGTCCATCACTTTTAGCTGTGAAACAATACTGGCTATAGTTAAGTATCTCTTCCAGAATATCAGCACATTTACTCGACTGTTCGCAACGTTGAATTGCTGAATACGCTCCACCTTCCCAAGGATAAAAGTTGCGCGAACGTGCCCATGCGTTCAATTGCAACCACGTTTCCACATTCACCAAACTGTTTACTCCATTTGTACACACTTTCTTGCAATTGGTTCTACATTTTATGCTTCCATTCTCCTCCAAATCTGAGCCAATTTCACGCTTTTCTGAGGAAATTTTTTTCGTTCGATGCAGTTCCCCAGCGACACATACTCCCTTCCGTCGTGTTAATTCGGTTGCGAATATATTTACAACATATACAACTTGAATTATACAGCACGCCGGACGCGCAATTCTCATCTAAGGTACTACCGGAGCCATATATCTCCACAAGACGAGGGCGGGCACCAAACCTCATAGCCTTGCTGTCACCCGTTGATTCCTGATCACAAATCTGGAGCGAAACGTTTGACTTGGGTTCTTTAATGTACGCTAGTGTCATCGGAAGATCTCTGGCCAATTTCGACCCCAACCACCAATATCGCCGATCGCGCGTATTGGAGGCTTCTATTACCACTACGAAATTCTGAGGCAGTCCAGTCATGCTCCATGTATTATTCTTTTTTTTTTTTGCTTTAAAAGGGCACCAGTGAACCTCAAACGTCCCTATATTTCAACGGAGGACTAGACAATTTAGGAACTCGCAGTGCAGCCTTTATAGCACTTTTTTTTCGCAGTGTACACATGCATAACGCCACCATTGCACATTGAACAAGTATAGCTTCACTAACAGTTAAAAAAAGGTCAGTGTTGGCCGGTTTGTCTGATCGTATGCTGGGCACTTCACGTCTTCCTCCACTCGTCCGGCGACACGTTGCCGGTTGGGGCAGCCACTTCAAACTTCTTGAGAAGCAAAACTTATTTAATGAAGACGAGACCAAAATACAAGAACTTCGAGAAAAAGGCAGTTTAAAGAAATGCTGTTAAAAAAGGGCTGTAAGAAAGCGGCCGAGACTGGGACTCGGCGTGCTCGTCCCTGTTCTTTTCTTTTCCAGCGGTTTTTATCCCCTCAATAATTGGGCGGAGCTTTATTGAACCTGCTCTCGCCCAATTCCGACCAATACTGCCGCGATGGCCCTGTACATACAAGTGGGCGGAGCCCAGTGCTCGCCAGAGCCCGACTCTAGAGGCGCCAGTAAGTCCACTGCTTAGCTATTTCAGAAGTCGCCGACCTTACTGACCCCCCAGCCACTTCCTTTCAACGGGAACGGTCGTTGGCCTCTTGCGGCCCCGACAAGGCTGTTCGCGGTCTTTCTCCCCAATCCCCGCGGGCTTGGACAGCGTCCGAAGCGCGCGACGCGCTGTCATCATTGTCAACCCATCCCGACTTCAGACGACACGGTACGGGGAGGAATTACCTACTGGCGCCGTAGGCTTCTACCTTAACACTAACCATGTCATTTACTGAGCGAACTGTGACAGCACTAACCCTAAAACCACTTACGCCCCCATATAAGAGGGTCTGCTACAGCGTTCCTTTCCTGCAAATAGCTGCGAACAGCAATCTTGTAGGCAAGACATAAGTGCAAAGTTGACAGTTCGCACCACCGTAAAATTCTGGGTTGTGAAGCCGTCGCACTTGGCAGGTATATATGTTTCGAAGGTGCTTACTTATGCGGCGCACGACCACGGTTACGCCTGTCACACCACTTCGCGCTTCAACCTGGAAGTGCGTGTAATAAGCTTTCTGACAGCGAGGTTGCTGCGTGGCCGTTTCCTTGCAAGCTCCTGCCTAGGGTGAATATATTCGTTCGTGAACTGTGGGCGCGGTTACAGAACTAAAGACTACGGACACGGTCGCTATTCCTGGCGGCGCTTCAAAAAGGGCGATGCCGAAGATAGGCCTGATGAACGCTCCTGACAGCGCGAGGAGGCACAAGTCAACTAATCTTCTCTCCAAAACCGCGAGCAGCCTGCAAATAGAAGGAGCGAATTCAGGGTGCCAGCGACATCGCGTGTATTGCTCTCCAAGGCCCGTCCAAGCAACGTCCAAATCTAAAGACTGTTCCCGGAAAGCGCTTGTTTTGAAGAGATACCGGTATTTTTCACTGTTCATAGTGCCACCGGAAACAAAATTAATATTTACGTTGTACTCTTATTGTTTTAAAATTGAGTTCCTGCCTTCTAGCCCAGATTGCTGTGTCTTGTCACATCGAAGCAGTAGACAGGAGTCGATGAATCAATGTCATATTGTTTGTCTGTATGTGCATGGGCTCTTCTATAAGCCGTAGTAGTAAACTGTGCGTTCGTGCCTGTGAGTGTGTATGTGTGCATAGCAGTGTGTATGCGTGCGTGCGTGTGTGTGCTTTGGAAGACACACATGCGTGTCTGCGTATGCATTTGCATGGTGCCTTCATGCATGCCTCTGTACGCACGCTTGTCTGTAGCATGTGTGCTACTGTTTGTTAGCTGGTAGGCAGTTTTCGTGTGTTTATGCGTGTGTGTTGGGGGGGGGGGGGGGGGGGGTGAGCGTGTCAGTTTAGCTGTTTGATCATCTGGTTCTTTTCTTTGTTCTTAGATGTGTGTTTATGGGCGTTTACACACGCAAAGTGCATGTCGGTTTTGATCGCTAGGGGTATCCTTCTCGTCTTAAGGTTTCGTGTATTCGAAAGGAGGCGCAGAGGCTACCAAAGCGAAGAAACTGCACCAGCTGCTCTGTGAAATTCTCGACTTTTTGAATATTGACCGAGCATTATGGTATAGGAAGGCCACAATCTTGTTACTAGCCACTGCTGCGTGAGTGGGGATGACACCAAAAGCCCACCATGAAACCTTTACGCTAGAGTTTTTTTTGGGTAAGTGGCAAGAAGGATAATTCGTTCAGGGAAACCCGCATACAATGCGCACTATAGCGCTTATATGAAGTCAGAATCGAGGCATTTTTGTTCTCATAAAAAGGGCTATTTAGGTTAGTTTAAATTATCCACAGATGCAGCCGCGTCATCAGACAACAGTTCTCGAAGAAGAACATACTAACCGCAGCAAAGTATGATCGACTGCTCTTTTTTTTCGTGCTGAACGTGTAATTGCAGATGATCCCTGTAGGCGTTGAGCAGATGCACGTGCACTAAATTGAATGCGCTTTGGAGAATGCGCGTATTCTGTGTATTAAAAAAGGAGCGCGGTAACGAATTACTTTAATCTCTGTATTGCTATTTCTTGATGCTCTAATTTCAGCAGCTGTGTTAAAACTTTTTCGTTTATTATTTCACATGTGCCCAGTTGTTCCTGAGTTACTCCTAAATAAGACCACTTCGAAGTGTTGGGGGTGTTTATTTTCTGGAGGATGGAAAAAAATAAAGACACGAAAAACAAGTAACCTAGCGAAACATTTCTCGTCTGGGCGAAAGAGTTTGAAGAGTCTGTAGTGTGAAGACACCTTTTTGCATGCTGCACACTTCGGCGATTCCAGCGCGCAGAGATGAAGCGCATTTTTGCCTGAATGTGCTCCAAGAATTCTGCATATATTAATTTCAGCTTTGTAAATCTCAAATTGGCTACAGTAAATGCAGACAAATAAATGATGAGCTAATCGGTAAGGCAAGAGACAGCATGTGAAAGCAAAAAGCAGGGATTGTCAGTCATATATAAGACTGTAGAGAGCGTGGACATAAATGTCAAACACCGGATAACTCGTTTTGCGAAGCAGGCTTTGGTATCTTTTTAATGACAACGTATATGCACCTTAATGCCTAATGAAGAACATGTGTCTTTTCCGGAGGCACCCGCCCCCGTGTGAAGTATCCCACCCTTCAAGTCCTTTTTCTCACGCATGAGATCATCGTCCAACCAGCTTCCTTTGCTCACTGCGATTCCGGCTATGCCGGGGAACACCTCACTTCTATCCCTGCCCTGTACCATTCCTTACGCCGCTGCCGATCTGGAACCCAGCGTTGTCGTAAAATCTTTCACCAAACTCCACGCTCGCGCCGCATTTTACGACCGCATCGGGGGCATAGCACGGACGTTCTCACAGGCGCAGGCGTGCGTGCTTGTAATGTCGGCTTTATAAATAGGTACCCCGTGGTGCACGCTTTTTCCGTCTTCCCCGTCTTGAATCGAAAAGACGTGATATTTTTAAGGCCGGAATTTTAAAGGATGGCATGAGCGGTAGCTAAGTTCCAAAGCCTACGCGTGCAGAAGCCAAGGAAAAACTGCACGAACGAGACACGGACGGCCGAGAGGCAAAGACGCGCACAACTGCGTCTGTGCAATGAACCATCTCTATAGTTCTACCGAAGCCAAGCTGAGATGACGGCGCTGTCATTCTTGTAATGCGACTAGACTAAATCAGGGCCTTTCGACTCATATCCATCACGTTTCGGTTGCGGCTCATATGTCCGGTAGCAATATAGGGATCCGTAAGAAGCCCCGAACAACTAATTTATAGAAGTGGGAACAATGAGTATGACAAAAAGGTGTCGTCTTACAAATCACGTTCCTGGAGGTATATTTATGAAGGCAAGTTCTGAAATGGCAGCTAAAGGTTTGCACAAAATTTGCTGCAGTGAGCATGGAACATCACGATTATGGAAGCTAAATGAAGTTTGCGGGGTTAAAAATAATCAGGTTATGTTAATTATTAGGCTCTTCATTAATGAGATTCCTTCTTTAAAGTATTTTCAGAAGTAACTGCCGTAGCCTTATCAGGTTTTGTTCTCCTGCATGAGGAAAAATGACAGCCAAATAACCTTCGACCTAATAACAGTAAGCCGTCTCCATCAGTTCGGATTTGCTCAACATTTCCTTCATTCTCTTGAAGAAAGCATGCTTCTGTAGTTCACAGCAAACCGCCTTTCTCTTTCCTTAAGGTAATAGTACACATATTTTTTTTTTTAATTTAGAGCACTTTTCGGACTTTTTATTCAAGCTGCAGACTTTCTCTCCAAGCTCTTCACTTCGACTGTTCTCAGTTATTGATTTTTGCACACGGAATGCAATAACGAGCTCAATCAACACTTTTTCGGAGCGGCAGTGGTGGACAAGAAAATAATAACAAGATAGAAATTACAACGAAACCCTTTTGTTCGATCTCTACGTCCCCATGAGAAGAGAGTAGTTGGGGGAAAATTTCATGGCAGCCAAGCGATCGTTATCAGGACGCCTGTATAGTCGTGGATAATGATCTCTCAAATCAGCATCGATCTCTCACGCCGAAAATCAATAATCCGCTCGAGCTTCAGACGCGTCTAAATGAAGCGCGAACTCGATCGTTCGGATTGGGCGTCTAATTTTCTGCTCGTGTTATACATATAACTTTCTTGCGTCCCTGTATACTGTCCGCGATTTCTCGCTTTATAACATTTGATTTCTATATTTTGTTACAATATCCTCAGTAAATGCCATCCGGAGGTTCTTGCGGAAGTTAATGCATTTATAAGAACGCACTGCCTGAACTATGAGAGGTGAAGTTATAGTGTACTTTAGTTCCAAAGCTGCAGTACAGGGCGGTATGCGTTCAAGTCACTCGGGCTTATTTTAGTAGCCGAGACAGGAGAGAAAGTCGTAAACGATCTTAATTTGCTGGGTGTCCCTTTCGCGGCCCGAAAATTAACCCACGCCTTAGTGAACGTAGCACTGGAACAAACTTAAATATTATAAGAATTTAGTGTGAATCTGGAGGTCGTGCTTCTATATAGAACTAAGCACAAGTCCAGCAACAAAAGGCGTCCACACGTTGTGTTGAAGCAACCGATCTGTGATTACCACAAAGTGAAATGTTTTCCGATACGAATATACCATAAACACTGTGGCGCAGTCACTAGGGGCTAAGGCCACCCGCATCGCTGGCCGGGTTTCGTTACAGGCGAAACGAAAATAATGCCTGTATGCTGTGCGGTGACGTCAGTGCACGTTAAAGGACTCCTTATAGTCGAAAATAACCGGCAGCCCTCTATTGCGGCGTCTTTATTAAAGTAAATGAAACTTCGGTACAATTAGCTCCATGTACAGTCAGTCTATCATCTTTCCGTTACTATACGTTTAAATAGACTACTAGCACTTTCTAGCTAGTAGGCCGGTTAACTAATAAAGAGTAGTAAACTTTTTTAACTACTATATGCTTGACTTTATATTTACTGAGAGGCATGTAGTCCACCGTAATATCTATATCCGTTTATCGAGTTCCGAAACGAAGTTCCTGGGGGTGCTGCCGCCCAGCAAATTTTGGCTGTTTCTACCTTCTACGTGCACTGGAGGGGATGCGTCATGCTTGCAAGCTTCTCGAAAGCGCATTTACTTTGGTGCGATGTAGGCGAAATTTGTTGGGCCACAGCGCCGAAGGTAGCTCGTTTTTCGAAATACTAAAAAACTAATATGAATAATACTTACGGTGGGCTACATGTCCCTAAATAAATAAGAAGACTTATAGCTATAGTGAAAAAATTAACTACTCAGTATTAAAGTTAACCAGCCTACTTGTTACCACGTCTTAGCTGTATTCTGAAGCGCTGCACCACTGATGCGGAAAAAAAAAGCCTCCCCTAACTCCAAAAGCCTATTTTAAAAATTGCTGCGCGTTTTAGGTCGAAGAACTGTTATAGGTTATCGCGTTTGTTTCACTCCGATCTGCGCTGTCAAGCTGAACTCATTGCAATCGAAGATGTAAATACAACTATAGGAGAATTTCGCGCATACGACGAGAAAACCTAGTGTACCTAAAAAAAGTATTCTGCAGTGTTCTAACTCTCCTCTCTCGTCGCCTAGCTAAAAGATGGTCGTTCCTCTGCTCAAGCCCTACAGCATTGCTGATGGTCTGATACGGTCGCGGTATGGACTTATCCTGACACGTGGAGAGGGATGAAGCTTGCCTTCAAGCCTGCAAAACTACAGCGGCTCGAGTAAAACTGTCATGCGGTTGCAGCGACAGTCGTCAGCCTTGCAACCCAGTCATACCGATTATCACACGACTGGCTTAGGGACGGACAAGTGCCGCATACGCAAAAGCTCCTCCATCAAGGCACCCACGTTCAACGTTACCCGTCGGTGTCCTCGTCTCGCGCGCTTTGTCTCTACCGCTCTCGAACCGCGGAGGGAAGACTCCGTTGGCGGCGCTCGTTTCCCTTGCTTTGAGTGCCTCCGCGTACGCCCGCATTCCGCGCGCGCTTCCCACAGGCAAGGCTTAGCGCACGTCGGAGCGCGCCAAAAGCTTATGCGCGCCATCCCGGCCGTGCGGTTATTAACGCGTCTCGCGCGCACTTCGCCGAGCAGAAAGAATGGAACGTAGCCGCCGACGGCGCGCGACGGTAATAATCATTAGTAGCGGTGCGCTTGTCTCTTCGTTTCCATATCGCGCGCCCACCCATCCGAGCCGCATATACAGCAAGGCGAATGGAAAAAAAGCACGGACCTCAAAGGCTACGTGGAACGCGCAAGAGATACGTGGACTCTATTATGCAACGTCAGCGCGAGTGGACGCATTCATTCGACCTTATGCGTGTGTTTATATATGTATGCATGTAACCCACCACCTAACACACACACACATGCACTCCAGAGAGCTTCGTCCTGCGCACACTGACGCCTCCGCGCTCAAGCATGGTGGAAGCGTTCACACGATATCATTGCCATCGTCATAATTGAAGTCAGTCGGGAAATGAAAAGAGATAATTGTCTGAAAGGAGCATAGTTCTCCATAGTTTTCCCAGCTCATTTTGTTTTGACTTTTGTGCGCGCATTTGTTCGTATACGCTTAGACGGTGCGAAGCATGAACAGAAACTATGTTTGCAACATCCGCGAAACGACTAGCTGTGCTTCGAAGCTAAGAAGTTCCTAACCACCGGTATTGCCTATGTTACAGTCCTCGATTGGGGACGGCTCCTAAATTGAAAAAAGAATTCCATTCTTATATTTATTTTAGCGTTGTATTAGTGCCGCTGTGCTATGCGGCTAGAACAAGATTCATTAAAAGAGAAGGCTTGCATACAATATAAACCCTGCGATTACATTTTGATTGTGCTCTGCGTGGAGCGTTCGAATGCAATAAAATCTGAAAAAATAATTCAAACACAATTATTGCTTTCTTAATTGCACCGGAATTACAAGGCTGAAGAAAGCAAGTGTTATCCCCTCCTGATGTGTGTGCAGCGTACGACAGTTGCCCCGGTGCTTTCGTGATGGCCAAAGTTGATTTGTTCCGTTTATGTGGAGCGCGTTCTTGCCCTCAACTGTACTATAGTACAGTTGTACTATAGTGGACATATTTCGGAACCAATTGTTTTTCTCGACGCTGTCTTGTTCGTGTTTGCCTATCTACAGTAGCAGGCGATCAATCCATGCTTGCTGCCTTTAATCCTTACCATCACAGATTTCGGTTTCCAATGGTTAGAAGACAAATTTTAGTGGCACAGATTCGTTGGAAAATAAGGGCCCAAAGTTCCACACTAGCTATTGCAAATACACATCCCGTGTCACATCTCCTGGAGAGGACACAATCACAAACACACTTGTTAGAAACCTTCCTAACAGTGCCAGGCAATTCTTGCTCGAGACCATGAACAACCTCTGTACACAGGGAACCCTTTTTGATGGCTAGAAATCATCTTTAACCCCTCTTATGCCGAAATCAGTCAAATCCCTCTTTCTAACCCCTGCCCTATTTCGCTCTGTTCGTGTGCGAATAAATCATTCGAATGTATGGATGTCACACGCTTCCTCGATTTTTTTTTGATCACACGAAGTTTTTCCTTCTCCCCTTAATTGGTTTTCGCTCCCTTATCGGTGCTCAGGACCTGTGCCTCATATCACAACGCACCTTCTTTGATCTTCCTCTCTCCCAGATACCGACACTGATCACTGTGGACGTCCGCGAGGCTTTTGAATGCATCCCCCATTACCTACCCTCGAGGCCGTGGCCCAACCCGGGTGTGGCTCCAACTTCAGACAGAGGGGCCGTGCGGGGGCCCAGGCACCTGCGTGTCCTAAACTCTTCTGTATATAATAAAAGTTTTAAGCCCCATCAGCGCATCATCGTTAAAAGTGTGATAAAGCAAAGGAAACACTTCTCCGTTCAGGTAACTTGGAAAATTAATAGCCAGTAACTCGAAACGCTGTCCATCAACATCGGTATGCGCTGCTGGACGCTGATGCGATGGAGCAGCGGAAGAAGATGGACGATGATGGCATAGTATCAGTTCTGCCCTATGAGGGCTGATTCCAGCTGCAACAAACAGCGGTGGCTGAGTGGCTACGACATTCGACTATTGAGCTCAAGGTCGCGAGGCTGTATCACGGCCACGCCAGCTCCATATCGATGGAGATGAAACGAAAACATTCAGTGTCATGCAATGAACAATGCCGGTGCTCGTTAATGAAGTCCAGGTGACCGGACTTTAATCCGGATGGTGTCTCTCATAGCCAAGGTTATCTTCCGAACTTTAATCTCCGTGTAACATACCAACCCCCCCCCCCGCTGTGACCCCTATCACCACATCCCTGCGCTGCTCTCAGTGAAACGCTCACGTTGCACGATGCCAGCAAACTGTCGAAGTTAAGTGGTTGTAATGTACGTTGTAATGAACTGATTCGTTGTACGTTGTAGTTAAGTGATGCGAATTAATTACAGCCTCCTGGGGCTCGTTTGTGTGCACCCAAGTCTCAACATACGAAAATGCACACAGAATAACGCTGTCTTAGTTTCCCTCGTTGTATGTACGGTTTTCACAGCGAAACGGTGTTGCATGGAATCTAGGCTGAGACAGGTTTTGGCGTAAGTAGTGGAAAAGCTGCAGTTACAACTCAGTACGAGCCTTAATTCTGCCTCAACTGCAGCTCACCCTCTGCCAATCTGGTGCACTGGCTCTTTCAGGGACCAGCAGCCCTCCAACTACTCCTCCTTCCTGGACTACCTGGTGGGCCTCTTAGACGACCAGTGCACTCTGGTACTCCATAACAAGGCTGTTTTGAGCGCTTAATACATCGATATATTTTTATGTGATTATATCTCTCTTCGTCCGCACGAGCTTTCCTGATGTGCCCGGTTCCGGGTTAGCCTTCTTTACGGTTCAGAGCCAAGTCCATGCTTGGCATGCAGGTCCTTGGCCATTCCAGACGCCCGAACGTCTAATCAGCCGCAGTGAGCAGCCGCGATTCGGTGTGTTCGTGAGCGTGAGAAAGATGTCAGCAAAGGCTTAATCCAGCCGTATATAGAACGGAACGCAAAATCGGTGGACAACAGGGTCAAATCGAACATCATCGCCAAATCAACGTCGCCTATGTTCGGGAGAGGGAAGCACCCGGACAACTTGCTCCCTTTGCCATGCCCGGAGCGTCAATGGAGCCGCTACCAGCTAGACGTGCGCTAAAGGATGAACAGCGTGGTCTCAAAGTCGAACAGCAGCAGCGTGAAAGGTGCAGCAGGGACAGCTTTTCTCTGACTATTCGTGTTAAGCAATGCTTAGTCGTTGTCCAATGTAGAAGTCCCTGCATGATTAATTGGCGCAGCCTGTCGCACGCACTGCCTGATATAATGACCTCTGGCGCATCAATACAGACCTTTCTATCGGGAGAGAAGGATGTCGATCCGCCTCCTCTCCGGGCTGTACTGAAAACAAGTTCTGCTGCCGCTTCGACTGCACTAGCGCCAAATGCTCACAACAGCCCAGCGAGCACTGTGGCGACGCCCAAGGAGCTCTCATTGGAAAGATCCATACTTTATGCTGCACCTCCATCAAAGCAGCAGACTTTGCTTATGTATGCGCTCTAGCGCAAAAATATTAGACTGTACACCTTTCTAATGCAAGGCGGTCAGTATGTTTTATCTATCTTCTTGCATTTCCGATCCTGATCGACAAGTGCGATATCTGAGCTGAGATAGCCGCACGCAACACCGTTAATTCAAGCGCGAGCTAGCGCGTTTTCTTGGTGCTTTTGTTCTTAACTTATATGTTAAGAAAATTATATGTTATTGAACTGCTCCTTGCCACTGCTTTCTTATACAGCAAAGACGCGGGTTCGTCCCAGCCACGGCGGCCGAGTTTTGATGGAGGAGAAATGCTAGAGGCCCGTGTAATGTGCAATGTCAGCGCAAGTTAAAGAACCCCAGGTGGTCGAAATTTCCGGAGTCCTTCACCATGGCGTCCCTCATGGCCTGAGTCGCTTTTGGACGTTAAACCCCAATAAACCATAAACCAGTGAAGAGCTAACAGAGTTACAGTCGTAGTTGCACGCTGAGAGAAAACCAGACATTTCCCTGTGCATCTGGCTCCTATTTACACGGGTACAAAATACATGTGCTCTTTTAAGGATAAAAGCACAAGGCTCATGATCCTGCAAGCCCGCTCTGTTTGCATTTCTACCAAACTGTCGGGACATACAAAGAAAACAGAAAGCAATAGCGCTTCGTATGTGCGCCAAAGCACTAAGGAGCGATGAACGCGTTCCCCTTCCCTTCACCGCCACTCGGGAACGGGTCGGCCGAATTCCACGCAAGCTTTGGAGATGAGTCGGCGCGCCATGCCTCAGCGGGGAACCCGCCTCACATCGTGGTCACGAGCAGAGGCGTCGGTCGCATTTTTGTGCTTCTTCTTTCATGCCTGTCTGTTTCTTTGGCTACTAGGCCAGCACAGGAGCGAATTATCTGTCATCAGCTGTGAAGCTCACGATTAACATAAAAGTACCTATTTCTGAATTGGGTCATTTGTCTGACGTGTATACTGGTGGAACAAAGCACGTAAGTATTCGCTTGTGGTTTTCCTGGCGACGAGCCCAGTTATAGTTGCTGATTAATGAACTTTCACAGTGCCGAACACAGTCCCATTCGGAAAACCTCTTCGGCGTTAGACGTAAAACACAAGTGCGAAAGAGCTAATCACGACACCCTCTTTTCAATCAATAGATTGAATACATAATATGCCGACTATTAAAGGTTCGGGCCATTCGGCGTAGGATGCCATTTCTGTCAGTCCCAACTGTGCTTTGTTGTCAACGCGAACGTTCGTTCGGTCATCAAGAGAGCCATTCGTTTACAAACTAAACGCAACGATACAAGAGACACGAATACGCAGAAACACGCCAGAGACAAACAGCTGTCATCTCTTACCTCTTTCCAGACCGCATTAACACGTCAGTGTCCCACCTCAAAGTAGCGTGCTGGAATCCCATATTGACAACAACGCGGGCAGTAAACAACGAGAACGAAGAACAGAAAAGCGGCTGACAAGGGCTTGTCTGCGTCCTTTCTCGCTTTCGACCTCGTCGTTTCTGCGCGTGTTGTTGTCAATTAAGAGGGGATTACCATCTAGCCCAAACCCACAGCTTATTAAGAATCCCTTATACTACATTATTGGCAAGTACACAGTCGCAGACAGCACAGACTTTTATGCCTTCGCGTTGGTAGCGACTGTTAAAAGGACTCGTAGGACGAACCCGTGGCCTCGTTTTTATTCTCAGAAAAAGCTTATAGCTGGCCCTTTAGTGACCCTGTTGGCGTTTAGGAGGAATGAAGCTTTCATTCCTAAGAGATTTCTGATGCTGGTCGGGACGTCGGTAGTCTTGAATTCGGTCCATCTGATTTTTCCTATTTAGGCATAGAACGAGGCGTGTAAAGCTACCGCCAATGAAATACGAAGGTATTTGAATGGCGGTAGCTTTACACGCCTCGTTCCGCAGAAAATCTGCTGTCGGCGACTGCGTTGCGAGCGAAAAATCAAGGGCATGGCTGTGGCAGGTGGTGCCCAGACAGCAACCTAGGAGGCAGTTGGGCCACCTAGACCACGTGACCTGACGGCGTCATCACTACCTGCCCCATCCGTAAGATTGTGAGGAAACTGCCAACTGTGGCAGGTGCCAGTTAAATTTGATTGGTCGCTCGGGAAGAGCTAACTGGGCCGCACAAGGCCCACCGCTGAGAGCACCTGCCATCGCAGGGCAGTGGCGCATCGCTTAATCGCTGTACCACTGTGCCAGGAGGGGTATGAGGACGCCCATGGATCTATGAATGTAGGAGAATGAGCTTCATTACTCTATCGCGCCATACCCTTAAGGCGCAGTTTAAGTGTCCCCACCATTTCTTCTGGTGCGATGAAAGTGCGCAATCGGAGTAGTGATATAAAACGTTATTTAACCCTTTCAGACGTCGATCGCTCAGGGATGCAAATGTGCACAACCATTGTCACTGCTAGCACCGAAGTTCAGCCTGGATTCTTCAAAACCGTACAAGTGGTCGGGACTAGATTTGTGTGGTATGTATGTTTTTATGTAATTGGGACATTGTTGCATGTTCATCATCACCTGATGTCCATCCGTGAACATAGTATGCTATGTTGTGCAGCTGCAGCCATTCTATTACAGAGATTTTAGAGCTTTTCAGTGTTTTCGAGGACTTAGTTCTGAAAGAATTTTTAATAATGGTTTGAATAATTGTGACCACTTTTTATTGCGTAAAGTGTAAATGCAGTTTTTTTTTTTGCAAAAGTAGGCTGGACTTCAGCAAAAGATTTCATATTGAATTAGTTTGAGAGGCGCCGCCTACCTGCACCTGAACACAAGATGACACAGTTCATCTCACATGAAAGATTCGTCGCAACATTTTGACACTGCCTGCACTTCCAGAAAGACTACGGCTTATACCATATGGGTCAACTTTAGTCCTGCATTCAGTGGGCAGGTTTACGCTACAGAAGGGTAATAATGCTCTTGTGTGGACAGCATAAATACACCACCAAGTAGTTAATAGGTAACCTTTGCAGTAGGGCATTGCTTTGAACCACTAGAAGGGTAACTTTATCCATCATGTAAGGGTATAAGCTTGCACCACAGGGGTGTAAACTTTGCCCTGTTTATGACGGTATAAGTTTAGTCTTTGACAAAGTAACTTTGCACTTCTAGACATAGCATAAATTTACCTGCTAAAGGTGCAAACTTGCACCTTGCATGCTAGGATATGTTTATGCTTTCCTCAGACTAACACTTACCCCTTTTAGAAAGGCGTAATGTTATACCTAACTGGTTTAAAGTTACTCTTCTTATGTCAGTGCAAGTTTAGGCTATTAGAGCGTAATTACTCTATGGGCAAGAGCATAAATACTTAGTCTCCAAGAAACAGCGTAACCTTACCCCCAAAAAGGTGTCAGCTCAGCGACAAGTACTTTACCCCCCAAAAAGACTAAGATCACACCTTTTTCTTTTAAAGTGCAGGTCTCAAAAACGCTTACATACACCCTCCAAAAACCGGACAAAGGCACGCTAACCCATCAGGCTAGCGTCCTATTACGCCGCTGAACGTGGAATATAAGATTCTTACAGCCCTGCTTGTCGTCCGAGTTAACCATTCACCTTTTCATAACCATTCAACATTTAACCATTCACTTTCCTTCTCACCTTTTGAGTTTCGCCTGAGGCATGCCATTATAGCTTTTACTGTCGTATTTTGGCGGGGATTATTTTTTTACTTTATTTTATTTCAAAATACTGCAGGCCAGCTTTGGCCCAAGCAGGAGGGGCATGAGAAAACACAAATCACAGCACCACGTGAAAGCATTTCATGTGACACACAGCAAAAATGGAACATAAAAGATGAACATAGCAACGACAAACAGAAATACATGCTTAAAATTGAATACAGGAGAGTCACTTCCTTTTTACTGAAGCAAAAATGTTTTTAGCGCCTGTTCTACGTCAGGAGAGTTAAAAATCGATTCAGGGAGTGTTTTCCAATCTGCTATTGCTTGAGGGAAGAAACTGTGCTGAAATGAGTTTGTTTTAGCGAAAAGAGACTGTAAGGAGTGCTCCCTACTATGGCGGGTCCTTCGACCAGTGCAGTGACTGATGAATGAAGGGGGGGGGTGCTTGATGGGTGCTTGATGAATGAAGATCTAAATCCTCAGTCACGTGCAGCATATGTCTCAAGTAACGCAAACTACTTTCCTAACCAGGAGTACAGAGCACGTATTCTGATATTAGCGTCGATTGACCGACGTGTAAAACGTGTCTCTATATATGTGACAGTCGCGTATGTGTCTAGACTATAAATTTTATTCCAGTGGAACGGTTGGTCGGTTCGCGGATGCAGCCTGTCGCACGCGCTGCCTGATATAAGAACCTCCGGCGCATCAATACAGACCTTTCTATCGGGAGAGGAGGATGTCGAAACACCTCCTCTCCGGGCAGTTGGAAACAGATTCTGCTGCTGCTTCCACTGCACAAGCGCCAAATGCTCACAACAGCCCAGCGAGCACGTGGCAACGCCCAAGGAGCTCTCATTGGAAAGATCCATACTTTATGCTGCACCTCCATCAAAGCAGCAGACTTTGCTTATGTATGCGCTCTAGCGCAAAAATATTAGACTGTACACCTTTCTAATGCAAGGCGGTCAGTATGTTTTATCTATCTTCTTGCATTTCCGATCCTGATCGACAAGTGATAGCCGCACGCAACACCGTTAATTCAAGCGCGAGCTAGGGCGTTTTCTTGGTGCTTTTGTTCTTACCTTATATGTTAAGAAAATTATATGTTATTGAACTGCTCTTTGCCACTGCTTTCTTATACAGCAAAGACGCGGGTTCGATCCCAGCCACGGCGGCCGAGTTTTGATGGAGGAGAAATGCTAGAGGCCCGTGTAATGTGCAATGTCAGCGCAAGTTAAAGAACCCCAGGTGGTCGAAATTTCCGGAGTCCTTCATCATGGCGTCCCTCATGGCCTGAGTCGCTTTTGGACGTTAAACCCCAATAAACCATAAACCAGTGAAGAGCTAACACAGTTACAGTCGTAGTTGCACGCTGAGAGAAAACCAGACATTTACCCGTGCATCTGGCTCCTATTTACACGGGTACAAAATACATGTGCTCTTTTAAGGATAAAAGCACAAGGCTCATGATCCTGCAAGCCCGCTCTGTTTGCATTTCTACCAAACTGTCGGGACATACAAAGAAAACAGAAAGCAATAGCGCTTCGTATGTGCGCCAAAGCACCAAGGAGCGATGAACGCGTTCCCCTTCCCTTCACCGCCACTCGGGAACGGGTCGGCCGAATTCCACGCAAGCTTTGGAGATGAGTCGGCGCGCCATGCCTCAGCGGGGAACCCGCCTCACATCGTGGTCACGAGCAGAGGCGTCGATCGCATTTTTGTGCTTCTTCTTTCATGCCTGTCTGTTTCTTTGGCTACTAGGCCAGCACAGGAGCGAATTATCTGTCATCAGCTGTGAAGCTCACGATTAACGTAAAAGTACCTATTTCTGAATTGGGTCATTTGTCTGACGTGTATACTGGTGGAACAAAGCACGTAAGTATTCGCTTGTGGTTTTCCTGGCGACGAGCCCAGTTATAGTTGCTGATTAATGAACTTTCACAGTGCCGAACACAGTCCCATTCGGAAAACCTCTTCGGCGTTAGACGTAAAACACAAGTGCGAAAGAGCTAATCACGACACCCTCTTTTCAATCAATAGATTGAATACATAATATGCCGACTATTAAAGGTTCGGGCCATTCGGCGTAGGATGTCATTTCTGTCAGTCCCAACTGTGCTTTGTTGTCAACGCGAACGTTCGTTCGGTCATCAAGAGAGCCATTCGTTTACAAACTAAACGCAACGATACAAGAGACACGAATACGCAGAAACACGCCAGAGACAAACAGCTGTCATCTCTTACCTCTTTCCAGACCGCATTAAAACGTCAGTGTCCCACCTCAAAGTAGCGTGCTGGAATCCCATATTGACAACAACGCGGGCAGTAAACAACGAGAACGAAGAACAGAAAAGCGGCTGACAAGGGCTTGTCTGCGTCCTTTCTCGCTTTCGACCTCGTCGTTTCTGCGCGTGTTGTTGTCAATTAAGAGGGGATTACCATCTAGCCCAAACCCACAGCTTATTAAGAATCCCTTATACTACATTATTGGCAAGTACACAGTCGCAGACAGCACAGAGTTTTTTGCCTTCGCGTTGGTAGCGACTGTTAAAAGGACTCGTAGGATGAACCCGTGGCCTCGTTTTTATTCTCAGAAAAAGCTTATAGCTGGCCCTTTAGTGACCCTGTTGGCGTTTAGGAGGAATGAAGCTTTCATTCCTAAGAGATTTGTGATGCTGGTCGGGACGTCGGGAGTCTTGAATTCGGTCCATCTGATTTTTCCTATTTAGGCATAGAACGAGGCGTGTAAAGCTACCGCCAATGAAATACGAAGGTATTTGAATGGCGGTAGCTTTACACGCCTCGTTCCGCAGAAAATCTGCTGTCGGCGACTGCGTTGCGAGCGAAAAATCAAGGGCATGGCTGTGGCAGGTGGTGCCCAGACAGCAACCTAGGAGGCTGTTGGGCCACCTAGGTCACGTGACAACCTGCCCACCGGATAGTGAGTATACTGTCCACTGTGGCAGGTGGGAGTGTAATTAGTGATTGGTCGCTCGGGAAGAGCGAACTGGGCCGCACAACGCCCACCACTGGAAGCACCTGCCATCGCAGGGCAGTGGCGCATCGCTTAGCCGCGGCACCACTGCGCCAGGAGGAGTACGAGGACTCCCAGGGATCTATGAATGTAAAGTGGAGGATGAGATCCATTACCTTTTCGCGTCATACCCTTAAGGCGCAGTTTAAGTGTCCCCTCCATTTTTTCTGGTGCGATGAAAGTGCACAATCGGAGTAGTGATATAAAATGTTATTTAACCCTTTCAGACGTCGATCGCTCGGGGATGCAAATGTGCACAACCATTGTCACTCCTATAGCACCGAAGTTCAGCCGGGATTCTTGCCCCACCTGAACTTAAAAAATTAACCTACTTTTCGATAATAAGACCATCACTAGAATATGCGTGCACCGTCTGGGATCCCTACACTAAACGTAACATCGAGGCCCTTGAAATGATTCAACGCAAAGCCGTCCGTTTTATTTTTTCAAAGTATCGTGTAACTGACTCACCAACGACCCTCATGCGAACTCACGGTATTGAAACATTACAGCTGCGGCGGAAAATTCAAAGACTGAAACTACTTTTCTTACTAAAAAACCATAAACTGTCTATGAATGCAGACCCCTTCCTCAAACCTAACACTACGCGCCAAACACGAAATCATCATACACAATCATTAACCCCTTACAGTGCTAGGATTAACGCCTTTAAATACTCATTTTTTCCACGCACCATTGAGGAGTGGAACAGGTCTCCGCCAGATCTCTTAACCAGAGCTGATTCTTTTGACTCTATGTTTTCTTCGCAGCATTTAATTTGAGAGCCATTTATTTCTACGTTTACTTTTTGTATTTTGCATCTGAGCCTTGTATTTATTGCTGTATTTTGTGTTACAACTTGTATTTAACATTTTTCAATTTTGCTTAACCTGTTCTTTTTTTCATATATTATGTATTCGCCCCTCCTGATTGGGCCTACTGTAGGCCTGCAGTATGTTCTAAATAAATAAAATAAATAAAATAAAAAACCGTACAAGTGGTCGGGACTAGATTTGTGTGGTATGTATGTTTTTATGTAATTGGGACATTGTTGCAAGTTCATCATCACCTGATGTCCATCCGTGAACATAGTATGCTATGTTGTGCAGCTACAGCCATTCTATTACAGAGATTTTAGAGCTTTTCAGTGTTTTCGAGGACTTAGTTCTGAAAGAATTTTTAATATTGGTTTGAATAATTGTGACCACTTTTTATTGCGTAAAGTATAAATGCAGTTTTTTCTTGCAAAAGTAGGCTGGACTTCAGCAAAAGATTTCATATTGAATTAGTTTGAGAGGCGCCGCCTACCTGCACCTGAACACAAGATGACACAGTTCATCTCACATGAAAGATTCGTCGCAACATTTTGACACTGCCTGCACTTCCAGAAAGACTACGGCTTATACCATATGGGTCAACTTTAGTCCTGCATTTAGTGGGCAGGTTTACGCTACAGAAGGGTAATAATGCTCTTGTGTGGACAGCATAAATACACCACCAAGTAGTTAGGTAACCTTTGCAGTAGGGCATTGCTTTGAACCACTAGAAGGGTAACTTTATCCATCATGTAAGGGTATAAGCTTGCACCACAGGGGTGTAAACTTTGCCCTGTTTATGACGGTATAAGTTTAGTCTTTGACAAAGTAACTTTGCACTTCTAGACATAGCATAAATTTACCTGCTAAAGGTGCAAACTTGCACCTTGCATGCTAGGATATGTTTATGCTTTCCTCAGACTAACACTTACCCCTTTTAGAAAGGCGTAATGTTATACCTAACTGGTTTAAAGTTACTCTTCTTATGTCAGTGCAAGTTTAGGCTATTAGAGCGTAACATTACTCTATGGGCAAGAGCATAAATACTTAGTCTCCAAGAAACAGCGTAACCTTACCCCCAAAAAGGTGCCAGCTCAGCGACAAGTACTTTACCCCCCAAAAAGACTAAGATCACACCTTTTTCTTTTAAAGTGCAGGTCTCAAAAACGCTTACATACACCCTCCAAAAACCAGACAAAGGCACGCGTAACCCATCAGGCTAGCGTCCTATTACGCCGCTGAACGTGGAATATAAGATTCTTACAGCCCTGCTTGTCGTCCGAGTTAACCATTCACCTTTTCATAACCATTCAACATTTAACCATTCACTTTCCTTCTCACCTTTTGAGTTTCGCCTGAGGCATGCCATTATAGCTTTTACTGTCGTATTTTGGCGGGGATTATTTTTTTACTTTATTTTATTTCAAAATACTGCAAGCCAGCTTTGGCCCAAGCAGGAGGGGCATGAGAAAACACAAATCACAGCACCACGTGAAAGCATTTCATGTGACACACAGCAAACATGGAACTTAAAAGATGAAAATAGCAACGACAAACAGAAATACATGCTTAAAATTGAATACAGGAGAGTCACTTCCTTTTTACTGAAGCAAAAATGTTTTTAGCGCCTGTTCTACGTCAGGAGAGTTAAAAATCGATTCAGGGAGTGTTTTCCAATCTGCTATTGTTTGAGGGAAGAAACTGTGCGGAAATGAGTTTGTTTTATCGAAAAGAGACTGTAAGGAGTGCTCCCTACTATGGCGGGTCCTTCGAGCAGTGGAGTGCTTGATGAATGAAGATCTAAATCTTCAGTCAAGTGCAGCATATGTCTCAAGTAACGCAAACTACTTTCCTAACCAGGAGTACAGAGCACGTATTCTAATATTAGCGTCGATTGACCGACGTGTAAAACGTGTCTCTATATATGTGACAGTCGCGTATGTGTCTAGACTATAAATTTTATTCCAGTGGAACGGTTGGTCGGTTCCCGGATAGTGTTGAAGTGAGTTCTGCACGCATGCATAAACGCGACTGTTTTTTTTTTTCCAGCCACATAGATGACACCGCCTGCTTGCTCTATTAAACAGTGGGAAATATGGGCACAACAATTTGGCACAGGCGCTGACGCGCAATTAGTTCCATTAACAGAGGCTGGTTTCTTACATATGGAATAGAACACGTGTTGAGCTGCAGTAACGAATAACTCAAGAGACAAAAATGCAAAAACAAATGCATTTAGACGGGAAAAATAAAGCAAGCAGTGATATCCCGTGGCTTTGAAATTCTATGCTTTTTCTGTCAAGTTGAATATCTTTTTTGCTTTATGCTTTATGGATTTTGATATTTCTTATTCCAGCTGGAGATGTAGTCTGTTGGAACTATAATTGTAGTCCTGCCTATGTAAAACCCTCATTTGCTAGCGCTCCTTTCTCGTGTCTGCCCCCTCTTGTGCTCTGGTTGAAATTTCAAATAGCGCCTGTTTTCGTTCCCAAGCTGAATTGTCTGCAAAGCCATGCATCAAAGTGAATGCGTACGCGGTTTCCACTAATTAATTTAGTACTACTCCAATAAAAGCTTCAACCAGTGTGGATAGTTTTTATTCTGAATTCATGTTGTCGAGATGGAACTTGCCATGTCTGTACGTCCCGTGTGTAAAAACATAAACTGCACACATTATCAAAACAGCCTCATCGCAATAGTTTTTAAAGCGAGGTGAGAAAAAAGACAAGTTGTGGTCAGCGTTCTATCAGTGCTGTTCCGCAATTTTGTTTTTGTTCGCGTTGCCCTGAAATATACTTACAGCTGACGCGAAGTGCACACCATTTCTTCTTTTTCATTTCGTATATCATCACAAATATTTTGCATTTGGTTGAAGCAGTCCTCGAAATAAGACGGAAGAAGAACCAGAATTTCCTCCCTTACAATCTTGATAATGTCGGGATTTTAAATGAGAGTGAAGCCTAATACATTGAATTTAATAACGCTACGGTCTCACCTGATGATAGCTCTTCTGGGCGGCGGGCTGCAAAAGTCGTTAAACGATGCTCTGTTTGCTTTCTTGGAGATTGCCGAAGAACGCATCTCACTTCCCGAACCAGTGACGCCGCCTCGAAAGGGGGACGTTTGTTTTCGGGGCATTCATTAGCCTCAAACCGAAACTCTGTCAACCAAGCTGATTTGGTATTTATTTCCTGAGTTAACCTGGCAACCAGTGAAAATATTTTCTTTTTTTATCGGACAGCGCAACGAGAAGAAATCGAACAAATGCTGACAAAGAACAAAAAACCAGGCATCAGCATTAGCGCGCTCCAGAAACAACGAAACTCGTAAAAAGTTAACTTTCGCTTTCGACTGTTCCGAAGAACAGGGAGGCAGGCAGAGAAAGCGGCATTTGATGCCCCTATCTTTGCAAGCTCAGCCGCTTCGAAGTTCTTTTCTTTGTCCGTGTAGCCCCGTCTACATATAGCGTCGTCACCGAAAAGCTGCTTTCTCCGCACGGCCTGCGCCCCTGGCGCACCGATCGCACCGCCCTCGAACGACGAGCGCTGAAACTGCACTCCGCTTTATCCCCGGGAGCAATAGAGAAGATGAACGCCCCAGCATCTTCCGCTTCCCGAGTACCCCAGCTCCTCCGGATCGTTTACCCTCTCCCCCCAAAGCTGACTTCCCATTGGCTTCAGAGAGCTGTGACGTCATCATTGTTATAGCAATCTCCGCCCAGCTGGCTCCGCCTACCGCTCCCGAGCACGCCCCGACGCCTGCCGGCCCGGTGCGGAGGCGTTTCGTTTGCGAGCGGCGTGGAGAAACCGGCTGCCATCGACAACGCGAACAAACTCGGCCGGCGAGCGGTGGAGGGCTGGCGGAGAGGGACCGGTAGCAGTCGGAGACCGTGTAGTCGCGCAGCTATTGTGGGCAGCGGAACGAATTCGGCGTGCGTTTGTGAATCCGTGCGGTGTGTGTGGCAGCGGCCGAGTGTTTCTGCTCCGTTGAGGACCTACTTGCCCGCGTGCAGCAGGCAGCCTCACTTTCTTCGAGTGTTCACAGAAGCTGGAATGCCGGGCCTCATACATCCACATCGGTCGCGGTGAGTGACAACACGCGACAGACAACCTCGTGCGGCACAAACCACGGCTCGGGTCCCACAAGGAGTGGTGACGAAGTAGTCGCCCGGGCTCCCATGTCATCTCGCAATAGAACATAGGGCCCCGGAGACAAGGCTGCGATCTGCTTTTTTCAAGACATCCGTCTCTTAAAGCTAGCGACTGACGACACATTATTCTTTCTCTGCGAGGGTAACCAAGTGCTTAGAAGCTGCTGAGAGTTCGGAGTCAGAAGAGGGTCATCACGGCGTTAGCAAGACCTCCTATGTGAAGACATCATCCCCCGACATTTTACCGCCATACATTTTAGGGTCCGGTGAGTGGCACGGCACGCCATCGCTTTCTGAGACCTGCAGCATCGATCACGAACAGCTGAAGATTGCTCATACACATCCCACAATTAGCGAAGCAAGCCTACACGGCGGGATTTCTCGAAGGTGAACACCGACCTAACAAGTTCGCGGCAAAGGAGCATCCAGCTGACGCGGCGCGTCCTTCAGCGGCCATCCTCCTCGGGAGGCATCGCCCTCGTCTCCGCTGCCCACGGGTCCCAGCAGCGTGGGTTGGTGGGAGTCTGATGCGGCGTCGGCGGCGGCGGCCAGGATGAGCTGCACCGAGGTCATGTACCAGCCCTACTCGCCCTACTTTCCCTACCACCAGCGGGCGGCCGCCGCAGCCTCCTGTCCCGGCGGGGCCGCCGCGTCCGGCATCGCCGCGGCGCAGGCCGCATGCCTGGACTACAAGGTGAGGGTCTGTGGCTCTCTCCCACTCCTCGCGGCGCCTCCTCGCTTCCGTACTCCTATCGCCGGGAGATGACGGCGGGATTAAAAACCTCCTTCCTCCTTTAGTTGGTCTGTACTGAACCTCTTACCTGTTAGTGACGGCATCATGATCAGCAAGGCCGCTTGCAGTGACCCCTAATTAGAGCTGTCTCGGACCATCCGCGGCCGTCTAGATCTCCCACCTCATTTCTCATCTTTTCTCCCCACTCGGCCGTGTGCTACATTCGACCAGCGTTCCCTGTCCTTATACGCTGGAGTTAGCCAAGCGACATTTACTACTTGTCTGTTCTGGTCTTTACATAACGTGGGATCGAATCCAGAAGGCGATGGTCGCATTTAGATAGAGGCGAATGTTAAAAAAGTCCGACTGCTGCTCAAGATCAGCGCATATTACAGAACCCAATGTTGCTGAATTAAACCCGCAGTCCTCCACTACGGCGTTTCTCGCAGCCTATATGCAGCTTTGGAGCGTTTAACCTCACGTATGCCATATACCATACCTCCGTACCTTCGAGTATCTCCTTATGCAGTGTTACTTTTGTTTGGCTCCCAAGCTATTGATAGTTTCTGGTTTCTATTTATATTAATACTGTAACTATCAACGTGCGGGCTCTATCAATCGCGGTAACTCAGTTGTTCAGTTACTTAGCAGTACAATGTGACCAGAATTCCCATTAATCCACCTGCTCACTCAAGGATACAATACCATCACTAAACGCATGGCTTCTGGTGTCTCACGTACATTGGATATCCTGTAGTGTAGACATACCCATAGTTTATCTCCGCATACTGCCATTGTATTGCAGCGTAGATTATGATTTTCATGGCTCATACTTTTATTTCCTAAACTTGCATGGGACGTCATATAGCGCTTAGCGAGGTCAGGAAAACGGAAGATGCATGCGTAGTGCAGGCGGACGCGTGTACTGCGCCTTGTTTATCGGCGAGGCAAGAAGTATAGATTTGAGATTCACGATAAATGCAGCATGTCGCAAAATGAATCAGCCATTCTCCCGAGGTATCGCTTACTGACTGTGGCGTTTGAAAGACGATGCATTATTGGGTTAAATGCACGAAAGATAGGAAGTCTCGTGAGCAGGGAAGTCGCGAGCGTCGATAAGGACTCGCTTGTCTGGGCTACACGAGGCGTCCTGATACATGAGTCACTGCTGTCTTGGACCTTGCACTTATCAGAAAGCGAGCGGCCGCAGTTCTTCCAGTGGCACAGCCGATAAGCGCAATGGCCACCGTAGCATGTGCATTGGTGGTTCAAGAATGCGGGCGTGGAAGCCATAACGTGTCGGCCGATTGGGCATGTAACTGTTCGATCATTTTGCTTCGCTTCCGTTACACCATTTGCACTGGTGTAATGGTTAGGTTTTGGTTCAGTGGTGATCGCCTCTAAACAGCGCTCACTTTTCCAATCTAGCGTTTTAGAAATGGATATCAATCGACTTGCGCTCAATTTAGTGAGGGTGTGTCGCGTAGGAATAAGGACAATAGCCTTGTATACTTGCTTGATTCGATAACGGCATGAGAAGTAGCAGACACATATCTCTACTCACGTCCCCTGCATGTGCCGTTAGAATAGCTGTAAGTGATGGCAGGGGTTTCCTTAGTCCTTCACGGTCCGGAAGGAAAGAAATAAACAGCAAAGTTGCTTAGGCCAAACGTATGCTGCATTACGTGGCAGCAAAAACAACAAACGAAGCTCGCGCGGATGCTCCCCGCCAGCGGAATGCTTCCCATCTCTTCCAAGCAGATAGAGGTTGTTAGCACTGTGACGAATGGAATGATTTGTGATTGAATTGAAAAACAAACAGTATCATCATGTGTCAAGATGGTGCACATATTTCACTGACGGCACACCGCTGTGTACACCGCACAGCATTGATGTGTTCCGTCATGCAGATTGCGGAAATGACACCGGTTGTAGCCTAAGCTGCAGCATGGTCGAAGTTTTCGAGGATGTTTTATGAGCACCCATCGTTTAGTATGCATACATTCTGACGTCAGCTTGAGCGTTGCGCTACGGTAACAGTCTTCCTTGTGAAAATGTAGGAGTGGAATGGTCGTTAAGACTTTAGCTGCTAAGGACTGGGTCGGTAAATTTTTAACCAATAGGAAATAGAAAACAATACTCTAAAACGCTCGTAAACGAAAGTAAACACAGCTATTAGTCCCCTGTTTGATACGCTGTGTTTTATCTGTATTCTCGGCCGAAGTACGCCGTGTGTTGACAGTTATTACTGGCGATTTATGCTCTAGTGTTTTTGCTGTCGTAGTCATCATGGCGAAAGATTTACGAATGCAGCCGCAATGGAACTCCATGTGTAAAAGTATCGTCGGATTGGAGAACAGCAGGAGGAAAAGCATCCAGACCTAATGGTTGCTTTGGAGCTCAGTAACACTCTACCTGTTTCTGTGTCTCAGTGGGGTATAAAGCTCGTCGCACAAAATACTCTCAAGGTTGTACACAATGAACTCACAGCTTCGTGCTCATGCAGGAACAGCCGTAAGAAAAAAAGAAACTCTCTCATGTGTTCTTCACTCTTTGTTGTCGATCTCAGACATTTTTTTTTTCTTAGATTATGTAGCGCGACCTCAAAGCACCATATAGTATATCCGCGGAATGTAAACAAGGCAGGTTTTGTGACATTGTGTGACTAGCCCACTCCCTGCACTTGTACTTTTTGGAAGCCGGATAAAGGAAAATATTCTCTGGAACTCCCTTTAAACGTATTCCTTTTTTTTTATTATGTAATCCCACCCTCTTGCGATCCCTCCGCAGGATTCCACTATGTATAAATAAATAAAATAACAAATGTATTGCTTACACAGGTTTCACGTCCCAAAGTGAATAAGGCTATGAGGGACGCAAAATAATAATAAAAAAAATGCGAGTTCGTAGTCGCGATCAAGACAGCTTGGTTTCAGTTTTTAAACCGTAGAAAAAGATTTTCTTTAATGCCACGCACACCGAGAAAATCCAGCAAGTATTTTTCTCACAAAACGAAAATTTAGTTCATGAGATGGGTAAGAATCTCAGCACAAAAACAACCACCGCAGGTAGCGTGTTGCAATGAGATGTGTGCCTTATCGTATCACGGCGTGCACTTTCATTTACTTCGTCGCTCATATATAGAAACAATGGTCACGTACTCGATATACCATCCTTTTCTAAGTGATTAAGCAAAAGGAAGTGTTGCCGTTGGTAGAATAGCAAAGGGCAGTTCGAGATGGCTGCCGTAGGCAACGCAGCATTTCACGACAGGGCGTTGCTTTTGCCCTGAACTTTCTGCTTGCTTCAAGTGCTCAGTTCTGGTTTTATGCGGGAAAATGCGCCAGATTTTCTCTCGCTGCAGGCCTGTAGGGAACGAATCTTTACTAGTTGAAAAACTGAATTATGGAGTTATCCTGTCCACAACTTCGAACTTGCCAATCACACTAACCATCCGGCTGTGCTAATTAAATAAGCCAGTCAGTGAATTAAGCAGCTAGCTAGCTGGGAGGATTTTTCCTTATAGTCGACTTCCCTCGAGGTTCGCATGCTGTGTTCCGAAATATATTTTATGGTGTTCTGTTCCGAAATAAATTTCTTTTAATTTCGACTGTCTGTAGAATTAGGGATTTTTAAAAGTGTTTGCTACAATATCCTTTATATATTATAATACGGCGGCGCGGCGTTCCATGTCAGAAGAGGTGTTTTGTGGCTGGATGTCTGAGTATACTGACGGCTATAGTTGCGGTCGATGTAATAATTTGGTCACGACACTGGCGATTCAAGTGCACTGGGCTTTTCATAGCTGTATAATGTGCCATGATTAATATCATCATCAGCCTTACTTCGCCCTCTGGAGGGCAAACGCCTCTCTCATTTCTCTTTATATCAACGCGCCATGGTGCGCTGCACCAAATATGCCGAGGCTGAGCTATTTTTCTTTAGTTTGCAGATAAACGCATCGTTCTTTCTGTATCCACACACTCTCCATATAGTGAACTCAGATCCTACAAAGCCCCTTCTACAGAGGTTCTTTATACCCCAGGCAGCGACTGGCAAGAAAAAAGGGAATATTGGCTCTTACTCTGTTGTATAAAGATAAGCAGTGCCGAAGGTGAAACGGTGAAAATACATCTTCAGAATTTTGAAGAGCACATAACTATCACAATGTTTATGTGAGCAGCAGGATTATCGGCCACCTTGCTGAAGTTTCGATAAGTGGCAGAAAATGTCTGCTTATTGAGACTCGACATGCTACAACATAAGCATTCGAATAGGGATATGAAAGAATATTTGTGGAGCAAGCGGAACTGGTGATTATGATTTATTATGAAGATTTCTTTGAGTATATTCTTGCGAGCGCATATATTCCGGATAGGTTTTTGAAAGCTACGATAAAAGAATATTTAGCCCACATATTCAACGTTTGACTTCTATGGGACGAGTAAAAGTACGCACTTAATGTAATAACTTCTACTGAAGGCAGCACTGCATCTGAAGAGGAAAAAAACTTGCAGGTGAAATCGTGTGTTTGATGCTGCATAGCGTAACAAAACTCATGAAACAATGACGCGATGTATACCTTCCGTCCGGGTTATGATGGATTCCCCTTTTTGCTGGCAAAGTCTTGCACAATTTTGCATTCTTGAATCCGGAATATTACTTTTGGCACACCTTAAAAAAACTTTGAGACGAATTAAATATATCATATGATGTGCCTATTACCCAAATAACTTTTCTTAGTAGGCACGAAGGCGGTCCTCACGTTCAGTTATTTTTCTCAGAATATTCTGGCTCGTTACGCCATGACAGGGGAAGTTTTCCTCAGAAAAGGGGGTGATAATATTCAGAGAACGCAGCTGTACTCAGCATTACTGCCTTTGGCTACTGAAATAAACTGAACCCAGAACTCAAATCCTTCCTGAGCCTGGCGTCTAATATTTAAGGCATTTACGTGTCACGAACTTTTAAAGGGAGCCTTGTTTTAACAATCGACGGGTGACTGGCTGGCGAGGGCTGTAGTTATATGTACCAGTTCAGTGAATGCAGTTTCTAACCAAACATTTAGTCTGCTATGAAGACCAGTCCTTAATCATCCGAATCCTACAGTTCTGAATCCGCGACGAGGTTTTCCTTGTGCACGGGTGACAGCAGCTGTCATGTGTTAGCATCTATGTTTAGAGAGCTCTCTTTTCAGGCCGAAATATATACAGTTGCGTAAATGGTACTTTGTGCAAACATTTCAGCTGAGTATTCTTCAAGACGACCTACACCATCTGAGTTGACACTTCGTCCCTGAACGCAATGTGTAAACAGCAGCCAGTTATTCTTTAATTTTAAATTATTTTTGGAGTACGCAAAGTATACTGCAGGGCGCGCGACTCTCAACAGCACTCATATAGTTTCACTCGAATGGGGCCATCCGTCCTATTTAAAACCTTGGTTAATTTTAGCTGGGACGTCCGGTATATAAAGGGCTTCGAACAGCTATATAAAGAGCAACCCTACCTTAATGCACCGCCAGTCACCCCTATCTAGCTATCGTTCCAGTAGTGGATTCAGGGCAAAAGAAAGTGAAGACTCAACGCTGAAGCTGTCGGGTGGAGATGAAGGTGTACTTGCCTCGGCGCTTGAGACACCTCAGTGTCTCTGGAACTCGGAAGGTGTGTGTGATGCTGCTAATTCGATCCCCGTTGAAACTGAAATATCAAACTATTTTGGCCGAGGGAATCCAGCATGTTTTGGTATGGAGCACGGGGTTATACAGAAAGTTGCTATATATAAGAGGAACGCACGAGGGCTTTTTATGAATTAGTTATCTGTAGACGGAAGTTATCTGAATTAGTTATCTGCCGCGTCATCAAGTGACTCGTTAAAAGATCGGCTTGATTATTGATAAGGTTCACAATGCCGATTTATTTTGTTGATATAGACGTTTATCATCTGGTGTCACATGCCACGATCATGCCCTGCAAGTCGCCCGAACTATCTGCGTGACTGCCCTCGTGGCCTAAACTGAATTACGCTTCTCTTGCATTCAGCCGTTCTCTGAAAAAATAAACCACACGCTACTGTGATTATGAGTACAACCTATGCCTGCATTCACTTCTTAATTCCGTATGAGGCAGACACAGACGACAGCTCCATGCACCTCACTTTCATAATGTCGCCAAAGTGCTACCCATCAATTTTTAGGGCGCATATGCCTTGCTACATGGAATTAATGGGCAACTGAAGAGGTTTCAGAATGCCACGAGTTTGAACGAGCCAAATGTGTGAAACTTGCAGGCAAAGCATGCGAAAACTTTTTGCGCTGGAATTTGAAATGGTTATGTAATCGGCTAATCAAGCCCCGTCGGCATTAATGCTTCGCTGCAGTGCACAGCGAAAGGCTAAGGCCACAATGTTGACGTCATGAACGGAGGCTCTCAGTTTTCAGCGAAGGAGCGGTTCTTTCAAGGAAGAAAACGAATGCCGTCGTGGGTGAAGCTCACGAAGCATTGTTTGACAGCATCGGAGGATGCACGGAAGCATGTTGGCGTACGCAACGGACATCTGAAATTTCAGCAACAATGATGTCCCCACGAGTTTTCCCACACTCCTTCAGCACAGTGAGGAGAAGCTTCAACATCGTCGCAGTTATAATGGGTGACTACGTCGCCATCTTAAGCGCTGGCACAAAACTACTTTGCATGCTTTCCCTAGAACCATCATAGATACGAATTCTTGAATATCTTCGAATTCTCAAAGAGCCGTTTCACCACCCTTGTATGTTCGTGTGTTTCACTTTCGTGAACTTTGCAGTCACCGTGTTCTAATCGTGTTGTCACCGTCTCCGAATACATCGGACTCGTGGTCAACGTTTCCGAGTGGTCAAAAAGGAGCTCATAACGCGCTAAGATAGTCTATACAAAGGCTATATAAAGGTCAAGTCAAATCATATTCGGCAGTTTCTGAAAGTACATCACTGTGCGGCAGCCGTCAACAGCCTATATATCTGAGCGCGCTACGTCCTCGTGCGAGGCAAGCGCAATATACCTTCCACCAGTGTCCATATACACAGTATGCGCCGGACACGCTCATATAACGCTCTCTCGGAGACGTCGCATTCAGAGAGAGCAACCAATATTGTTCTCGCTCGCCCAGTCCAGTCCGTTCGTATACGTCCGTCCCCGCAGACGTCAGCCGGTCTGGCAAAAGTAATAGCGCGCGCTATATAGAGGGACCCCCGACAGAAGCAGCAGCGCGAACCCGGGGCGCCTGTGAACGCCGGTCCGACCAATCCGGCGCGCTCTTCTCCTCTCGCCCGACTTGGCGGTGCAATAAGTCCTGCCGGCAGCCGGGTCGATGCGTTGCGTGCGATGTGCAGCCCTCCCTTCCGAGGAGCCGCTGGCGCCGGCCGCGTCATGAAGGAGCGGTTCGTACGCCCCCGACAATCGGCCGCTCTTTCGGCGCGAGGAGAAGGAATACGGGGACAGATGGAAGAGGAGGAGGAGGAGGTTGTAGCGTCTCCCGCGGATGCGGCGGCGACTTTATTGCCGGTTTATTGCACCTCGCCTCTGTGCCGTCGGTGTGAATGGCGCCCGAGAAATATCGAAAGAAAGTGGTGGCGGCACAGCGCTATGCCTACATAGGAAAGCTGATTCGGCGCCGCTTTGAGAATAATATGCGTGAGCGGGCTGGGAGAGGACGGCAGATCGGACAGAAAGAACGATTATATATAGGGCACGTGTGTAATTTAATTGTTCCCCTTGTATATTGAGTATATGGCCGCACTCTACGCCCAATGTGTTGAGAACCGACGTTGGACTGTTGGCCCGGGCTCGTGGCAGCAGTAATATGCATTTTTTGCACTCTTAACACGAATATGCCTATATGGGAACAAAGCGGGAAGAGGGTGCCCTCTATCGCCCTTCCTTTTTTAAAAGAGAGTGCGCTAGAGAACAGCTTAGTCATTTTTACTACGTTCTGTTTAGAGTGCACGTATTTAAGCCAACCTTCATTGCGGAGCGGAGAGAACTGTTGTTATGCTGGTAGCTTCCCTCAATGGATGCCGCTGGCGAAAGAGCTATAAGCGCTGGTAGTCCGATTTCGATACTGGCAAACGATTAGATAGTAATTTAATTCCACACGAAAACAATTAAAGTACGTTCGGAGCAGTTATACATGCTTTGCATTTCAGAAAACGATGAACTGACACCATACATTCCAATTATTTTTCTTCTTTATCAGGGTGTCAGCGACAACGTAAATACAAAAAAGCTTGATTAAAATATATGTGGCGGAGTAAACGATAAATATGTGAGTTCAGAGCAAGAACCAGAAAACAAACAAAAAATCGCATGCAAATGTTGAAAACGTCTTGAAACATCGTATTACACGGTGAAAATGAACACTTTGAAATGAAATGAATAAAGGAAGTCTACTCAAATTTTCTGCCGACCTAGAAAAACGCTCTCGAATTCTTAAAGCTACATGAATTAATCGAGCTGAGACTACTGTGAAATGTAATTTTACTTACCACATCGGCTGTATGAACTAACGGGGTTCCTTCAAGCTACAACTAATGGGCACTTCCTTCTCGAACATCTGGGAGCACAATGCACAGCAAAAGCATATATGCATTGTCAACAGAAAGGAGTGAAAATGGAATAAGCTTTACACAAACGCACTCGCTTTTATTAAAGGCAGTGTGCTAAAGCAGAGCTTATACTCTCGTTTTACTACCATATAGGCGTATTCGTTTTTAGAGCGTACCAGGCCCGTTAGCCCCTCAGAAGAGCAGGAGAAAGATTATTGCAGCTTTCAGTTTGGTCTGACGAGTGAACTCACCAGTCACGGATGACGCTGGATGGAAGAAGCTAAACTTTCCCTACGGAAACCTGCCAACGCCCTGTCTAACTTTGCAATACAGTTCCGGCATCCGCAACTATAATTATAATACCCAGATATTTTTTTCACGGCGTTTCTGAACCTGCGCAGACATCACATTTGTGATGTCTGCATGATATTTACGGCGTGATTTTTCTAAATATGTTCAGAAATTAAAAAATAGCTTGCTAAAGGAGGCCAACCTTCAGCAAGCCCGCTCACTCAGTAACACGATACTACTACTCAGAGTAACTGGAATTAGCCACACATAGCTACTGAGGTGAGAGAATTCAACGCAGAAAACACCACTGCTGCGCGCAGTACCTACTTGCCATGGCACTCACATTTTCAAGTTCATACATGCCATTTCAGTGAGCCCCTATTTGTAGTGAGGGATGCTTAGCACTTCAGCTAAAATAATTCACTTATTTATCACATTATGGGGCTGCAAATTGCAGTCCCAGTTGCTCGCATCAAGGTTGCAGCTATCGTTTAATGGAAAGCTTGAATCAAACACATAATTTTAAAAGAAGACTTGATTGAACTACTCAAACGTTGTTCAACAAGTCAAAGAACACCCTTACACCCTTACTTATCCTTGCACCCGAAGGAGCCACAACACCCCTGCGCCCGTGCACATGTGAAGGGTGCATGGGTCATTAAAGGGGTTAAAGTGCTCAGCATACCGTTCCCCCCCCCCCCCAAAAAAAAAAAAGAAAATGAATGGTGCGGAAATGGTGTTGTCATTAGCGTTACACCTATAAAGTTGCGAATTTTTTACTCTGTATAGTGTTTCGCACGACAAGAACGCACACGCACTTCATTGTTCACTTCATTCGCATGGATGTCCTCGGTTGAGTGCCTAGGAATATGCATGCGACGTTTTCAGCATCGCTCAGAATTTGAAATGAAAAGTTTATACACCCTTGCAGGTGTAAAAAAGGTGTCCCTGAGTGTCCCAGCGCTAACACCATTTAGGGCATTCTTAAACACTCTTTTGGTGAGCATGAAAACCGTTAAATTGTTCTTGAGCACCCTGACCCCATTAGGGTGTTTACAAACACCCTCGAGGTGAGGGCGAACACCCTGAAAGGATGTTAGCCCTGGATGAAGAACGTTTCACTTTTAAGGGTGTAAAAATATTATTATTCCCTTCGCAAAGCGACATTCTTGGTTCGCTTTTCTCTCATGGAATCCGTACGCCTGTAGTTTAACCTTTCAAATGCTGTGGACGAGGCTGTATCGTCAAGGTTTCAAGGCACAAATGCGACTAAATAAGGCCTTTGGAGCATCTACACCATGACTTGGGCTACCACCATCTTAGTCTGGCAATGCAAGGATAACTTTAGAGCTTTTAATGATGCACCTCGCATGTAGAAAATATCCTGGCGACACCACTACGCCTTAAAATGCGTGATCTGCATCTGTGCCGAAGTGATGCTGTTCAAATGGATGCCTGAAAAAAGGTAGGAAATGATTTCAGCAAAAGCGAATTAAAGAGCGTTTTGAGCCTTTAGTTTGCATTCAGACAGCTGACAGTTTATATCGATGACAGCTGACAATTTTCTTGAAAACCAGACGGAACTACATCTACAGAGATATCTGTTTAATTTTCGAGCTCTAAAACGACCTATAAGTTTTTTCTACAGTAATAAAATTATAAACCGCAGTACGTGACCACCACTAATCCCGTACAGTTTGCTGTAACGCCATCGTATACTGTCTAACCAGCACAAAAACAGGAATGCGGCCGAGGAGCCCCGTATCTCTGCCGTGTTCTTTTCTTAGCGCCAAATATCGTGATCAGATGACTTTGTATTCACTGTGTAAACATTTGTAACCACTTGTCTGCTCTGAAATGTCCGTTTACCGTGCGTCAGAAGAACCCGATCACAGCTCAATTCGTATACAAACTACTCGAAACACGTACCGTTTAAATCCAGTTGCATTACATGAGTGAGAGCTCGAGAATTATCTCTTCCTTCGAGTCCATGCCTCGCATACCATTGAAACGCAGGACCTCGTTCAACGCGTTTGCTATGCGATTCTAATCATATAGCTTCTGCGTGACGGCATGGCTCGATGGTTCCATATATACCATCGAATGCTTGTGATATCCTCTTTCAAGCGCAAGGCTGAGTGCAAACCCTGAATTCACGGGAACCACAGCATCAGCGGCAGAGATAGCGACAGAAAGAAGACAAAGAAGCTAATAAACGGGAGCTGTGTCCACAGACGATCGCTCGATCAGTTAGAAGCGCGATGATGTACACAGCGGCGAGTGCTCGGGGCTGGCCCGTCGCTGTATCGCGGCGCCCATCTGGCGGCGTGGGGTGGCGGCGGAACCTTTTGAAGAAAGCGAGGAGGCGCCGCAGGACTTAGCCGTGACCGCGAACAATGCCGCGACCTTGCGCCGCAACGTCTCGCATCGCTTGGAGGCCAGTGCTAACAAGCGATGCGCGCGAGCTTCGGAAGCCACGCGCCAACGAGTACGTGGCCACGGGACCATGTCTCACAGAACCGGTCCCTTCGCCTTTCGACAATATATATGCACTGGGTGCGATTCGGCCTGTGTCCCCCGTGTCTCGCCTCTGCCCTGTTTGTTTCTTCCGCCGGTTTACATGCGATAACGTGTACGGCGCAGAAAACAGCGGGACGCCTGTCTTCGCTCCGCTCGCTTGTTTAGTTTTAATTTTTTTTCCAGTTTCAATGAAAACTGAATCATATGGGCACAAAACATTCTTTGCTATTGTATCGCTTTTTGAAAAGAAATGGAAATATATTTCGATCTTTTAATCATCTCTAATAACTTCGTAGTGTAGTAGTGGATGTATATGTCGCTGCTTGCGCTGTTTACGAACGCCTCAGCTTAGGAAGTGTGTGCAAGGACCAAGCTGGTATTTTCTCTTCGAAATTCATCAAGATGGTGATGCGGTTTTGGTGATGCGGTTTGTTAGGGAATAGGATATTTGGGCACAGTTGGCTGCGCTCTGCGTTTCGGGGAGGCATCACCTGTCCCTGCTTCGTGGCGGCATCTCTTGGAAAACTGACACCTCGAGGCAATTGAGCTCATTCGCCCTAACGGATCAACTAGACCACAACGCCCACACTTCTGGTTGGGGAGAGGGAGAAAAACAGGTGGCACAGGTTGCTATCATCAGTATGTGCCGAGTTAAATCTCCACAAAAAGAAAAGCAGGCGATTCCCTCCCCTCGGTAGGGCCTTCAACAACCGCTGTCATAGTCACCATTGCCATCCTGTCTCAAGAAATTTCATGCATGAGCCCAATCAAAACATCCTATTTCCTGTCAGAATCTGCTTTCAGTACAATAAAGGCTTCCTTCCCTTTGTGCCCGCTCTGTGTCTGTGTAGTGTACGACCGTACGACGCTTCTGCTGAGCGGTTCTGGACCAACTCAATTTTCTCAGCTACTCGTAAAACTAACTCAGATTTTACCTACGATAGTCCATCAAATAATAGTGATCCAATGAAACTTGGCACGCCCTTTTGAACTTCAGGTGCCACTAAGATGGCACTTTGGACTAGTTGGTGTGGCGCACAGAAGAGGTGCAGAGTGTTAGAGACAGGACACAGTGAAAGACACGGACGTGTGCTGTTCTGCAGATCGGTGCTCGTCCGTGTCTCTACCTGCGTCATGTCTCCTCCGCTCTGTATCACTTCAGTGCAGCATATAGAATGGGGCCTAATAGAACGTATTGCGCTACTACGCTGGGTTCCGAGCTCAGTGCGCGTCCTTTAGATTTCGTTCTTCAGTTAAATCTGTTAGGATCCTTCGAAAACTGAGAGGAGTACAAAGGCAGGTGTGACGCGCTTGTTAACGCCGCACTGGACATGCAGAGGTTGGGCTTTCTGTCCACACCGATGGCACATTATCTTTTATTCTGCATACTGCCAGATTACCCGCCATCTGAGCTATACCAAAAGAACAGTGTCGGTAATAATGAGTAGAGAAAGTACAATATTTCCATTGGCCGCAAGATCTCCATGGCTAGGTTAAAATTAAATACTATTATTACGTGTCAAACCAACGGCGAGCCTATGGTTAAGGCTGCCATCGATTAGGCTCGCGAGTTAATCGGTCCACCTAGAAACTGTTTAAATAATAACAATAATCACGCCATTACGCCTATATTTTCATCTCGGTGATTAGGCGCGGGTAGAATCTAAGCTGCATTTCTCTTTTATCGAAATGGGACAAAGTGTACGGGTTTATGGCAGCGATATTCACTAAGCCCGTGCCAAGTGGTAACGTGAGCGAGGTCCCCACAATTTGTCGGACGCTCCCTCTTCTGCTTGTCTCCCCGTCATCCCGTGGTAGGCCACAAATATCGCGCATGCGAGGCGACTAGGCACCACGTGTGACCGCCTTCCTTTGCCTTGCGCAGCGGTTCGTGAGCCCCAAGATGCACGACCTGCTGGCCGGCAGCGCAGCCATGGCCGCGTCCCCCGCGACGCCGCCATCGTCGCTGCAGTCCCTGGGCCCGCCGCGGTCGTCGTCTTCCTCTTCGTCGACCTCGCACCACTCGCGCAACCACCACAGCAACCACCACGCCAACAGCAGCGTAGTAAACAGCAGCAGCAACTCCGCCGGTCCTCCCCCCGGTGGAAGCGGGGGCCGCTCTTCGTCTTCCTCTTCATCGTGCGCGGTAGCCTCGTCGCCCTCGACGCCCCTGGCTACCAGGAGCCCCGACCACGACGAGCCCGGCCAGGCGGGCAAGGCATCCGGCGGGGCGTCCTCGACGTCCGCCATCGCGGGCGGCGGCCATTCCTCCGCCACGGTGGTGACGGGCGGTTCGTCGCCGTCCTCGACAGTGGCTGCTGCGTCGTCGGCCTCCTCGGCGGCGGGAGACGCGCAGTACTTGTCGGCCAACTGTGTGGTGTTCACGTACTATAGCGGCGACATCTCGGCCGTTGTGGACGAGCACTTTTCGCGTGCCCTGAGCGAAACCGGAGCGTACGACGGGAGCGCCTCCTGCAAGTCCGGCGCGTCGCAACTGAAAGGTCAGTGAGCCCAGTGCACTTTGGCAAGTGGTTTTGTTAGGGAAAAACACGAACTCTTTTGTTTGTGCTATCGGCGCCTCGCTTCTGGTGCGATCGCCATAGAAACACCGACAGCAAAGGCGCGTTCTTTTTGTTAAAATGAAGGTGTACTGGAATCACTCGATGTTTGGAATCTACTTTTTACGACCGCATATCGCTCAGCCCAAGGCGCACAAGTCATGAAACTATGGCAGAGCGAAAAGCAGTTTTCTCTACCTTCGTTTTCACCCGCTAATCGGCTGTGCTGAGCTTTGCAGTGGACAAATGCGATTTGGCTCTAAGTACTTTGTGCAGTTAAGGCCTCCATGTGGTACTCTAGGCGCTCTACACGTACGCCTCGATACTGCTGGGACCACAGTGTAAAATGGTGGGCACTATCCCAATGGTAGGGTGAGTTACAGGGGGAGCATAACAAGTTGATGACGGTTGCGGTGTGGATGGGCTTGTGCTTGACCGATCAAATGATCAGAATGTCTATTAATGTGTTTGTCCCTTTAGTTTACTGCCTCTGTGCTGTTTCTGTTCCCTCATCTTGATTATATGCCTGCTTAGCGGTCAGTGAAATGCGTACATGTCGGATGTAATTGATTTTGTAGCTAATTGCCGAGTTTACTCCAGATCACTGCTTGTGCTTCGTGATGTTGTCGACTGCGTTACACAGGCCTCCAGAATGAAGTGTCATTGTACGGCGTCGAGGAAGATCTGATTGTGCGTTCTGACGTCGACGTTGTAATCGGCAGAAAAGATTTTCAGAATTTTTTGCGGAGAGCTTTCTGAAGGTGTATACGCTGCGTTTCGTCCAACCGCGTGCCCCACCTGATGACGACGAAGGGACCACGAGGCTGAAGCACGAGTGGTGTGCACGGGTTGGTCACGTTATCCGACGACGAGAAGGCACGAGCAAAGAGTATACGATGGCACCACACCGGCTCAAGAAAGGGTGGAGCTGGAGTGGCCAAAGCAGTTCACTGGGGAGCCCATAGCAACATCCGCTAGCAGTGTCAAGGTGTGGATGGCAGACATGACGGCCATAATCATGACTGCGTAGACCGGCGAAGCCATATAAATCACGTTTATCATAAGGGCACCCGGGAGAGTCGACATCCCGGTATGTCTAGTTGCCCTATATAACCTCTATCGAATTTCGTAACCTTTAGACTTGGTATGTCTTTTAGCCTGAGTGACTGGCGAAGCATCGGTGGAATTCACTCAGAATCCGGCAGGGCGGTGGTGCTCTTCCTGACATTCCAGTTCACCGCTTTATGTGTTTTTATTTTTTACGCATGTGGCTGCTCTTCAGGAAATATATCGCATTAAAGCAAGGAAGAAGTTGGTTCAGGACATACTAATTTCAGTGAGGGTTTGGGAGCCATTCTTACCTTTCATTTTGGCGGGACGATTCACTAAGGGGAGATAAATGCATAGCAGTTGTAGGCTAGTGGTATTGCAGTACTTAGGAAATAGGCGTCGGTATTCATCGAACCTATGGGTCGTTTGTGCTTGGTCTCGATATTTTCAATTAAAAGATACACTGGGAATATAAGGATTTCCGTGCCACATTCGTAACTGCTGTTACTGAGCTCGCAGATTAGTCGCAGATGGCTTTGAGTACCAGTACGCATGCTGCACTGCTAAAAATGATGTCTGAGCATACGAAATGCTGAGACTACTTGCACACGATGCTGTAATTTTCGCTTTTCTAAGCATGCGTGCAGCAGGTACGCCGTATGTGCCCCGCTAACCATTCCTCAACTGCCCGATAATGACTCCTAGAGTGCTTACCCATTGTCCATCGTTTCGGGATGGCCTGAGAAATTTGTCAGCAACATCTGCAGTGTTCACGTCCAAAGCCACAGATACAGGATTGCCAATTTTCCGAAGTGCTCGATCGCCATTACAGTGATTTGTTTCTTTGCTCGAGGAAAATGCAAGGACAAAGCGAAAATATTGTCTTCTGAATCGTAAAGGTAAGCACACCGCTGTCGTGCCGCTCTCGCATAAGTACCTTCAGCGCTTATAGGTAACACTGCGCACAAGCCGTGATGATACTTTCGGTTGGCTGCCGCGAAATAGATATATTACATGGCCACTTCGGGTCAATGTTAGGCTGATAGCACTACGCAGTGTAGCGAAGCGTACGTCGGGACGGAACGGTGGCTCCGCCGCATCGAAGAAGGGGAACAGCAGGCGTCGATTAGATGCATTGGTCAACTTGATTTATTGAAGATAGATGCGAATCACTGGTTAAACTTGGAAACTAAGACAGAAATATAAGAGGTCACATAGTAAAACAGTCAGTCATACCCCGGGGCGTGCAGCATCTTTGGAGCGAAGGTCCCGAGCAGCAGCCGGGAGGCAGCCGTTCCTCTCTCGAGTCCCCTCTTCGCGCCAAAAACCCGCTCTTAAATGCGTTTGCCCAGGATTCTGGGGACACTTTTAGTAGCCAATCGGAAATGCTGTTGTCGGAGCCAATGACAAGGATTTCTTTAAAACAGAGCAGCCAATAGCACGCCGGTGCCCACGAGGCTGTTTACTCGAGAGCACCGCGTAAAATTCCCCGAAGACGTGCGCATTTCCACTCGGCACACAGATACAAAACACAAAACGACACCCGAAACACAGGGAACGCAAACCTCGCAGTCGGTGCACCACGCGACCCGCCGTCCGCGCCTTCAGCCCTCGCGGCTCGTCTCCGGCATATCTGGTCCGCTGGGCAGTGTGCCGCCCGAGGCAATCACTTCGCGCGACTCTCCTGCAAACCACAGGGGGTCCGCGCGCCCGCTCTGGTGGCCCGGACGCAGCCTTGGGCGACCTCGTCCCCTCGCAGTTTACTGCGTTTTACTCTAACTAAACATTCACACAAGGCCGGGGAGGAGACGCACAATGCCTGCTTACAAAGAGCCCCAGAGAAAACGGCTCTGCCAAATGTCGGAGTGTGAGCCCCTCTAATGGCTCTCCGCACAGCAGGGAGCACACGGACAGCAACAGTCGCACGGCGGGGAGAAGAACACATTCAGCTTGTAGAGAAACTGGCGCGCGAAACCCGCGAAGCTCGCTACGCGACACCTCCCTCCTACGAAAAAGAGTGTCCCACTCGTTTACAAGAATCGAATACAAAGGAAAGGCGGGCACACTTGATACAAGGCAATAAAATAAGAAAATCCACTAGACAGTAACGCACAACAAGACTAAACTGAATACAATAAGTACATCTGCTGTACTATACAAGTCATGGAAAAACGAACGCGTAAATTACTTAGATTTACGTGACACAGGCAGGATGCGCAAACATACAGATTTAACACTGCAATCGAAAACTTTACATTGCACTCTCAAAATGTTCGTATGTACATTTTTACACAAAACACAAGTTGTCTGAGGGAAGGGGCAGTCCAACAGTTACCTTAGTTTGTTCCTTCATCTGCACTGTAGTACTCCTCGGTGTCACTTTCATACCCATGCGTCTTGACCACTTTGGGCTCGGTGTGAGCCCCCGCACGGCCATAATCAGGTGACGACCGGCTGTAAGAGTACACCTCAGTCGCACTGTCATCCGACGTTTCGTTATCGCTGGGTTGCACTGTAGGGGACACTGCACGTTTTGGTTTTCCAGACACATCCACACTGCGCGCGAACTCACGACAACCATCATCACAATCACTATCTAGTGACTCGTCGTCGGCGTCCTCTTCTGAATCCAGACGAGTGTGGCAGCGCTTCAGACGGCCGACGTTGACGACATCTCGCTTGCGACCGGTGCGATTGACGACCTCCCAATTGTTTTCTGCCACTTGCCGAAGTAGACGAAACGGTCCGTGGTACCTGTGGAGCAGTTTGGTGGTCTTTCCTTTCGACCGAGAGGGCGTCCACACGTACACGAGGTCTCCCGGATAGAAAACAGCATTACGTCGCCTCGAGTCGTACGCCTTTTTGTTCTTCTGCTGCCGCTGCTTCTCGCGCTGAGTGACTACTTCGCGCGCCTGTTGAAGCCGGTGTAAAACTTGGTGAGCATTCATTCCGCCCCCGTCAGTCGGTGCGGAGCCCAGGGCTACCTCAACTGGAAGCGTTGGCTCTTGACCGTGCAGAAGGTAAAATGGAGAAAAGCCTGTCGTTTCGTGCTGCGATGAATTATAGGCGAAAAGGACATAAGGCAGGAATTCGTCCCAGTCCCGGTGGTGAGAGGAGACATACATGCTGAGCATGTCGGCGAGCGTGCGGTTAAAACGTTCGCACAAGCCGTTGGTTTGTGGGTGGTACGCTGTTGTTTTGGCGTGGTCCGTACCCATGGCTTTAAATATCTCCTCAATTACGGAAGCGACAAAATGCTGTCCGCGGTCCGTAATGATGCGGTCTGGAGCTCCGTGGCGTAGGACGATCTCTCGCACAAAGCCCTGCGCGGCTTCAGCAGCTGTGGCTGCCGGGCATGCTACTGCTTCTACCCACTTCGTGTGGTAATCGGTCATCACGAGGATGTAGCGGTTCCCGGAGTGACTTTTTGTAAACGGCCCCAAGAAATCCATTCCCACTTGCTGAAATGGCCTTCCCACCGGTGGAATAGGTTGGAGAAATCCGATTGGTCTGCCAGGTTGGGCTTTCCGCGTCTGGCAGTCGGGGCAAGAAAGCACATAGTTTGTCACCTGTGCGAACATCTTAGGCCAGAAGTAGCGCCTGCGTACCTTCTCCCATGTGCGCTTGACTCCGAGGTGGCCTGCCGTTAAATCGTCGTGGCAGCTCCTTAGTACCTCAGTCCGCAAGCCTTTTGGTACGACCAGTGCGTCGTAGTCTTCCTCGAATCCTTTCGCCCTCCTGTGCAACACACCGTCGATTATTCGAAAACACCTTGCCGTCCTTTTCAGTGTTCTGGCAACGGGTGAATTCGGGTTCTCGAGGTGTTGGATCATCTCCTTCATCCAAGGGTCTTCTCTCTGCTTCCTACCTATATCCACGCGACCCAACACAAGCAGCGGTGCAAAGTTTTCTTCACTAACCGGTGCCGGTTCATGTGGCAGGCGAGAAAGAGTGTCGGCATTTGCATTCTTCACACCAGGGCGGTGTTTCAGCGTCATGTCGAACTCCTGTAATAGCAGAGACCATCTCATGAGGCGTCCGTTCGGATTCCTGACATTCATCAGCCATGAGAGGCTGGCTTGATCGGTGACCACGGTGAATTGGCTTCCAAAAATGTACGGGCGGAACTGCTTGCAGGCATACACGACAGCGAGGCATTCCTTTTCTGTTGTACTGTAGTTGGTCTCCGCCTTGTTAAGATGACGGCTGGCGTACGCGACGACATGCTCTCGACAGTCTTCCCTCTGGACCAGCACAGCACCAATGCCGTAGTCGCAGGCATCGGTATGAATCTCGACGGGCTTGCCGGGCTCGAACTGACGTAAAACTGGCGACGTAGTCAGTTTTTGTTTGAGCGCTTGCATTGCCGCTTCGCAGGCCGCATCCCACTCAAAAGGAACGTTCTTTTTGGTCAAGTTAGTCAAAGGCCGGGAAATTAGAGAAAAGTCTTTGATGAAGCGCCGATAATAATTGCAGATTCCCAGGAAACTCTGAACTCCTTTCTTGTTTTTCGGGGCTGGGAGCTTTTCGATCGCGGCTATCTTCTCCGGATCTGGTCTAATGTTGTCGCCAGTCAGCACATGGCCAAGATATCTAATTTCTTGTTGTGCGAAGCTGCATTTTTCAGGTTTCAGACGCAAATTGGCTTCATCAAGAGCGCCTAACACCTTCTCCAAGTCCTCGAGGTGCGCTTTCATTGTTTTCGAGAAGATGACAATGTCATCTAAGTAGGCCAGGCACACCTTCCAAAGGAGACCGCTCAGAACCTTGTTGATCATTCTCTGGAATGTCGCGGGGGCGTTACAAAGTCCGAAAGGAACGACGTTGAACTCATATAGACCGGATCCGCATGCAAATGCTGTCTTCGGTTTGTCCTCTTCACGGATTCCTACCTGCCAATAGCCTGAGGTGAGGTCGAGCGTGGTGAAATACCTGGCCCCTTGAAGCACATCTAGAATGTCATCAATCCGCGGCAGTGGATGCACGTCCTTCCTCGTGACTGAGTTCACTCTCCGGAAGTCAACACAGAAACGCCAACCGCCCTGCGGCTTCTTTACGAGAACAACGGGCGATGACCATGGGCTATGCGACTCTCTGATAACTTCGTCCCGCAGCATCTCTTCGACTTGTGTCTTAATAACTTCCCTTTCGAAAGGTGAGTGGCGGTACTGATGCTGACGAATGGGGCCAGAGCTACCCGTATCTATAGCATGCTCCGTTACGTGGGTGCGCTGGATCGGATTGTCTTGGCTTGTAAATAGATGACGAAATTTGTGAATCAGGGACGAGAGCTCACCCCTTTCAGATGGCGTCAGGTGTGGCCCAGTCTGGATGTCGAGGTGCTCCATTGCCAAGGGGTCTTGTGGCACGGCGAGTCCAAGTTGCGCTTGATGAAGGGAGGAGGCTGAGCCGATCTTCGTGCCGCGGTGCACCACTATGGGCGATAAGGTGGGATTAGCGACACGCACAATTCCTATTCCGCCGACCACGGTCATGACGGTCCGTGCTACTTGCAATCCATTCTTCAGGGTAGAGTTTGGCTCAACGAGCTGAATTCCGTCTCTCGGTATTTGAACCTTGAGCACGGCCTCCGTACGCGGCTCGATGCGGACTTGGTCTTCGCTACGCGCCGTAACCACGTTGGCCTCCGACTGCACACTAGCCTCCAGGTGCAAGTGGTAGACTTCGCTCCCAATTTTTAGTTCTTTTCGGCAAAAATCAATCAGCAAGTTGGTCTGCCGACAAAAGGGGAGCCCTCCCAACAATTCATAAGGGCAGTCGTTGAGGACGATGAATTTTACGCTGACTTTGAATGATCCGAACTGAAGAAGTACTTCGGTTTCTCCCACAGGTGACAGCAAATCCCGGCCGATTCCCTTGATAAAGGTGGTGTGCTCAGTTGGTCTGACTTTGGATGAAATTTTGGCCGCCAAGCTAGAAGAAATTATGTTTACGGATGCACCGGTGTCAATCAAGAGGGCGGTCTTCGAGTCGTTAGCCTCGACTGGGACTGTTAGGAGCTGGTCCTCGCTCATCACACATACTGACCGGCCGGGCTGACCACCTAGACCCGGCCGTTCCCGTTTCCCGAGATGGGAGCTTGATCGGCGCACGCACTTCTTTGCTCTCGGTCTTGGTCTCTCCACCGCTGGCGACAGTTACGAGCTATGTGGCCGCTTTGGTTGCAGTAGTTGCACCGTGGTCGCTCGTTGTCGGCACGCGACGTTCGCGGGGGCCGCGGGGCACGGGCACGAGAGAGTTCTTCCTCGATTTTCTTTAGCCGCATAGATAACGACTCCAAGGAGTTGGCAATTGATTCAAATTCTCTCTCACCTGCGTGCCCTTGTTGTTGCCCGTGGGATGTTGCTGTGCAGGTGGGCAGCACGTGAGGCTGTCCGAAGACAGGTGATGCAGGACTTGGCTGGAAGGTAGCTTCGGTGTGTGCTGCAGGGATGGCCAATCTGTGAGCGTTATACCCGGTCGTCAGGTAGGCGGCGTGGACCTGGGTCGACAGCCCTTGAGCAGTGAGTCCCATCAGCGCAGCTTGGTTGAGGCGCTGCAGTATTTGCAAAAAATCTGCACAAGTGCTCGGGTTGGCGATGATCATCTTCTCCATGGTCGCCGGTTGGAGGCCCCGCAGCAAATGACGCAGTCGATCCTCTTCCGGCATCTTGGCGTCCACCCTCGCACACAGCTGCAGAACGTCATAAAAATACTGCTCCGGAGACTCTGACGGCAGCTGCACTCGATTTTGAAGGCGTAAGTAGGCGATTTCTGCAGCGTGGCGACTTCTGAAGCAAGTTTTGAGCTTTGCCGACCATTCGATCCATGAACTTGGCGCACCAATCAGTAATTGCGTCGTATGCCATTTTTTCGCATCGCCGTCCAAAGAAAGATAAAGGCATTTCACCTTTGTGGTGTCGTCCCATGAGTTGAGCGAAGCGACGTGCTCGTAACAGGTCAGCCACTCGGCCACGGACTCCTCCGGGGTTCCCCTGAACACAGGCGGGGCGATAGATGGTCTCGGTTGTGGGATCGTCATCGTAGCGATGTCTGCGGACGTCCGGCTTCGCTCACTTCTCAGATTGGGGCGCATTTCGAGTAGAGCGGGGTCTTCGTTACCTCGCAACCTCCACCACTTGTAGCGAAGCGTACGTCGGGACGGAACGGTGGCTCCGCCGCATCGAAGAAGGGGAACAGCAGGCGTCGATTAGATGCATTGGTCAACTTGATTTATTGAAGATAGATGCGAATCACTGGTTAAACTTGGAAACTAAGACAGAAATATAAGAGGTCACATAGTAAAACAGTCAGTCATACCCCGGGGCGTGCAGCATCTTTGGAGCGGAGGTCCCGAGCAGCAGCCGGGAGGCAGCCGTTCCTCTCTCGAGTCCCCTCTTCGCGCCAAAAACCCGCTCTTAAATGCGTTTGCCCAGGATTCTGGGGACACTTTTAGTAGCCAATCGGAAATGCTGTTGTCGGAGCCAATGACAAGGATTTCTTTAAAACAGAGCAGCCAATAGCACGCCGGTGCCCACGAGGCTGTTTACTCGAGAGCACCGCGTAAAATTCCCCGAAGACGTGCGCATTTCCACTCGGCACACAGATACAAAACACAAAACGACACCCGAAACACAGGGAACGCAAACCTCGCAGTCGGTGCACCACGCGACCCGCCGTCCGCGCCTTCAGCCCTCGCGGCTCGTCTCCGGCATATCTGGTCCGCTGGGCAGTGTGCCGCCCGAGGCAATCACTTCGCGCGACTCTCCTGCAAACCACAGGGGGTCCGCGCGCCCGCTCTGGTGGCCCGGACGCAGCCTTGGGCGACCTCGTCCCCTCGCAGTTTACTGCGTTTTACTCTAACTAAACATTCACACAAGGCCGGGGAGGAGACGCACAATGCCTGCTTACAAAGAGCCCCAGAGAAAACGGCTCTGCCAAATGTCGGAGTGTGAGCCCCTCTAATGGCTCTCCGCACAGCAGGGAGCACACGGACAGCAACAGTCGCACGGCGGGGAGAAGAACACATTCAGCTTGTAGAGAAACTGGCGCGCGAAACCCGCGAAGCTCGCTACGCGACAGCAGCATGCCTGGTAGTAAAGCATAATGAACATATTACAGTTGTTTGATCGCTGTTCATAAAAGCTGCGCCCCGGAAACAATGTTTAAATGTTTGCTGGTTTATTTTTGCAGTCGGCTGTGTATCAGCAGTCAGCGCTCATAATTGGTAGCAGTCACCAGACTCCATTACGAACAGAGTAGTGAGGCTGCATAGTGCTTGTCTACTACCTGTCTTTTTGTGAGTGATTTACAACCTTTTTATTGCGTTAGCAGTATAGTCCTCTTCCGATGCAAAAGTCGTGGTCTCTGCGTCTGTGTGAAGCCTCCACCTCATGGCGCCCCTAGCGAATATCAGCCGGTTAGGGGCACCTTCCCGGAAGGTGGCTTCGTCACAGCACCCTTTGGTAAAAATGCATCTCTCACCAATACGAACCTTCACCTACCAGAAGCCTACACAGCCGCAAAACGAAAAAGTGACGGCTAAATCATATTCCAAAAATGAGAATTAATGTACAACCTAACACTGCTAGCCCATATTTATCGGATAACATCGTATGATCGCCTGTACATTTTCATTTATTAAGGCAAAAGCCTTTTATGGCTCATGAGTGACGTGGACAGGATGTGTCATGGTTTCGCCAATACATAGCCAATCCACAATCCAATCCATAGCCATCCAACAAGTCAATCCATTATCCACAGTCCAATCCATAATCCAAAAAGACACGAACTGTCAATGAAGAACAATAAGAAACCAAAATGCGGGTTTAGGCGGCAGTCGAGCCCGGGCCTGCCAGACGGCGACGGTTCCAGTGCGCCACGACAGTGTTCTTATCTTTATTGTACGGAAGTACGCCCACGCTGACAGACTTCAAGTCCGACTTAATCATGTCGCATCGCGCTACCAAACACACACTATCTCGCCAGCATGCAGCTCTCACTTTGCTTGCGCATGAAAATTCCGGGAGACACACGCATTTATTCAACTGCAAAAGCCGAACCGTCGTGCCGCCACTCGATGCATGCGTGTGTCGCTAGAACGGTTCAACGTTTGCAGGTGAATAAAGGCGCGTCTAGTGAAGTCAGAGGTGTCTTAGAAGCGTACATGAGTAATTATGAGCATATAAATTATAGATGCCACAATTTAGCGAGTAAAAAGGTAGGTTTCCGGTAAATTTACTTCTTCATTCGTGTGTCGTAGCGCCATCATGCGGCACCCACTGAAAACCCTCTCAATATATACGATGCTGGCCTAGCAGGTGGCGCCTTAATGCATAGCACAAATGCTTTCGCATAACCGCGCGCAAGTTGTCGTCAGTGTCTCCTTGAATTTTTAAGCAGTGTGTATTTCTCCTATTCCTATGGGACGCAGTGGGTTATCTAATTGCGCACTTGTGAAAGAACGCCGGTCTATTCCAGGGCACCGCATTTCAACAAGAATACAAAAAAAAGCTATTCAGGAACGTGGCAGGCACCCCCGTCGGCATATCCACGCCACTCGAAGTGACACTCTTGCCGTGTACTATATCGACCGGGGTCGGCAGCGTGGAAAGGCTGCGCAAAAGTGGAGGACATCCGAAGAACGCGAGACGTCAAGCCAGCGATGGGGGGACGGCCCGTCGTCTCGGTTTCTGTTTGCTGCGCTATGGAGGGAAGGGACACTAGGAAGTGGAAAGGGGGAGATGCAGCCAAGCAGCAGTTGACGCTTATTTTGGCGCCGGATGGTGGAGCCGAAGACCCTCGAGACAGTGACAAGCGGCGGTGCCGTGTGATGTGCGGCCAGATGACACGTTCGTCCCCTGCTGCCGTCATCCTCTACTTGAGAGGGTCGTGTTTAGTTGCCTTGCTGAGTTGTCTCCGGTGAGGACCTCGTTACGGGCTGTGGGCACTCTAAACAGCGAGCCATGGTAGCCGGCCAATTCTGCAAGGTGAAGGCATTGCGGCCGACTGTTGAGGCGAGTTCCTCAGAGCGATTTATACTCCAATCGGTGAAATGATTGACTTACATAGTTAAAGCCTTTCCATTCTTTCGCATGCAATCGATGTATGTTTGTAATCTTACATGCTGGTTTGGCTTGGTTTGGTTTATGGGGCTCAATGTACCAAAGCGACTCAGGCTATGAAAGACGCCGTATGACATCCCCGTATGGCTATGGCATACGGGGAAGTGTGTATGGTTATGACATCGCACAGTACACGAACCTCTAGAATTTCGCCTCCATCGAAATTCGACCGCCGCGACCGGGGATCGAACCCGCGTCTTTCGGGTCAGCAGCCGAGCACCATAACCATTGAGCCACCGCGGCGGCCCCGTATAATCTTACATGCATATTTAATTATACAGCTACGTGTACATAATTATACTGCTTGCTCAGAAACTGCTCATATCCGCTTTTTTCTGCGTAATACGACCGACGCGCCGGCATCGAAAGCCGCCTCGCGGCAGCTTTTGGCACTAGTGCCGGGAGTGTACTTGGCGCCTTTCATCCATCGTCTGCGTTTTTTCACGGTTCTTGGCTGAGATTTTGCGGTTCTTTATTGCGTCTGACGATCACTTCAATATCTACATCACCAAATAAGATGCGCCAAGTGTAGTCGAGCAAAATGCCGCCATCTGGGAAAAGCATAGTTAGCATACACATCAGCCGCCTTTAGGTGAACTCCAGGTGCGATCTAACAACACCCACCTGCGAAGTGGGGCTTCAATCGCTTCACTTTAAGCACCTACGCCGTCGATTTCACTGTTCTTTTCTCTCTTCAATTGAACGCCACCGCCCCTTTGAAGGTGCCTTTGATCTGTATGCAAAATGTAGACTGTGCACAATGTTGGGCCGGAGCGCGTCATATCGCGTAAGGATATTACGGCCCCGTGAATGCCTTCGTTATTAAATTTATCAAAGTTCGCGCTGAAACGCAAATCTGCCTAAAATTCGCGATGACAAATGGCACTCCTGCATGAGTCTGGACTCGCGTTGTTCAAAAACTGTACAGCAAACGCGATAATGCGAGCGAGTCGCCTTCGGTAAATTGTATGCTCTGTTGAAGCATAATGCTGAGATGAAGGTGTGAAGCAATTCATTCCTCCCTGCCTATTTCTGCCTGTGGTACAGAAGTAAGGTGTAAGAAGGTAGGAAACCGTGCGCGCAGTATTTTCCCAAGAAAAAGAAAAACGCAGAGACGTGCGGATAGGAAATCAGATAAAGGACAGGGTAGCGTATTCGTGGACTATCAACTCTTCATTGGCGGCAGGTATTTCTCCGATATACTGTACCTGTTCCTCAAAACAGCTCACGCTTCGTGCTCCCTTACCTGTACGTCCATATGTGCTTTCCCGCACTCCTAATATTTCTTGATCATTACTGCAACGTGTGTCTTCCGTAAAGAACGTAAACCAACTAGCGAAAGGCCCCGCCGCGGTGGCTCAGTCGTTACGGCGCTCGGCTGCACACCCAAAAGACACAGGTTCGATCCCGACTGCGGCTGTCAGTGCACGTTAAAGAACCCCAGGTGGTCGAAATTTCCGGAGCCCTTCACTACGGCGTCCCTCATAGCCTGAGTCGCTTTGGGACGTTAAACCCCAATAAACCAAACCAAACCAAGTAGCGAAAGCTGCATACGTGCGACAGATCCGCCACATTCTTTGTGCTTAGTCGTGAAACGCACGGTGCGTTCGCTGACACAGCCCTGCTGTACGCAACTAAGTAGTGCTCGAGACCTAGAGAGATGCTCGGAAAGGGCGAAAACAAAATATATAAAGAAAGGAGAATGAAGCAAACAGGGTTCAAGCTCCACATGTTTGGGTGCATGAGTCGAGAAGGGAAGCGCATCTGCTCTTTCCGAGGGGCGGGCGCCAGGTCAAGCCACTTCCGGAGTCGGAAACGCCGGGGAGTAAACAGGCCCGAGCACACGTACGACCCGCCATCGCACGTGCGTCACTCCCGTGACTTCCGCGCACTCATTGTGCTCAAGAGTGCGAGGAAGAGAAAATAGCTCGCGTAATATTTCTCTGCCGTCGAAAACACTTGCGAAGCCTACACACAGACAGACGCGCCTGGTGTAGCCGAAGAGAAAGGTAGGGTATAGCGAGACAGATCATTAGTCAGCCGCGTCTTTACCTTGGCTAACCGCCGACTTTGTCTCGCTAGCCTGTCGTTCAGAGTCAGGTAAATAGCCCCTTGCACTTGCTAATTTTGGTAGAAGCAAAAAATAGGACAAAGCATTGTCTTAGCGCGAGAACTGCCGTCAGTCACACGGCTGTCCGTTAGGGGGCAAAGGTCACCCACTCCTCCCCCATGGAGAGACTTTCGGTAATAAATTATCCGTAGACCTAAATGAGTGCGACGATGATTATGACAAAGCGAGGAGCAATGGATCTAAGCCGATATGAAATTAATGGGCCACACATATCAATGTCCTCCTATGTGCGTTTAGTGTTAAGAAATTTTTATTCAAGATACCGCGGCAGACATCATGGAACCCCTTCTATATACCAAGAGTTAGTTTCATGGACTTGGCTCTAGTTAAATGGTATCGCAGCTTCCAGTAGTGCAATGCATGTGGTTGTCTCTTTTTCATAAACAACACACCCAGAGGCAGCGCTGATCAGGCCGTTTGCAACTGCAGAATTTTCTACCCCAACTATATTGCAACGTACTTGTTGACGAAGGATACTTTAATACCAGGCAGGAAAACAGACAAGGCCAGGCAAGCTGTAGCAGCAATGGCGACCGATCCCTGACAGCGCGAGCAGTACTTCGCCGTCACCAGCCATGCGCCACTTGGGAATACTAGGTGGCAGTATGAATAGGCTTTAAGCCAGCTTTTACATGGGATACCCTGGGGGGTTTACTGCAGGGTAAGCCGTCACCGATGCCGCGGCGTCACATGCTCAGCGTGAATGGTTCTGACGGAGCTTGTTGCAATAAATGCTAGAACACTTGAAAGATGGCTAGATGGTAACGGGTATTGCATGCGGCTTGCCGTGATAAGCAAGCGCAATGTTGAACCTGTCAGGTGACACGAGTAAGTCAATTCTCCTCATACGTGAAATATATTAGTCAGCACAGAACTAACATACGCTCTGTATTAGAACCCCCAACAAAAGGACAAAATACGACATGTCAGGGGGAACTGAGAGCGATTAACGATAAAATAGGCCTAAGTATAATCCAGGCTGTTTGTTTTCCTGCAGAATCACGTAATTAGTCTTCATGAACTCCTATCCTGGTATGGGGAATCGAGAAACTACTGATTTTGTTTTGAAAATTTTTTATTACTTACATCAGGCAGTTCGACAAGGCAGCATTTAATGGCCAAGGTCTGGCTACGTATACTACCTCGCCGGGTGCTATAATGATGATACCAGTGTCGAAGAAAACGGGATCACTGGCTGAGCGCGCTGGGAAGACGCGTGTGCGCAGTCAGCGCAGTCGTTATCTTACGATGACACCTCGCGCTTCCAAGAATGTCGACGAGATGTAGTGGTCTAGAACACGAACCGGGCGCATGGCGACAAATCGAGAAAGCAGTATACAGACGACGCGAGAGAAAGTCACCCGTCGTCAGCCTCGCTGTCACGCGAGAGGAAATAAAAAAACTAAGAACGCGCGAGGAAAATAGCGAGACGGAAGTTTCTGCCGAAAGACTTTGAGGCACGCTGGGGACACCTCTTTCGAATTCCTCTTCTCTCTCTTCGCTTTCTCCCCTTAGTTATTTGCTCACCCCGCGGCTCCCTTTTAGCGGAGTAAGCGGTAATGGCGGCGGTCCCGCGCCCTTAGCTAAAGTACAAGGGACCGGCACCTTCTTTTGTGGCGTTTCTCGAGTGGTCGACATTCCTTGCCAGCTCGTTAATCTCCGAGCCTTCTCTTCCTCCGCCGTGAGAGAGAGAGCGAGGGCGTCATTGCCACTTCACTCATTTAGGCGCTCCCGTTTTATTTTTTTCTTTCCAACACCTCAGCCTTCTATTTCCAAAAGAAAAACTTCATTTAGTTCTGCTGCACGGCGACTTTTTCTATCCGCCATTTTTTTTCTCTTCGCGCTTTCCTGTCACATTGAGCTTGCTACGTGCATTGCTGAGGTGAAGGACAATCCAAGGCACCAGTGAGCGCTGGGGGGGAGAGAAGACCGTTCCGCAAAAAGGCGGCGTTCGTCCTTCGTCGGGCTAAATTCACATCGCGCAGTTAACCATCTCATCACCCCCTCGAGGCAAGGCCAAGGCAGACGCGTGCCATGGCCGGGCTCTCGAAGAGCAAGCACCAACTGGCGGGCACTTAATTCGCCCTCATACTCCGTTTCCTTTATAAGGCTTCGTTTCTTTCGCACTTTCTCTTTCGTCCTTTTTCTATCTTATTTCCTAGTTATCCGCCTCGGCGCACTTAATGCAGGACCGCCATTAAAGAGCCTTCTTACTCGCGAAGAGAGTTTTGAGCTTATTTGCTCAGACCTCGGGCATTGTTCGTGGCATTAAGGAGAGAGAGAGAAAGAAAAGAAGAAAACCTGAAACGCATGGTCCTCAGTACCGAATGTTCTCAGTGATTTATGGTTGTCCCTTGTAGTATTCTTGTTTGAAGGCTTTCGTTTCTCAGGACCACTTTTTTCGTCGACCACAAACGCATTTCGTGGCAACGGGCTCAAAAAAAAAAAAGTGCGGTCAACCTCAGCGGCCAGCGCCAGTCGCGGTAAAGAAGAGCGGTAATACGTTTCACTGATGGCCCTCGCGTCATGGACTCTGTGTGGTTAGCGCGTGGCTGACGCTGTTTTCTCGGCCATTTGACTCGTGCTTTCACGAAGCGTATTGCCGTTGTCTGTTTTACTGGAGGTTTTCTTTTGGTTTCTGCCGCGCCCCTCTCCAGCGCGTTCTTTAAATACCGCTTGTCTACTACACCACGTGACTGCATTTGTGCGAGCCGGGCAATGTATTCTTGTTGTTTTAGTCGTCGTTGTAAAGAATCTCAGGAACTATATACATATGAGGACTGTAGGCGTGGGAAGAAAAGCACCTGCGCTATATACTCTACCACCTGAGCGCATGTTTCACTCAAGAGGCTTTGAACGACACAGTTAGGTCCTGCATCAAAAGTATGTGAAGGTCACTGCTTGTTTGTTTCTTTGTTTTTGAGGCTATGAGATATTGCGCATGTTCAGCAAAAGTGTCATAATTCCTGGTACTCAACACACGTGTCTTCAATATTAACCTGACAGCGTTAAGGGTTCCTTTTTGCAGAAAATCCGGCAGCTGGTGGCGTGAGTGGAAAATTGGGATTGGTAGAGAACGCGGTGATGTCACAGGCATATGCCCCGCGCGGGTAATTCAAAACCCCACAGCGATCACACAGTACAGCTGTGGTCACGTAACTGCACGGTTCTTCTTTGTTTTTCGGGGTCATGACATCATTCCATTACCATTGAAGTGTCTCTGAAGCAAAATAAAAGCTATTGTACCGAAACGAAAAATAGCCGTGCCGGGATTCGAACCTCTGCCCTTTGCGTCTTGAGCTGGGCCATTAACGTTATCGAGCCATACGCTCAAGGCAGAGCTTCAGTGTCACGCGAATTTTTTTTCAAAGCTATGGGTTTTGTAATTTAAGGTTAAATCGGCGAGTAAGACGGGCAAGTGAAACCGAAAGTCTCACTCAGAACTCACTTATGAGAACACGTGAGAGGGAAAGGTTTTGTGCGTACCCACAGAAAAACTGGGCCGTAACGTAGGCGTGATGGCAAATAATTACGTAGGTTTAAAAGTTATTGGGTCACAGTGAACGCGATTACGCTGACGGCTGCTCTGATAACAAGAAAGACACGGGCTCTGAGAAGCAAAAATAGAAGCACTGTCCCCTCGTTTCGGCAAGGCGTGCTCGCCTCTTCCTGAGCAGGAGGCTACTGTCGTCAGCTCGATTAGTGTGCGCCTCGAGATAACCGTCGTCTGACAGCAGCCATTTGTCGACAAGGCCTAGCTAGGCCTAATGAGGGCTCATCAGGCTGCGTCCTGATTCACCCTCCGCGAAAGCCCGCGATGCGATGGGCACGCTGGTTTAGCAGATACGGCAGACGACATATGTTGTGCGACCCAGCCACCGGCACTCCGCTTCTGATTAGCATCTGTGCACCGCGAAAGCGCGCTCGGGTGCGTGTCTGTGGTTAACGATGTCTGTGGCATCGTTAGATCTACCGCACGTCCAAATGTGGCTCGTTCCGATGTAGTAAACGTGCTTCTCACTTTTAGTATCTTCCGCGCTGAGCCCCTCAGAAAGCACTGCCTTTTTTTATAAATGTTTCATAGCAGAGTTGTGCTTGCGAAGGCTACTACTAACTACCGTGTGTGCTCGACTAGAGGCCACTGAAAGCTGCTTATTTGGTTTTAATATAAAGTGATAAACCCTGATTGCAGCCCGCCTGATTTACCGGCAATCACTGTTTACATATGCGCAAACTACACAGGCGCAACACAACAACTTCGCTCTCCTCTCACAAAACACTTGTCTTCAAAACTGAGTTACTACAAGCAGGCGGTTGCAATTTCATCGCTGGGGCTTCGACATTCTGCGCTGAAAGCACCGCCCGAGCTTTACATCTTTGAATAAGGACTGAAGCTTTATAAAGCCTCTTTTACATTGTACACACGTTTGTGCGCAGATGATAATATATCGCCAACAATATAGTATTTTATGAACGTAAAATGAGGCGGCTCACAGTGTAGCATACGCCATGGTACAGTGTTTCTCAAAAGTATCCAGTCTGCATGATTTGCTTCTCATTCGTACAGTGGAGCCCTCATGGCTCCCCTAAAGATCAAAAAGTTCTTCAAAGGTGAGAACAGGGGTTCTCCTCACCATACAGAAATTTAGAGCTTGAGGGCTGGCATAATAGCTTTACTATACGACTGAGAAGCAAACCATGCAGCCCGGTTACTTTTAACAAAGACTGTACATAACGAACGGCCACGCAACGTCCCCCTGAACGGCTGTAGCCGCATAACGGTAGCCCTGCAGGTGCACAGCGTCTGCGCACTCCTTGACGAAGTGAGACCGTAACGACATACCCTATTAGAAGCAGCAGTGCGCACCCGGGCTCGCGTACGGAGCCCCCTGGCGCAATCAAAGGGCGCACCGCTGCAAAGCGGTCGCGTCGCCATGTCATTTGTCAGCCGCGGACCTTTTTCCCGCGAAGCGAGCGCAGCGCAGTCGTTCTCTCGCTGACGAACCGTGCCGCGGACGCACGGCCACCGAAGCGGCCAACAGGGCGGATCTTTTTGGCCTCGGGGGCTTTTATTTTGAGCCGCGGCGAAGCAATCTAGGGGGAGCTTGCGAGAGGGCGCCCGGGAGGAGGACACCCATCCGAGGGAGAGTAGGAGCATCGTAAATGGGAGCATCGCGGTCCCTCAGGAGACCTCTTTGAGATAAGACGGCCGCCGGGGCGCGGTCATTAAAGCGAGCGGAAAACACATGCGGCGCCGTCCTCCTCGCATGTGCCACGCTTTCTCTGGCGGTTGTCAGCCATTCGCGACGGCTGTGACGGCAGCGTGTAGGGCTACGCGTTGTTGACTTCTGTGCGCGAGCTTTTGTGCAATGCCGACTGCGTGGTCGCGTGTATGTTCGCATGGCCGGCTTCTTTTTTATTCTACGTGTTCTGGTTTTCTCTCTACCTGCGCAGATCTGTTCTGGCCGTCTAGTTAAGGCCTTAACCTAGGGCCTCAAGATCTGGCGTGAAATATTCCGGCGCAAAGCATTCCCGAAAGTTTATTCCATCGTAAATATCTACCACGAGGGACCACTAATGTTCGGCGTGGTTTTTACCATTACCCACGCTTACCGCAGTCCTAAGACTATACTGGTGAATCCTGTCTGCAATTGTAGCTATTTTTATTTTTATAGCAGAGCATTTTCTTGGTACTTGCGTTGCTAGAGGGTGCACAACATACCGGTGTTAGTTTTTTTTGTTCTCGGAGCAAGGTTGCTGCTCGCTACGTTTCTTTCGGCTGTGCTGATAGCTACCTGTCCAGTTACTAATGTTCACCGACAGATGTAACACTAAGCCTGTGATGACCGCATGCAAGGCGGCATCGATGTCACATAGTGAATTCAATACGCTATCGATTCAAATCAATCCAAAAACCAGCTGTCCTGAAACACTGCAACTGAGTCAATGAAATTTTGTGCATTGATCTTTGAATTCTTAGGTTAGACACTCTCGTCGTACCTAGACTGGTCATTGAGCTGTGGTATTAATTTATTCTTTACTACCAGCCTTTGAGGCTAGACAACATGCACGAGGATTTCAGCGCACGTGTTGACGCCTCAGTTACAGCAATGCTTCAAAGCTTCGTGGACGCCTGTTTTTCAAGACGTGCACGCTTCGGTAGATTCAGGTCGATGACGGTCACTTTTCAGAGCTGCTCCATAATAGAATTTCAGTTGACAGTCTAGAGACTTTCTTTAGGCTATCTATGGACTCTCTAAATAAATTTCGGATACGGTAGCCGCCCTGTTGTAGATACAAGCGGCCATAAAGGTTTGCAGGGCGCAAAAATTACAGAAAGTTCAACGGCTGGGCAGCCTAATCATGCAGCCGCAAGATGATGGTTGCGCCCAGAACTTACCTGGGCGAAATGCACATTACACCACTCAATGAATGGCTGCGAGTCTGGTCAGTGAGGAAATTGAAGTTTTTTTGTGACTAGTATTCGGAAAACTTTTCCGGAAACCTGTACGTACGTGGTACTGAGGCTTTACAAGGCATCATGTGCATAATGCCGCTACGCAGCAGGGGCAGCTGTCATTAGGCTGCTTAAAAATCAAGCGAGCAAAACTAATAAAACGACGTATAAATATCTTGTCAAGGCCATAGAGTGTAATTACGGTACGGCAGCGCGCTATGCGGAGTTCATGAAGGCGCGACTGCCAGAGGTTTAATGCAAGATGCATTGATCTCACCTGTTTCAGTTGATGTAGCTTTTTCTGGTAACATTTCGGAGGAAGTGCACATGATGCGCGACGAGACAATTGACTTCAAGCTGGGTTTAGATGGCTGAAAAAAAGAGGCCGAGGAGGTGGCAATGATCGAAAACTTCATAACATTGCGCTTAGACACTCTCGAACAAAAGCCTCTGGACCGTGTGCTCCGTGAACGTAGCCGATGGCTCTATTATTAGCCGCCGGTTTGAGACCACATTTGTGGAGGCGAAAGATGTTAACGTTCACCTCCACAAGTATGGTCTTCATGTCGCGTTCGTTAAAAATAGACAGCTTCGTTTAGCGAGTTAAAACGACGTCCGTTTCGATCAGGTTACATGACACGACTGCCGCCCCAAGGGGCGCTCCTTGGTTTCCCAGCTTGCTTGGCTTGTCTTGCCTTCCGACTTGGTGCGGTCTTGTTTCGGTTTCGGTTTCGCGACACTACATATGGAGGCTAATAACTGAGCTGTCGACTTCGTTTATCGAGCACGCGATCCAAAGGTTTTTGTCCCGGACTGTATATACGTAGCACAAATTTAAAGGTGGGGGTCATTTTCTTTGGAGAAGTTAGGCATGGCTCGCTCAAGCACCCTATGCCGGGACATAATATAGCATCGAGGGCCCGCCTCATTTGCATAATATGAAAATCCTAACAGTCCTAAGGCCACTGGGGTTCCCATGTCTGAGAGCTCCATTCTGAGGTGAACGATTGTGTGACAAGTCACGATCTAGAATCCTCAGCAGTTGCTTTTAAAAGCCCAGAACGTTCACCAAGTGTCTCACTCCCCCGAGAAGTTGACGGGAAAGTGCGATGTGGCTGTATTGTTTCCTACCCCGATTCTCAGATGTACCACATGTGGAATGGCCCTAAACGGGAGTGGCCTTGTGGGACAAAGAATTCCACCAGGTTCGTAACTTGCAAGGCAGGCGTGGTGTACTGTATTACCACTTTGCATTTGCATGCGTGCACCTAATCACCAAACCAGGCCGATGCGTCACTCTACAAATACGGTAGCAACCAACGTTGACGCTATGATTCAAAAACAAGTGCAAGCATCTTGTTCGTGTGCCCCCCCCCCCCCCCCTGGAGATTAATTATATACTTGACGCATTCTATGTAAATTAACAAATGGTGGCAGCTACGTCCACAGCCCTTCAATGACGCTGTTCGAAAAAGTTGATTTTGCTTCCGCTAAACTTGCCTTCGTTGTTTCGTTGAGATCAGTGTAGCCATTATGGTCCGAGCATATCATCTGTTCGTACTTTTATATTTTTAGCGTTTTAATTACGCACGGGCTGACCGCTATAGCAGAGAAATCATGGTTAGCTCTTTTGTGGTCTTTTTGTCCCAAAGGTTAAACCTTGACATGCAGAAAACCAATCCGCCCAGCGGTCAACTTTAGTCTGACAAATATCTTCATCTTTCGTCGACGATGCAGGGAATGAGTCAGTGAATGAATGAATCGGATTTTATTTTATTTTTTCCTGGTCGCAAGTACACAGCCGGACAGAGATGCGAGGTTCCTTCGCCCGCTGCCCAATTCAGGCTTAACTTTCCGCGATGCTTTGCAGAGCACATCCGTTCATACGACGCTTGGTACAGGCGTCTGTTACACGGGGTCGCTATTCAGGACGCCTTCCTGGCAGGCCCCTCCGATGTTCACAAGTGCGCTTGCGTGTGATAGGGAATGCGCTTATAGATCCCTCAGCTCAGGATCGGGCGATCTTCTTTGTTACAGATGTTTTGCAGTGCCATGAGCGCCGCCATATGTGGCCACGTAATCTCGCCGCCATTACAGGCCTCCTGCAGGAACCATACTGCAGTCCGATGGAAAGTTGGGCTAATTGGGTGACGTTCCTTTTGAAGGGGAACAACATAGCGCGAACAAGGACACAGGACGCAAAATGGGAAGTACACAACATACGTGCTGCTGACCGAGAAAGACCGTTATTGCTCGGTTATGGAGTGCGTCGATGCTCTGACATCTATGGGTAGGCCACGGAACTCTAAGAACTTGCGGCCAGCTGTTATTGTGTTCTTCATGAACGATAACAGTGCCTGTGCTGTGTACTCCTCATTCTTCGTCCTGTGTCCTTGTTCCCACTGCTTTTTTTCCTTCAAAAGGGACCATACTCATGGCTTCAGCGGCTGCAGGCGAGATGTATACCCGTCCGGCATGACGTTTTTCCAACTCTAGCAGTATATAACTAACTGGTGTGTGGGAAAAAAACATGATCCCAAGGCACGCAGTGGGTCGATCTACTTGAAAGCCTGCTGCATACTTTGCCTATTTATTTGTTCAGTGTTTGACGCTTGTGGAAGGAAAAATAATAATTTCGAGCGGCGTGAATTATAAGCTCAGTGTAGCGTGAAAGCTTCCCCTCCTGCTTTTGGTATTTTGGCCGTTAGAGGGAAAATGAGCTGTAAAAAGTTTCTCCCGTTCAGCACCGTACAAAATTTACAACTTAACGCGCCCGTGCGAGTGATCGCAGGGGGCGGCAGAAAGTTAGAAAGGCGGATGATGTTGACAAGTCTGCGGGGATATGGTGGCCGCGGCTGGAGCATGACATGGTTAATCGGAGAGATATGGAAGAGGCCTTTGTCCTGCAGTGGGCGTAGGCAGGCCAATGATGGGGATGTGAACGCTCTGGCTTCCCGAGACCAAAGATAGAGAATGCAAGTTGCTCGCGGAGGCTAGCTTAGGCACAAAGTATGACAGAACTGCGCTTGAGTACAGGTGCCGCATAGGTATAGTCAGCTGGAATCAGCTCAAGTGCACAAAATCCTATCGTGCGCAGTTTTCCCTATCCCGCGAATTAGCGTCGTTCTGAAGGCGTCAATTGTTCTACGGTCTGTGCTGTCGAAAATATGTAGACGACCAAAGTTATGGCTTAACAATATGCTCATTACGGCTTAACTCTAAAGGCCTAATTTCGAATCACTGACCGCAACAAGATTTTTTCAAAGATCTCAGCAATGGGTAGCGCAAGTTACAATACATTACTGCTCTGAAGATTGCCACCTTCTACGCGCATATACTGCCAGAGCTGATTAAGTCAGCCCGAAGGGTTATGTTCTTTTGTCAGTTTTTCTCTACCGAAACTTGTAGAGTGCGGTCATCACAAAAGACAAAAAAGACCCTGCTCCCCACCCCCCTCCCCTCGAAAAATGACATTCTGAGCCATGAAGGTACCCATACATAAGCAGCTTCGTACAATTTTCTGCCAATCCGACCCCAAGAACAGTGAGCGCAACGCGGCTCTTGAGGCCTAAAATGGCGCCCGTCCTAGTAGTGCCATCAGTTGTGCACAAAGCGAACTGCCCGCTGTCAACGGTCTGCAGTACAATGATTAAATCGGCAATCAAATAGGCTTATCTTGTCAGTCCAGTCGCCAGTAAGGAGTCGCCACTATTCGAGGCTGATGCTTTGCAATATCATTGCTCTAAATCCTACACTATCAACACGCCTGCCGTTGGACAAAAAGCATTAGCCTTCAAACTACATTCAGTGCCACGGTTCTTTTAACTCCACACATTTCAGTAATGCTGCAGCGCCTTCAAAAACAATGTCCGGCTCCCTAAATGGTTTTCACATCTTAGATATCGTATGTACAAGGATCAGTGTCCACTGTTTCGGTTTCACATTCAACGCAGGCTCAGAAAAGGCGGCAGCGACCAGCGTCCGTATCGATCCCTCGCTGATCGCAGCCACCCGCCGATGCTGGGTCCGCTGACCGGTGTCGCTCGCATCCTTGGTCCACCGATCCGTCAGCTAGGAATCGAGCGGCCGCTCGGGTCCGGAGGCGGGATCAAGAGGGAGACCGGGGAGACAGACCAGGGAAAAGAGAAAGGCTGGCCTGTGGCTGCGGGAGAGGGACGAGAGTGCTGTATGAGCACCGCCTTCTCTCACCCCTTTCCTCGACAAACGCGCAGATACACGTGCTAGTTGGGAAAACGATTTCACCACTAGACGGTGAAAGAGAGTACAACGAACACTGCCAGTGAACAAGAATTACAAGAAAGTGCGCAACACTGCAAACTCGAACAGCTGGTTTAGCTGGCGAAATAACAAAACATAGCTTTTTGGAGAAAAAAAGACGTACAGGACCAAACGGGAGCTCACGCTGGCGCTGTCCCTGAGTTTCTGCCTGCGAGAAGGGACGCTAGGAAGAAGCTCCCGGATCGATGAAAAATCAATAGCGCCGCGGCCGCGAAAACAGCCCGAGCGGTCCTCCTGGTCTGTACGTTATATATTTATACATATATGACTGTATATATATACCTATACCGGCATGGTGGCATGGCCGCCTTTTGCTCCTCTCCCCTTGCTCACCCATGGATAAAAGGAGGAAGACAGGAAGAGAGCGGTGTATAGTTTAACGGCGACGCGGGCTTTTCGCTGCTCCCCAAGCAGCCACCGTCGAAGAGGGGAAGCGGGAAGAAAAGGAAGCAAAAGGAAAAGAGGCGTCCACGGACGCGGACCCCGTATTCGCGGTAGGTGGCGGCGGTCTGATCCCCTCGGTCCTTCTTGGACTCCTCCCCATCTCGAGCGTCCCCATCGATCTGCTTCGACGCGAACGACGAGCACGTCCTAGTCTATCTCTCTCTCCCCCTATGGCCCACCCGCCACGAAAGACGCGCCCTCCCTAGCAGCCTTCCCTTCTTTCCCTTACCTCTTTCCCTTGCGTAACTCGCCGCGGCTCGCCTGTCCCTGGATGCAGCAATATCTTTCCTTACTTGCCCACCTCCCAGTCCGGGGCTGTACAAATGGCTGCTGCCTGCGGCGCCTCTTTGATATCTTTTAGTGGATTAATGCTCTACTCCTGGAGATTACGCTTCATGATCTGCGCCGTTATTGTAATTTGGTCCGCTAGAAGAAGTCTTAAACGCTAACAATGACGCTCACTGCGGTGTCGTGAAGCAGGAAGCTGTAGTTCGTGGTTCCTCGCCTTTGGCGCTTAAATGGAAGAGTATCGACCGAATAATTGGGAAAACCTATAGCGAGGTTTGTACATCATCTGATCGACCTCAACTTCAAATATCTCAATCAGACAGAACGACGAGAAGTTGAGGTGACGTTAGCGACAGCCCGAATTTTAATAATTGCTCGTGGCTTCAACAGCAGGCTGCAGTTTGAGGAGTCTTTAATTTATCTGTGTCCCTACAGGTTAAAGAATTACAACTGAAATGAAGTAGAGGTTTCATGCCAAAAACATGTGTGAAAACGATAACAAATTCTGAAAACACTACAAAAAGTAATGTATGCATTATTACTATAACATGACATTCGAAAAATATTTAAGAACACGTATTATATTAAACGCACTTAAAGTATTGCACTGTTGCATATTAATCAGCGGCAGCGGAGGAATAACTACGTTTATTGATCGAAGAAAATGTGTTGACTGAGCTGCTGGGTGCACTCCTCAGTCCATCATCCGAGTTACCTTGGCCGACGAGCGCAGCAGTTGAATGAGCGCTGGTCATTTATTACTTGTTCCTTCCACTGTTCGGGTAAAGTGTCCGGTGTCTGTAGACTTTGCTGTACATCCTGGCACCCCCATGATATTTGAAAGAGTGTCGGACTAGTGTTGCACCAATGTCAGGTGCTTTGATATTGAGTGGGATGGATTGCGTAGAAGCTTCAAAGGTTTAGATAGGTATTCGTTTGAATTTCTCAGCCGTAGCTTCATCTGAGGGGAGGCGCCCATGTAGGGGTGGATAAATCCGACAGTCGAGCCGCTGGGTATCAAGGCGTTCCGAATATGGGGTAGAGGTTAAGCAGCTCCGCACAGTTCTACGCAGCTCCATCGCGAGCTAAAGCGTTAACCCTCTTGTTCCCTTCGTGGCCCTTGTGGCCTGGGTCCACGTAATGTGATGATGTTTGATGAGGTGGAAGCCTATAGGATAAACATCGCTTGAGTCAGGGGTCGTCGACCTTTCGTGTAATCGCGCCAGGCTTGTTGGCACCGATGTTATCAAATTGTTTGGTAGCCAGTACCACTGCAGTGGCGCCTGCGGTGGCTGGACTTTTAGCTGATATATCGGCAAGTGGAACAGGGTTGAAACTGTATAGCAAGAGCCGCTACCCCGATAGCGTCACCGCTCGGGTTGGCTGCCACCCACATGCACTGCTTCGGTGTCTCCTTCGAGTGTTTTACGTAGGCGCCGAACCGTCGCCTGGCGGAGGCGTGCGTGCAGCTCGTCGTGCATGTGCTTTGGTATTGGGGACACCTGAATGCGGTGTCGGATCTCATGCGAGAGTGATTTTGAATACCAGTGCTTGCAGGTCTTCTGAGATATATCAGGACTGCGTTACGCAATTTATCGATAGTAGTATGCTGTCCGAGGGCTAAGAGCCTTTCATTAGAACTATTGATGGGGAGGCCTAGGCCCGTACGGTAGAGGCAGTCTGAAAAATTGGATCAATCTGCTTCTCTTCGCTGTTGTGTACGGTTTGACAGGGGAGACTGTAGGTGTTCCCCTGGTTAGGAGGGCGTCCACCGGCCGAAGTGTGTCCTCTTCTCTCATCTCCTTGCGGTGCTTGGTGAAGCGTCTGAGCGGAAGCAGGCGGCCTCATGAAACTTTTTCCTTGATAGGCCGACTTGTGATGTCGGGACTTCTTGTCCTTATCTGGGAATTAATGTGCTTTAATTCATACAAGCTTCTGCTCTAACGAATTAGAAACAAGGACGACATAAAAATACTGCGCTATGCAATTAGTGTTACGAACATGTTATGGGTCACTAGCTGATTTGATGCGCTGGCTGTAGATTGCTAATATACAGAAGCAATGTCCATTATGTAATCTTTCCTTTTTTTTACAGTGAGAGCTGAAGAGATTGCAGCAAGCATAAAAAAAACTGTATAGCGTCACTGGAACTTCTTTCACGTGCGAATCATAATTTTCCAGATCCCAGCCAAGAATATCAGTTTTTAAGGCAAAGTACGGTAAGGGTCCAAAGTTTTCAGGGTGGAAATTCCTGAAGAAAATTATTTCTTTAACTGACCTATGAGAAGCAAAGTGAGCAGTATGCAGTACTGAAGCAGTATCAAGTCTTGAATAGTAGTATGAGGTAAGATACAGTATGAAGTATTGAACGGTATGCACGCAGCACATGCTGAGTAATTGCGGAACTGCTGAATGTTACGGTAACAATTACTAAGTATTTCAGCACCATCATCATATCGGCTTGCCTATTTCACAGGCTTCGCGACGAGTTTATCTTTAAACACAGCTTTGAGTGAAAGACGTTGTAATTCTGCTGTTGAGACCGGTGGAGTGCCTGTCTCGACACCAGGAGTACGTCGTCAAGTGGAGCCCGCATGCGCAGCAGTGTTCAGAATATAGAGGAGGAGGGTGGGGCGGGTGTCACAGACTTTAGCCCCGACTTTACTTGGCCCCGACTTCAGCAGATAGATACCTTCTATAACTACTGGTTCATTGGCATGCGAAGCTAAAGATGGTCGATGGTCTAGTGGTTCAAAGGACTAATTGGGTAATTACTGGATGACCCAGCAATGCGCGTGATGTAAGCAAAGAGGCGCTTGAAGTCTTCTGTTACGCCAGTACGCGGCGAACGAAGCCCCAGCCTAACATTGGAGGCCAAGCCCCGGCCCGCAATCTCAGCGATGCCCCGGTGCCACGCGTCAGCTCCTCCCGAAGGCGCCTGGGTCTCGCGGCACTGCAGTGTTAGCTCGCTGCCAAGCTGCCGCGGCGTGGAAGAAAGATGGCCGCTCCGGGGGAAGCGCCCCCTCCCGCTCTCGGTCCATTTGTCAACGGGCGCCGTGGCAAGTGGCGCGCTCCAGTCGCCGTCCTCTTCGTTTTATTTCGGACTCGCGGCGCACCTGATGACGATGATGGAGCGCCGCGCGGTGCATGTCGCGCTGCAGCAGCGGCAGCCCGCCCCGGGACTTTCTCGCACGGCCGAGCGTAACGGGCGTCCACGCTCCGCTCGCGAGGACGTCTGCCTGTCTCTGCCGCGACTCGAGGCTGCTGCGTCTCGAAGCGAACGCGCACGTGTATTTGCGAGGCCCCGCGGGACCTCGATTTACTCGCTCTTTCCCCGCGGTTGCTCCTCTGGCGCATGTGCGCGCCTGCCTTACCTTGTGTGCCGGTCGGAGGGGGAGAAATGCACATCTGTGCAGTGCGGAGGAACATGCGTATGACTCGTACGCTCGTAGCAGTAAAGCTGTATAACCAGGAATGCCTTCAGATTCGGGTTTGAACTCTCATTTAAGTGGGGCGCTTTGCGTCTCTCGACTCGTCCGCAACTTCTCACGTCTTCGCATATTGTAAAGAAGAACACACGATAAGCCACTTCACGTCAAAGATTCCGAAACGTACAAAATTTGCTGCAGCCTTCCTGTACAGTGACTACATCTCTTACCCCTTCATTTCACCCTCTTCTACTCATACCAAGTTACTGAGGTGTCGACTGTGATTAAGTGAGTTATTTCTCCTGTCCTTCCTTCACAACCTTTCCACCCTCTCTCCCCGTACAAGATTGCTCGGATCTCTTGGGGCGGCCGCGCTCCGATGGAAGCGGCATGCCAGACCCCTGTGTATTGTGCGATGTGAGTGGAAGTTAAAGAACCCCAATAGGCCGAAATATCCTGAAACCTCCCCACTACGGCGACTCTTTCATTCTTGTGTCATCGGCTTCTGCTTCCCTTCCTTCAAGACGCAGTTGAGTAGTCCACCCAGAAGCGAGATAGTTATCGCGCCTCTCAGCTCTTCGAAAACTGGGCCTTTTTTTCTGGGTCTCTTCCTGCTTCCAGCGTCCATGCGAGCGTGCTAGACAAAAATGTTGATGTGTTCAGAGAACCGGGATTCAGCGTTAAGCAGACTTCTTTCGCAGCGTAGCTTCACGCTCACCTTCATTTCACACACTGTGGAGACAGAGAGTGAGACAAAGCGATGATTGGAACTTGCGAAGCGGGCGACACGGGACGCCCAAGTCGGAACGCGCGCGGCTCGGAGTCGGCTGCGAGAGCGTGAGGCCGGTTTCTCTGCAGCCCTCGTATTTCGTCGCGGCATTCCCGCGCCGCGTTTTCTTCGGAGCTTGCACCGCTTTTAGCACGTGTGGTGCGCTCCACATACATGCGCACTCCGGAGTCTATATGCGCGCATTGGGGGGGTGTCTCCAGCGCTGCGAGCCTTCGCAAGCGTGGCGCGCCGTCGACTGTCGCCGCTGGCGTTGTTTGCGTAGCTGGCGCGCGACAACTGCTGCTGTCGGAAGACCGCGGTCTGCGAGGGTAGTAGAGGGGAGGGGGAGAGTGAGAGACGCGTCCATTTTCTCGCTTGGCGTCTTCCATCGTCGGGTTATTGATTGGGCCGCGAGTGGTGCGCGCGCAGCACCCGACGTCTCCTTCTTGCGTCTCGTGAGAGCGCAGACGCGCGGTTGCTTAATTGCCCGCCTCTCCGTCATCCCTTCCTGGTCACCGTTGTCACATGACCCGACGGTTGCTCCCCGGTGAGCAAAGAAATAAAGGAGAGATCGCTGTTTACAAACGGTGCGGAACAGCGGAGGCTATGTCTCGCGTCTCTTTAACCACGCAGTTCGTTAATCTGTCCGTTAATTAAAAGAAATGAGGAAGCCGCGATCTACACTGCATCTGCAACGTACACATTCATCGAAGGAAAAAAAAAAACAAGTGAACGCGTTTTCATGAAAGATAGCTGTACTTTGAAAGATGGAGCAGTCCATTGTGGCTAGCTGTTCAGGTTTGTTGACGTTGGCCTAAATATAAGTATAGGTGAACGTTTTAGCACCTTCCCCGTTGGAAACATTGGTGGCTTGGTCCAATATTGAGCACGCGTATAGGTTTTTACTAGTGGCTATTACTTTCGCCTTCACTGCCTCTTCATTCGTTCCTTTAAGGCAGTAAAGCAGCAAGTTGGGCGAGTTGGTATTGGCTCATGATTGGAAGAACTTTACTGCACTGCAACAGAGACAAAGGACTAACCCCGTAGAGAACAGTGGACATACGCAAACACACAACTATTATTATTGGGACAAATAAAATGAATACAGGCAGAAGAAAGCCAACGAACCACACAAACAAAAGCACCTACGCCAACTACAAGCAAGTCAACGGCACTAATATTAAATTTCACGTGTTGTCCAGATATGAAAATTCACATTCTGCAACAACGAAGACACAAGGCTGGCTCATGCAATTATGACCTCTTTTTTTTTCATAAAATAAGACTCCTTTACTTATCGTGTTACACGAACCTGATGGCGGAAAAGTATGTTACTGTGTGAAAAGAGCGGGTGACACCCTTGTGTTTTATCTTAATTTTTTTATTCTTCGCAGCTTATGCAATGTACCGCCATATGCGAATTTGGGTCGGATGGCAAATCTCTCAAATGTTCTTAGAATCATGTTCTTTCAAGGCGCCGTGCTCAGGGGAAGGAAAACACTTTTAATGAGCGCCTTAATCTAGACGCCTAGAATATCGATGGCGAGCCGGACCTCGGCTCGCTGTAGGTCATTGCTGGGGTCCGCTAACCTGGTGGCCCAGGTACGAGGCGGGATTGAGAGAGTTGAAAGAGGTGAGAGCAACGGTGGATGAGAAGAAACAATGTTTTACGTCTGCATAGAAGGAAGAGCAGTTAGGGCAATGGAGGTTCTGCATACGTTTGTACAGGCATAGCCTAGCGAGGGTGAAATGTAATCGGAATTGTATTCTGTCGTACACGCAATTTTCTCGAATTGTGAGGGACGGATGCGACAGAGTGAGTGTATTTAAGTGCGATAACGGCAGGAAAAGAGATGCACGAAAGAAAAAAAAAGGAAACACACGTCCACGTCTTTCCCTGCCGCTCCATTCTACCAGAGCATGTTGAACCAACTCGGCCAATCCTATACGCTGAAATTGTGCGTCTTAGTATGAACGAAAAATGTCACTTATAGGTGAAACAAGCCGCCATAATGTTTCTTCTGTTCAGAATTCGTTCTGTTTGCACATAAAATAATGAATACGATGATCACGACTTTTTATGGGAAAAGAGCATCTTTGACCAAAGATCACGATTGCACAAGGTGTTTTTCGTGTGCACAAGATTGGACCAAAGACCCATGTCTCAAGCATTAACCCCACATAAACGGAGCACCGGAACAGGGGAAAGTTCGTATCCATTGTGTAGACGTTTGGTACCCGGAAGCATTGCGGTCACGTCAAATACTGTGTCAATAATTGTTGACGTTTTCTATTACGAAAGTTGCTGTGTAATGTTCAAGTCTTGCGAATCTATTGTTAAACACATTATTTCTTGAGTCTGTCTTCAGTTCTTGATGATTTATTTGACGGTCACTACAAGGACAACGGACGTTCAATATACATTTTTATAGGACGTCCTTGTGCTCTGCAAGTTTCTACTCAGCGATTATGTCTAAATATATGTGGCTTAAATTAGGCGCGCTCTGTTGTTCCGAAAACCGGCAAACGCCGCCATATACCATGGCGTTAGTTGTCTAGAAGCTCCCATCCGCTCAAATTAATCACCTGTTTTTACTGCCCATTATGAAGCGTTTAATATAGGTCATAAATATTTATGTGTGGACACTATAGTTTCAATCGAGACGACGTAATAGGGTAAACGAATCAGGGGTCGTCAAGACAGCTGCCACCTTCGGAGGTCGAGTTCCAACCAATCGGCTTGCACCCAAGTGGACACCTCTGGAACACCGACCCTTTGGCTAATTGACGTAAGATAGGCGATGAGTGCTCGCTTTAATTTTGTGGATTTGTGAAATATACGCATGATTATTAATGAAGCCTATATATTGATAATACAAACTGTAATACAGTTTTGAAATAATATCCGCCCGAAGTACTTTCTCTCTGTACAGGCACACCTTTTGCTCCATTCATTCCTTATTTTTTCTCTCATCCTCGCCTCCCTTCTTTCTTTGCGGATCTTAACTCTTCCTCCGAAGTGTGCGGCTAGCCTCTGTGACGGGAGCATGCGAGATGAAAGCTTCTGATACCCTAATCTACATGAGCCCGTGTTGAGGGTTCATAGATAAGTTCACTGACTGACTTCCGTCACTCCCCCTAAGGTGCATGCGTGCACGTGTTCTTACCGGGTTGACGGCACAGTTGCTCGAGCAACTTTCTATTGACAAAGAGTAAATACAAAGAAGTAACAGTCTACCAGCTTTGTATTATCAAAGGTGCATATAATGTAAAAATTATTTTCTAGTAACTTTCTATTGACAGGAGTACATACAAAGAAGTAACTTTCCACCAACGTTGCATGAAAAATTGTTGATAGAATGTAAAAGTTACAACAACGTTACTCGAGTCAATAGAATGTTAATACAAATTCTAAAGAAATTTGATAGCCATTTTTGTAAGAGTCGACAGAATGCCCGCCATCATGCATATCCTGGCGTGGCAGAGCCCGGTCTCATCTGGCGACAACGAATGAGGCTGTAACACTGCAGCTGGCACACTCTAAACACGAGTACGCCTATACAGGAGTAGAAATGGGAGTAAGCTGTTCTCCCCTTTTATAGAAGGGAGACACTTGACTTCGTAAGCAGAACTTGTGCGGAAGGTCTGCAGCGTATTTTATTTGAAGATAAAATTTTCCGTATACGTTGTAGTCGGGCGTTGCTTGAGCAGAGGCGACAAGGAGCTCCGTATACAACGCCATCAGTTAAGGTAAATGTTCACGACCTAAACGCAGGAGCTTTGTCACCACCAAGGTTCTGTGCATCAGAGCGCGACCCGCAGAGGCGCAATCACGGGACCACCTCGTGCAAATAGCCCGTGCAAATAGCCCGTTCCTCTGGCCTCGTTCTAACCATTCCAAAACAAAAACGCAATCTTCACATACGCGTGGTAAATGCGAAAGCTGCATACCCACAAACAGGAACAACTAGCGCTGGTAATCCTCATTTTCTCATTAGAGGGAGCCGTTTGCTGTAATTCGCGACAAGTAAATAAGCATATATTTATTACACTGATTGCGTGGTAAATGCGAAAACTGCATACCCACAAACAGGAACAACTAGCGCTGGTAATCCTCATTTTCTCATTAGAGGGAGCCGTTTGCTGTAATTCGCGACAAGTAAATAAGCATATATTTATTACACTGATTTCGGCCACAACTGCGAAGACCAACAAGGTCGCCCTAACGTTAAGGGGTGCACTAGGAAACATAAATATTCATGGCATAATGAGCAAAAATAAAAAATTGTGCCGAACGACAGAACGGAGCTTAAACACCCTCCTGGCTTGTTATTTTTTCTGGATTTTTTTAAAATGTAGCCAGATAAATGAGCACCCGTAATGCAGCCATTAAGTCACCAAGGATGCACGGGAGTCAAGATGCCGCTGCTCCCTAAAGAATAATGGCGTATAAAGGGGCACGGGTGCATGTATGTGTTCTAGTTATTCAGTAAACGTATGTCTAACCCGGCGTGATCTTTCTGAGCTTTGTGCTGCAGCGTACTTTCAGCTTGATGTGCGCAGATATGGTTCTCAGCTGCGCCGTTGCAAGTTGAAGTTATATTTATTATTTTAGCTTAGCCACCAGGGCTCTTGCTGCCAAGGCAGCTTGCATGAGAGAGGGAGCCCTTGCGAAACATATACAGCTTCGCGGCGTTTCTTATAAGGCGCTTGTAAGCGTCGTTCGCTCCAGAGTGAGAATGGACACTTACATTGCCTTCGAGAGATCCGGCATACTGTCGACGCAAGGCGAGCTAGATTACAAGCTTAGTGGTGCAGATTGTTGGGTGAGTTGGTGAAGCGACAACACGTACACACACACGAGCGCTCGTGTGTGTGTACGTATTACTGCCTCGTGTCCCGTCATCGTTTGCGCAAAGGTTTCTTGATTACACTGCAAGGCTATTAGGATCGGGTGAGCGTGGTCGGGTCGGAGAAGGGACGAGGAAGGCGGGAGACGGGGTTACGAGTAAGAAAACGAAGAAAACTTTATACAGGCTATTTACATGATTACAGAAGAGCAACTGAGAGGGACTCTCAGTGGATGAGGACTGCTTCGCTAGCGGGAGAGCACACTGGAGTCCTCAAAACAACTCCCGTTAAATAACGCACGGATTCCCCAGATCCCTGTCTGGGGAATATAGTTCGAAGGATGATGTCCAATAGCATGAGCAGACGTGGACTCCGGACGTACCACCCACGGCTGGGGCGGTGCTGGCTTTCCCGCTCTCTCAGCTCGGTCGGTGGGAAAGGGTAGAGTCGGAAAATGAACCTCCCACAGTCTACCCGCAGGTGAACGACCTTCGTCGTGCACATGTTTGACGTTTCCCTGCTGGATGTCCAAAACACAAGACGCCGAGGACACAGCCGTCTTTCATTAGCACATCACCACTCTGTCCGTCGATCCGAGGGTCGACTCGGCCACGGAACGCCGCCATCGTCGCCGCATCTTCGGCCTTCGGCGGTCTTTGATTTTCGCCGCTGCGACCATGGTCCCACGGTCCTGGAAGGTCGCTGCCTAATCCACTTAGGCAGGGGGGGGGGGCATCCCAAACCCAACAGCACCCCCGCCACCAGACAATGCGTCCGGAAGATGAGCCGCTCCTACGCAGCTCGGCTGACAGGACGTGCAAGAGGGGGCTCTCGTTTTCTCCAGGCCTCTCTTCATCGGCTGTTGATGTCCGGCTCTCGGAATTTCTCTGGAAGGCGAGCCAAACGGAACCACAAACGCCAAGCCGCACACAACAAAAGCAAGTGCCGTCTGTAGCCCACTCGCCCCGCCAGACCAAAACCAAATCAAAACTGCTTATGCCTAGCCATCCCTCTAAGTAAAATGTTAAATGAAACAATTTTTTCTGAACGAACACGAAGTGCGTAGCCAGTGCACGGTTCAAGTGTTCGGACCTCTTCAAAGTGTTGTCATAATGCATGACACTTCAAGAAACAGAAGGAAAATTAGAATGGGTCTAGAATCGGTCGGACAAATTGAAACGATTCTCGATGTCACCCGGGCAGGCAGGAATCAGCCGAGAGGGAAGACAGAGGCTTTAATTTTGCCCCAAGCTACTTGCTATTCTTAAGTACGACAATTTCCCATGTCGTCTTCCTTTCGTTCTGCATGGCAGCAGACACGACATAAATGTGCGAAACTTGCACAACAAACTTGCAGAAGTGGCATACTGCACAACTTCATACGGCTACACAAAGTAGTACCTCTAAGAGCTCACACGAGCTACGCTACAATGTCCAAGAGCGGCTTCGCTCGCGCCTCTGCGTCAGCGGACACTAGCGTGTAACAAATATCGTAGGTAACCCTACTTGCAGAACCGCAGAACAAACACTGTCGAAGCAATTACGTTCTGCAAAACTCTAATTCGGCTAAAGGGTAGCATCTCTGGGAGCTCATGCCAGCTACCTAAGCTATGATGGTCGAAAGTGGCCTCGTTCGTGCTTCTATGTCAGCGGGCACTCTAACAAGCAACAGTCAGCTCAAGTAAAGTTTGCGTGTCAAGCCACAAAACAAACCTGACAAGGCTAAAACTCGAAGTAATCTCGTAGCGCCCACGCGAGGGACTACGCCACATTCGCCCATGAGTTACTTCGATAGACACCTTAACTTCGGTGTACATCCGCGCCTCAGCGGGCGCTCTCACAATTCGCAGCGCAGTTAAACCTATATACAAGTGCCTGCTGCACGGCAATTCGCATCAAATCTCGTCCGAGTGATGCCGTCAAAGAACAAAACAGATAATAACGCGGGTGAGATTACAGTTCACAAAGGAAATCGTTCGCGCTACAGTGAACTGCGCCATACAAAGATTACTTAAAAACAAGCTTTGTCAAGATTACATGACTACAATGAAAGTAACAAAAATGCAAAATTCCACTCAAGCACAAAAGCTCAAAACTTGGTTTGCTTTCATTTTTTTTCTTCTACAGTTGATTAAATGAACACAAGGAAAAGCAAACAGTAAACACAAAATGTGCTTAGTGAAATGCGCCTGGAAAGAGTCTTGTGATTCATTCAAAGAATCCAGCGCTTCCTGTTCTTCAGACGCGCCCTGCGCGGTCGCGGTCGGACGGCCGGGCTACCAGTTAAGGTTTCCAAAAATTTGCGGGGCTGATTAGTTTCGCCTGTGCTAGAGCGGCGCTTCCCCTTCTCTTGGTTCCCCGCATGCTGTGTCCCCCTCCGACTCGCGGGTCCTCTGTGGCGTTCTTTTGTGCGGCGACCGTGCACCCTTCTCTCTAGCACGCCGCCCGCGTCACATGCCTTATCTCTCGATGGAGCAGGTCGTTTACGCCCTGCATGCGCACGCGTAGTCTGCTTGGCTTTGATGCGGTGCCCATGAACCCTTGAGCGCCGCGATTGCAATTTTGCAAAGTTACGGGGTTGGGCGGTCCTCAAACTCGCGGGCTTTATGACCCGTGCCGTTTTCATTTCCGCGCAACCGTTCATATTGCTTTTCTTTGCGCGCCGCCGCTTCTTGGGAACTGTCCTAGTGGGTCTGGATCCGTTACGCGCGTCTCGAGTAATCGCGGTGCCGTCATAAGTTACGCTGCCGGCCCTTGCCTCAGTCGGCCCATCAATTCCCGAAGGCCCGAAGTGTTCGCGATTTTTCTTGCCGCGGAGCGAATCCACTTGCGCCTCGCTCACAGTGCCAGGCGACGGCTCACCTGCACAACCGCTCGCTCCCGTGGCCTCTGCTGTTTCCTCTGAGCACAACAGCTCTCTGTCCTGAATTTGGCGTTTTGGGGCGGCGTCATCAACCTTCCGGACTCCAGCGACAATCTGACTGGCATCGCTCTTTATATCTAACGCTGCGCTCTTACTTGGCGCTTGAACGTTGATATCTGGTAACTCTCCGTGGCGCTCTTTCCCGGAAAGCTGTCTTTCAGTGCGGCGGCATACAAGCTCAGTACCGTATTTCTTCCGCCGAACCTCCGCCTCATTTGCCATAGCGGCCACTGTCTCAGGGCTAGAACCAGCCATGTCACTGCTCTCTTGAGCGACTCTTTCGTGCGCAGCGGACCAACCGGGGTTCGTTGGCTGGTCGCTGACGCACTGATGGGAGCGCTGCCCGCTGCCATCACTTTGACCTTTGGAGTCGACTTCTACCTTTATGCCGAAGAAGCGAAATAGGGCCCTTTTCGCTACTGCATAGCTGTCGACCTCCTCGTCGGACAGGCGCGCTAATACGCCGCCGACGTCACCAGGGAGAATGGCCACCAACATCATCGACCATTCACCCAGGTCAAGCTCCTCCTCACTACAAATTCGCTCGAAGTTTTCGAGGAAAGATCTAAAGCTCTCGCCTCTGCGGTAACTCCTCAGACGATCTCGAGCCCTTTTCCATTTTAGAAACTGCATCTTACGCATGAGCTCCTGCTGCTCTCGTTCCCGCAGTTCCTCAAGCTCAGCGCGTCTCCTACGACACTGCTCCTGCCATTCTCTCTCTTGCTCCTCTCGGAGCCTTCGTCTTTCCTGCTGCTGAAGCAGTTCTCTCTCTTCTTTCTCCTCGCGGAGTTTTCGCTTTTCCTGCGCCTCTCGCTTCTCTCTCTCCTGGAGAAGCCTTCGCGTTTCTTGCTCCGCTTTTCGTTCAAAATTTGTCTCCCACGTCTCGTCTGCCTCCTCGACTGTCACCTCCTCCGCCCGCATCACATCTAAAATCGCCTCTCTCGTTTTAGTGGGGTCTACTGATATGCCCAGTTCTTCCAAAATTTCAAGGAGGTCCTCTACCTGGAACTTCTCCATCGCGGAACGCACCTCGTGCCGCTAATCCCCTCTAAAACCAAAAGCCTCAGCTTGAAGCGAACAAAACACAAAACTGCCAAATTTTCATTTCCCAGAAATCCAGAATCCCACTACTAACATCTGCCTGTGCTAGTGCGGTCTGGCGAAACGAATGGCAAACATCGGGCACTCACCCTGCCGAGATACAGCTGACGCCGTCAGTCCCGTAGCTGCCGGGGTCCGTTGGAGCCGGTGACCTGACACGTCCATCTCTCGGTCTTCGGAAGCGTAGCTGATGCAGTCAATCACGTAGCTGCCGGGGTCCGTTGGAGCCGGTGAGTTGACTTGGGCATCTCGAGCAATTCTTCGGACGTAGCTTCCATCTCACCGCTGGCAACCAGTTATTAGGATCGGGTGAGCGTGGTCGGGTCGGAGAAGGGACGAGGAAGGCGGGAGACGGGGTTACGAGTAAGAAAACGAAGAAAACTTTATACAGGCTATTTACATGATTACAGAAGAGCAACTGAGAGGGACTCTCAGTGGATGAGGACTGCTTCGCTAGCGGGAGAGCACACTGGAGTCCTCAAAACAACTCCCGTTAAATAACGCACGGATTCCCCAGATCCCTGTCTGGGGAATATAGTTCGAAGGATGATGTCCAATAGCATGAGCAGACGTGGACTCCGGACGTACCACCCACGGCTGGGGCGGTGCTGGCTTTCCCGCTCTCTCAGCTCGGTCGGTGGGAAAGGGTAGAGTCGGAAAATGAACCTCCCACAGTCTACCCGCAGGTGAACGACCTTCGTCGTGCACATGTTTGACGTTTCCCTGCTGGATGTCCAAAACACAAGACGCCGAGGACACAGCCGTCTTTCATTAGCACATCACCACTCTGTCCGTCGATCCGAGGGTCGACTCGGCCACGGAACGCCGCCATCGTCGCCGCATCTTCGGCCTTCGGCGGTCTTTGATTTTCGCCGCTGCGACCATGGTCCCACGGTCCTGGAAGGTCGCTGCCTAATCCACTTAGGCAGGGGGGGGGGGCATCCCAAACCCAACAAGGCCCAGAAGCAGACCCGTGTGGCTGTATGTATATACCTTTCAGAGAACCTGCGAGAATGGCTGGTGAATTGTAACACTACTATGTGTTGCGCACTTCTATGTACATGCGTACTTCTAGGACCTTCGCGATAACACCTGTTGCTGTTTCCTTAATTACATTTCATTATTGTATCTTTGGCCATTGTAGGCTTTGCTGTAAAACACAACCTACCTTCTAAACTGAAAGTGGACTACATATCTGCCGCCGCGGTGGCTCAGCGGTTATGGTGCTCGGCTGCTGACACAAAAGACGCGGGTTCGATCCCGGCCGCGGCGGCTAGAATTTCTTTGGAGGAGAAATTCTAGAGGCCCGTGTACTGTGCGATGTCATTGCACGTTAAAGAACCCCAGGTGGTCGAAATTTCCGGAGCCCTTCACTACGGCGTCTCTCATAGCCTCAGTCGCTTTGGGACGTTAAACCCCATAATCCAAACCTGGACTGCATATCTGGTTAGGCTAGGCGCATGCTCGGATTCCTACGTGTCCACTTCTCAGCTGAAACTAGCCCCGTTAAGCTGCATCTGCACAAAACACCAGTAAGACCGAAACAAGAATATGCAGGCTCTGTTTGAAATCCAAATCAAAAGGCTTTATCAAAAGCCTTACAGTTCATCCAGAACCATGTCATTCGGTTCATGCGCAATGTTATTCACTCTTAGTCTCTCTCTCTACCCCCCCCCCCCCCCTCTTTCGTCAAGGCCGTGCATATTTTCCTTATGCCTCTTTTACAAGATCTTGCTACTCTTTATCCTGCCTTCAAAGATAAAAGTTATTTCTTCTTCCATGATGCTTATCATTAAACATCGAAAATAAACTCAATATACATATTCCATAGTGCCCAACCGGCCTGATTCCTTCATTCCTGGTATTGCGAATGACTGGAGCAACTTCCATGCCTCCACAGCTCCCATCTTCGAAGATAAACTTTTAACAATTAGTCCCAAGTGATTTTTCGTTCCCCATCTTTCTAAATGCATCCAAGCCTTGAAAAATACGTAAATAAATAAAATAAACGTGGATAAAGCGAGTTTATCTCCGGTTAACGCAGGACGCGTCTTAGAATTTGGCAGGCTCAATTGCTGATTTCTAACCACAAACACGATATGTAAAGTCTGTGTCAAAAGTAACCATGCTCCATGGTTTGCTTCTCATTCGTACAACAGAGCCCTCACGGCTTCCCTAAAGATCAAGAAGTTCTTTGAAGGCGAGGGCAAGGGTTCTTCTTACCATACAGATATTTAGAGCTTGAGGGCTGGCATAATAGCTGTAATTTACGACTGAGAAGAAAAACGTGCAGCATGGTTACTTTTGACAAAGACTGTACATTTGGTTCCAATGAGGCCTTAACCTGGCGGCTTGTTCCCTTTCAACTTGCAAAGCAAGGGTGAAAATCGCACTGCTGTGCGAACAGGTTTGCTGGCTGTTGGTCGATTGGTAGCAGTTAGTTATTTTTTTTTAATGTGCGTCAATGTACACTCTAAGTAGGAATACGCCTATACGGGAGTAAAAGGGGGAGTAAGCTGTCCTCAGGCAGCTGTGTAACGCATTCTCTTTCATAAAAAGCAGTACGCTAGAGAACAGCTTACTCTATTTTTACACCCACTGTTTAGAGTCCAGTGTGGCATGGACATTTAGCGCTAAGGAACTCAAAATGCATATGCTAGAACTCTTATGCAAACACTCTTTAGAATGCATAGGAGTGGTTATCATCCAACAGTTGTTTTTGCTCTTAGCATAGCGAGTTAAGAGATGAACCGTTAGTAAATTTTTTCTACCGACCTTCTTTTCAAGAAGCTGTGAACCACGGAGGTCACCAGCTCCTTATATAGTAACCGATCGTTGCGCGACTGTGAAGCAAACATTCTGTGCAGTGGCCTGTGCGATCTACCATGCATGCACGGGCAGTGCAAGACTAAGCGCTGCGATGCGGCGGAAGCGGAAGGGAAGCATTTGCGTAAACGTGAAGCAGTCGGTGAATGGGCCCAATAAAAACTAGAACACCCTTTGCATGGGTGTAATAATATAAGTAGTAGAGAAGGTAAAACACACTCAATGGCTTTATTCACAGTTTGGACAAACAAACCTCAGACTCATTGTCCATATACCGTCAAGGACGAGCCGTCAACGCCAAGCCAATTCATAATTAACTCCGACAGTCCTCTTCCGACTATAGACGAGTCACGTACATCATTCTGCATACGAAAAAAAAATGCGCCTCGTCCCGCCCACTCGTATATATGTCACAAATATGCTTCGGACATAAATCTTACATGATTGGTCCTCGAAGATTAACTGGGCTATCAGCTGTCTTACACCAGCACTTGGCACGTTTCAGACTGGCCCCTATCTTCTTTGTGCCTTCACTGACACCCATCAGGACTTAGCTTCATTCTTTAACCTATATGTTAGGGTAGATTATGATGGTAACTATTAAAGGGCATCTTGACAACTAAGAGCGCCATGGGTAGCGAATTTTCGGTCGTTAAAGGGAAACTGCATAGGTTTTAGAAATCAACGAGTTTAAGAGGGTCGAATATGTGAAACTTGCAATTAAAGCATGCGATGTCTTTTGGGGCTAGTACTTGAAACAGTGAAGTAATCACCGATTAAAATCAGGACGCCCTTCAGGCTTCTACGCAGCGCACAACGCCAAGTGGTGGGTGCATGATGACGTCATAGAAGGTATCGGTACATTTCCAACGCACAAACGTCTTTTTTGAAGCAAAAAAACCAACGCCACCGAAGGCAAACCTTGCCGAGAGTTGTTTGGCAGTGTCTAACGAGTCAGGGCAAGGTGTGGCTGACGACAGCAGTAATTTGAAATCATACGTTCCTGACGTCGCGCTGAATTTCCCTGCACTCCTCCGGCGCATTGAAGACAAGCTCGAAATTCAATCGTCGATTACGTCACTATTTTAAATGCTAGTGCAAAAACGCTTGGCATGCTATATAGATTTGAATTCTTGAATATCGCCAAATTCTCAAAAAGTGCTGCAGTTGCCCTTTAAGCAGAAAATGGTAGATAAATGAGCTGCTCGTTATGGCATATATATAAAGGAACCCAACAGTCATCGAAACAAAGAATGCAGAGCTGGAAAACATTACTTTGTGCATTTTTCGGTTTCGGTTACTGTTGTCTTCCTTTATGTGCGTGTTTTGTGGTCAGTGCGAGATGTGGCCAGAGGTCAATTTTCTCCAAAGATTTCACCCAGAGAATCCGAGCACCAGGCGAAGGGGAATAACCTCAGCTGGCCGAAACCACATATCGCAGCCCCCCACTCTGACATCTCTATCTCTTCTTTCTTTCATTCCTTCCTCCATCCTTCCCCTCACAACGTGGTTCACGTGTCTCGCCGAAAGTGAGGCAGTTACTTTGCCTTTCCTCTACTTATAACTAATTCTCTTTACTATAGTAATCTTGGACAGCAGGTGATCGGCACCCAGCGGCACCCCACACCTCCCCCCGCATAAGAGGCGCATGCTTAAACCTCAAGGTCATTGCTGCGGTGATAATTAAACAAGACTTCAGAGCCGCGTGTTTGAGGCTAAATTGTGTTCTTTTCCTGCTATAAAGTTTTTCCTCTCTATATATTCACAATACTTACGCGCCCACAGAAATCGAAACACTGTAATGTCAACTACGAGAGGCATGCAAGTATACTCATTTAAGACACATTCATTCGCTGCCTGTGCACCTCGCTTTCTGCTGTAACGAGGCACCTCAGCTAAGGATCCCATTTCTTTGCTCCCGCATGGCGGCGCCGCTAACGCCAGTGACCCAGATGCGCGCAACTCCAGGAATCCGTTGGTTCAGGGTACTTCACACTCGATTGTCACATGACTTTCAAGCTTAAGCTGCGAGGCTTTTCAAACTTTCCTCCTTCTCTGTTTTGCAGCATTCAAGTAGCAGCGAAGGGCAAGGCGGTCGAATGTAATGTACCTCGAGAGGGCAAGAGAGTGAGGGAGTGGGACTATGTATCTTAAAAAAAAAAAAACGAAGCTGAAGCTACGAATAGAGAGACGGGAACGGGCTAGTCAACAAGACAGTCCTTTCCTTCTGACATTTTTTTCTTCTCCTTTCTTTCTTTTTGCCCTGTGGTGAATTTGTTTCTCTATCTTTAGCACTTCCCTCCTGTACCCGTGCGCAAAGTCGGGCACGGCCTTGCGAGCACTGAGCACTGCCCCGCTCTTCCCCTCCCGGGCTTCATTCTATATACGCCTCCGAAAACAAGGACCCACCGCTCTCTGTTAGAAATCGACCGCGACGATCTTACGGGGAAGACCAAGAAGCAAGAAAGGCCCGTGTGGCTTTGCTCATCGCGCGTGAAGCGCGCGGCGTAGGCCAGAAGTCCAGCGAAAAAAAGAATACGAAAAGACCGTCGCTGGAGCTGGGATGGAGTCGCGCGCAACCAGGGAAAGAAAAGCCGACAGTAGTAGTATAGAACAGGGAGGCCGAAGAGGAGGGGGTAGGTGGCTTCTGCACGAACACGTTGCTGGCGGCGGTCGCTGAGCAAAGACATGCCGCCGACTATAGAGCATGGCTTGAGGCAGGGATAGAGTCTGCGGTGTGTGACGGCGCTCACGCTGTATGCTGGTCTTTCTCTCTTCCCACTGCGGCTCGTTAATTCGTCCTTTGGAGATGGCGATCTGCCGAAGAGTGTGGAGTCGCGGGGCGAAGACTGCTCCTTCTTGGCGGCCAGGCATCCTAATCCGTTTCCGCGCTCGTCGGCCACCGTTTGTCACGCCGGGAGCTCCCGCTTGCGTCGCTGACTCGCTTTGTTGCGTTTTCGGCGCCCCTTTCCACCCCTCTCTCACTATACTCCGCCCGTGTACGGAGTATTATATCGTCGGCGTTCGCTGATCGCCATCGGCGGCGTATTGAATGCTCGGGCTACGCGCTTTGGCGGTGTTTGTTGTCAGGAGAAAGTACGGGGGACGCCCTTCAAACCACAGGTTGCTTATGTGGGCGATCGGTGCGCCAAGAGACGCTCTAGTGGTGACCGATGCCAGTCAGTACACTTTTCGTTAAATCTTGGGCGCATCTCGAGAGCGAGGCATCGCATCTCCCGGCAGGTATAACAAGCTTGCATGTTGGAATTATGTCCTTTTTTTATTTTGATTCCGCTCCAAAGTCGACTCCTCTTAATTCGGCGCTTTCGTGGGATTCAGCGGAACTAGAGTTGAACGGTTTTTAAATTCGGCGCAGGAATCTTGCTTGTTCTGTGACTGTATGCTTGTTTTATTCCTCTTGGTGTACACTTTTTTTTTTCGAGAAAAATTATTTTTCTGTGAATGATTGAGGCTTCACCAGGGGGAAGGAGGCGGGGGGGGGGGGGGGGGGGGGCTTATCGTTTGTAATGAGAATTGGAGGATACTCTCCAGCATATTTATCACCTTTCGCTCAGATCACGAAACGTTGCAAAGTTAAGAGACCCGTATGACGGAACACGCTATCAACCCCCATGGGATGGCAGTCGCGGTTGTGTTGCCCTGGCCACGAGATACACATACAGAAATTGTGTTGTTGCCGTCTGTAGTTGTTTTGCCCCGATGCGCCAGCGTTGTGGTATTGCTTTGTCTACGCTATGTTTCGTTCTTCAGCCGGGGTAAACAGAAAGATCTTGACAGTAATCTGCCACTTGATGGAGCGGGTGCAGCGTTCCGAGCAGCGCGGCTGGCGCAGTCCTGTACTTTGGCTGGCTGTTTGCCACGGTAATAGATATACAAGACTGGAGGCACATGTCAGGCCTAGAACACACGGCGCCAAATGGGAAGACCAGGCGCTATTTTCGAAATGGTGACTAAGCACTAAGCAGTTGAAAAAAAAAAAGTAGCTCTATTCTCTTCGTTTACACAGAACCTGTGATACGATCGCTGGAACGGAACTGCGGAAATTAACGAAGTTTATTCATCTTGCTGCAATGATGGGCTCACGATTCTGGCTGGCGAGTTCAAATGCTCAGCCTTTTGAAAAAAAAAATATTTTGTTCACGAAATGGGGCCACATATACCCTAGATACATTCAGATATGGGTGCAGTAGCAGGCAGTAAGTAAGCTAAAGCGCGCAATTTGAGTCACGGAGGTAGACTCAGCTGTAGCTGATAATTCTGCAGGGATGTGTTGTTGGCGCCGCAGTCGACGTGTTGCATTCGTGCCTGAGATAGCAGCAGTAACGAACACATTGTGTACTCACGCGTCACAGGACCGACTATTATTGAGTTCCTACAGCTCGTCATTTTTATTTTTATTTTTGAAAGTTATTTACCAATATTATGCATGATATTAATTTGTGTTCTATAGCGGTTATTTGTCATGTGTCGCTCCTTCCTTGTCCTTTGTCTCCTTTTTTTTGCGCTAATTTCTTTACAATATGCAACATCAACTAGCCCGAGAGCATGGCCTTCTGAATTATAATCTATAATGTGCTCCTATTAGGTTGTGGAGCGTGTCAAGACAGCTATGCGACAAAAAAAAAACATTTCTTTGTCCCCGTTGTCCCTCCAAACGAACAAATCCGCAAACGGAATGTATGTCCCTGTAGCTTTGGCTCATATTAAGAGACTGCGGGCAGGCGCCTGCCTCTGGTCACCAAAACTACGTTGAGGTCTTCCTTGTATCACACATGTCGGAGTCGAACCTTCGAGTTCGCCGTCTCCTGTCCAACTGCCTGCTTCCGCCAAGAAGCCCAGGTGCTCGGCAGGTAAGCAGGAATTCTACAAGCGATGACGTCCTCACGGCGGTCCTTTAGTGTGCCTAAGAAGGTGTCGAAAGCCCGTCGACTTTCGCGCGTGACGAGGCGACGGGCGCCTGCCCTCCCCCTTCTTGGTCTTCGTACCCTCTTTCACCTAGTTACCAGCAGACGAAAATCCCCTTCGCTTTCGACACTTCCGCCATTTTACATTGTCTCGTGCCATTTTGTCCCGCTTTTCCCTCGTTCCGTGGCGTGCGTATGTCGTTGGAAGTGCGGCCAGCCGCCGCTCGCTGACGGGAATGCCGGCGGCTTACTCATGGAGAACGTGAAACGAGCATTCCGCGCCGGGAAGAGACCGGGGAATAAAAAGCAGGCGCTCGAGGCATGCGCGTGCCTCGCGCTGTTGGCGGGAGACGAGCTATTGCGTCATCAGCCCCTTCCCTTCAGCTTCCCCTTCCTCCTTCCCCCCTTTTTTAGTGGCGCCCTCTCTCGCCACTCTGTGTTGTCATTCGCTTGCGCAGCTAGCGCCATCTTTAATCGCTGCTGCGGCGAAAGAACCAAGGATTGTCGCTCGCTCAATGTTGGTAAAGTTATTTATTGTTTTAAAGCAGCGACTAACAATGTACAGTCGCGAACAGTCAGTTCTCTATCCACACAAAAACGTCCATCCAGTTTTCCTGCCGTAAAGACTGAAAGGAACAAATAGCGTGAGGAGAGATTCATTCGAGCGGAAAAATAAAAATCAATCGACTAAACTAGAAAACAGTTCAAGGAATTGTAGTACGGTAGTGTACAACTGAGCAAGTTTTAGTCAACTTGCTCAGTTGTTTGGGTTCTTTGTCATAACTGAGTTTGTGAAAATAGTTCAAGGTTTCTTCTCAGATGTTAACGAATGCCGCTGACCGAATATATATAATTTTCTTAGACTTCGTGAAACCGTATGAGATAATGGTCAAAACTTTGAGCAATTCTAAATAAAAGTCGACTATGCAAATGAATAGAATCGCATATAACGTCCAGTCATCAACACGTGGTTTTTAACGAAATGACTAAAATATTTAACTTTTCTCTTGGGCGTTCAGCAGGGCTCAGCGCTCGGCCCTCGCTGTTCTTAATTTTCGTAAACGGGATCTCAACAAACCTCATGCCAAAAATAGGCTTTATGTTGACGGCTGCTTACTGTATTCTACTGTGAACTCCAAAGGAGATCAGGTTGAACTTAACATGGGACAGCATCTGCTCATGCAGTCTTTGTAACACGTGGCAGATGACTGCTAACTCAGAAAATGCTGCAGTGTGTGCGGCTAACAAGAAACAACATGCCTTCATTGAATATACCGCGAATGGAAATATACTGTTTGTGCACATCAAAACCGACACTCGCCGTCAAAAATAAATGGAAGGCGACTTTCTCAAAAAAATTTAATTTCTTTAAATCTAAAGTATAATGGTCCATACTTGTTCGTGCACAGTGCAATTCGCAAAATCACAATTAGGCTGCACATATGTATTCAAGGATTCATGAAATGAAGGGCCAGGGATTAAATTTTCTCATGAATATTGCCCTCCATTTACTTTTGATGGCACCTGTACCTTGTCTTGCAACAATGTGAAGGTGATCGTTGGGATCGTCATGTTTCCATTACGTTCAACAACTTCAAGGCGAAGTTGCACTACGCTTCGGAATTCTCGATGTAGCATGAAGCTACTAGGGTTTAAATCTTTTATTCTGCTCCTCCTCGAATGTGGTAACGTGATCTGGTGCTCATTAATAAGTATGTACCTTCATAAAGCGGAAAGGTCGCATAGTGAGTCCATTACGTTCATTTTCAACAAATACGGAATGGCCTCTGGTTCCAAGCTCATTTCTAAACCAGGACTAAGCAGAATTTCTGAAAGAAGTATAATTTTTCTTGAAAACTTCCTTTTTAAAATATTAAAATGTTTACTAACTTTTGATAACTCACACTCAATCATCTTTTTTCCTGGTTACTCTACCACCGGTGTACAAGCACCAAGCACCACGTCTGCTCCCTTTCAGTGAAAAACCTGTTCGCGTACAATTTCTTTCCTCGCACAGTAGAAGATTGAAACAAATTATGTAAGTATATAAACCAAGTCAACGATACTGATAACTGCCTGTCTTTGACTGTGGCGTGAGCCTCTTGAGACTATTTTTGATAACGGGTGTGAACTGCTTTAACCTGTTCTGTCGACGTCAGTATTTGTATATGCTTGACTTGTACAATTTTTAGTCTTTTATATTGTAGCTTTCATATTCTTTTAGCTTGGAAGCTTATATCTTTGCCTGTAAGAATTCTTTGCTGTATAAATGTCTTAATGACCTCGCTTTTATGTTTTGTTTCCTTTCGTTCCATTTTGTCTTTGTTGACGTCGAAACGGTTAGCGCCACGAAGACACCACGGGCGCCTACTTTCAATTTTTTGCCCACCCTGGAACGACCGCTTTGATCGGGTTGAGTGTGTTAGAGACAAAATTTTATCTTTTTCTGAGTTTTTTTGGGGTATGCAACAACTAAATAAAAATTGATATTGAGCCAGTGGTTAAAATAACGTCAGGTTCTCTTCTGATAAGAAATAAGAGTAAATTATTTGCCAGCAGCTTTTAAATCTCGGTCAACCAGAAATAAGCGCCTGCAAATGTTTATTTATTCTGGTCCATTAGGGAATCAAGTTCCTACAGGTAGATAAAATCTCATTTGTGCTCTCGGTAGTTGGTTCCTGCTATGTCAATGCGATTTAAAGGGGACTACATTCCTAACTTGTTTTACAAATAGATTTCAGCCCCCTGCTGCTGTGCATTTCGCATCGCACCATCCCGTCACTGCATGGGAAGCGCATTGTCAGGTGTCGCATAAGAAGAAACAAAAGAAATGCAAAGACGAAAAACCACCCAGTAATGAGTAATCATTTATTTCTCAAACCGATGCTTTCGATTTTCCTAAGCACGATCGGATTCCTGTGAACTTGTTTGGTATAAGCCAATAGAACATCACTGTCACAGTGACTGAGCACCTCTTCTCATGGAATCAAAAACGGCATTCAATATCGTCTCATACCTTATCACCTCACTCCCCGAACTAAAGAACACTCTTGACATAATCTTTTCGCACCCTTTACGTTGTTTCTAAAAGACGGAAGGAAGTTTTCTCGAAAGAAAAAGGAATTCATTAGAGGCCAGTACAGGGGTCGCGTGAAAAGTGCAAATGTATCCAACCACACTAGAGGTGGAGGTTTATATTACTGATATACTTCCTTTTTATGGACATTCGAGGAGTGAGCACCCAGGCGCTCGGTTCCACGAAACGGGAGCGAAGCCGCGCATGCTGACAAAGGGGCCAGCGGTGCACTGCATTATACTGCCCACGGGAACCAGTTCACAAAGCGCAGTCACGTCGGCGACCACGAAAATGGACTACCCCGATACTCTCCACCGTACTCCGGACGACCATTCCTGCGGAGTCATTTCGGAAGAGGGTGCTTTCTATATAACGTCCTGGGAACCCAGCACTCAGGCAGAGTCGCCGTTCCTCGCCACGGCCCGGGCCCGAAGCCAAGGGGTCCTTCCCCCTTCCTCTCTCCGACGAGGCTTAAGCGCTCTTCGTTCGCGAGGCGCTCCAGCGAGCCCTGATTTATAGCCCCCGAGCGCACTGCGAAGGCAGGACGGCCGCTTGGCCGAGGGCCTTTACGAGCGCTGCCCAGGAAGACGCTCCTGTCGCTTAGTTCCTGCGCACTCCTGTCCCGCTGCAACACTTGGGCCACCAACAACGGGCTCGCTTTGTGGCGCTTCGGCGGGTCGTACAGGCGCCGTGCTTAACACTGCTGACTCCCGAACATTTGACTAATGGCGGCCGAGCATCGCGTACGTGTTCTCTCGTTTCCTCGGTACCAGGGTGCGGCGCCATTGCATCCGTGCTTGGCGCTGTTAGTCACGCTGTCTGTGCGATGAAGGGCAAAGGTACGGGTAATTTATTGCGCTTCAGCGACGTGCCTATGAGAAGGAAGAGTGAATTTGAGTGCCATATCTTGTTGTTTACTTTCTTTTTCATCTGCAACCCGAAGCCGCACTAGCTTACAGCCCACTCTTCGCTCTTTTCGGATGTACGTGATAAGTTGATAGCGTTGCACCGTGGCCAGCTGAAAGAGATGACAAGAGGAGTGATGGCAATATGATTCTAATGGCTCGAGGGCCTAGCGATACCCACTGTTTCCTTGCCACCGTGGGCATCGTCTTCTGCTGTGCAGGAATATGCCAGTCACTAAGGTGATTAAGGCCACTAAGGTCACTAGGGCCGGTTACTAAGGGCTCTTGTAAAAATGGTCAATACACATTCGATACACACTTTACAGGCACTATAACCACCTTAGAGACATTTACTGTTGACTATAGATTATCTGTTTACTATCTATAGACTAAAGGCAACAACACCCATAATTTACCTGTATCTATAGAGAATTATATGCGATTTTCCACAACAGCCTTAATTTTCTTTCGCCTCTAGACAATGTATAGACTCCTGCAAACTAAAGTCTACGATCGCCTTAATTTCCCTTTGTCTATAGGCAATATATAGACTGCTTTTAGATTGAAGTCTATAACAATTTCAATTTACTTTTGTCCATCGAAAACCTACAGACTGCGATTGAACTAAAGTCTGCAACAGTTTAAATTTCCATTTGCCTATACACAATCATTAGACTACCTTGAGACCGGTCTATGTCATTTTAAACTTTGATTTGTCTATAGACAATATTATAGACTGCTTTAGACTAAATGCTGTAATAATCTCAGTTCCCTTTCGTCTAATTGAGGTCTACAGATAGTGCATGGACTCAAGTTGATAATGAAGAAAGTTAGGGAAATCACTGGCGAAGTTTCTTCCGCCTTTTTTAGGGATAATGTGCTACGGCTGCATTCGGCGTTCATAGCACATTCGCCTGAGAGACACGTTTTAAATTCCTGCAACGATAGCGACCACTGGCTTCCACGTAGGCAGGAGAATAAGTGACTTGATTCCTTGTAAAATCTGATCATTATTTCGGCTAGTGGTTAAAGACATTAAAGATAGCGATTTACGACGACATGTAGCAAAAAAAAAAATAGCTGCCATACGTTAGCCAGGCTGATTTGCTTAGTCGTTTAGCTTGGTGACGCTTGTCGACAAAACATGTTAATTGCTCGCAAAATGTGGGCAGCATCTTTACTACCATCTTTAGTTTTTCGAAGCATGCAGGGTGTAGCGCAACATTTTGTCTAGCACCTGAGACCGTGCTCCATTCTCTCTGCAGCGGGCGACCGGAATTTAGTTTAGAACCCTAAACTTTCTTCACTGTTTATAGAATTAAAAAATATATTCGGTTGGGATAGCGCAATGTCTTCAAGTAAATTGTTTTCAAGAAGCCGTCTTCTTTTCGTTATATCGTGCAATACTTTGTACGCAAATATAAAAATATACTTAATCCTAATAGTTAAAGCAAGGAAAAGTAGTCATGCGTGAAATGAGTGTGCCCGCAAACTAAGGCGTAAAATAAAAGCACACTCTCTCAAAAGGAATCGCTCGAGACAATTACATTCTTTATTTCGATCGTTACTTCCCGACCCTCTTAACTCAGAGACGTTTCACCAGCTATTCCACCCCTTTTTTTTAAACATTCCTGAAAATAAAAGGGTAGGAATGTGGCTTGAGAATTTAGGGATATGGCTACGTCTTAGAAACAGCGTTACAAACCTCTTAAAGAGAATTGTCGTGTGCGCTATGACCATCTTCCTGAGAAAGTTGTATGCCTATGCTGGTGCAGTGGAGATGATGCAACTTGACCTAGTGAAGGTATTCGTCCGGGTTTCTGATGCGCAGTATTCTGTATTAAAATATGCGGATACTGTGAATGTAATATATGACTGCGTGAAAACGACTTAATATGGGATAAGATAAGAGCTCTATGTGAGCAACGGTGGTGTGAAATTTTGCCACCTGCGACTTGGCAGGTGTCACGGGTGGGACACAGAAAAGCCAACTGCAGCCTACCATGGTTGGCAGGTGAGAAAGTGTCGAGAAGGAAGTCACCCTCTCCGCATGCAGGGGAGAGGAGGGTGAACGGTAGCGAGTGACTTAATGGCGGCACGTTTACAAGCCAAGCACCACGCGTACGAGCTATATGATGCTGACGACGCGAAGGCGTACACAGTTTCGGCCAACGCTGTAAAACTAACGCAGAGTGATCTCACTGAAGCTCAGTGATCTAGACAGAGTCTTCAACTAAACACATTACCAGGTATCCTAAGGTCGCTGTTTGGGTCGAGCAGGAAAATGTGAGCTAGAGGGTGTCTTAAATCCACCGCGAATGACATTCGGAGGGAGTCTTCGTCGTCTTGGGGAGTGTGTGCGTGGTTCGGCTTTGGGGCTACTTTGGCGTTCAGGGAGAGTGAAACTGTAATTAAGGTGGACAGAGCGCACGGGTGTACTTGAGGTGTCTGAAAGCTCGAGGTCACCTGCCTTCTGGTTGTCTTTCTTGCTTCATGTTACACATATGAATGTACGGACTTTATTGAGAGGGAGCATCGGAAATAGTTAATCTATTCGTACTTACCCGTCGTTGGTCCTCTATGGCGTACGAAACAAGGGCAAAAAATAAAGAAGACAAAAAGTAGAAAGTACAAGAAAAAAGTTTCCCCTCTTGTTCTGTGTTTTCCGTCCTAGTTTGCGCTGTTTTTTCCACCACAAAAAGTAGACTCTACGGACATCGGTCAGTATCTATTAAAAAACTGGCACTCATTAACACGGCAATACCAAAAATCGTTCATGATATTCCATAGGCATTCAAGACAACCGAGAAAATTGCAAATGTGGGAACATAATATCCCAATGTACATAGAAGAAACGACGAAAATCTAGCAGATTTCAGTTGGGGAGTAATTAATCATTATCTTCTATGTGAGCGCAGTCATGCAGCTACAGAGGTAAACTTTGGAGGTTTCCCGCAACCATCAGAGTGCGAAAGCTCCTCGTGACCCGGACACCGAACTCCAGACCACCGTGTGCCCGAGCAGTGGCTCTATCGAACTTAGTGTTAACTGCGAAGCTTCTGAAAAGGCTACAAAGCTTTCTTTTGCAGACATATGTGAGCGCTCAGTTGGAGGCTAATGATATACTCCCTCATTGAAATCTACTCCACTTCGGTGATTTCCCCTGATTGCATTACGCTAACAGCTTTGCAACTTCAAGTTTCTCATCAAATTGGCATCACCTTCTCATTTACTAGCCGTCCTTGTAGCTTAGTTAGCACAGCGATTGGCCCGGATATGCGGTGATCCCTGGTTCGATGCCCGGACGACGAATAATTTTTTTTCAACTAACTTTTAAGCTCCCGAGAAAGCTGCATAGTTTTCATTTGTAGCTGTAAAGGTGCAATCAAGTTGACGTTAACGATCAATTACTCCTTAAGTGGAAGCACGTTGAGCAATATAAAATTATGAGGCACAGCTGTGCGGACGAATTTTCCAACTTGCAGCCGCCTTTTCGCGCCTGCTTGAAGAAACGCGTTCTGAAGAACCAATATGAGTACCTCCTATGTTGAGGTCTCTGAGGGATAACACTCTTTCCTCGGTGGTGCGCACTAAGATCGACGCGCAGTGCCTTTTGCTACCTCCGCACATACATCTCTGGATTTCAGGACATAATTAAAATTTCAGAAAACGTACGTTAATTATGTCCTTTACACTATGTGCTGTCACGCTATGTCAGTGCACGTTAAAAGAATCCCAGGTGGTCGAAATTTCTGGGGCCCTTCACTACGGCGTCCCTAATAACCTGAGTCGCTTTGGGACGTTAAATCCCTATAAACCATAAACCAAATAGTTAATTATTACGGATGACTGGCACCTTGCTTGATATGACTTGCTTGGATAACTTGCTTGATAGATGCTCAGAGATGAAGGCTAAAGGTTTGACTAATCCTCTTATTGCCGATGGCTCCGATGTTCCTTGTGGAAGCTGTGCGTGGTCCATTATCGTGGTGTCCACGACGTCACCTACAATTCGTGCATATGTAGGTTTAAACTTCGGAAACATAACGGTGTGCCTTCTTCCATGTCGCAGACGCGCCGCCCATGTCTCAGCGCAACTTCCCGGCCTCGTTCTGGAACTGCCACCAGGCGCCCTCGGGCAGCTCGCCCAGCCACGGAATGGGAGGCGGCGGCGGCGTATCCAGCCCCGTGGACCTGTACACGGGCAGCGAGCCCCACGCGTACCACGCACACCACGCGCACCATCACGCGTCGGCCGCCAACGCGGCTGCCCTGCACGCCAGCCTGCAGAGCGACCCCTGGCACTACGCGCTCACGGCGCCACAGGCTGGGCCCTACAGGTATGCCTCCCCTCCGTGTTCTGCGCTATACGCTTACATGCCCTTTGCCAAAAGTAACCGAGCAACAGGTTCTTGCTTCTCAAGCGTATAACGGAGCATTTACAGCAGCCCTAAAGACCGAACGGTGCCATAATGTAAGGACGAGGTCTGACCTTTCTTCACACAGAATCAGAGCTGAAGGGCTGTCATGAGTGCTTCGCTTCGCGACTAAGAAACAAACCACCTGTGCCGGGTTACTTTTGGCAAAGACTGTACATGCTTGGCCCGTGGCGAAGGCTTAGTTGCTGTGGCGTTCTGCTACTGAGTCCAAGGTCATGGGATCGAATACCAACCGCGGGACATGTACTCTTATGAAAATTTCTTTGGATAATATATGGACTATCCATAAAATTCTTTCTATAAAGTCTATAGACTGGCTATAGAAAAATCCTAGAGAATAATCTATAGGCAAGGCAAATTCTATAGGCAGTCTATAGACATTCTATATATTTATGGCCATACACTTTTAATAGACTTTTGTGCTTAGAATGTATATAGACTATGCATACATAAAAATAAATATCTATGCGAAGGCAATCTAGGCTATAAGAAGTCTATAGACTGTCTATAGGCCATTTCTGTAAGTGTATGTCAATAAATGGAAATGCTGTGTGATGTTACTGCAAGTTAACAGACCCGAAATGGCCGAAATAAACCCTCAATATTCCACAGCAGCGTCCATCATAGCCCCATGCATGCACAGCTTTGGGACTTCCTAAACTCTAAATACTATACCACACTGCATATGCTTAAAATGCTTCCAGCTTGCCACAGAAAGAGAATGAGACGCAGTGGAAAAACTTGGATGATAGTAATAAACGCGTTGACTTGGGGATTATAGTACACCGAAGGTGCAGCTCCGGGAATCTGATGAAGCACTCGCATAATTAAAAAAAAAAACTGAGACTGAACGGCAGAAAACAGGGCAAGAGCATGGGCTCAAGGTTGCATGGTTACGCATGAAAAGTCAAACGCAGACACATCCGATTCGTCGACCTCTTCTGTATGCCTTCGCCTTTCCATAACCACTCTGGAATTGTTTTTGTGTAATAGGGGCAATGCAACCTCACTGACACAGTTCACAGTTCTTGCAGAAATCTGACAACGTTTTGAATGACGACAAAAAACAGCGGGAGTAAGGTGCCAGTAGTCACGATGGTTCAGCAGCTTTAGCTTGCTGCTGCTAAGGAAGTCCTGGATTCACTATTCCGCTTTAGCAACGAGAAAATGCTTGAGAGAGAAATATAAATTTGTCCCAAGATTATTGTTGCTTCATGGGGAGCATAGGTTGGTCCCTCCTTAACCACAACCTTCTAGCACGGCTTAAATGATAAGGCTGCGTGTAAATTCATCACGCTGTAAGCGCAGCATAGTAAATCATTAACGTATTTCGGACAGCCAGGGAGTGAAGAAAGGTACTATTTAAGGTAAAGCAAAGACCTACCGGTACTATTCCGCCACGAGGAACACTTCCAGCTGGTCGGCGAGGGCCTCCGTCCAATTGGCCAGACAGAACCTCAGAAGAGTAGTTGTCACACAGTACAACTACAAAAGGCCGGGAGGACGCTCACACAGAGTGCTGAGCTTAACAGTGAAAGTATATTCACAGTACTTTTTTTCCACATTCATTATTTTTTGTTTTCTTCCCTATGCAATCAGAACGGAGCCAAGGAAAAATCCTTTCAAACAAGGCTTCAGGTGTTCTTGGCCCCATTTATTTTGCTCTGGAAGAGGCACTGAGAGCAACATAGCTAGTAATCGCGATAACCTTACGTTCAGCGCTAGAAATGGCTGCGTTCTTGCGCTCTGGTGTAAGGCCCTGAGCTATTTGGAGGTAGGAATAGAGTAGATAAGTAAGCTTTCTAATGTGCAATGTGTATTCTCCTTGCAGATCTGCAGCTAAGCTTCTATAGTTAACCGGGCCAGTAGAGCCAGTAGGGTATTCCGCTGAGCTATGTGCCCCCACTCTATCGCATCCGCAGGTCGTCGGCGATGCACGAGCTGGCGTACTCTGCCGGGGGCGCGCACCGGTTCGGCGCCGCTGCCCAGCAGTACGGCTCGCTGCTGCTCCAACCGCGCTCTTCCCGTCTGGGCCCCGTGAGCGCCACGTGCACGGCACTGGACAAGGGGGAGGCGTGGGCCTCGCCCGCAGCCCGCTACCACCACGACCAGCTGGCGGCCGCCGCGGGGCATCACGTGGTTGACGCCTCGGGATACCAGGCGGCGCACCACCACTACGGGTCCATGGGCGCCGCAGCCGCAGCGGCGGCCATGACCGGTGGGCGATGCTTTCCCGAACTTTTGTGCGTTCATAGTGCAAAGAGCGGATGAGCTAGCCGTCCGCGGGACTTGGATTTTTCGATGGCCTCGATGGCAACATCTTATGCAGCAAAAATTTCGCTTCCACTGTCGAAGAAGCTATTTACCGGATACCTTTCCTGCTTCTTAGAGGAACTAGCTGAATGTCCATGAGCGAAGATTTGGAGGGTGGGCATTACGTCAAGAACAACATTAAGGAAACTGAAACGATAGGATCCGTACTATTCTATAAGCTGAATTTGGCTATTGTTAAGGTTGAGAATAAATGTTTGATCTGGAGGTCGTTTGAAAGAGCTTACCCACCCGACATTAAAGCTAGAATTCGCATGACAGCAACAGTGGATAAGGAGCCTTGGAGGACGTCGAATTAGCTGTGAGCGATGGTCCTTCACCTCAGCGCACATTCAGTATAGGTGCCGGCAGTGTCAGTTTTGGTCGATCATCGCACTGATATATGAAAGCTTGGCACACCATTCATTTATTTCTTTTGTTTTCTGTTGTGTACCCATCTGCGTTACCATCACGCTTTCCGTAGTCGGCAATGCAGTTCTACCATTTCCACCGCAGTGCTGTGCTTGGGACATCACGGCGTAAAAGCCGACTAGCCGAGGTAATCTACGTCCCACTCAGTATAGAGCGTTTAATGCAATAATCGGCACTTTTTATGTAATTTATTTGTTATGCCTCATTACTTGTACATGGCGAGCGTCGCAACACAGTACAGGGAGAAAGACGACTACCAATGCTTTTTAGAAGCTGTCACAAAGCATGCAACATTCGAGCGATAGCCTTCAACTTTGTGCTTACACTGTACCTGAGGAGGGAGCTAGTCAAGTTCGCACCCTTCGGTGATCTACTGGCTTAGAAAGAAATGTATTATTTCTAAATGACAGGGCAACTTAAACACTGACTGCTATTTTTAATTTGCTATCCTTTGGCACAACAGCCGGCGTCAAAGCCTCAGTGTCAAAAAAACTGTGGTATTGTCCAGGTGCTCCATTACGAGCTGGAGGCCTCAATTGTTTCAATAATTTGATGTGGTTTGCTTCGCACAATGATGTGAACGCATATGGATAAAAAACACATACCTAGTACCTGCTTACTCAAGCGGTTAATAAGTCCGACCCTGCTTGTCAGGAAAGTGCTAGCGTTCGGGGCGCCTTCTAGTGGCTGTATACAAAAGAAATGGGGCGGTGGTGAGCAAAAAAGGGCGGTGGTGGACAATTTTCAGGCGTTGGTGGCTGTGGCGACTCTTTTCTGCAACGTGTCGGGAAAGCAAATGTACAATAAACACTTCAGAAACGTTCTTTAAGTGCCTGGCATCGAAGCGCATTTAGCCCATGTTTATGAATTGCATATTGCATTATGTGCCACAAAATCAGAAGCACCGAAGCGTCCTGTGAAACTTTTCAGCCTGAAATTCTGTACAATTCGTGTCGCACTCTTCTGAGTGGAGCGGCCTTGCCCAATGTATACAGTTTATTACACGGTATCCGTTACTCTTTTCTCCGGCCGTTGTTTGATTACCCTACATTTGATGAGGATTGTTTGGAAGTGAATCATGTACTTTATCAGCAAATTACTGATGCCAGCGCTCAGCTCATAGTTTTAGCTATTCTCATAAAGAGTGAATGGTCATGACCTGCAGACGTGGTAACATGATGGTGCTCGTGCGCACCCAGCAAATATATAAATTAACTTGTCATTTCTCTCAGGCATCCTTTTGTATATCTGGAGTGTAAGCTAAACTGCCAAAATGTTTCCAACATGGAGTACACCTTCGAAATGAGTGCTTTCTGTTGAAACGTAGAGCAATTATATAGAGATTTTAGGACAGCCAAAAAACACTTTGAATCCGAGTTGTGTAACTCTCACCTAGGCGAAAGGGTAAAAATCGGCGGAGCTGCTTGGTAAACAACCAATACTTAGGCACCAGGGAGTCATGAACTGCGTGTTTCTGCATCGTACTCTGCACCACTGTCTCCAGATCCCAACAGCGGCGGTTACATGCTGGAGTTGTACAAGTTCCAGGCGATGCATGCTTACCGGTGAAAACGAAAGCGAAACGAAAATACGAACCAGCCACCACCGGTCGCTCAAGAGCGGGTGACGTCAAGACGGCGACAAGAGTACGTTCCTTTGATCGCTTAAGCTGCTGGACTCACATGGACGCCCTACGCTCGCTTGGTATCCCTCCAACTAAAATTTCCATGCACGATGGCGCTACATGAGTTTCCTGGCTGTGAGTCTATTAACTCGTGCTTCATCCTTCCTTGCAAGGGTTGCGGTTGTGGCAGTGGTGGTGGTTGTGGTGGTGGTGGTGGTGATGGTGGCGGTATAAAATTTTCGCACCCTCTGCTAACTCCTCATTCCTCTCTTGGCAGGTTCTCTCATGTCTTACGTCGAAACCGAAATGTATTGTTGCCTTTGTGTAATGATACGCAAGCTAGCGTTTCGGAAAACTCGGTGTTATGTTGATGAAGTGTTTAATAGCGCTGTATTTTTTTAAACTAGGTCGCTCTGCACAAAGGTGAAACATCTGAGATGAAGAAAAGCGTAGCAGAAAATTAAGTCAGTTGTAACAAAATATTGAATTAGGCGACAATGCTGTAGCCAGTTCTTAGCATAGAATGGAGTTCTGGCCTTTGTTATGCTAAGAAAAGCTTGAATGACAAAGGCATCTTTTCCTCAGTGTAGAGTTGCAGTACAAAGATGTGCAGCATCTCTGTTGACAAAGTATATCGTTTTTAACATGTGATGCTGTCAAATTAGGTCAACTTCATCAAGCGTAGTGCAAGTGTTCAATGAACATTTGTATCATGGTATACGAACTGCGCGATTCGGAAACCCATCGCAGTGAGGTCACAAAGACTGCTCTCCAAAAAGAGCTTCTAATTTCGTATGCTGAACAAGGGCTTGATTTGTGCTTTTCAGCAAAATGATCATCTGTCTCTCTCGCCTGTTCAATGCTTCTGCAGCTCTTCAGGCAAACAAGAACTAGTGCCGGTCTATCTGTGCCAGCCTAGACGGGACGCAAAAAGTCAAAGCCAGTTAAGGAATTTTATTAATACTATGGCCGCAGTTGACTCAGCAAGAATAATACTAGGTATGAAAAAGAAGAGGTTTGTCCTGATGCAAATATGACTGCCGATGGCGGTAATAGGCAGATAGTAGGCAGCAAAAGAAAGACGTAAGTTGCACCTTTTCCCCGTCACCTAGAGTGCTTTCCTGTTTCTTATTGGCTGCCTCCTGCAAGCATTAACGGCTCTGAAAGATTCATAACTATTTCTCGCTGAGGACTAACTTTTAACATGCTTAACAAGAGTATTAATTATACTGCACTATATGCAATATTTTATTTTCTCTTACTGTGTTCTGTAGTGTTTGCCAAAAGTAACCAAGCAGCGGGGCTTGTTTCTCAACCTATGGCAGAGTACATATGGCATCCCTTAAGCTCTAAATGTGTGTAAAGTAAGGATAATTCTGGTCCCCACCTTCGAGACATTTCGGTCTTTAAGCGGGCTTAAGAGTTCCACTGCATATCTGAGTGGCAAACCCCGTTGTCAGATTGCTTTTGGCAAATAGGGTACGTGTGGTGAACTTTGTGACTGGTGAATATGTACGTCTACTTCTCAAGCTGCGCATTGAACTGCCGCTCAGGTTTCCATATCTTAGTACTCCTTTTCGAACTTTTTGTGATGTATTTCTGAACTGTGACTACTGCCGTGATAGGCTGCATTTGAGCCTCTAGATGGTTTTGAGGCAATTATTTTTTTAACAGCTGCACAGAAACATTTTACTCTGTGGAGCTCCTTGCATTGGCTTTCTGCAGCGGTGAATCTGAATGGACTGATTTCATGTCATTAAATGGATTTACTATCCCTGGATATATACTAATTTCCCACGCGCTCACTGCACTATACTGATCTACATGGAATTAATATTAAAATATCATTACATGGGTGAATTCAGCAACTACTTGTATATAACCATTTTATATTTGCTGCTCTTGATGAAGAGTAAGCGCTTTTTGTGCTCTTTTAAGCCTGACGAGAAGCTAAAGATAGTTTTGTCAGCTCAGATAGAAATATAAGCCTTTCCTATCACATAACACCGACCTGCGCTTGCTCCTGCTCAGAACACGAGCTGCAGTTTCTTTTTCAGTTGACACTAACAGATGGTGCTAACCTCAACTGGGACAACAAAATCGCCGTAAAGAACTTTATGGTGAAACCCAAGGGCCTCCACGACGTTTATTTGGATATTTGAAGTTCGTTAACGCAGGAACATCACCTGGGAGGGAAGTACTCGTTTCAGGCGATTACTTTTTACTAGTTCTGAGGCTCATGTGAAAGTGTCATGGAGGGATGCAAAAGTGCAGTAACGATAGAGTGGCTTTGACGTTGTAAGCGGAGTGGTACGAGGGAACTGGGAGGAAACAGGAAGACTTCCACAGTGTGCATCCATCTTCACTGCCAAACCTTACGCCGTATGTGTGGCCATAGAAAAAATGGTAAGCGAGAATCTCACAAACAGTATTATTTACACACACTCCTCAAGCGTACTCACAGTTCATCACTCTAGAAATGCAATCCTTCCACTACTTGGTGACATCATATACTATGTAACTATAGCCACAGCTCAAGGACAGAACATAGAAGTCTGCTAAGTCCCGATCGGAATAAAAGGCGACGAGAGAGAGACTTGTGTGCTGACCAAGATCATGGCAAACAAATAAAGAAGTAAATATTCCCTTTAAAGATTGCGTGAATTTAGTTAACCGTAAGTGAAGACGATAATGACACTCTGCTTGGAATAACGAAATGAATAACAAGCTACATTTGGTAAAACCAGTTTAAGGTGAATGGAAGTCCTGCACTCATCAGGAATGTTTCAAGGTTTCTAGAAAGACTCTCCGCCCTCTTCGTATAGGGCACTCACACCTTACACATGACTTCGTACTGACAACAAGACAAGCCATTATGTTAATCATGCGGAGATGAGCTGCAGTAGACCATGTTTTATTTGCGTGCAGGATACTGGAAAAACTAAAGAAAAAACGTTTTACTTTGTTTTGCAGTGAACATTACATCCAACATTGCTTATAGGTGATATTGGTCTTGTTCAATTTTCCTGCAATTTAAGTTTTTAAAAGGAGCAAATGTCTTAAAGTACGGACGTAAAAGTTGTAGTCAAATGAATAAATCTCATGTTAGGCGCATGATATCCTCAGCTACTTTTGTGCCATCAAACTGAACACAACACGATACAGCGGCTTTGTATTAGTGCTAAACATATAAGACACTCCTGACTTCTTATTTGCGCAACATGGACATAATATTTATTAAGACAGCTTTTTCAACAAAAGGAAAGCTAGAAACGACGGCGCTGTCAAGCATTTTGTACAAAGGCGCTGCTGTAAGCAGCTTATACCGTAACACCTGCAGTTGGAGGCCCTAGACGTGAAGAAGGCAGAGGCTTTTGAAAGAACATTAAACGATAGCTTCCTTGCATATACTGAACGTACAGTGCACTCATTCCTCTCTAGCCTGAGAAAGATTTACAGCGATGAACGCTAGGAGGCGTCACACGATCAAGGTCGCACCTGTAGTGACACGCGTGGTAATCAACTAGGTCCGCAGCCTCGCCCCTATCAAGAGGTGCTAAAATAAATGTCTGGCAACATTCCCTCATTCTTCGCTTTCCGTCACCTCGTGAAAGCCGTGCAGACAGGCAGAGTGCCCGCACTTAGCGGGATGCTTTCCAGACCATGGTTCGCTAATTCACCGCGTGATGGCTATGAAACAAGGCTGGCGAAACCGTTAGTCCTCCCCTACTCTTCGCACATTCGGCCCCTTTGAGAACCGCCGAATCCAGGGTCCGCAAAGGAGCGGAGCGGAGGGGGAAGCCGGTGTATAGCGAAGCCTCAATTAAAACGAGTTCGCGCGAAGCCCGCGCGGTGGCGCCATAGTCGGCTCAAGCAGACGCGCGTTGCCCCCTCTACCGGCGTTTAATCAAACCGCCGCGCCTACGAAGCACAAGGTGCGAAAAGCTCCCCCTCGTTGCAACTCGCGCACGCTGGGCCGGCGAAGCGGATAGCGTCGGTAGTCGGCGTTGGAATGATGGCGGGCCCACGGCCATTGGCGGAAGTAAATAATGTTTTGCGGGCCAGGACGAAATGCCGCATTCCTCGTTCCTGATTGGCCGGAAAGAGAGCGCAAGCTCTTCAGGTCCGGGGAGCGGTGGGTGGGGGGGTTGTTGAGGGAAAATGGGGTACAAGCACTGCGGAGGGCGCAAGAGTCAGCAGACCGTTGTGCGAGAGGCGTGGAAGTGAGGGAAGACAGCGCAATTCGTGACACACGGGAGAGTGGTTCGGGGCCGAACAGGCAGGACAACATGACTCACGTATAGTGGGTGGTTGCGCAGGAAAGGTCTGGAAGGAAGCGACCCTGACATCCACGGTGTCCCTGCCGTTTTCAATTTACCGACTGTCTCCCGGGTCTGTTTCCCGGGTAGCACACCTATTTGCAAAAGCCAGGAGGGGTTTTCCCGGCGCGTAGGTTTTGCTCTTTTGATGCCACTCGAGTGAAGCGTGCAACTGCAGACGCCGCTTTTAGAGTCGATAAAGCAAAAAAGACAGCTCGCCTGGACCAGGCGTTTACGTAATCAAGATTTTGTTTGCAGAAACGATTTGCTGACTTTGCTAAAATGCTCGCGATACTGCAATGAAGAGAGCTGCAGCTGAGTAAAAGCTTTTGTCCGTGTTTACAGTACCTGGTGCAGCGCATTGGCAGAAAAAGTGCTAAGTTTTCTTGCCATAGTTCTGTTAACAGAAAACATGACTGATTTTCAAAACACCTGTGTCGCAAAAAAATTTGCAATCGTTAACATCGTTATACTGTCTCCGCGTTTAGTTCCCATTGCCCTCATAAATCGGTCTTCCAATCGAAACGTGGAGTCAAATATAAATATGTTTCCTTTAACGAAGCGTATACCTCGTTATATACTTTTTAAGCAGTCAAGTACTTCATGCTCTCGCAACACACACACACAGCATAGTATTACACACAGCGTAGTATTTTTCAGCATAGTATTACCAGTGTCAAAGGACACCAGAAAACCGGTGAATGTACGCAAGTAGTAAGGTGGTTAACTAATTTTTAATAATTCAGATTTTGACTATTAGAGTTAGGCACCTATTTGCAATTCAATTTCTAGCCGGTCTTAGTAACAGCCATATCAGTTTATAGAACTTAGAAAACGCGATTACACTTAGCGCTGTGGCTCAACAAAATTTTACTTTTTTGACTAGTTACGTGCACTGGAAAGGTTGATTTGCTGCATGCTTTTCGAAAGCGCATAAATTCTGGCACGATGCAGCCGAATTCTGTCGAGCCGCGGCGCCGTGGATAATCAGGATTTAGAAATGCTAAAAATTATATGGCTATTACTAACCGGCTGCAAATTAATTGCAACCAGTTGCGTTGCTGTGGAGTTAGAAAAGTTAATTATCAGGAATTAGCTAGCCAGCTTATTACTTACTACGATCCACTTTTTAACCATGGATTATAGGCACTGGTGTGCGAATATTCGGAAATTTCGAATGGGAATCAATTGTTCTCCTATTCGATTATTCGAAGGAATCCAGCAGCGTATGTTGAGATTTATTCGAAATGAATCGAATACGCTCGCAGCTTCTCGAATAATTGGGAAGAGGTTCGAATAAGGCTAGCCGTTTTTCTTCGACGGCTGTTCCAAAAACAGTGCCCACGTCGACGTCGCGTACCACTTTGGCGCAATCAGTATACGCTGGATGAAAGGTTCAGTGGTCCAAGGCGGTCCACTCGTGGGGAGGCGTTCACAATGCTCACACATGGCCTCTAAGAGGGAACGACGCGACAGGACAGGCATATTCAGCAAGCACACGTTTGATCTTCTCGGAACTCATGGCTCATACGTATCTATCCTCGTCTCATCTCCTGAGGTGTGGATCTACTTTGTTGCCTCTCGTTATCATTAGCAGATCAATACACCGACTCCTTATTGCGACCCCTTTGAGGAGATCAGTGTTGCAGTTAATTGAAAGCTATAGCTTTAACTCTATAGGTTTTAGCACCATTCCGGATCGCCTCCACTGGCTCTTCAGTATTTCTCATGACTGCTTGTTTTGTGCAACTAGTCGCACTAGTACCGAATATTTGTACGTACAAATATCCGTTTCGTATTCCGTTCGGTTTTAGCTACACTATTCTTATTCGATTCGGCTCGGAAAAAGCACTGTTCACACGCTCCTATTTATGCGGTAACTGCGATCCAAAAAATGTTACTCAACGCGGTGGCTGAATGGCTTTGGCTTTCGGCTGATGCTTCCAAGGTCGCGGGATCGACTCCTGCTCGTGGCGGTGGCGGTATTTCTATGGAGGAGAACTGCGGAAACGCCCATGTGATGTTCATTGACAGCGCACAGTAACGAAGCATATGTAGTCGTTTCGGTATGCTAACCTCGCATGCCACATTTACCACGCTTCTCAGTAGGAAGAGTCCGCAAGCAATCCTTAGTGACGCAAACAGCAAGCAGTTCTTTTCAGCCACTTGGCTTTGCAAGGTGGCTTCCGGTGTAGTCACTGCTCAAGAATTTTTCCGATTGACTGGTGCAAATAAATAACTTGCAGTGTCGCTACTGTTTAGTTTCAAAGTTTTCACGCGCAACCTTGAGGACAAGCACATGAAGTGCAAATGAATTTCAGTCAGCTTCCTCCTGATATGCGCGTAATATGCACATATTGGATATACACAAAATAGACTGACACTCGCGTAAGAAACAAAAAGTATTCATTGATGTTTCGGCTGGCAAATAGTTCTCATCACACTGATGACCAGCTGTTACTCATCAGCATTTATAGGCGCTGTAAAGAATGGAGTGAAGTAATCTAAGGGTAAAGGAAGTATAGTAGTAAGATGCACAGGGGGATTGGAGAATTAAGAAAGCAGTACTGAGATGTGTGCGACTACGCGCGAAAGAGCTATTCTGTGCGCCAAGAACTTCCTATAAACGCTGAATATTGTGCTTTTCTTTTCGAGACTCACTGGGAGGCCACTAGTGTCCGTACCACCATTGCAACCGTCTTGAGATGAGGCTTCTAACTGAACGCTCAACAAGAGCACTACCGGCAGTTTTTTTCTAACGGAGGCCACACATCTCAATCCGTATGTCTGTCTTCTCTTGCAATATAGCCTGCTTTCGGAAGATTTACTACGGACTCTCGTCGAGTACAGTTTGTGAAAGGGGGCTTCAACATGAAGTTACTGCGAACGTGTCCATTTAGTAGTTCTGGAGCAGCAGCTTCATGACTGTGAAGCAACGCCGATCTCTCTGATTGCGATGCTGTACAAAACTAACGGTGCTGCCTTACAGAAAAGTTGTCTTTTCTAACGAATGATGTTCGCTACCAATGTCGTTCACCTGATGTCGTGCTGAAAAAAAGAAAAGCTATAGAGTTCACTGACGATTTTTTGAACGGAACATGACTGGAGAAGTCTTTTTAACTCTGAACTACATCAGAGGTTAACAAAAGTCGTCTTAAAGAAAAAATAGTGAATTGACATGCCTACTTTGTTGTTCTTGCGCATTCCGTTACTAACTATAGTGTTTTAAATTTGACTTTTATCCGATCCAAACGTAGGGCTTGAGAGTCAAGTTCAAGAAACCGGCAAAGACCTCTACTGGTTCTGAAGCGGCCCGACCCCCCTGTATTCCTCCCTTCTCGGCACCCAACTTCAACAGCGACGGAGAAAAACCCACCAAGTACAGCCAAAAGGAATCGTCGACTATGGACTATACGACGGTGCAAGAAGAAAGTGGAAAAATGTGCTGACTGTTATTTACTGCACGAGTGGCCGCTCCCCTTCTGTGAACGATCTCGTGTTACACGTGTCGAGGAAAAAACAAGAAACTCTGTGTGTCTGCACTTTTTTCCCCTTACCGCAGTGTGTGCTTCCCGACGCGTACTGGTTGGGGAACATCGTACCGCGTCGACGTGATTAACCCTAGGCCTCGCTAACACTCGCGATGGGGATCGGCTGCACCGAGTGTTCCGAAACACCCAGCTCTAGTTCGCAAGCCTGCCTTACGTATAGTTTTAACTAGCAAAGCCGCCTTCTTTGTTTGACTGCCTTGTGAATCGGTAATTAGATATTTGGAACAAGCAGTCAGCCACTTAAAGTGGCCTTGCCACACGGCATGGCAATGGCGCTTACTTTCAGTCACCTGGAAATGCATACTCACGTCAAAGGCGTTCAGGTGAGTGAACTGACAGCGCACACTTACCTTCTTTTGACCGTTTATCGCGCTTGTCGCAATGTAAATCACAAAAGGTATGTAAAGCGGATGGAAGCGCTTCCGTTTCATGGTTAGTACGCTGTCTATACGTGTTGCAGGACACCGGTGACATCTACACTCTTCTTTTATGAGTAGAAATGAAGGCTATTTAGCCCTACGGGAAACTAGAAAAAAAACTAGTAGAACCAAACCCGATGAGCGCTTCCCCATCCTCTCCGCCTTTCCTGTTCACCATGTTCATGGCGTTGACGTGAGAGTTTTGCATCTAAGTTGCGAAAAGTTTGCGACTGAAGAACTCACAGGTCATTCTGTATCATGTGAGGGCAACAAACTAGCTTTGACAGTTTGTATTCTTCCAGGTGTATGGCTTTGTTTAGGCTAACTTTTGCGGCTTTCGGTATTGGACGATAATCCGAACCTGCAGTTTTAATACTTGAATTTATCTTATAGAAACTAAAGTCAGAGCGCAGGTTTGCGAACCTTTCCCAGCTGACGCGGTACATACTCTTGTCCCTGGGCACCAACCATGTGCGCAAGAACACCTATGAAAGCACGCGCCAATGGGCGAACGTCGGTTAAATCCTTCCCCCAGTCCCTTCCTGAGTTAATTTATTCCAGTCATCGCTTGTAGCTGTCGCGCCGTCGTGTGCCAACAGTCTGGGCTGCCTGCGAGCCAATTAGTCGGCGCGTTCATGAGCTTGGACCCTGTGGACCGGTGTGTTGACAGTATTTATGAGTTGTGTAGATTATATACAGCATATCGAACGCGTTATATCTGAGTCGTGTGCACGCAAACACACATATATATTATGAAGGAAAGACTACCAACGTGAGCGCGAACTGAGCATGCCGACCTTTTGTGGATAATTTTAATCTCCCGACTTTCTTCTTCCCCGGTCATTGTTTCGAAGAAGACTGTACATAAACGAAGAAATATATTCAGTTCTGTGAGCATCAGCTGTGTTCGTTGTGGAGTGTCTCGTTGTGCCCGCGGCCGCTCTCGACTACGATGTAAAAGCATTTGACGCCGGCGAGGCTGTGGACGAAGGAAGTTGCCAAAGTGCGCCAACGTAAATGGGAAACATTCGTCGGAACCAGCGGTGTCTTCCCACATGTGCATCGTACGGTAAGTGCTTGCGCTTGGAACCCGCGTTATTGGTCGATGTTCCTTGTCTGTTAATATTCATGCACCTAGTGCACCACAGGTTTAGAAAGGCAGATGGAGAAGTAGGAGAGAGAAGTGCAGTCGAATTTGCCCGAGAAATCCTCAAATCCCTAGAAGTCAATACAATTCCTTTCAATTGTACCGTTATGATTGTCAAATTCACGGCTCTACCGTATGGGCCACGTCCATGAGGTCTCTGGTTTTGTACACTTTGCCGTTCTTGTCACCGCCATTACACTGTCTGCTTACCATGGCTTAAACACGGATCGTTAGATTCAGAAAAAAATAATCGGGCCTCAAAATGCGTGGGACGGAAAGGGCCGAGGCCACCTGGGCTGGTACAAGGAGAGAGAGATTTTGTTAATTTGTTTTTCTTTTATCTCTTCATAATACTACGCGTCTACTTTACGATCGTTGCAATGAAGGCAGCGTGCTATCTATCGAAAGAATGACTAACGCGAACAGAGATGGCCTTGAAAACGCGTTAAGTACTAATGGCCAAAACACCACGGCGTATAGACAAATGTTAACCTCTTTGTGTTCCGAGTTGTTTCAGCCAAGATAAGCAACCACCCCGACTAGTTTCAGCTTGCAGCTAAAGTTCACTGGATGCGGGTGTGTTGAAAAAACAAAATGGCTTATTTCATCGCAGTCGATCAAGCCAGACACCAAAAATTCCAGATTTGAGGGGAGGTGCATGTCCACCTGCTGGTACCAATACAAGGCGCGAGGCTGCGCTACGAAAAATTTGTTCCCAGCAAACGCATTCTGTAAACTTTTGCTCTCCACTTTAGCTCAATAAAAATATATATTTATGCCATCTCTCTGCCTTACGAACAGTGCGCGATGCACAGTTACTTGATGGGCACGAATATAGCGCAAGCACACGGGTACGGAGGCAAAGAAACGCACAGGACGTTCTTCTTTCCTTCTTTCTCTCTTTCTTCCTTCCTTTTTATCTTTTTTTCTTCCTTTCTTTCCTTCCTTCTTTCTTTCCGTCTTTCTTCCTTTCTTTCTTTCTTCCTTTCTTTTCCTTTCTTTCTTTCTTTCTTTCTTTCTTTCTTTCTTTCTTTCTTCCTTTCTTTCTTTCTTTCTTTCTTTCTTCCTTTCTTTCTTTCTTCCTTTCTTCCTTTCTTTCTTTCTTTCTTTCTTTCCTTCTTTCTTTCTGGCTTTCTTTCTTTCTTTTTCTCTTTCTTTTCTTCTTCCACTCTTCCCTTCTTTTTTCTTTCTTCCTTTCTTTCCTTCTTTGTTTCTTCCTTTCTTTGTTTCTTTATTTATTTCCTCCTTTCTTCCTTTCCTTCTTTCTTTCTTTATTTATTTATTTACATAGAAAATGGAGCAAGAGCTAAAGGCTCATGGCCTGATAAAGGCTCCTGCAGGAGGCAAATTCAGCTCTCAGTGCACAATACTCACACATACAGAAAAGAAGCATTTCAAGACTCAGCAGTGTCAGCACAAGTGTGTTGCAGCGTGTGTGTTGCCGGTCCTGTGTATCCGGTAGATTTTCATTCCGATCGTGTATTACCAACAATCCTAAATGTACTCTCTTCTGGTAAAGTGCGGGGGTTGGGCTTGTAGCCAAATTACCAGCCATAATCAAACATTTAATTTACCAGCGAGAGAAGGGCAACTTGGAAGGTCATCTTCAAATCGGCGTTAACGCTACAAACACTTCTAAGCTCAGCGCGTCTCAACTGATTCCCGTCGCAATGCTAAGTTTCCGGAAGAAACAGAGAGCTGCGAAAATAGAAGTCACCGTTGAGCGGCTGGTGCGGTGCCCTGTCGTCACGTTCCTTTATTTGAGAGAACACGGGGTGGTCTTTTTCAGGGCGCTATTCGCTCCTGCTCCTGGATGTCTTAGAGTGACATCCAGCTCGTTTAAAGCAACGGTTTGGAGAAACGAAACGCTTCCCAGTCAAAGAAAGAAAACTGATACAGCGAGGAAAAAAAGAAAGAATGGGAACAAGGTGAAACCTTAAAGGGATGCTGAAAGGACAGGCAGAGAAGGAACTCACCCCTTGCAGTAAGCGCGTTGTCGTTTTCCCAAGCGCGAAGTAGGAATGTGTGCGCGAGCGGTGCGTTACGTATACCCCCATCATCGACATCTTCTTAGACGTCATCATCGTCAGCACAAGGGCTTAATTCTGCAATATCACCTCTACTTAACCCTGTCCTATAGGGCACCCCTATCAGAGACGGATGAGAACGTCCCGAGAGCAATAAGGGTGGGCTGTGAAGTCCATCGGTCATTATTTTCACGCCTATCATCTATTCTACCATTAACTGCAACTTTCATTGTAATCGTAATGTTCGCGCCGCTGCCGTAAAGGATGTTAATGACCGCTTTCCGTCTGATGCAATCAATCAGTCGACCTTCTCGGGTTCGAACCCAGCAACTCTAAGAACTCGAACTCGGACAATGCTAATCATTTTCAGAGGGTGCATGGCGTAGCACGTCACAGGTCTCTGCCCGTAGGAATCTTCACTGTTGACTTCCTGAAGATTGGCGTCGAGAAGCAGAGGCAGCCCGGAAGAATCACCATTCGGCGGCATTAATATGCAGTGGGGGTTTACAATTTTTCTCACCTGAAACTTCATATTTGGTCACTCTGACACTTCAGGACTCCGCAGTCGACGCTAAACCTGTCGAGTAGTTAAACACCAGGAAAACTTTTCGCAGCGCAGTGAACTAATGGTACTGTTTCGTCAAACATGGAGCGCTTTAAGGTCACATGCTAGCTTTCTGCTTCGAAGTTTGCGTCATGAGTTCCGTCAAAAATTGCTTTGAACCATGTGTCCAAGCTAAAGCTGGAACCAGTGGGAATGAAATGCAAAGCTTGTTAGACTAACGTTGCAAATGTAACACAAAAAAGTAAAGAGAAAAATGTAAATAAGTAACAAAGATATCGTAGATAGGAATGATTCTTGCCCGTATCTCTTGGTACTTTGTTTCGCGCCGAACTCCTGGTTGCTGAAGTCTGTCTGGAGCCCCGCACTATGCACGCATCCTTCTTCAGCACTGTGTTACCGTTTTAGCAAAGTAAGAATACATCAATCCTTGATTTATTTATTTTATTTTCTTCGGTCCTAATTTGAAAGATGAACGCATCTCCGCTCTGCGGACGAGTCACGCCAAATTAAATCCGAGGAGAACCTTGGCTCTCCGAGGTAGCAGCCTTACGCACCGAAGGCCCATATACAAGTTCTAGGCGCAGAGGGAAAAAAAAAAGAACCGAGACGCAAGGTGCCGCCGGGCTGCAGGCTCCTCCTGCGCTGTTGGGCGTCGGGAGGACGTGGGGCCAACGAGGGACAGCTTGATGGATGACTAGACGTGCTGCTTGCTCCGCACTCTGCGTGTCGGCCTCGGCTGCTGCAGCTCTTCCTGGCGTTCACGAGCTTCTCCCGGTGCTCCTCGGAGCCCACGGACAGGGAAGCCTTTTGACAGATCTGACTCCTGGGCTGAAAAAATAAAAAAGAAAAAGGATAGAGGAGACGCGAGCAGCCATGTAGAAGGAAGAGCGAAAGCGCTTGGAGCTCGCGGAGCGTTCGTGCCACATGAACGGCTCCTTGCCGAACTTTTGCCTGCCAGCCCCAGCCCTCGCACCCAGTGTGTATGAATTGCAAGCTACGGCCTTTTATTTTTCTGTCTTTTGTTCACGTTCGTCGGAAGTATACGCGAATGCTGAACATTTATTGTAGTGTCGCACATGCTTCTTTTTGTTTGGGCAACACAGCGCTTAGAAAAATTTTTTGAGACTCTATAGACTATCCATATACCTTTGTCTATGAAGTCTATCGACTAGTTACACACAAACTCCATAGACTAGTCTATAGGCAATACAAACCTTTAGACAGCCTATAGACAATCTATAGATTTATGGCCATACACTTTTATTAGACTTTCGTCTATAGACAGTCCATCAACTATGAATAGACAAAAGGAAATATCTATTGGAAGGCCGTAGAGTCTATAAAAGCTCTATAGACTACATTGATAAGGGGCACGAACTCCCAAATATTAAGAGAGTATATTGTCTGGTGTCGGGAAGACATCGTCATAAAAGGTTATAGGGGACACATAGGTCGAAATTATTCCGGAGACCTCCACTACGGCACCACATTCTCCCCTTCCTCTTTTACTCTCTCCTTTATCCCTTTCCCTACAGCGCAATTCAGGCACCCACCGAGATATGTGAAACATACTGTGCATTTCCTTTCCTCAAAAACCAATTCATAGCACATTAGTAACCTTGATTTTTTTCTGATGGCATTAATTACCCTGCTGGATTACTCCAGGGTGGTGGTGGTGAAAAACATTTATAATACAATAAATATTTACAGAGAGGTGATTGGGGTAGGCCCTATTGGCCCTTTCCCCTAACAATACTAGGTGGAGCCCCTATTCCGGGGCCCCATTGGCAGAAGTGCAACGCATGATTGAGGACCTATATGCACAAAGCAGAACGGTTTGGGCAAAGCACTGTTTTCATAAAAACTGAAATCATGCTCAGTAGTCGGGGCGGGGAATCCCACCTTGCGATAGGCAGCTAGGTCCGAATCATGAGAGGGAAAAAGCCTCGAGATTAAGACTGCCTTTAGGTGCATTTCGTGGGCATATTTTCAGGTCATGAATGTCAGCATACTAATATCCCTGAGGAGAAAAGTAAGTAATGATTGTACCTTGTGAGTACTTTCTCATAGGGCAGAAGTGTTGACTCCAACGAAATGGTTCAAAATAAATTTTTGGGCAACGTATCGAGGTGTGTAAAAAATGATTAAGCAAAAACCTTAAGGCTATGAAGGAAACAGAGCTCGTCATATTTTTAGAGAAGTTCAGTCACTACCGGACTCATAACATTAGCCTAGTTTAGGGCACGCGCACACACACACACACAACACACACACACACACACACACACACACACACACACACACACACACACACACACACACACACACACACACACACACACACACACACACACACCCACACACACACACACACACACATATATAATAGCTTAAACTCTGAAGAAATATGTGACGAAATGGACAAATATCGTGCAGAAAATCAGTGCAATACAAGTAAATTGAAAAGCAATGAGAAAAAATTATCCCATCAGGGCAGTGAAACGTTTCACCACAGCATTGATAGAGCTAGGGGTCTGTATAGTTTATGTGGCAGGGTATTCCATATTTTAGTACTAAGTACCGGCGAATGGGAACTCTTTCGCCATAAACGATACTAAAAGGCAACCGATTAAAATCACCATATGAGATGTTTCTGGTGACTCGAGATGATGAGCGAAATAGAGAAACATGGAAATCAAGTTTGTGCTTTACTATAACGTTATTAGAAACAGCTCTTTTTTAAATTACCACAAGGGGCTAGAAAGTAACGTGTAATTCCTGGAACAACGCCTGTCTGAATTCATTGAGCGGAGTGTGAGCTATAATTCTGTGTACCTTTTTGTAGTCGTCTAAAGAGATTGGGGTAGGTACTGTAGCCGGTAGGTACTGTATGTATCTTTAGGTAGTCAATGCATTGAACTAATCCAACATATGCGAGAGAAAGAATTCGCAGTGTATTTTTCTGGAAGCGTTCGCGTGCTTTCAATAATGCAAAGCAGCCAGATGATAACTTCGCACCGACGGTTTCAATTACTTCGGCGAAAATGTCTATCTAAATTGGCATCAAAATATTTAATTGAAATTATTTCTTCAGGCTAACTGCCGTTTATGCGAATTTTGGTGACATCTTTATTAACAAGCTCATTTAACGAGTGACATACGATGTACTTTGTTTCATCAAGTCATTATCAGTTTGCTGTCAAAAGAAACAGAAAGAATGTATTTTCTTATTCTGCGTTTGCGGGAAACTTCTATTCAGGATGAGGGTCGGCAGAAGGTATGAGTGCTGAGTGGTCTGCATAGATCAGAATCTCGGGCGAAATCAGCTCATGGGGCCGAACATTTCCGACCTCTCGGCTTTGTGTGCACTAATCGTTCCCGCAGTACTAACTGGAACTCTGCCTAGATATTCGCGCGCTGACGGCGTAACCATGCTTACTTGTTGTATATTTGTAAGTGGTGTAAATAGCTCTCCCCAGCTCTTTCTCGCTATCGCTCAACTAAGTATTTCTCCTCTCACTCCTCCCCTTGCCCACTTCATTCTGCCGAAGGTCATTAGGATGCTTAAAATATTTTATAGCAGCTGATGTGGACGTCAACATCTCTACCTTCCGTTTTATTTCTTTTCTTATAAAACGTTATAAGGAACAGTCATAAACTAACAAGAAGAAAAGCAAGGGCCCTAGCACAGATTCTGGTAGCATGCATGTATGGATGTTTTGCAGTGGTGACGGGTTACTTTTTCCGGAAACCGCCCATTGACGGTTGTTGATAAAGGATGGAAATATATCAAACACCTTGCCATAAAAAAAAACAGAGCACAAGAACAAGAACGCTGGCAGTACGTAGCGCTGAATTATAACTGAATGAATTATGAATTATAAACTAAATGAATTATAACTAAAAGAATAGAAAAAGTATATTGCTTCAGGGAAATTGTTCTGGTTGCCTTGGTGATGGGCCCTTTATAATGTACTATAGCTCATAAATCTGGCTTCGCTTCCTTTCGAAACAAAAGTTTAAAGTTCAGTGCTCCATCCTTTTGGTTCTTGTGCTCGTGTCTGCTCTGGTTCCTGTGGACATCGAGAGAAAAAACTAGCTATGTCAATGACAAGTTTTGTTTTTTCCTAGAAAGTCATAATGTTTGTTTCGTATCGATGTTATTGTAATCTATGGATTGAAATGCTTATTTTAGATCTAGGAACATGGCGTGCAGGTTTGTTATCCTTCAGTGGTACATTGTTTAGCTGGCTAAATATATGAGCAGCGGAAAATATTCAATAATTCTTCCAAACGCCATGCTGCTGGGGCAGAGTACGCTATTGTGTCGAAAACTTAAAAACATGATTCGGCAGAAATTTTTCAAAGCTTGCTTTAATAATGCTAAAAACGAAATCGGGTCGAAACTCGATTAATCACAAGGATTAGCATACTTTTCTATTGGAACTACACTTGCTACTATCAAAACTTAAGGATAAATTGAGCCTTGCAAATAATTATCACATGGCAGAATACTTAACCAATAATATCTACATTATCTATCATTAGATGTGCCGGAAATGCGTCACAGATTATGGAACGTAACAAACATACGCGTACTAAGACTGAAATATACCTACATCTGAGAGCTTCCGGTGGAACACGAGTGAGCAGTATCTTAGCCAAAATCAAGAAGAGCAAATAGGCATTGCAGGGGTGCTTAATGGGAAATAAGAGCAAAGGGGACCAAAATAACACAATTTCCATCCCCCACCAAGAATGGTAATTTCCGTTAGGTGCCAGGCACCGACCTTTAAGGCACTGCAGGAGGAAACGTACCAGCGTGGTGACACTGCGCGAAATATATAGTGCTTGCACACAAAGGAAGTGTCTTGTACACCTACGCCGCAAGACTGCGTTTTGGACACTCCGCGTCTCTTTGTCAGAGCGCGGTTTTCAACAACAGCGGGAGTGCGCAAGGAAGATACCATTCTAATAATGTCGTATTCACATGTCGCACCTTTCCACTGAGGAGTCCTTGTAGCGCTGCAAACTCTGATAGCATTTGTAAATGGATCAATCACAAATAGCAGAAATGTAAAATTGTGTGGTACAGGCAAACTTACGATTAGAGATCGTATATCGCAAACATTTGCCTTGTCCACATCAGGCGATAATGTGGACAAAGGGGTTGCTCATGATGAAGTTTAGCGCCAAAAACGAGGACAAAGTAGGAGTGAAGACACAACACGAGCGCTTTTTCGCAACTACCTTTTGCACCTCAGCACTCTTCAGATGTATCGCCCTCTAAGGTTTATCATGACCATTTCATGTATGTTTCTTCTTTTTGATTTACTTCACGAGATGGGTATATATGTTATGTGTTCTTCCATTAAAGTTTTAGTTGCGAAAAAGCGCTCGTGTTGTGTCTTCACTCCTACTTTGTCCTCGTTTTTGGCGCTAAGCTTCATCATGAATAAGATTCAACTCGCCCAACTTTCCACCTTACTAAAGGGGTTGCATTCTCATTGACCAACGTTAAAGTTTTCAGAAACGACGTACTACACCACAGGCGGCGGTGAATTAATTCACCCCAAAAAGCATCCCCCATATAGTTACCGCCGTAAGCTCGGTGAGCATAGGCAGGATGGGCTTCAGGAAAGACGTCCTGATGGCAATCGCCAAAGCAAGCTGTTAAAAGGAATCTGCAGGTCTGAGGAGCCTGTGGTGCGTTTAAGAGCATGTCAATAATTAAGCGACGGCGTACCGCAGAGTGACGTCTCCTTCTTGCTGCTAGGCCTAACCGAAGTGATCGCGGCCATTTACGCTACACATTGCGAGGGCATTGCATACCGATCGTTAGTCCCCTGTCGTCGGCGCCGCATGTCACAGTAAATTACACCCGCGGGGGTACACACACTGCCCACTCGTCGTGAGCGGTCGCCTGACCCGAGACCAAGGTCCGGTTTCAAGTCGTTGCTGTCTGAGACACATAAACCGCAGTTTATTGACGCCCCCGGTCATGCGATGTCGGTGTCCCTCCGTTGCGAGCGTAGGAATAGCATATGGGCTTTGAAGTCGTGGGCTTCAATGCGGTACTCTGTTCACCTTTTAAGTGCGCCACTAAGTGGAGCGCATTGAGTGCTCGCAAGACAAATCCCTCCGTCACGAGGTCGTCCTTGAAAGACGTGAACGTGAAGTCGGAGGATTTTTACGGCTTCGCCTCATCACGAGCGGCGTATTAACTTGTCTGTGCACTTTGTGACAGTTGTTGCAGTAAAAATGGTTCTAACTTTTTTTTTTGTACTGAGCACGAAGGTTCCTACCCTATGGTCCCTTAAGTATTGAGAGGGCAGTAGCAAGGTGTGGGTCGATTTATTTTATTCATTTATTTATTAATCTTCACTTAAAGCCGCCTCGAATGCGGCTATGACAGAAGCTGATAAAAAAATGCACTAACAGATTGTACCAATCAGCAGCAATGATATACCATGAAAGCACAAGGACAAACAAAGTAAAAACAAATTCACTAGAAATCGCAGAACTTAAAAATTATTTCGAAGTTGGAACACCAGCATGCAGCATGAGCCGGAATGGAGTTCCGAATTAATATATAGCGCGGAAAAACTGCATTTAAACAAGTCATTACGAGTATTAAAAGGTGGCATGTTTATTTCTTGACAGTTTCTCATTGTGGAGCGAGCTTAGGGAGTTTTAAGTATGTGCGAAGTAAATAGAACGGGAGATTTAATTAACGCGCACATGAAATTTAATCGTTCAATACATTGACGAAACTAACGTGCATTGAGCTCCAGATACGACAGGAAAAAGAAGGAAAAAATCTCTTTCATATGGGTGAAGTGTAAAACTGGTGGCATTTTTTTATGGCTAACTACAATTTGTTTACATCTACAAGCTAAGGTTATTTCGAACGACGTAGTCGTATTCTATAGGACTGTGCGGATCAGGGTTCTGAATGTAACTTGCTATCTAGTGGAGCAACACGCGAAGTACGGAGCAAGTATGCGGGCCACTGGGGAGGTTTGTTAAAAATCAGATAGAGGTCTTTAGACCTTGACATATCCTGTGTGAGTGCAAGGCCGAGATATTTGTTTTGCAATACTTTTATTAAGTAATTGCCTTTGGATGGACATACAAAAAAATTAGACTTGCCTCTAAAGAGTGACTTAGAAACAGTTTTGGAAGAATTAATGTTCATTAGCGATGTAGCCCATCACATGCATGGTTATGAATTTGGTGGTCGAGAGGAGTTTCAGTTCGAGTGTGGCGACTTTACTAGTAATTTATACGCTTTAAGAAAACGTTGCTATCTGGTCGTAACAAACATTGAGAGCCGAACTCCTTCATAGAGATTTGTCGGCAGTAAGAAAATTTAGTGCGATAAGGTTTAAAGTTAAGTGAGGTGTTTGTGGCGTTTAATCTACGACGTTTCCTTAATTGCTCCAATCGTCAGCTGTTGCTTGTGAAATGAAATGGACATTAAAGGAAAAAATCAATTCAGACCTTTGGGTCCCGTTTCACCCAAAACTCGCCCTTAAATATCGAATAAGGTGAAATACACAAATGATAACTGTAAGTAGTGGCCCGGGATAACACGAGATACAGCAGCAATTTTTTGTACAGCTGCATCTGAATAGCATAGGTAACGAGGAGTTTGGGCATGTTACTCTCTCTGGAAAAGCAGAGAAGCGCTACATACGGCTTCAAAGAGTCACCAATGGCGACTGAAAGGAGCCCCTTTAGGATAATCGATAATATCCTCAAGGGCACTTCGTTGCATCGGCTGCTCTGCAAATAACTTCTGTATTCGCAGTCAATTGCCGTACACATTTCTTGACGTGTGCAATGAACGCCATGCTAGAAAACACCTTCTCATCGGCACATTGCAACGGAACCGCCTTTTATACCTTATTTTCGAAATGGCAGACACAAGCGTGACTACCTTTCGTGCTGTTAGCAACGTTTTTTATTTCGATTGTATCGGCCGCAGAACATAGGCTACTTATTTGTGCTTTGCCTAGGCTGTGACACCTCATATGTCAGATCATGAGACGTTTTTGACCCTCCATTGCAATTTAGCAAGCTGTGCGGAGAATTTACTGGTCTGGCTCGATCTGTCGAACACGCAAATGGAAGTTACGCTTCAGACGGACTCATTATCATAGTTGAAGGTTTAGTCGGCGCAGAGGTCTGGTAAGTGCTAGCATTCCTATTGCAACAGAAAAGTTGAGGATATAAACCCTAGGAAGAATAAGGCGAAAAATTGGCCACTGAAGAAATGAAAAAAGATTTCCTCAGTGGTCCATGTTCGTCATTTTCATGTCCATCCCCGACCAGACCGGTGTTCTCCAAACCTTCGACTTAACCACTTTAGGCATACAAGATCGCCTTTAGTCCGCGAATATGGTGCTGATCAGTGGCATTTTCAATGATAATATCAGTCAACAAGAATGAGTTGTCTGTGTTTATATATGGGCCGAGGCGAAGTGCCACTTTGATTGTGAATCTCATCATTGTTTCAGGAGAGGGCTAATAATCATGTATTTTTTGTCCCCCTTCCAGGGCACGCATGTGATATGCCACATTTGACGGAGGCCTTAAGGGGCAGGCGGCCCTAAATAACCGAGATCTTGTAACGTTTAAATATTAATAGAAACGTCATTGCGCTTAAAACTCCTTCTGCCGCTGTGAGGCTAAAAGTTGCCCTTTAATTTTTCTGAAGCCAGATAGGCAGACAGAATAAAGTACCTCTTCTTGTGTACTTCTTGTGTACATCGCTGTTCCAGCACCAATATAGACTGAGAGCAAACGTGTATCGCTTGCAGCGGAACTCCTTGACTTCTCGCTGCCTGCGCTGCACCCACCCAATGAAATGGAAGAGAGCTGGAGATAACAGTGGAACCTCAAGAATGAGAGTTCTGTCTGGGCAGCCTTGGATTAGCTGTTTGTAACATTGCTTCATGCCTAGGCATGCTACTGAACCTGCCAGCCACTGTGCTAAATTTAGCACAGACCGAAACGTGGTCTGACCTCAAGTTCTCGGTACCGAGCAAATATCAACGTAGCCATCTAGCTAAGTCCGCAGAAATGACAATCAAATCCCAAAGTTCCAAGACTTCTACGTTCATAACCAGAAAATAATTTCCTTGTCAGTTTCGATCTACGCGCCCAGCTTTGCTATTCACCGAGAGTGTCTTCTAATTATAAGTTGCTTATGTACCCGCTCGCCGCTACAGGAACATCTCGGACTCTACGAGGAGTGAGATTATACAACCCGAATACTTGTATGCCCTAGGAAGACAGAAAGAAAATCTTTGTCTCCACGGCCTGCGATGTCGGCGTTCGCCCAGACGCGTAAGTACACCCTGGCGGCTGCAGGAATGCGCATTCCGCATACGCGCAGCCGCCAGCCACGTCGGGCCACGAAACGAGAGACGAAACTGTTCGCGGGCCGACAGAGTGCGCGATGGAGACGGAGAAGAGAGAAAAAATAGGGTGAAGAAAGTGTAGAACACGCAGCCCAGAGAGTTGCGTGCACTGCGTCGGAGGCTTGCACCTGAAGTCTGCGCAAACTGCTAAACAATTATGAAGCCTCCAGACGTTACTTTATACTTTGCAGTACTCGTGTACTGTCGCGGTTCCTACTATTCTTCGTTTGTTTCCAGTGTTTCCTCGGGAGTGAGGTTCTGTAAGCGCATGTTAGGGCACCGGTGCATTGAAGAAGAAAGTGCTATGTGCCTTCGTGTTTATCGAGCGCCATGATGTGTCTTCATCGAGTGAGAACAGGCCTAAGTTCCCCTCGTAGCTTCAGATATGAGAGCGGCTAAATACACCAACAATGCGAAAACAAATGCGTCCCCGTTAGAAAACTCAGTGACATGAGGAAAGGAAGAAAATAACCCCAGCTATGGCCGATCCAGCACTTGGAAGCATACGAAGTTTGGCCACCATATAACCTGGACATCATTCACACTTGCGTTGCCGTCACTTCTTGAGTGTCGCAAAGGCTGCCTCACGTTCCTGGTTGCGGTTCAGCAACGCTGCACGCAACCGCGGTGGCGCGGCAGCACAGGCAGCAGGAAGGCAAGGAGAGAACTTGGCCGCACTCCGAAACCTCAGCGACGCCCGGAATGCCAGGCACGCCGGCCGCAAAGCTCCGGGGCCGCGCAGCAGCCACCGCCGCCGCCGACGTACAGTCGTCGCCGTCGCGTGCCGTCGACAGAAACAGTCTTCTCGGTCGGGCGCGGCACGCGGCCGCTGTAGCTTTTTCTCGAGCCGCTTCCGAGTCTTTGCGGACCGCACAGCTAGACATGACGCGAAGAACGCCGCCCACGGCGAGCTCCCCAAGCATTTGTCGGGCTTCCGGGCTTTCTTTTCTCCCGCACTCCTCCCCGTGTGGACTCGCCTTACTGCTCGGTGCAAGCATCCCACCAGCTCTAGAGAGTCGCAGCGCTGGAACTTAGAAGTCGGCGGGAGAAAGGGAGAAGCCTTTTGTTCGCGGCCGCAGTGAGATGTCTCAGCTCGTTCTTGTGCATCAATGTTATGACATGTGGTGATGATGCTAAATTTTATGGCCCAAGGGCATCTGTGGCGAAAAGGTGCCACGGCACATGGTGTTTTCGTCTAATGGAGGCAAGGTCAAGGATCCATCTTCTGAACATTTCACCCCAAAGAAGCCGAGTAGCAGGCTAGGCGAAAGCTTGTACCCATTGCTTCACTGCTGAGTATCCAGCTGCACTGTGGATCGATGATGCAAGGCCGATGATGGAACCGCTAGGGAACCGCTGCGGTGGTATGACATGCGTACAGAGTGGACTGCACTTAACGAAAGCCCCTTATGCAGCGGCTGGTGGAGCGCCGATTACGAGAACCTCGTTACGCAGCCTTAGCTCGAAGTCTGATGTTGTCCATGCACTCTGACAAGGCACCAGGTGCGCGATGCACCCGTAGCTGGAAAGGAGTGAGCTGCAGATCCGCTGAACCAAGTGCTCGAATGACCTTGCTCCTACTAAGTGTTCAGTAAGGCTGTAATGAAACGTGAACGGCGCCTGTGAACAATACCTCTGTATTTTCAGCTGCAGTATAAAGTATAACCTGATTTACTTTTCTGGCTAAAGGTCCTACCGAAGTACTCATTTTATTTACAAGCATGCCCAAATTTCTTTAACAAAAGTTTGGAATACTGGAAAACCGTAAGGTACAGTGGTGAGCAGCCTTGTCTAGAGCGCTCCGGCGGTGCACTTCCTTGCAAACATATCCAGATTTTGTGGCAGCCTCTAGGGTCCAGCTGCAACGCTTACACGGAAGTAGCGCCAGATAGCCTCGTAAACAAAGCAGGCACGAAAAGTTTGCCCTGTATAGAGGGGCTGCTCTCTAATTTCGGTTTTTGTTACCAAGTGCGCACTGCTCAAGCGCTCTAGACAAGGCTTCTCACCACTGTACTGGTATAGGCATATTGAAGGTAACTGTGCATTCTTCTGATATGTAGCAAAATTCTTCTTTTAGAGTGTTTCCATCGCCGCATCGAGCAGTTGAGACTCTTTAGAAAACCGATGGGTAACGCTTTTGATGACAGCAAAAACGTTATTAGGAAACAAATTCAAACCTACCGACGGGAGATCTGCGGATATATGGATTGTTATAGTGATCTTAGAATATATGAACAAACTGCGTTCATGAACTCGTTCCCGTTCAAAAATCTTTAATCCAGGATTGTCGGGTATATGATCTCCCAGCAGAATAGAGAAGTACGGCATACGCGTATTCGCATTTCATTGCGGCCTAAGTGCACATCAAAGCTTGAAGTGAGGACAAGAGGCGAACAATCTGCAGCTCGCACGGGGGCCGCTTGACAAGTTCGTTGACACTCCGCTTGCATACAGACAGACTAACAAACACGCATCGATTTTCTGGTGTTAATCATAACGAAGGCTACATGCGGCGATGTGCGCACGTTAAACACAGTGCACATCCTTCATTAAAAGCTGCCAGCCAGTAAGGAGTTTGTGGAGGCTGCACGTCCTCGCCATTACCACGGAAATAACGCGCACATGAAACTGAGAGGTACAACGTGCTGAGGGTGCTTTGCACGTTCAGAAACACCATGGGATCCATATACGCTCTAATATTTCTCTATACTTTAATGTGTAAAAAATTGCGCCTCTCCCGTAACCGAGAGTAGAGTAAGCATGAAATGTTTACGGGCCTAACACAGGCTCCATTGCTCGGCTTAAGCAGCTGTGACGGTGGCGGCATTGAAATCCAGGACGATGCAGAAGCGTACGCGGGCACGACGAGACGCAGGCCTGACAAGAATGTACAGGGTGGTCCACTCTAAGTGCGAACACAGCTCCGCGTGGCCGCGCTCCGCGGAGCGCCAGCGGATCCGGCGCGTTCGCGCATCGAAGCAAAGCCGCGCAGGCGCACAGGGGCCCGGGGCAGGAGCTTCGTGTCGTCTGCTACAGCGCTGCGCGCACCTCAAGCGAGGTGCAAGCGAGGTGCGCGCCAGCGCGGTAGCAGACGACACGAAGCTCCTCCCCTGGGCCCCTGTGCGCCTGCGCGGCTTTGCTTCGATGCGCGAAGCCGCTAAGAGATCACGTATCACAACGAAGTGTATCGTGGCATTTATGTGCTTTTCGCACGCGTTATTAGAAATCGGAAATTATAATTCCGTGCATTATCAAATGCACAGCTCGAGTGATATCTTGATGAACATTGAGAAGACACTTGCAGCAGTCATTTTTTGTGACTCGTTTGGAGAGCAACCGGCGCTTGTATGCCGGTCCCGTAGGAGGGCTTAGAGAGTCTCGTTGAAACTCGTTAAATCTCGTACGGTACCCGGATGTTCTCGTTTCAGAGCCCGGATGAGTAGAATTCAGTGCCCGGATGAGTAGAATTCAGTGCCCGGATGAGTGGGATTCAGTGCCCGGATGTTGGCTCTCGGTCTCGGCGTGACGTCACCACACTGCCGACAACGGGAGCTAAAAGCATTTCATGCTTAAAACTCAGATCCTCTGAAAATAAAGTTGTTTCCTTTTGGTGAAAGAAGTGCGCTGCAGAAAATCACTCACACCTGTATAGTAAACGACTGCGAAACATCTCGCTTGCCACCATACTAGCTCTATCTGTTAGCCTTAGTGCCTACTACTCGGCAGCAGATTTTCCCCAACCTACCCGACGTACGCCTGCGGAATCGGTGAAATAACACGCACACGTGTACGCGACGCGAACCGGACCCGGATGATGTCTTGGCGTTGGCCCAGGAAAGCGCGTCTTTCAGGCGCAGAGCGCGGGAGACGTCAACGCGAAGTCTGGGCGGGCGGACCCTCGAGGCTGACACGGAACGCGGAGGGTGAGATTGGAAAGCGACACGCCCGGTCGGCGTTTCCCCGTTTTCTCACCGCCAGCGGCTGACAGCGGACGCGTCAAGAGAGGCTCGGCAGCGAGCGAGCAACGAGCAGCTCGTCTAACTGCCACCCGGCAGTCGGCAGGCGAAGATGCTGAGAACGGGACCTGCGCCGAGCCGTTTCCGTTGTGACAGTCCCCTCGTTGCGCGGCGGAAAGAAACGTGTGTTTCTGCTGCGGCCGCTGTTGTCGGCGCGGGAGCCGGATTCGCTTCCTCCCACATATGTGACGCGCGGCTTGAGTCGGGGACAGAGCGGGCAGGGGTGTTTGGAGTCCCGAATAAGCTTGCCAGAGAAACATGCGATGAAGCGAAAATAGATGTCGGAAGGGCGTGAAGGCATGCTTTAGGGATATAATAATTGGCGGTTAAAATGTGTGAGAATATGTATGCCCTTCGGCACCAAAACCCGACATGCAAAAAAAGTCGCATCTACTGCTGCGATGTGCATAACTACCGGCATTCTTTAAAAAATTGCCACGTGTTTCACTGCTTTCATGTAGAAGCAAGCGATTACCGTGGTTCAAGAACGGGTTAAAATAAACAGCTTTTAGGAACATGCGATGAATAATTTAGTGACAAACAATTTGATTGCAGTCATCAAGGAGCACTTGCTCTCCGCGAGATTCATGGCTTTTCATGACACTGGCCTTTTTCGTATGCACGCAGTGATGCAAGGAATCAACGGAATGCAGGTCCTTCATCTGAACATGCATAGCTTAGTTCTATAGCATAGTGCTGTAGTCTGGTTACAGGCCGGTGTATCCTGCATTCTAGAGTGCACCTGCGGCTACATATGTCTATGCAGAGACATGTATTTGGCAACTCGACTGTATCTGGGCAGCATCTTGATGTTCCTGGCGTTGGAGGTGTTGAATTTTGGCTGGCTTGTTCAGCTGCAGCGGTTCCTTGAATAAACAGTCGCTTTCCCGCTTCCTGCCACGGAAAGCGAACGTGTTTTGCAGGTAATGGGTACTCTTTGTGTTTAAGAACGAGCCTCCGTAGCAAGCTAATGAATATGAAGATGATCACATGTAAATAGTGTTATTTGCTCTCTTAAATGAACCGCTGGAGGCTGCAAGAACCTGAGAACTAGTCAGCTTGATGTATCCAGCAATATGTAATTGCGACCCGGGCTGGAATTGTAGCCTGGGCAAAATGTGCACTGCTTATGTGGAAGAACAAAAGCGGGCAGAAACGGGTCATGTTCAGTAGTAAATATTCGATAGCGGTTACTATCTACGAGGATGTGTCGTCGCGGAATTCGTTACGCTTTGCCTGCAATGCATTTCATGCTAGAACGTATGCTATCAACGAAAAAGTCGGCTACAAATTTGTGCAACTTGCTCGAGCAATGTCCCTGTGCCATGAATGCCCAGATAAAAAGCGAGAGAAAAGTCAGTTTGTACACATCGGCTCAACAAATAGCAGCAACCCGTCTGTTAGGATGGTGAAGTACCTCTTGTAGCCACGGTAGCCCTGCAAACAGTCGACAAATATGACACGGAGTTGCTCGTATATAGTGTGCACTGGTAACAAGAAGTCTCATCTATGTCTATTTAACTTGAATTAAAAACACGGATAAAAATACCCTACACGTGATGGCAAAACTGCGCGATAAGACATGGACAAGAAAGAAAAATACAGACCAAGGGTAGAAAATGCATTTTCCGCATCAGTTTCACCGTTATTCAAGCAAACACAGACTGTGCCTTAACATCGCGCAACTCTCTACTCTTCCTCAGAAAACTTCCGCTTGATCTGGGTGATGTGCAGCCTAAACTCTTGGCATTCAATTTTAGCGTCAGTTTCATACGCCAATCTCCATTAAACAATGTCTTAGATGCACCGCAGAGTGTGACTGTGAGGTATAATTAAATTCACTTTGTGCGTTTGAATGTTTGCGCGTATTGTGTTCAAATAAGTTGTCAAGACTCACAAAGCACTGCAAATTGGGTATTGAGTAAGAGGACCGGAGGTCCGTAATTGTTAAGCGGAAAAATATATCAAGAGCGCGGAAAATCACAGAACCAGAAACTTGCTTGAAGAAAACAGCGCAGCAACAGGGACAAGAAAGAAGACGGGACAGGCGCTGTCTTTTCTCTTTTCCCTGTTGCTGCGCTGTTTTCTTCAAGTATGTACCAACTCGCTCAACTCGCCGCTTTATAAAGACTTGCTGATTCATGGCAATGGCAATTGTGATTCCTGGCTTATTTTTTTTACGCAGGGCTATTTACAAGATACATTTTGTGGCACATGCACGAGTGTAATAACAAAAATTTCTGCCTAGTTTCATCTGTATGCATGTAACGAAGAATGATGCGCGACCAAATCTGTTCTCGGTATTATAGTTTTCTGTTATATGACGTCGTAGTTAACGATCGCATTTGTGACGAAAAAAGCAAATATGGCGCACCATGTACGGTGAAGCGAGGCCTACGGACTGTGGCAACAATGCCCCAATCGGTGCGGAATTCTATGGTGCAAAGTTTCTAATTTTGCGTCCAGAAAAATGCTTCATACTAAAAGTCTTATCAAGAGCAATATCGTGTAGAAATATACCAGTAAACTGCTTCCGCCTAGCAGACAGTTATCAGCTATTGTTGCCTGCATTTTCTAGTCTCCCTTTGTTTTTTACACTTCACGATGCTACTGTATTTTTTATCACGGCCGATGACTGAAGAAAACAAAACTCATCTAGTTCACCACAGGTGCGCCCATCGTGTTCCGTTTTTGGCCGCGCCATCTAAAGAGCAGTAAAAGATGACAAGGTCAAAACTACTAAGACTAAGCGTGCAATGTGTGTACCTCTCACGCACTGTTTGTTCGCATGCACCTTCATTCCTTCCCAGGAGCACAGGAGACCTCCGCTCCGTTATTTTGAGAGTATCGTGCAGCAGGGAGGGTCGCTACCTTTAGCATAGCTAGGCAACGTCTAGAAGCTTCTATCAACCACTTCACAGCGAACGTGAAAACATTTTCCACACAACTTTCGGTTTTGCCTTTCATCTACCCTTTCAAAGCACCTTTTTCCGCTCACCATCCGAGAACTATTCCCCCTCCCTCCTCCTCAATAATTCGAAATGGATTAATTCATTCATATCGGCAGTGACCAGCCCAGCAATTTTATTTTGCTTCCGAGAACCTGAACTGGAACAGTAGGGAAAGGCGGCTGAGGGCGCAGGTGTAGAATGGGATGGACTGCGCTCAAGGCTGTTCTTCGTATCCAAGGCGGCCATAGCTGATGAGAAGTCAAGCACGGAAAAAACTGCTGTCCGGTACGACGGCGGAAGCAATTTCCTTTCTCAATAACCCACGCCACGTATACTGCGGCACAGTGAAAGGAGGCGGCAGAGTGCTTGTGGAAACGACTCCAGCGTGCGCCCGTGCTGAGCAGACGTTTGTAAAGAAGGCGGCTCCTTGTCGGGCAGGCGAGCCCGAAACGCTCGCTATAGATGGCCTCCTGCACCGCGGCCAGACTGTGACGAGCATCTGCTTGCGGGCCGTGGGCCCGGGTGCCCCTCTCAGACGGAGAGGGAAAGGAAAGCGAAGACCCGAGTCGGTAGCGTAGGTGACGCTAGGGGACGGCGGGCGACAGCCAACAAGCACCAAACGAGACTTCAGTTCCGCTCGGGTCCTAATGAGTTCCCTCTCCGTCCGTCCGGGAGTCAGAAGTGAGCCCTCCGCCATCGCCAACTTCTCGCGCCCCTCCCTCTTCTCCCCGTGCCATTGACAGAAGCAAGCGGAACGGGGACGGCTGACAACAGCGTGGCCTCTGTTTACGCAACATGTGCCAAGCAGAGCCTTTCCGCTGACGGGACGTCGGTTTTACCGGCTGATGCAGCGATATGGCTGAGTTGCCAGTGTGTGGCTGGTCGTGTAAAATGCGGCTTGTAACGGCTCCTTTTGCGGAAGAGCGTAACGAGGTCATCGGCGAGTTTGCACTTGAAGGTGACCAGCCAGAAATCAGATATTTTTTTTCATTGACTACCGGCCTCATCTCAGATCACAAGTTCTAAAACATTCAATCAAAGCTTAGGTGCCTGCCATGCTCTCGGGTATGGAAGCAGAACGTTAGACCATTAGAAGGCAACGGTGCAAATGTCATGCCGAATAGTTCGCTGTTATTCACTCCGTTAAATGTCAAGTCCTGGCCTGGTGCTTGGCTTCCCAAGTTGCATTGCAGGGCAAAGGAGTCTACGCCTTCAAATCTCGTCACGATGGCCTTGAATAGGCACGGCCCCTGCTCCCCCATCGAAAAAAAAAAGCAAGGGCCACAATGAGCTTTACCGCACAAGGAGAATTTAGGTCCCTGAAGGATATATCGATCCAGGGGGTAATTTATCGTAATTTAGCACACTTTGCTAAACTACGATGGAGGCTCAAAAACGTCTTATGATCTGACATACGAGGCCAGATGCTCTTCCGAGCAAACTTATCCCACTTGAAAGCATCAGAAGACTAATGCTACATTACAAGAGTAGCAGAACTATAACCCACTGGGAAGCACCCGTGCTAATCACCCGCACCCTTGAAGTGCGGGTGATTATTGCTTGCTGGTTCAAGCTGCGATTCGCAATGGTCACATTATTTGTAAAGCTGCTCCCAGGCGTGAGAGTAGGACGATTTTGTTTCGGGTTTGGCAAGGACACAACGAGGCATGAGAACTGTGTAGGCATAGTCTTTGACCCCACCTTGAGTAAACGAAACAACCTTGTGCCGGCGCTCTTTGGCCCCAGATGCCCTTGCGCCATAAAAATTCATCATCATCATCATGACCCTGTGGCACTGTAACGGATTTCCAGCCGACCACGAAGCCACCTTCCAGGTAAGGCTGGATACTTGGTCCATTGGACAGAACCATTATGTCGCATGAAGCCCACAGAGGCAGAAAAAGTTACACAAGAAAGCACGGATGCAATGCCTGCTCGAATTTTTTATTTTCTTTTTATTTAGAGCATACCGCAGGCCCAGTGAAGGGCCCTGACAGCAGGGGCACAAGAAGCAAAATACAAAAATTACTAAAACAAAAGTGCAAGACAAGTCATGAAACAAAAACAATTCAATGAACGGCCTGTTCAATGACATCAATGACAACTATTGATGAGAGTGGTAGCTGATTCCACTCGGTAATAGTGCGGGGAAAAAAAGAAAATTTGAATATGTTAGTTCTGGCAAAGTAAGGTTTTAACGATTCAGTGTGCCTGTTTCTTGTGGACCTGGACGTTTACCTTAATTACCTTAATTATCTTAATGTACCTTAACAGAAGACCTGGGTAAGGCACAAACTCAGCCGCGTAAAAGGGCTGGACCTCATAACCCACCAAGACAGGGCAAGCTGTTGAACTTATTGCCAAGCCTACACATGTCTCCATACCACAAAACAAGGTTTCAAAAAGCAGGACGAGCGCTCGCACGCGCTTAGGTGCGTTACAATGACGACAGATGTCGCCTTCAACGATGTCACCCGCTGTCACATGCTACACACATAGAAGAAAATAGTGTGCTCTTCAACGTCATACAAAACACTAGTCATTTTTGAGGCCATCTCCAGTCTTAAAAAACCGCGCGATCATGCTTTCATTCCGAGAGATTGTCTACGTGAGTTACGGATGCTTTAATGGAACAAATTGTGTTCACAAATAAATGCACGCTCGCCCACCACTATCCGGCTGCTCATTCTGACCACCAATTCAGAAATCATCCTGTACCATGGCATGCGATTGACTACAGAATCGCGCGCGCTCTGCTACGCTGAAACAAATCAAGGAAAGAGGAGGATAAACTTTATTTTCGTCGACAAATGTATCTGACGGTGTGGGGTTATAGCCCCATCAAGTGGCCATGAGCCCGTGGCGTTCGGTGACTTGTAACAACCCGGATCTGTGTGTCCGGGCCGGAATTGAAACAAGCGGTGGATGTCATTGAGCGCTATGTAGCCGGAGCTGACCTCTCGTGCTCCCTTCAGAAATCAGGGAATTAACAGCGCGTAAAAAAAGGAGAGCTTTACAATAGAAAAGGACAGGAATTACTGGGGATCGAGCCCCGCACCTCAAGACTCCAACCACTGTGCGACCGCTGCAGTAATAGGAAATCGTCTTTGGTTGCACAGACGCCTCGACTCCCGTATCTTCCTCAGCGCTTCCATTGTTATGGGCTCATTAACTAATTTTGTAATAGAGTTAATCATTGTAATGAACATGATAGCTTCACTGCAATAGCAGTATGAAGAAGACTTCGGAGAGTTTAGGACGTCACTCGTTTTCTTCTGCACAGCAGTTCAGAATATGATCAAGAAGAGAAAAACACAACCCAACTCTGATGTCAACACCGCATTCCTTCATCCCGGTGACAAAAGCATACACTCCTACTTGCTCCTTGAGATATTAAAAATAGGTCAGTGGAGGCGAAAGATATAGCTGGCAGTTATATTTTTTGTGCGTTATTACGCTGTTACTATAGTGTGTCTTCCCGCGGCGTCGTGGATCCTGGTGGCGTTTTCTCTTCTTTCGACGAGCCGTCAGCCGGGGCCGGTGACAGGAGGTTCGTGGCGCACGCGAGGAATTCAGGTGGCGCTCGTGCCTCCCTACGAGTACGTCGCTTCTTTTCTCGCACCCTGATCCACTTTCCTGATCGTTTTTTTTTCTTTTACAGCAAGAGCTGCAGCTATGTCTGCGACTCCCGGCATCCCATCTGCACCCCAAGAAGAAAAAAAAGCAACGAAAATATAGAAGCTCGAGAAACATTGACCGGAAACCATCGTTGCTTGTTGCAACAGCTCAAGACTGCGCAGAGCGGAGCTCCCTGCTAGTCGTACGTAGGTGCCGGCTGCGCTATGCGTAGGTCCTGGCAGACGCACCGATATTTAAAGTGAGCATTCGTCAGTCGTCGCCCCGCACAATATGGTCGTTCAAGACGGAGAAAGCTTTCGGATTCCAGGCGCTCCATGCACGCCCCCGTCGTGCATATCCGCCATTCTTTGCAACTCGTCGCCTGTCACCGTAGTGACGCTAGGCCGCTACTGCAGGCTGTATCACATGTGCTTGAAGAAATGGCGAAGTGTCGCTGAAATTTAAGAAAAACAAGTATAGTACGAAAATATCGGCCTACTGCTTTCTTTGCTATGCTATGTATTGCTATGTATTGCTATGGTTGCTATGTATTGTTGTCGATGGAAAGAAATATAAGTGCAGTTCAGTCGAGTAGAAACGGTTTCACGTTTACTATTTTACAACATTTTCGGGGCCTTTATGCTAGGCAGGGCAAGAAGAGCGAAGGAAAGATAATCTATGGGGATTAAGAGAACAGAGTGGGTTCCATTAAAAAGCAGGCGTGGCAGGGGGCGACAGAAAGCGCTGTAAGTGGTTGAGATTACTGAGTTTGCGTGGACACGATGGCCTCAGCTGACACAGGGCAGGGTTACATGGAGTGCTAAAGGAGAGGCCTCTGTCCTGCATTACACGTAGTTAATCTCATGATGATAACGATTACGCCTATTTAAACACTGCACATGGTTTAAAGCTTGCCTTCAAACATTCTGGAAAACTTTCGCGAGATCCATTGCCTGCATCCGATGTACCGTCAGAATCAAATGGCAGGTGAACACTACAGGGTCGATAAAGTGAACGAAAAGGACAACATAGCCACTGCGTATTGGCGAGAAGGCAAGAATTTGCCTTCAATCTAAATATTAGGCTTTACACTGCTACTACGGCCGCCATCGCGTACACTCAAAGAAGAAGCCCGGTGTTAAGATTGCTCGTAAATGTTCTTTTGCCCCGCCTACATGACCGTTCATGAATGAGTGCACGAAATGCTCATTATGCGAGCTTGCGCTTTTTGTGAACCAGCCATAACTTAAATATTATCATCATCACTTTGTATCATCTCTGACCTGGCGAATGTTATCCACGTGAAATTGTTATGTCTGCTGTAAAGAAAGACGCCAGAGCTCTAAATTTTTTGTTATAAGTTATAATCTTACTACGTCTGCTCATCCTCATTGTGGCTTATGAAAACGAGTCAATGAAAAAGAACGACCTCTGCCGAAACAATGAGCTATTTTATTAACTCGTGTTGAAGGCAAAAAAAGTCATTCTCTGCCGTACTACAATGTAGTGAACAATGAACGGAACAGGTGGTAGTTCCCTAGTTAAGTCTAGGTTTGTATACAATCGTTCGTCATAGATAAGATGGACATGTGGTTGCTATTGGGGGGGGGGGGGGGGGGGGATGAACCAGAGTTTTAATTGACTACAGAATAGATGTTTTGTAGCGCGAGCTATATTACCCACAGTCTCGCCGTCTTACTCGCAGTCTTACCCGCATGCGCCCCTTGTGCGCATGCGCGAGGAGCCGAATAACATCACAGCCGCGCAGCTGGTACACCGCGCTCCTTACCGCTCGTCTCCGACCGAGAGAAAGACTCTCCGGGCCATCTTTCTGGCTGTCAATAAAGTTTAGTAACACGTTCCGCCTTCACCACATGTCTCGTCTCTAATACCTAACACGTAACCATGACGATAAGCAAAACAACTAGTCGTAACCAGGGATATACCGTACCTCTCACTACGTATTTTGGCATAGCTTAGCTAAGCCATTGCCATTTTTTTTTAACAGACAGTTGCATTCTTGGCAATCGCCGAAAAGTTTTTGCTATCTTTATCGGAATCTGAGCTTGCACATTTGTTCTAAAAGTCACTTACCAGAACAAAGGAGTATTGATATTTCGTGACATCCTGTTTCGGGACCACAGTCAGCGGCACCACTAGTGCCGGTGGCGCTACTTAACTAAGCGTGCTTTTAAGAACCGGGCTAGTCGCAAGCCTTATAAGAACTGTGTGTACTCAAGAAACACAGCAGCCGTACTTATATAAACGTGTATATGAGAATGAATATTGACATATATACGTCGAAAGGACGACATCATTATTTCCCTGCTACGTGGTTGCCAGGTTCTTGGTTAGTGCATGCCGTATTATCTGCTTTTGCAACAATCCCTGCTTGGGGCACACTTTGTCGTTCACTTTGCCGGGTATTTCAGGGCTTCGTAAGCGCCTGGCGCCAGAAGCTTTAGTGTATTATATCGAAACACAAACACTCTGTCACCAACCTTTAGTATGAACAATTCCATCTGGTTTCGCGCAAGATCAGTTCAAGAAACTGTCCTTGATACACAGTGTCACAGGAAAGTGGCACTGACGGTGGTGGTCACACACGGCGTTAGCAGACGACTAGCTCATAATCCTATAGGAGGTCACAATCGTATAGTTTTCTGCTTATTATAAGTCCAGCTTGAGCAAAACTTTGGAATATTGGAGTATTGTAAACTACTGTTATGAAAATATTGAAGGTAATGGTACATTCTTTCGATGTGTAGCAAGATCTTTCTTTTAAAGTTTCTTCATTGCTCGAATCGGATAGCTAAGACTGCAGTAGAAAACCAATGGGGTATGTTTTTGACGAAAGCAAGAGCGTTAATAGCGAGAAAATGCAAGCCTGCTGAGGGGATATCTGTGGATATATAGATTATTATAGTAAAATCTTCCAATACATGATACACTTGCGCTCATTAGGTATTTTTTGTTGAAAAATGTGTCCGTCCAAAATTGCTCAGTATGAATTTTCAGACCCACCATTCTGCTTAGACAAGCAAAGCAGAACGATGGGTCTAAAAATTAATACGCAGGAAACTAAAGTATTATTCAAGCCTCGGAAGGGAATAAGCTGTTTACTATTGACATCAAGGCTCTAGAAGTCGTAAGGTAATGCGCCTGTTTTAGGGCTGGTAGCGACTGGAGATTTGTATCACTAGAATGAAATTACAAAAAGAATTAGAATGGGGTGGTGCGCATTTGGGAAGTATTTTGAGGTCATGAATATGTATAACAGCTGTGTCTTGGCGTTACCAACATATGGGGCAGAAAGGTTGAAGCTAGCGAAAGCGGCTCAACTTAAATTGAGAACGACGCACCGATATATGGAAAGAAAAATGATAGGTGTAACGTTAAAAGACAGGAATAGAGCAGAGTGGGTCAGCGAAAAAAACACAGTTAATGACATCCTGGTCTAAATCAAAAAGAAGAAATGGGCTTGGGCAGGGAATGTAATGAGACGGCAAGATAACCGGTGGTCTTTACGGGTAACGGAGTGGGTACCATTACAAGGCAAGCGTAACAGGGGGCGGTAGAAAGTTAGATGGGTGGATGAGATCAAGAAGTTTGCAGGGAAAGGTGGCCGCAGCCGACACAGCACAGGATTAATTGGAGAGATATTGGAGAGTCCTCTGTTTGCAGTAGGCGCAGTCAGACTGATGATGGGATTACAAGCCATTATGTCTTCGCTCACGCGACTTTCCAAATCCACCCATTAAAAGTTTGCTTGTAATCTGCGCTATAATGCCTTTATTCAACACAGAAAGAAAAGCGGCGGGCAAAGAAAATAACCACCAATGTTGAAAAAAAAAACAGCAGATGCAGATAGGTGTTGAGTGTCGCTGTGGTCATTAATCCCCAGGGGCTGACCCATAAATCGGGTACACGTTGAGATTATAGAGGGTTATAGCCTCGCGCGATCCTCTACTTTGATACGCTTCCACGGGGCGCCACTGCACTCAGCATATCGCATGCGCAGTGAGAAGAAGCAGAGTTTGTCTCTGGCGCCCAAGAGATATTCCTCGGGAGGACGCCGGTATCCTAAGAGTGTGACGGTAGTTTCAAGAGCTCTCCTGGCAACAGTGCACAGTGATCACTTGCAAAGAATAGGGCGCATTGTCGCTGAGATATTGCATTGCAAAGGGCTTGGACTAGCTGCAACTCCGATCCTGTAGACGTAGATTTTGGTGTAAGCGGCACGAAGCCATAATCAATGGTACAGTGTGTCTTGGCGCGCAATTCCTTAAACAGAAGATGCAACGCTGAACCTGTATCGAGCCTAGAGATGTGGGCAGTTCTATGGTAGCTTGCACTGAATGCGACAACAAGGCTGCAACGTCAATGCTGGAGAAGGCACTCTGATAGAAGTCCCATCAACATCAGTCAGCTTAGATTCAGGATCAGCGCCCTTATTTCCCATAAGTCGGCAAACTGCATTTCCGTATCACCAGGCTTCAGCGTGCAAGGAACAGCTCCTTTGTTTATTACCAGGCAGAAATGACTAAACTATGCATACCATCTCTTAATAACTGCATGACGGAGAATATCCTCTCTGGTAAAAAAAATCGCAAAAGGAAATAACACTATTTATTTATTTATTTATTACAATACCTTCAGGGCCCCAGTGGGGCGTTACAGAAGGGAGTGGTTAAAAAAAGTATAGACAATGCAGCAAAATGAAAACAAAAAGTAAATGCAAAATGTAATGTAATACAGCAAAGCAAGAAAAAACGTAAGCTTGAACAAAATACTTATCAGATTAGGTAACAAAACAGCCTAGTCAAATACATAGTTTTCCGCGGCATTTTTAAATAAACAGGTGTCAGAAATATCGGCAACCAAGGTGGGCAGGTGGTTCCAATCGCTCGCCGTCTTGGGTATAAATGAGTTGAAGTATGGATTGCTTCGGCAGTATGGAATGCGTACCTTGTGGCGATGATCCGTGCGAGATGATATGAATGATGGTTCAGATAAAAGATCCCGTTTTAGCTGATGATTGTGGTAGTAAATCTTGTGAAAAGTTAGCATTCGCGCGAGTTTTCTACGAAGGGAAAGACTAGGAAGGTTCAAAGTATTTTTCATTGCAGTTACACTAGCAGTGCGGGAAAAGTTAGACAAAATAAATCTGGCGCTACGATTCTGTACTGACTCTAACTGATTAGTAAGAGTTTCATGTCCCGGGTCCCACACAGAGCACGCGTATTCTAATTTTGATCTAAATAAGGTTTTATAGAGTAGTAGCTTTAAAGAAGATGGAGCCATGGAAAAATTACGACGCAAGTAGCCAAGCATGCGGTTAGCATTGTTAACAACATAATCAACATGCGCCTGCCATGAAAGGTTAGAAGTTATATGAACCCCTAAATATTTATATGCGGTAACTTGCTCAAGGAGAGTACCTGAAATATTGTAGGGAATAAGACTTTCGTTAGCAGATCGGTGTGAAATACGCATGACCTTACACTTGTTAGTATTCAGTCTCATGAGCCAACTATTACACCAATTAGATACCTTAATTATTTAGGTCACTTTGAAGTATGGATGAGTCTGAAGCGGATTTGATTACTCGATAAATAACGCAATCATCTGCGAAAAGCCTAATTGTGGAGTTAATAGAAATTGGCAGGTCGTTAATGTATATTAGAAACAATACCGGCCCGAGTACGGAACCTTGAGGCACGCCGGAGGTAACAGAGCATGGTGAGGAATCAGCGTTATTTGCCGTGACGAATTGAGTTCTGTTACGCAAAAAACTTTCGATCCATGAAAGAATGTTTGGGTCGATGTTCAGTTTACCGAGCTTAAAACAAAGTAGTTGGTGATTAACAAGATCAAATGCTTTCTGAAAATCTAAAAATACGCAGTCAATGAAAAGTCCCTTGTCTAATGCGTCAAATAAATCATGAGTGAAAGAAATGAGTTGCGTTTCACAAGAAAATGATTGACGAAAGCCATGCTGATGAGGGAAAAAGAACGAATGATTTTCTAGAAATTTAACCAGATTAGAAAAAATGACATGTTCAAACAGTTCAAACATGGCTTCGGACTAGCCATGTCCGAAGCTCATTTTATTGTTAACTCGAAGATAACGACAAACATTTTGTATGCTTATGGGAATATTATTTTCACTTTTAGTTAATCTGCCCGCATTTCATTCTTTCACCCCCCTCCCCCCCTACTGTCTTCATTTCTCCGCATCAATTCATAAGTGAGCGTAAAATATTTCATCAGCACAGCACCCGTGTATGAACAAGGCAGATGCGTAGGAGGAAATCAATGCACCGCACCGAACCACAACGTGAATAGCGTGGGCGACGGCCAAAGCAGAGAAAACCATTATGCCTCCAGTCACACAGCGCGGTGACAAAGTTTTATGGTGATTGTTTCAGCCTGCGGGGCAATATCTGCTTGCTTGAAACTTGAAATAGGTCTCGAAAACGCATCAGAAGGGAAGAGCGACAGTAACGGACCGCAACGCAGCGGCATCTTTTGATCCGGGAGAGTTTCTTTTATGGCGACAGTAAAGCGAAAAACTTGCTTCTGGAGCCTTCTTTCTTCAAATTTTAGTACTAAGATTTTCTTATCTGTTGTGTGGTCGATATATATTTTCTAGTCCTTCACTTTTGCTTCCCGTAAAAAAAAAGAAAGGAGCATACAAAGTGAGCTGCAGTAGAGCTGCGCTTCGCACAATAGGCGATGGTGTTTAGTGCAAGTAGATGTCGCTTCTTGCCTCTGAGGGGAAAAAAATGTACTCATGTGGCGTCTGTGGTCTCTAAAAAGCTTTCAGGTGAGAGTCAGTATGCAAAATAAGCAAATACACTGGTATATACGAGCTGCGAAAAATGGCAATGCGCACGCGTACCATTCTTCTCAAAAGTTCTAAAGACATCATGCTTCTTTCTGCTATACCTGTAGTGCAGGTTGGAAGCTCCTTGAGGCGCCAGCGTCCCGGTGCATGATGATGGTTGTCCACATATTCGAATTGCCTGGGATGCGCCTGGTTTTCCCCTTCAAACCTTAACAGTAAAATTTGAAGAGGACATATATAAGCTCCGTTTTAAGGGTATGACGCGATAGCGTCAGTGGGTTAATGCCCATATATGCGGAGTTGGTGATTCTCTACTTTCCATTCATAGATCCTTGGGAGTCCTCTTACTACTCATGGTGCAGTGGTGCAGCAGTTAAGAGATGAGCAACTGCCCTGCGATGGCAGGTGCTGCCACCGGTGGGGCGTGTCCGCCACCACCAGTAAAACTTGCGTTGGGCCTAGTTGGTACATGATGTTGTGAAGGTGTAGGTTGCGCAACCACGGGACGAACCACGAAGAAAGACAGAGACATACACAAGCGAACTAACAACTGAGTTGTTAGTGCGCCACTGCAGAGCGGAAAATCCCCGGCGAAAAAGCCCAGGTGGGCTACCTAGACCAGGTGACCTGGTAGCGGCAACACAACCTGCACCCCCCCTCACCGGATTGTGAGTAAACTGACGACCGGGGCAGGTGGGAGTTAAATTAATGATTGGTTGTGACAGGTTGATCGGTGGTTTGTCCCGTGGTTGCGCAACCTACACCTTCACAACATCATGTACCAACTAGGCCCAACGCAAGTTTTACTGGTGGTGGCGGACACGCCCCACCGGTGGCAGCACCTGCCATCGCAGGGCCGTCGCTCATCTCTTAACTGCTGCACCACTGCACTAACGTCATCTCCTGTTGTGTGGACGCACCAGCAAGAGCCGCAGCTTTGAATATGAAACAGTTCAATGGCTGAGTTGTTAGTGCGCTTGTGTATGTCTCTGTCTTTCTTCGTGGTTTGTCCCGTGGTTGCGCAACCGCCGCCACCAGGTTGCGCTTCCCGATCAACCTGTCACAACCTGGGGCTCTGGGGCTGCATCACTGAGCCCCAGACAGTGAACTCGGAGTATGACGGACAGAGGTGTGCCTCCAAACTGAGAGTCATCTGCTGTTGTGTGGACGCACCAGCAAGAGCCGCAGCTTTGAATATGAAACAGTTCAATGGCTGAGTTGTTAGTGCGCTTGTGTATGTCTCTGTCTTTCTTCGTGGTTTGTCCCGTGGTTGCGCAACCGCCGCCACCAGGTTGCGCTTCCCGATCAACCTGTCACAACCTGGGGCTCTGGGGCTGCATCACTGAGCCCCAGACAGTGAACTCGGAGTATGACGGACAGAGGTGTGCCTCCAAACTGAGAGTCATCTGCTGTTGTGTGGACGCACCAGCAAGAGCCGCAGCTTTGAATATGAAACAGTTCAATGGCTGAGTTGTTAGTGCGCTTGTGTATGTCTCTGTCTTTATTCGTGGTTTGTCCCGTGGTTGCGCAACCGCCGCCACCAGGTTGCGCTTCCCGATCAACCTGTCACAACCTGGGGCTCTGGGGCTGCATCACTGAGCCCCAGACAGTGAACTCGGAGTATGACGGACAGAGGTGTGCCTCCAAACTGAGAGTCATCTGCTGTTGTGTGGACGCACCAGCAAGAGCCGCAGCTTTGAATATGAAACAGTTCAATGGCTGAGTTGTTAGTGCGCTTGTGTTGGACGCACCAGCAAGAGCCGCAGCTTTGAATATGAAACAGTTCAATGGCTGAGTTGTTAGTGCGCTTGTGTATGTCTCTGTCTTTCTTCGTGGTTTGTCGCGTGGTTGCGCAACCGCCGCCACCAGGTTGCGCTTCCCGATCAACCTGTCACAACCTGGGGCTCTGGGGCTGCATCACTGAGCCCCAGACAGTGAACTCGGAGTATGACGGACAGAGGTGTGCCTCCAAACTGAGAGTCATCTGCTGTTGTGTGGACGCACCAGCAAGAGCCGCAGCTTTGAATATGAAACAGTTCAATGGCTGAGTTGTTAGTGCGCTTGTGTATGTCTTTGTCTTTCTTCGTGGTTTGTCCCGTGGTTGCGCAACCGCCGCCACCAGGTTGCGCTTCCCGATCAACCTGTCACAACCAATCATTAATTTAACTCCCACCTGCCCCGGTCGTCAGTTTACTCACAATCCGGGGAGGGGGGGGGGGCAGTTGTGTTGCCGCTACCAGGTCACCTGGTGTAGGTGGCCCACCTGGGCTTTTTCTCCGGGGATTTTCCGCTCACAACGCCGACGACGAAGAGGCCGAATTTTCTACAGAACGGAAGCCTTAAAGGGCAACTGCAGCACTTTTTTGAGAAATTCGCGATATTCAAGGATTGAAATCTATATTGGCTGTAGGGAAAGCATCCCAAGTGGTTTTGCACTAGCATCTAAAATAGTGACATAATCGGCGATTGAATTTTGCGCTTTCCTCAAAGCACCGGAGGGGTGCAGGGAAATTCAGCGCTATGTCCCTGAAGGTATGATTTCAAATTACCGCCGTCGTCAACCACACCCTGCCCTGACTCGTTAGACGCTGCCAAACAACTCTCGGCAGGGTTTGCCTTCGGTGGCGTAATGTTTTACCCTTCAAAGCAGGCGTTTGTGCGTTGGAAATGTGCCGATTCCTTCGATGACGTCGTCATGTACCCCCACTTGGCGTTGTGCGCTGGGGTGAAGCTTGAAGAGCGTCCGGATTTTAATCGGCGATTGCTTCACTATTTCAAGTGCTAACCCAAAAAGACTTCGCATGCTTTACCTGCAAGTTTCGCACATTCGACCCTCTTAAGCTCGTTTATTTCTAAAACCTATGCAGTTTCCATTTAACGCTATCGCGTTAGAACCGGCTGGACTAAGAAGTACGCCTGGAATATAAAGTATAGTCTTGTTCAAAAATCCTAAGGCCACAGCGTGCACCTCCAGTGAAATGAATGTCCCTAGAATGTTCCGTGTAGCAGATCACTCAAAACTCCAGTCAAGCAGGAAGCTTCTCTACATCCAGAAGAAACCTTCTGCTAGCATTTCAGGGTCCTTCGGTCTTTAATAGTGCCGTAATGGTTCTAATATGGGGCTGAAGCGAAAAGTTTTTGGCCATAACTTTTGACCAAGACTACGAGTGATTTAATTTTTTTGCTTTTTCTTACTTTTGTTTCCCGCTGTGGTCTCTTTATTCTGTTTGCGCGAATTGATCATCTGTCTTTACAATCGGGCAACTAAGTTCACGGCATAATACACATCCTCCTAAAAAGAAAGTTGGTTTGGTTGGTTTGGTTTTATGGGGTTTAACGTCCCAAAGCGACTCAAGCTGTGAGGGACGCCGTAGTGAAGGGCTCCGGAAATTTCGACCACCTGGGGTTCTTTAACGTGCACTGACATCGCACAGTACACATCCCGCTAAGCTGTCCTGGGTTTTGCTACTCTTGGCTTTTTTTCATGTGTATGTCCTAATGCGTCTTTCATCCCCTTAAGTTCGTTCGCTTCATGTACCCGCCAATGCAGCAGAACGCTTGAAGTAAGAGAAAATTTCGAAATCAGACAGAAAGCGGCAACGCTTCGCGGGAGTTGAGCGCCGTTGGCGCACTCTGATTACCGCTATGATGGCTGACACGCAGATAAAACTTTACCTTTTTAAAGTACATCCACTGTGTTCGGTGGTCTTGGCAAGTAATTTTTCGGATAATCTATTCTTTTTTCCCCAAGAGCCATCCGTCTCTTCTATTCTGCATAATTTTAGCATTCTCTTGTTTCGTGACACTGGCAATGAAAATTGTTTTGCTGTCTGCATATGTCCAAATGAAGCTGGCGAAGAATGCAAAATGCTTTGTTTAAAAACATTTTCCGCCTCCTGCCCCCTTCTCTCTGTCTGTGAACCGAAAGCAAACCTAAGCCTGGGACCCCGAAAGATTCGTGGAGTGCTATCACTTGGTCATCATCCCCAGTGCTTGCGTATATTTGTAAAATGAACTGCGAGCCACAAGTCTTCGTGGCCAGTCGAGTTCTCCCGAGACATATTAATAGAAAAACATGACGAGGGGAAAATTGGTGCGTAGCGTGAAGACGAGGATGCTTAGAAAAGGGTAGCATACAGACGAGAACAAAAGAAATTAGGGGACGGAAACCATCCACAAGTTTCATTCTACGGCATCAGCATACACCTGGTGCGGAGTTATTTTGTTTTATTGCAGAGGAATTCCCTGGCAAGCAGCGCCAGGGCGATCCTGTCGAGGTTGGAGCCGACGACGCACTCTAGAAACCCACCATCAATCCGTCTTACAACGCCTTCGTGAAAGACCGCCCCTCCCGGAGCCGTTTGTATCGCTGACACGGGTTTGCCGTTGGTCAGAGATCTTCATCACAAAACGACGCGCCAGCTCTCGGGGCCGTGTCATTCAGACCTCAGCCAATCCGGCCTTCCCTGCGCTGTATATATATCGAGTCTCCCATTCCCCCTACTGGCGGCGGGCCTTGTGCGCCAGCTCGATCCTGCACTATTTATATCACGACCGCCGCGTCAAAATGGCCGCCCTCTTCCTCGCTTTCTCCCTGACAGACAGGCCGGCGTCTTTATCCAGTACCACATAAACGGCCACCGGGGAGACGGGGGGGGGGGGTGCAGAGTTCTTGGCCACGGTGCTGGCGGCGAGGTTGGTCGGTCGCCGCACGCGCACAAAAGGAAATCCGAATCCTTCTAATGACTGCCAGCTATGCACCGCCCACAGCACCGATCCCTCTGCAGTGAGCCGCCGCAACGGCACGTCTTGCGCCGAGGCCTCCCCCGCGACGCGGCGCGACAATCGTCTGTCTGCAACCGCGGTCGCATCACGGCTCGTTTCATGCGCCGTGCGCTCACAATACGTTGGTAGTGATGCAAGATGTAGTACGGCTTGGAGAGCGACGGGGGAGGGGAGGGGGGGGGGGGAGAGAGTACAGGACATGCGACGCCACATGTGGAGCGAAGGCGCACAGACTGTTCCAGGCTGTCGCAGGGCGACCCGCAACAAGGCGCCATTGTTGTGTCGCTCGCCGCCTCGTTCGCGCAACAGCAACCCAACTGTGCACCATCCCACGGAGCCGTCCAACGAGATTCTCATTTCCTGCCCGCGCTTCGCGACAAAAGGGACTCGCGGTGTGTTCCGGTGCCCGCTATCGCGAGTGGCGATCGGACACTTCCATGTAAGCGGTGCTCGAGCGTTTGCGAGCGACGGTGAGCCGCGTCTCGCTTGCGACGTGCACATCGCCGCTTTCTCTGATGGCGGACGCAGTATATAGTATAGACGAGTCCGCGAAGACGCGACTCAGCGTAATTCGTGTACACTCGGCATTAAAGGCCCAGCCGCTGTACGGTGCTTATATATATCCGCACACGCCTTCACGCGCCTCTGTTTCCAAGGCACGCGAGGAATGTGAAAGACGGTCGCGATTCCGGCAAATTGCTTCGCGATGCATCCCGTGTTGTGGAGAAGGCGAGTGTCGTTCGAGTTCCTTCCATCTTCGGGCTGCTTTGTGTGTGCGACCGCGCATTCGTTCTCGCGGCGGTGTTCTCGAGTTAACGCGGTGGCCGCCGCGAGCGCGCTTATCGGCAGGGACCAGGCGCTGATCGCGCTCCGGAATCGTAATGGGATGACCTAATTGCAATTCCGTTTCTAGTGCGATGCGAGGAAGGCATTTTCCCCCTCCTCCCTTCCATCCACCCACCCTCCGCTTTGCGCCGATCTCCCGATGTAGCTGTAGCGCACCAACTCTGCACTCTCGCACGCGGTAGACAGCCCGCCATACTCAGTAGCCGAGAGGCTACGAAGGATACTTCGAGACTTCCGTTCCGCCGTTACTCATATTTAGTGCTTCATTCCTAAAAAGCAGCTGACCTAGATGCCTATCCACAAATGGTTCTTAGAAAAGCGAACGAAACTAGGCGCAGAAGGCAAAGCAATAAGGCTGTGTCATTTCCTATATTGTTTCCAGGTGCTTAGTCGTCTACAGCATAATGACTGTAATGAAGAAGAAATCAGGGCATTTCGGATCTCATGTGATTTCAAAGAAAATTAAAGCGAAGCGCACAGCTATGCCAAATATATCCGTGGGGTGGCGGTGTATATACCTCGTGCTTGGCAGTGACGTGATCTTGAGCTCGCAGCACCATCTGTACACCCATTTCCGAAGCAACCACCGTGGATCCTGGAAAGCCTCAGTGCAGTTTTGGGCGTTTTAGTTGCTGCTACTGCATTAGATGCTTCGCGCTGTATGTGGTTGGACATGTGATCAGAGCATCGGCGGAAAGCAGGGAAACCTAAGGTTTGGTTAAAGGCTCAACCGCTCCAACCAGCTGGCGTGGAACGAATTTGTACTTAGTGAGAATTATGCTGATTAGTGTTCCAGACACACGTAAATAAAATGTTGTTCCGCATACGATCTTTTATGTACAACGTTGTTCCATGTATTTCACAAATCAATTTGTCAAATCAGAGTTTCATCAAAACATGTGGATTATTCACTTAGCCACATATTGGGCATAGTATAGCAAGAAGCTACTGCGAACTCGATTAATATAGTACATAAAGCAGCAGGAACCTTCTAGTCCGTTTTCAGGAAGGAAGATTGGGGTGATATGAGGGAAATTGGCTCCTTTAATACTTTTATTCTGGGAACTATTAATGACATTCAAAATGCGTAAGCTACATGGGTATAAAGATTTTCATCGTGTAACAGTGGCTAGGCGGGCTCAGCCCTTAGTAGCCGGCGTGCTTGTTGGTTTCATCGCCATCCTCAGCTGGTCGCCGATCATGGGCTGGGGAGCGGCTGGCCTAGACCCAACTAGCACAGGGCCCCCACCAGGTTGTACCAGCAGCTGCATTCGCGGGTAGTCGGCGACAACCGTACCAGGCGCTCGCAGCCTGTTCACAAGAGTCGGTCCGGCGCCGGCCAGAGAAACCGGAAGTGCGGCCGGAAGCAGCGGCGGACTGGGCCAGCCAACTGAGTGGCGGGCGACGGAAGTATTGTTAGTCCATAAACAGAAACTGTTCAGACAGAAGGTGCAGTAAAATCAGCTAGACTAGCTCATATTAGTATGCACAGATTATATATATAGTTTTCCTATCCAAGACGCAAGAGTGCCTGCCGAAATGCACCGCAGCGTCACCTGGCGGACCTATAATTTGCTATATACATTGCACATGCCAGAAATGAACGCTTATAACGCGGCCATGACTGCAGAGATCCAGGCCTCGAGGTGACACTTCCACGTCCTGGACACTTCTGCCAGTGATAGTGCGTATTTCTTTTAGTGCATTGATTCATCTGGTCCAGGACATTTGCTACAGTCGTACATGTGTATTAATTGCGCCCTTCCTTTCCTCTAACAAGTTTATTTTTATTATTAAGAACAGCCCCTCCCCTCCGCAACTATTTATTTTGGCATGCAGTCCATCGATATACCTTCCACTTCGTGTTACTTTATCCAAGAGAACTGAAATACTATTGCATACAATAGCAGGAAAAAACAATATTTGGGATATTGTAAAACATTTTAAATCTCTTGAGAGGTTGACAGCTGGGGGTAGAGAGGAAAGAATTTATTCCTTATAGATTCAGATTCTCAAGCAAGTACCACCGAATGTGTGACCAGCATAAAAATAATTACACATCAACATCCCTAGTACAGAATGTGAATGGAGGAAGTCGAAACAGCTATGAACATAGTGCAATGTAATTGCTATCGGAGGGCCATTACAGTTTAGTTCTCTTAAGCTGTGAAGGGTGGGTATTTCTTTTTCCGACTCATATGTAGGTGAGCCATTCCAATTTCAGGCGCCATTCATTCTTGGAGTACAAATTCAACTGGAATTGCTGCAAGTACTTTTCCGTGTCGATGTGCGCCGCGAACTAACTCCTCCCCTGTACCGCGCCTCTTTCGCGCTGCCTCTTCGCCGAGTATGTCCAGTGCACACACCCGCTGGCGTGGGAGCCGGGGCGTCCCTCTCCGCACGGACCAGGGGCAGCTGCAGGTTGTTGGGGTCCGGGTGGAGCCTGGTGGGGAAACGAACTCCGTCCCCTGGTGTCGTGAACACCGGAAACACCCAGAGCCATTTGACTGGACCGAAAACCTGAAATGGGGGCAACGTACAAGCGAGAAAAATAAAACTGTGTTAACCATACTCAAGAAGGGCCAGGGTTGGGGCTGTTGGGTAGTCAACATGAGGATCCATATCGCACAACATTCAAGGGACACAACACGTGTTGTGTCCCTTGAATATTGTGCGCTATGGATCCTCATGCATATCTTCTAGTAATACTTAAGTAGCCACCAGAGAGACACTAAGAACGTTGACGCAATGACACCAGGCGGCCCTTCCTGCCTTCGTTGATATTTGTTTCATGTCAAGCATTCTCGGAGAAAATTTTGAAAATTGAAATCTGTTGTAAAAATATTGAAGGTAATGATCTATTCTTCCTATGCGCAGGAATATCTTCTTTTTAAAATTCTTGCATCGCTCGCGTGGAGCAGCTAAGACTGCCATGGGAAACCAATGGGGAACGTTTTTGACAATACCAAAAACGTGAATAGTAAGAAAATGCAAGCCTTTCGCAGGAACATCTGCGAATATATTGAATAATATAGAGAAATCTTGCAATATATAAAGATACGTTCATAAACTCCTCCCAGTTAAAAAATGTTTTTGTCAAGTATTGCACGCTATGGTCCTGCGCTATGTTTTCACGTCTTCAGCTATACCATGTACGCAGAATCGTTATTGGAATACTTGCAACCTATCTCGCCGAAATCAAAGATAATGCTAGCCGCTAGCTCCTGAGACAACAGGTTGCCAAAACGGCCCTCATTTTGGCACTTCCCTTATATTAAGGGGTATCGAACTCGAGTTCGATTATTGTACTCGCGCGGGATTCAACCGCATTGTATTGTGGCGCAGGAATGAGATATGAACCGCCTATTACGAGGTAAAACACATTGTTATAAAGCACCGGTACACAGTGATTTCATATTTGCGATATAAATATTTCTTACCCAGAAATAACGTTCAGGCTGAGTGTTAAGAAGAACAGTGCTCATGATTAAAACAGAAGTTTAGTATCTTAATTTTTAATGTGCCATTGGGTTGACTGATGGATTCTTACGTGGACTAGAAACACGCTGGGTAATAACTTCTAAAAAACGACGCACAGGGAGGGCAGCCATATTAATGACGATCACCTTGCGATGTATAATGTACACACCAGGGAATTAGTACACAAGAGTTTAATGCCCTAGCATGACTGGCCGTGGTGAGCGATTTCAGCAATCTGTGAATGGTCCTCCTGCATTACACAAACAGAAAAAAAATACCAGGAAAAAAGTCCCACAGGACGGATTCGAACCCACGAATTCCACGGGGGAAGCGAGTACGGAACGTCATAGACACGACGAGTGGTATATCACGTGATAAATAGAGGAGAACACTGTCTGAGGGGCAAGGCGGCAGCAGTGGCAGCGGTACTTTCCATGGTGTCATCCTAAGCGAACAGAAGGTGGATGACGTGTACAAACTCCGCCTCCGTTGACGTACTGAACGCCTATAAAACCTCCGCGCCTCGCCCAGTCATATCGGCCTCGCGCCAAACATGGACCAGAAAAAATGGGCAATGCCTTGGCGTGTCTTAACATCAGCCTACCCAAATTCACACCCTATAATGCGGTGTGAACAAGACGGTGGTGGCAGCGGTGAGGATGGTTCCGCAGTAGTTGAGAGTGAACAAAAGAAAGTGCTTACAATGGCCAACAAAAGGTATTTGCAGCGATTTGAAAAATAGCCAAGCAGTCGTTGGTGTGGTCAACTGTTAGCGCATTCAAACCTTGCTCTCGCACAGCATGACGTGTCATTCATTTTTACATTTCACCGTCATCAAAATGCAGCCGCTGCTGCCCGGGTCGAATCCGCAATCTTAAGCTGAACAGTTTAAAGCCACAGCTGACGATCTACCGCGGCTGGATCAATTTGTTATTTTTTGCACCGTTACTGGAGAACAGGGTATACACATGTAGTCAAGCATCGTTTTCAAGAATAAACAGCTATGAGTGCAGTGTCAATCTTTTTCAATCTTCTTTTCCTTTGCGTAGCAGTAATGTCCGACACTGCTTACACGCCTGCGCTTTTTGTGATCTGAATGCAAAATGTACAGTCAGGCCGGAATGAAACGCGAACACGCATATGTAATACATTTCTGCTTTGCAGCGAGATGTTCCTTTACAATCTATTTTCGATTATGCATTTCAGTAGGCCCTTTACCCAGACACATGATTCAGGCAAGTTGTACACTTCAGCTGAAAGTAGGCAGGTAAAATATTTTGTTTTCTTGACATGCTCTGTTTGTGTTTCATTCCGACCTGACTGTACATCAGCAATGCCGCTCGCGCTATCAGAAAACAAAGCAATTCCGAGAAGATATTCTTGCACTTTCGCGTTCAAGTTCGACGCACAATTTAGAAATCTTGATGCATGAAGTTATATTACGACGTGTTGGGGTAAGGAAGAACACAAGTGGGGATCAAATGTACTTCGCCCAAACAACCTGAAATCGGAGACGGGTAATTATTGTGGGACTCCAGCTGTTGTATGGCAGAAGCTGAATTGAGCGGAGCCTGAAGATTCCACTCAATGTTGTTGTTGTTTTTGTAGTAGTAGCAGTAGTTTTTAATATAGTACTACCACTAAATGCCTCGTTTACTGCAAGGAACGCATCGAAGCTCGCATGGTTGACGGCATACTGCAGACACACATGATTTTGCCATACGGGTTACTTTATCCTCACTGCTCTATCTGGATCATTTAAATAACATGAAGGAGAAAAAACTCAGATACTTGCATACTAAATCTTCTAGTCTTCTGTGAGCCTGTCTTGAGTCCTCTACATATACCGTGAGAATTGAACACAAGAATAGTTAAACGAGGGCACTACAAATCCTTATTTCCCTCTGCTCTACTTCACCTCACCTTCGGCCCATTAGAAACATATATCGTACACACTTTGTACCAGGGAAGGATGAGCTCTGTAGAGGAACAGTGCAATACGAGTGTCATCCGCCTTTGGCGCGTAAAGCAGATTTGTCATACAGGTATTTAAATATGTGCAAGACAGATAATTGACGCGGTTAAGGAAACAAAAGGTTGAAGAGCACAAGCGAATACCTGCACGACGTTCTTGGTGCGACCGATGTCGAACGAGTCATCGGGATCCCTGAACACCGTGGCTCGCATGTTCTCCAGCGTTGTGATGTTGCGAAACAGGTGGTCCAGGTGATGGCTGAAGAAGCAGCCAAGGCCGAAAGAAAGGTAGACCCCGGCGGCGACCAAGCCGTTAACGCTGAGCGTGGCAAGTGAAAAGCCTAAGGAGAACCAGGACGTCACGGCGTGCACCACGGACGTGGTCGCCGTGAATGCGGCCAGCACAGCACCGTAGACGAGCGTCAGCAGAAACGACTTTTGGGTCGTGAAGGAGACGCAATTGTTGAACCATGGGCAATGATGGTCCATCTTCGGCACACACCTGCGACGCAGCGGATCGTGAAGTGTAGCTTCTGTAACAAGTAAGGAGGCCACGGCACATGGTCGGTGCTGTCTGACATCACGTGGGGCCCTACCGAGTTGCGTGAAAAGACTGCAGGTAGCCGTCCCGCTACCTGCAGCTAATTTTGGCCAACAGTGTGGAACCCTGGGGTCGAATCTCTCATTTCTGACTTAGAATCAATTCAAAACCGCGGTTGTCGCTTCATTCTTTCCAACTATCATCGTACTAGTAGTGTAACTGCCATGAAAGCTCACCTTTCCCTACAGCTCCTTTCCCATTTCAGGTCAATAGCTTCATTATGTACTTTTCACAAAATTTATCACAATCCTTATCTTAAAGAGAAGTTATTAAAAAGACGACCCTCTATTTCAGCACGCATTGATCAACGCCACAAAGTTTGGATCCCTCCTTGTCGTACAAGATGTTTTCACGATTCATTCATACACAGAACTTGTGTCAGCTGGAATCACCTTCCCCACAATATTGCTGTAATTACTGATACTGCTGCATTTCGTAACACTGTCATTAATTTTATATAAGTATCTGTCTATAACTTTGTTAATTTATTAGCTGCTGTTTTCTTTTGTTTTTTGTTTTGTGAAATGCTGCCTTTTGTTAATTCTGTTATTGATTTTATACCAATTTGTGCTGTAACTATATTCAATTTTTCTAGTTGCTGTTTTGTTTTTGGTACTTTCATGTATTCCCACTCCCCTCTGTAGCGCCTAACGGCCCTAAGGGTAAATAAATAAACAACTAGAGACTACGGAGGACTAGTTAAGCTTGCATTTTGTAGTAGCTGGGGTCCGTTAATTCATTCGTCGGCGTAGCCTAAACTTCGGACACCGGCTGAGCTAATTTTGGCCAACAGTAGTGTGGCCATTGTCTTTCGCATTCGGCCAGGCAGTGATGCATTACCTCCGCTTAGCATCATCTCAGCGATAAACAGAACCATGGCAGTCGACATTTATGTAGATTATTAGAAAAATACAGGCTCATTTCCATTAAACCATAGCAATTAAACGTAAATCTTTCTAACCACATCTTAAACTCGCATCTTTGGCATGGGGCCCTGTCGAAATAACGCCTCGCTTTGCTGTGAAATTCAGTTAGCGTTAGAAATCGAAAACATCTCTATATCTGTCCTCAGCGATCACGGCTGTTTACTTCATGGAGACTGTGTGGCTGCGTACCTCCCACACCACGAGCAGTGGTGGGTGCGGTCAGGCTTGATGCGGCCACAGGAGCCGCAGTAGCGCACGCAGCCGTCTAGACCCAGAGTCAAAACTCCTCGCTTGTCGCCCAGCTCGTCGAGGTAGCGCCGCTTCTCGTCGAAGTCCTGGAGTGACTGCAGCCGCTCTCTCTCGCTCGCACTGACGTTGAAGGAGACTGGGATCGGGGCGAAATCTGCAGACATTCGCGGGTGGTCAGCAACATAGCGTTGTGCAGAACAGACTCGCATTCATGTAGATCTTGAATTCTTTTCGGCAGAGCGTGCAGAAAACGAACACCGTTATTTCTTGGCTCCTTAGTGCCGTGCCTCCCTGAAGGAGGCAGTGGATGTGGGGGCCACGTCAGTATGGCTTGAAAATTCGACAAGCTAAGTGTTGCCGTTGAAAAATGGAATAAGCAGTAAAAGGCGTTCAAAAAAAGAAAGCACAGTACAAACACTTGCCTTTTACTACATTCTGAGGACGGGGTATATTCACTTGGGCTATGATAACTGTGATAAATTATGATAAATTATTCTACTGGAAGAAATGAGTCATGAACCACAGATAACCCAGCGACCTAACTTCTCAGTCAGGACACTCTTGTCTAGTGCTTGGTATACAGAACTTCCGCGGGGTTCCGGATAAGAACAAACTCTTGTTTCTTCTTCATGGGCACCTTCATGAAAGCAAAAAATATTTCAAATGCTACATGGTCTTTTGTAACACAAGGCATGCTTAAATAACCATTGTAGCCACTAGTCGATATGTGAAATTTTACGTTGTGTTTTTGAGCACGTCTGATTTGGCCAACATGCAAGGTGTGGGATACTTCATATCCATATTGTACAATATAACAATGCCTAACCACCGGCAAACTTAAATATTGTTTTTTTTTTAGTGCAATGCTTGGCACCAATGCAAGATAATTTTTGTGCACATACACGTGGCAATAACTACCCAAGAGATCTCAAAGCAGGAAAATGATGACGGTTAGTATGTCAAATCAGAATTTTACGGAAACTTTTGCGAAGAAGACAGAACGTTATACATTATGGTTATCAATACGTAATGCAACATTAAGCGACACCTGTTAGCTGAAGTGAATATAACATTAGTTATTCATTACTGTCTTCTCTATAGGGTGCGCGTGACGTCCCTATGCTTCCAGTCATGACGAGTGTCGTTACGCGTGACCTCACCGCATGCGGACCAATCAGCATGCCATTGTTTTACGCCAACGCCAACGGTTCAGAACCGGGAAACATGGCCGCAATAGCGGTTGCTGTAAAGCTCGGAATAAGTGCAAGAGAAGCACTAAATCAGTACCAGCATTTTCTAGCTAGCCGACTTGAATAGTAACGTTCTCACCATCCTTTCCCAGACAGGGTCGTTTTCTGCCAAGTTTACCATAGACTTATTTGCTGAAAAGTACACGCACAGTGGCAGCCCCTTTGCCATTTATGGATAGTAAAAAAATTTCGAGACTCCGTGCCCTTGGTAAGGGAGAAGAAGCAAAGCGATAGGGGCTTTACTGCTGATAGGGGAACTCGCCGACTATAAGCAGTACGTACTCTCAATATAAGGATCTCCCGGCTCACACAAGCTCAGCTTGTGCATTTGCGGGAGCGAATGTGCCATCTGAGCTCACCCACGTTCCCTTGTGGCTCTCATCCACTCTCATTCTCATTTTCTTTGTGGCCTACGTGATCAGCACTATTCAAAGCCAGCAAATAAACGCTGGAGTTTTATCTCACAATATACAACAGTGACACCATGTATACGGCCCTAAAAGTCGGAACATGATGGCTACCAACCCTTGCTACTGTCCATACAGCCCTGAAAGTTGGGACATGATGGCTACCAACCATTGCTACTGTCCATACAGCCCTGAAAGTCGGGACATGATGGCTACCAACCCTTGCTACTGTCCATACGGCCCTGAAAGTCGGGACGTGACGGCTACCAACCCTTGCAACTGTCGACAACCCGACACGTGCATTCTCAGTTGTGGAAGCTGCCGTACAGCGCTGTACGGGCAAGTGCAGGCCAGCGGGCTCACGTACCCGTGAGTGTGGTGTGCGCGAAGGACCAGGCGCAGAGGAAGAACAGCGCGTGGAAGGCAAGCACCAGGAACACGCGGAGCGCAACGGTCTTCACCATGGTGGCGCAGAGGACGTGCACGTAGACGTAGTACGTGCCCCCAAACACCGCCAGCACGGCCACGACGGGAAGCCATTCCACCAAAGGATGGTGGAAACGCGGCGCACGTCTGGGCATCGTCCGCTTCTTCTTCTTCTGCTTCTTCGGTCCAGTGTGGCACGCGCATGCCAGGAGCGATGGAAGCATGGGCCGTAGCCGGCTACTTTTGCGCAGTGAACACCGTACAACGGAAATCGTTACGAAAACCTCCGCAGGGTTTACTTAAACGACTCCAACAATCGTGACCAAATTTTGAAGATTGAAAACTTGTAAGATACGGCTATAGAAATACTGAAGCTTATGCTCCATTCTTCGGATATGTAGCAAAATCTTTCTTTTATATTATATGCAGTTAAGACTTCCATAAAAAATCAATGTGGAGCGCTTCTGACCATAGAAAAAACGCTAACCGCAAAAAAAAAGAAATATGCAACACTGCCAACAAGAAATCTGCGGGTACATTGATTGTTACGGTGAAAGCTTATAATATATTAAAAAAAATCGCTCATAAACTTTTCTTCTTCAAAAATGCTTTTGTCCAGAATTGTTGGGTCTGAGAACGCACCATTTTGAGTCCTTTTAGATGGAGACCGTCTACATCATGGGGCGCATATAGGCATGTACGCCTCTACTCTGAGATAGCTAAAGTGTGGGATCGCTTAGCATTACCCGTCAAAGCTTGCCCAGTCAGCGTTGCTGGAAAATTTATACGGCATATTGCAATAACTGGCGGTGTCATAAGTTGCTTTCGCAAAATGGTGGTTTGAGCTAGTTGGTACATCTTTAAAATTTCACCAGCGCTGCGACTAGGAACAAGAAACAGAGAGATTGTCATCTGAACAAACCCGGTGTGTCTAATAAAAAAGCATGCTTACCACTGCTTAACAGGGCAAAGATTAAATTCAGACATCCAGATCAGCTGACTAGGGAGTTGTGTGAAGCCTATCACATTCACAAGAACAGCGACACGTGCGTTAGCACACCATCTGTAAACTTACATGAATGTGAAATTTTGTATCTAGATTCGTAACTTTCTTTTGCGTGCTTTTTGCGGGAAGCGCAGGCGCTTTGGGTTGTCAGTTGTGTGCATATAATCTGTGTTTTTTCAAATAAACTTTCAGTTGTTAGGAGCGCTTGTCCTTGTCTTCCTTCTCTGTTTCTTGTTCCTAGTCGCAGCGCTGGTGAAATTTTAAAGTTGCTTGCAAGCCATTCCATACGCCTAGGCGATTTTATGAATTGTAGGCAATTCTTTGCTTTAAGAGTTAAAGGCCATCAGCAAATTTGGTAAGACAAGAACTGCAAACATACCCTGCAACATTCGATTCAAGGTTAACCCAGCCACACATAACCTAAACTCAACTCATTGAAGGTATTATGCTGCTGAGGAAATCCCGGAAAGAATTATAGCGAATGATTAGGGCCTTAATAAAAAGGCGCATGGCAATGATAGGCTCAAAAATCTTAAAAATACACTTAGTGTTTAGGAGTCTGCAGAAAGAAACAAGTTTGCAATAGTTGCGGAGTAATAAACGTTCTCAGGGTGTGCATTTATTTTGGCCATTTATTGAAGAGAAATGTGAAAGATATGAATTCAATTATCAGAGAGCGAGAATGAATATGAGAGCGTTAATGCTTTTGTAGCGTTAAGGCTACAAAATTTTGCAGGCGCTCTGCAGTTGTAAGCCAAATATTAGCGATATATATCCCGTAGGTGGGGTAATTAGTGTTACTTTCAGATTTGTGCGAAGTGGCAACTTGGGAAAAGAACAAAGAATCATATAGCTGGAATAAGCCAATGCCAGCAAGCTAATGAAAACAAAGTAATAGAACATGGTTAAAACGCAGAAATAGAGGAGAAAAAATTAAGTGCAGGTAGATTCAGTTTGATGATCGAAACTCCAGAGCAGCTGACAAGAAGAGAGGTTGACAGTGGTGACAAGCTTTAAAAATGCTCCCACGAATGATAAAGGCCGAAAACCGTTTCATGCATTCTCTCGCTCGCCTACATTTATTTCTGGCTTTTGTTTTCCAGTCTTTCTGATCGATACGGACAAATTCCATACCATGCTGTGTGAGTGAGGCGCGAAGTGTCGTACCCCCTGCGCAAACACTGAGCTACCCGTGACAGTCCCACGAATTTCCGCTCTTTCGCAAGCTGTTGATGGTATGAACCGCCTTTCCGGGTCCCCTACTCCATTTAGCGGTCTGGCTGCTCTTCAAATTGACACGCCTCGCTGTGCGTAAGCTCCGTGTGACGTGGAAACATGACCCGTAATCCACGCATGTCGGGAAGCCATATTAGTCGGCCATTGATACGCTATCCCACAGCCATAATCCTCCAAAAGCCCCCGCCTAAGCTCACAGCGCGTGGCAGCCGACACGCGACCTTCCGCAGAACTTCCCGCCCTCTCCTCCTTTCCCTTTTCCACAGTTCAATGCCAATCTTTCTTCCGGTGGCGGCTCGCTAATCCACTCGGAAGTCAGCAGCACCAGCTCTCGTTCCCGGCACCCCGTGGTACAGAACGCGAGAACAGAAAGGAGCCAGGCCAAAGCACAATAAACACTGGGAAAGAAGCGCGGCTTGGGAGAGCGCACTATGGCGCCCATCTTCTCGCGTCGAGCCGGGGATCTGTTTACTAGCGCGATCAGCAGGGTAAACGGACGCAAACTATTCCCATGTTTTTACCCGCGATTTTTGTGTCTCCTGGCGAAAAGTAAATTGATAGATGCGGACACAGCGAACTCGTTAACGGCTGTTTCTGTTTTAGGTGAATCCTGATGTGGCCCAATGTGTGCAAATGTCGACGGAAGATATGCCAGTTTTTCTAATCGCGCGAAAAGAGTCGAAAATTTCGAAAATTTTGTCGATCATTTCGTTCACTGATCTGGTGCATCGCGATGAAGGCGAAAAAATCCTAACGTCCCCTCAATACACATCTCTTCAAATCTTGCGAAACCGCGGACTGCGCTGCTTTGAACTGCACTAAAAGTTGTAGGCGTTTCATCTCACAGTTGTGGCCGCCGATAATTTCTATTTCAACAATTTCGGTGACATTACGCACACATCGCACTAGACGCATTGCTTATAAAAATACACAGTAATATATGTAACCGTAGAATGTGGCAGTTTAAAATGAGGAGAAGGCAATAAAGATTTATAATACGCGGAAAAATCAACGGAATGGGAAGCGCCTGTATAAAAGGAAAAAAAAAACTGACAAATGAAATGAAGGCAAATATGGCTGCCCGCAACAACTGATGGCGGAAAAAGAGATCATTATGCTTCTAAATCTACGCAGAACAACAAATTGGTTTTTGTTAGAGACAGTTTTTGAATTCGGACGCAAAAATTGAAAATATCGCACATTTTATTTGTCTACTGTATAAACTCTAGCGAGCCCCTCATCTCTCTATCCTTGTCTGAGCAAATCGTTTCGGTGTAATTTAAACGCGCAGCGTTCTGTCATTGCGAAAAATCAACATAAAATCACCATTTACCTTCTTTTCCTCTTCAGCAGAAATTATATGCAGATACCGAAAAAGCCAACCGCAGAAAAGCTCAGCATCAGCATTCACAGCAAGTGAATGTGTGACTACCACCGAATATATACGAAACGGCTCTGGGTTAGTACCTACGCTTGGCCAGCCGTTATACGCCATAACACCGGTGTCTGCAGCCAAACCATCCGGTAGCTGCTGGAAAAATGGGCTCTGATGTGTCTGCAGTCATGATGACGACGGACTCTATAATTATTGAAATTTTTGACGCCCTAAGGCGCTGTCCATTTTGCCGCATCTTTTGAGAATGCAGACCTATAGACAAGGCTGCAAGCGCCACGGGCAGCAGCACTCAAAAAGCTGACTGAACGAGAATAAGACGTCAAAATCAATTCGCACAATGGAAGCATCGTTGCGCTGCATTGCTATGATAAGCATGTAATTAATCAATTTTCTCCTGCATGCCTAATCATAGAGCTTGCAGCGCATGCTCATTCGTGTATGCTACTTAACCGATCCCTCTTTTTTTTTTAAACTGAAATGATCATGCCCCAATCAGAAGAAGTTTCAAATATTAATCAAATTTTTACATTGTCGTCCGATCTGCACAAAGCACTGGCATGAAAAGCTCTTTCTTTAGGTGATAAAAGGTCCATGCCCCGAATTCTTTGAAAAGAAAAAAGTATATAGCCACCGTGGTGGCTCAGTGGTTATGGTAATCGGCTGCTGGCTAAAAGGCGTGGGTTCGATCCCGGCCGTGATGGTCGCATTTCGATAGAGGTGAAATGATATAGTCCTGTGTACAGAGCGATTTCAGTGCACGTTAAAGAATCCCAGGTGGTAGAAATTATTTGGAGTCCTATATTTCACGGCGCCCCTCATAGCCTAAGTCGTTGTGGTACATTGAACCCACAAAACCTAAAACGAAAGAAAAAAAACGTTGCTGCTAGAATCCAATTAAGCTTGCTCAAGTGTGTCTGCAGGCAATTAAATAAATTATTCGGTTAGGTATCCGAGGATGCTGGATAATAGTACCATAATTATAAAATGCACCTTCGCCAAAGTGGATAGCTCTGAGCACGTCTATCAGCCAAGTTCTCTCGTCCGTCTAATTGTGTTCTAGTAAACCTGGCGATTTTCGTTCTGTTAGCCACTACAAGGAAAATAAGGCATACATCACAATAGACACTGACTCCAATTCTCGCAAAAACAAAAACCTATGGAACAGTTTTTCTCTATAAAGCAGAGAAACAATGAGACGAGTTTGTTGAGGTATTAGCGGGGTCGCAGCGGAGCACCAGACCGAGACGACCAGCGTGGCAGGCTTCTAGTTCCGGACTGCCCGTGCCGGGCGTGCGCCCCGAGCACGCGCGGTCCATCTTTATTCTCTTTCTAGCGCGCTTTGTAACGCCGATCTTAGCGCCGGCGCTTTATAGCGTCGCCGGGCGCTATAGGGCCCCCCGCCTAGACGGAACGGCGAAATGTACGCGCCGACGGGGCAGAGATGGATTAGCCACAGCGGCAAGCAGGTCTGCAGGTGGGCCGGCAACATCTGAGGGAAGCTCCTGGGGAGGTGTCTCGAGGTACGCTGGTTTGAGTCGGTCGAGGGAGACGACCTCTTGACGACCATCGAGCAGGATTGTCGCTGACTTTGTCGTCCGGGTGAGGACGCGGTACGGGCCATCGTATGAAGGGGTAAGAGGCGCCTTTACAGCGTCTCGCCTGAGAAAAACGTGCGTCGAGGAAGCAAGGTCCGGGTGCACAAAGACTTGATGGGCAGTTGAGCGAGGCGGCACTGGGCGCAGGTGCTGGAGACAGTCCTGTAGGCGGTGAAGGTATTGCAGGGGTTGGGACGAGGGAGCCGAAGGTACGAACAAGTCTCCGGGAAGCCGCAGGGAGGTACCGAAGACGAGTTCGGCCGCCGAACAGCCAAGGTCACGACGCAGGACGGCGCGAAGGCCTAGGAGCACCATAGGGAGGTGATCTACCCAGTGCTCGCGATCCAGGCGCGCAGTAAGGGCAGCCTTGAGCTGGCGATGGAACCGCTCGACCATGCCGTTGGCACAGGGATGGTACGATGTGGTGCGGCAGTGTTTAGTGCCGAGTAGCCGGGTGAGCGAAGTGAAGAGGGCGCATTCGAACTGGCGGCCGCGATCCGTGGTAACAATGCCGGGGCAGCCGAAGCGGGAAACCCACGTCGAAACGAAGGCTCTGGCAACTGTTTCCGCAGTAATGTCCGGAATGGGCACGGCTTCGGGCCAACGGGTGAAGCGGTCGACCATCGTCAGAATATACTTGTAGCCCTGAGAAGGGGGAAGCGGTCCAACCAGGTCGATATGAATATGGTCAAAGCGTGATCCAGGCGGCAGGAAAGACTGAGGGGGAGTCTTGGTATGGCGTGTCACTTTGGTGGACTGGCAAGCAAGGCACGAGCGGGCCCACTGGCGAACGTCGGTGTCAATGTTCGGCCAGACGTACCGCTGGGTAACGAGGCGCTGCGTGGCCCGAATGCTAGGATGGCAGATGTCGTGAAGGGAACGGAAAATGGCACGACGAAAGGCCTCCGGGATGAACGGTCGCGGTAGAGCCGATGAGATGTCGCACCAGAGTGATCCGGGCACAAACGGATGAGGCACGAGCTGCAGACGGAGTGCTCGAGGGTGGTCACGCAGGGCGTGCAGCTCAGGGTCTTCAAGCTGTGCCCGCGCCAGGGAGGGCCAGTCCACAGCAGGTGGAGACACGCCGATGGTGGAAATGCGTGAAAGTGCATCAGCTGCCTCGTTGTCGGTGCCTTTGATATGTCGAATATCGGTTGTGAACTCCGATATGTAGGCCAGCTGACGAAGTTCACGGGCGACGTACTTCGAAGAGTTCGTACGGAACACATACACCAGAGGCTTATGGTCCGTGAGAACGTAAAACGGCTGGCCCTCCAAGAAGTGGCGATAGTGCTGGATCGTGGAGTAGATAGCAAGCAGCTCACGGCCAAATACGCTGTAGCGAGTCTCAGCAGGCTGGAGCTTCCGAGAGAAGAAACCCAGTGGGTGCCACTCGGAGTCAATCTTCTGCTGGAGAACCGCGCCAATGGCCACGCTGGAAGCATCCACCATGATGCGAGTAGGCGCGGAAGTCCTAGGGTGGATGAGGACGACTGAATCGCCGAGGGCTTGTTTGGCAGCCGTGAAAGCGGCCTGAGCTTAAGGGAGACCAGGAAATCGCAGAGGATGAGGACTTCGTGGTGCGGAGAAGGTCAGTCAAGGGGTGAAGAAGCTCGGCGCAGTGTGGGATAAAGCGCCGTGAAAAATTCACTAGGCCCAGGAACTCACGAAGCTTGCGTAGGGTAGTTGGTGCTGGGAAGTCCTTAACGGCCTGGACGTGAGAAGGCAATGGACGAATTCCCAGCGCCGAGATGTGGTGGCCCAAGAACTCGAGCTCAGAAGAGCCGAAGACACATTTCTGGGCATTGACGACCAAGCCAAACTCTTGGAGGCGTTGAAAGAGTTCCCGGAGGTGACGCTCGTGGTCCTGTGGAGTACGACTCGCGACGAGGATGTCATCGATGTAGGCGAATACCGCCGGGAGACCACGCGTCACTTCAGCGATGAATCTTTGGAAAGTTTGAGCTGCGTTGCGTAGCCCAAAAGGCATGCGCACGTACTCAAACAGTCCGAAGGGTGTAGTGATGGCCGTCTTCGGAATATCGGCCGGCTCAACAGGGATTTGGTGGTACGCCTTGACAAGGTCCACTTTACTAAAGATCTTGCAGCCATCCAGATGTCCAGTGAAGTCTTGGATGTGTGGAAGGGGATAGCTGTCGTGGACCGTGTGAGCGTTGAGAGCCCGGTAGTCGCCGCACGGACGCCAGTCACCCGGATCTTTCTTGGGCACCAGATGGAGTGGTGAAGCCCAACTACTGGATGAAGGGCGAATAATACCCAACTGGAGCATGTGGTCGAATTCCCGTTTGGCAATAGCCAGACGCTCACCGAAGAGGCGGCGCGGGCGAGCTGCGACAGGTGGACCAAGCGTGACAATGTGGTGGGTGATACCGTGCTTGGGTGGCTGACGTAAATTACAAGGCTTCGTGACCTCGGGAAAGTCTGCAAGGACTTGAGCATACGGGCATGACGGAAGCAGAGTTCGGATTCCAGTGGAAGCGACAGCTGATATAACGCCAGTGATGGAAAGGCGCGTCTTGCTGTCGATGAGACGATGGTGACGCATGCTGACGTCCAGATCAAAATGCGTCAGGAAGTCGGAACCGAGGATGGGCTGATGTACATCGGCGACGATGAAGACCCATCGAAACGTGCGCCGTAGGCCAATGTCCAGAGTGAGGGATCGGAGACCATACGTTGCGATGGAGGTTGAGTTGGCCGCACGAAGAGTAGGTCCATGTGACTTGGAAGCACGGTCTGCTTTGGAGGCCGGCAGTACGCTGACTTCGGCACCAGTGTCGATGAGGAAGCGCAGGCCAGAAATGCGATCCATGACGATGAAAAGGCGGCCAGGTTGAAGAGCGAGGTCACACGCCGCCGTCAGTGATCTCGCTGCGCGTTTCCCGACCAGTTGCATGGTGGAGTGCAGCGGCGAGCGTTGTGCTGGAAAGTTCGGTGATACCAGCAGAGACGCGGACGGCGAGGACTGGACAAGTGCGGACCACTCGGGGAAGACGAAAGGCGGCGAGGTGTTGAGGATAAACCATGCGGGGCATGAGAGGACGTCCGAAGGGCATCGATAGAAGCGGCCAGCTGATCGATCCGGGCCTCTAACCGTGAAATGACGGTGGTCTCCGGTGGAGAAGAGAGGGCGGTGACGGAAGGAGAAGCCGCGTCGTGGACTCGATCAGCGAGCTGGGCGAGGCGGTCAAGGGTCAAGTCGCCCGCAGCAGCCAAGACGAGGCGGGTGGACTGCGGCAAGCGTTGTAGGAAGAGCTGCCGCAACAGTGCGCCGTTCAGGTCTGCATTGGTTTCGCCCAGGAGCTGCCGCATGCTATTGAGTAACTGGGAGGGGCGGCGGTCTCCAAGCTCTTCGTAGGTGAGCAGCTGCTGGAGGCGCGCACTCTCTGACGCCGTGGTGCGGTCCAGGATGCCCTGCTTTAGTCGCTGGTACGGAGTATCGCCCAAGGGTGCAGCGATGATGTCCGCTACCTCTTGAGCCACCTCCGAAGGCAGGTTGGAAAGCAAATGACGAAACCGAGATGCCTCCGAGGTGACGTGGTGCAGATGGAAGATGGCTTCCACTTGGGCGAACCAGGTCTGCGGACACTTGGGCCAGAATGTTGGTAGGCGGAGCTGGAGAGCTGCGACATCCCGTGGGCGCAAGGTAGCGTCAGGCAGAAGGCCGCCTGAGGGCGGCAGGTTGCTGGGGTCGGTCATGTCTTAGGCCGGAGTCACTACTGTTGAGGTATTAGCGGGGTCGCAGCGGAGCACCAGACCGAGACGACCAGCGTGGCAGGCTTCTAGTTCCGGACTGCCCGTGCCGGGCGTGCGCCCCGAGCACGCGCGGTCCATCTTTATTCTCTTTCCAGCGCGCTCTGTAACGCCGATCTTAGCGCCGGCGCTTTATAGCGTCGCCGGGCGCTATAAGTTGTCACGAATTGTTTTTGAGTCCAGCAGCTTCTTTAGAAAGCTGTATTGCCTTTTTTGTCAAGTGAAGATGCCTTAAGTTGGATGGTGGCCTCGATTTGTGTACTTCTTTTTCTGCTCCTGGAAAAGATGCCTCGAGTTGCATTTGGGGCCACAATTTTCGTTCTTTTCATGGCAGCCTTCTTTACTCTTCAGTTCTGCTTTTGTTAAGATACCCCTCTTGCTAGTGTCGAAACACTGGCTTTCAGTGTGTTAAAAAAAAAATAATCGCGCAGTAAAGGTTAATTCGTTTCATGCTTTTTATCCAAGCCAAAGCTAAAAGCGCGTATTAGCTCGCGTATCCACTTCCCCTGTGTGCCGGCGCTAATACATTAAAGCGCGCCGCCCGACCAGCTGATGCGTGCGTAAAGCGAATGGGCGACTGCGCTCAATCTATCGTCCATCCCATTCAGCTCGAACAGTGGCGTTCCCTCTTATCCTTCCTCTGCCCCAGAGAAATAATATGGCACTGGAAAGCGAGATATACGGAGTGTGCCACGGTGAGCGGCCGCTTATGACTGTGTCATTGATGGCACATCTTTCAGATTATAATCCCGATATGCACTAAGCCCGCAAATCCGCCTCGTTTTCTCCAAAGCAAACAGTTCTTTAATTAATCTAAATGTTTTTTTTTACAAGAAAACTTTATGTTGGACTTTTCTCAGACGAATGGCGTCAGAATATTGCTGCCGACGCAATAGCATACCGTAGCCGAAAACCCGGGGCTAATATTCTGTCCTAAGAAAATTTACCTGAGGTTGACAGGGGCCATTAGGTTCAGCTGGCCTTACTAAACGGCGCTGTCGGCTATTGGCCACAAATGGTCACGCGGTCCACGTTGGCCAGGCATTGGGTGCGCCCCGAGATCGCTTTTATTTTTGCACTTGAGAAACTTCGCTTTAAAACGTGGCTTTTTCTTGTGTGTTCAGAAAAGACGTCAGCAGAGGGTGGCGCCAACTAGAGCAGCAAATAACAACTACAGCCGTTCATCGTAGTTGGCTTTGGAAGCGCTGAAATGCGTTGTTTGTCAGCTTTAATTTGGTTTCAATATATTTGCACATTTTTGTGGCCACGTCTTTCTCACTGCATTTGTTAGGAGGTGCCCCCTGAGTTCTTAACCACCTCAAGGTTCGTAGCCACGGTGTTCCCAGTCTGTACAAAGTTTATTTTCCTACCCACAGGGTGACAGTCAGCTGACCTCTCAGTTTTGACCTAATTGAAACCGGGGGACTTCAAAACATTTGTCACGTTGGAAGTTTCGCAAATGGTATATAATCTAAGAGCTATAAGTACACTTTTTTGGAATTTTGGAAGCCTTGCCGAGAGCAGAAAAGAAGTCAGCAGCCCCCGGACAAGGCCGCGCTTTGTTTCTTTCTGTTTGCCCTCCCTGACATCTCTATGCGGTCGCCTCTTCAATATATCTTTCCCATTCCTCCTTCCCTGTTAGCGTTTCATTCATCCCCGCTGGCGAGGCCTCTCTAATAGTGATCGGTGGCCGTCGCGATCACCGCGCGCACGTGTGCGCCCGCTAATCCTCCCTCTTTGACGCAGCCACCGCGAAGCTACCGACTCTTGGCACCGAGGTGAGATACCGTGGGAAAAGCCCTCGGCACGCTCCGACCGCGGGGCTAGCGCCGGCAGGCATCGTCTTTGTATGTGGGCTGTCATGCACCGTCAAACGAAGCCGCATTCGTTCTCCATCGCGCGCCGCGTTCGCTCGGGTGACGAAGGGCTCAAGAGCGACTTTCTGGCAGCGGCTTCCTTTCTGGGATTAAGCGATTAGGCCGGGGCGCCGGTATCGCTGTCGTGTCCATCATCTCTTGGCCCCCTGTGTTTGTGTTTATGCTCACGGCGTTCGCATATGCAAGGAAATGTCTGTGTGTGTGCTGTGTGCGTACTTACGTATGTATATCTGTGTGTTAGAGCACCCGAAATAATCAGTGGCTCAAGCTACCGTGTTATATGATACTCTCAACAGCAAAATAAAAAGCGGAAACTTTATTTTGGTGCACTCAATACAAGGTGTCAATACGAGGCGACTATAGGTCGCGAGGCAGCGGTACGTAGTGCAATAATTTTTTTCTCGAGCACACGCATTCCATAATTTTTTGTCGGCGACAGTAATCGCTCGCACAAAACAGCTCTACTGGCTTCCACTCTGTGGCCATTCGAGCAATTTGATTAAACAACTGCCGCGGTGGCTCAGTGGTTATGGTGCTCGGCTGCTGACCCGAAAGACGCGGGTTCGATCCCGGCCGCGGCGGTTGAATTTCTTTGGAGGAGAAATTCTAGAGGCCCGTGTACTGTGCGATGTCAGTGCACGTTAAATAACCCCAGGTGGTGGAAATTTCCGGAGCCCTCCACTACGGCGTCTCTCATTGCCTTAGTCGCTTTGGGACGTTAAACGCCATAAACCAACCAACCAAACCAAAACTGCTATTAAGGCCACAACCACGCATTTCTGCTCTGATGACGTGTATATTTCTCTAGAATACATAGGCAACTGCGTTTTCTTCATAGACTTTCACTGTGGATCGTTTAACTGATCGTTTATGGATTTTTTAACTAAGCAACACTCAAAATATATTGGCGAAGATGGGACTTCTTGTCGTCTCCTCCTTTGCGAAAGTTGCAAGAGGACGATGCGTATAACGAAAGCCTCGCTGCGGGCTCAGCGGTGAACACAGTGGCGTGTCCTATTTTAACAAAAGGCCGAAAATTCTACTAGAAATACTGTGGGTTAGTATCGCTACTGTCACATATAGATTTCATTCGCCTGAGTAAAACTTGACCGGGGATGAAAACTAAGCGCAAACGTGCGCAACCAGAACTATTGTTGTTGTCCTGCTTTGAACCTGCCTTGACTGGTTGATCAGGTTAAATACGTGACCGTTGCAGTGGTCAGCGCGGTCATATGCAATCGCCCCTTCCCGCATATCCTAAGCCTCACTCGGTCTGTCTGGTCGCTGCTGCCCTCGGGAACGTATTATGTCCTGGCGTCCTAGCGGGGTGCTCAGGAAGAAAATAGGAAAGTTGTTTCCAGCGCGCTTGCTCAGCACGCCGTATCGGCAGAACATCAGATCTGATGGGAAGAGGCTTCCCTCATCGCCTAGGAAAGAACCAGCCTTTCAAGGCTATACCTTGAGTCACTGGTGATTTAGTCCCCAAAGGAAACAGTTAATCGCAACAAAGGCAATCTACCGCCAACGTATGTAAGATGCCTTGGACGATTACTGAAACGTATTGAAAGGACGTTTCTCAAGCTTAGTTTGCAGTCGACAATGGTTTACGTATGGAAGCCGAAACGCCGTCATCTATTGACCCAAACCTTTGGTCGGCGTTAGCCTATCACGGTGAAAAATGTGCCTAAAAAATGCGAACGATACCTTATAATTCAGATTATATTTTGCCCCCGCACGCGGGCTGCGGGCGCGCTCCTACTCTCGGCACCAGTCGCCATCTGTCGGCGCGCGCGGCCGGATCGACTGCGGGTCGCGCCGGTGCCGCGCGTAGAACGCGTGTTCACGTGTTCATTTCTATCATTGTTGCGCTCCATCAGCTAACGTATGAAGGTGTGTGCTGTGCATCAATACTCACATTTTCCCTTTACCAGACAGTATTACGGTTATCTTGCGCGCAGTTACTCGTTAACGTGACATCCGAAGGAAGTCGGCCAGGTAGGGTACGGACTGGAAATCGGTACTTATAGGCAGATTTCTGCGCTCGCGTGTCGTTTGTTGCCGTGTTATACGTGCGCTATCACCTATGATAATTTTATGCATGACAATGTAGATTTATTGATTGGACTCAATGGTGTAGTAACTGGATAGGCGAGCTGCAGAATGAAGGTTGTCCTGGCGAAGCGCTTGTTTTCGATCACCAATACGTCTTAGGCATCGTTGCGCTGAGCTTGCTCTTGTTCCCATTAAACACATTTCGTGCACAGGATTGTAAGCACGACCGCTACCAATTTCAGTTTCTTTTTCCACGCGCATGTCGGAGGGATCGGGTGAGGGGGTAAAGGGCTTACCGTAGTATCTTTCTGCTGTTTATATCTACCTTATTAGGCATTATATACAGGAATTTATTACATTCTGTAACACATAGCCAAACGACTACGCAACGCTTTCACACGCGGCGAGAGCTGCCGATAAAAACACGACTTCGGGCCTTAGAATTCGTGAAGGCTGAAGGCCCGCTGATAGAAGTAGGCTAGGCAAAGGCCACCACCGGGCTTCGGTCAGTTAGCTTAGCTCCACCGCACAAGTGCTATGAGTACGAAAGACCGAAGTTCTGCTTCAAGCGCATTCGTATACGTGGTGAAGGCAAGGCAGCCGGCCCGTCTCCGCTAGCGAAAAGTGCTCGAAGACCCTCGTTAGAAGAAGCGACTTTTGCCGGTGAGCGGCGCGCCGTTCGCTTTCGGCCATTATTTCACGGGCGCCGCCTTCTAGTGCCTATAGGCTGACAACAATCGTCATGCTGGCATGCGCAACCGTATTCGCGGAACAGTGGCCAAAATCGGCACTTCGGAGCTTCCGCATTCATCTTATTGCGTTCTGAAAGTTCCTGACTGTGAAAAAAAGCTTTTCAAATAGCAATGAAGCTATTCCGTTAAAAAAAAAAATGACCGGAACTTCAACGGACGATGGGGCCTGTTACGCTTACACCGTCATGCTGATGACTTACAAAAGGAAGTAAAGTCTGACTACGAGTTATTTGCTAACTATATAAACGGTTCAGAGCGGCGGTGGCGTACCGTTGGTCACGAAGGCAGTGAAATGAGTGATTCCGGGCAACAGTCAAATTTTCATCATAGTTGACCGAATTCTGGAGATAAAGAAGGGTAATGGTGTGGGCAGTTGGAAGCTAGCGAAGTTGATGATTTTTTTACCGCAGTTTTAGCTGCAATTTTAGTCGCGCTACATTGATAGAACACAGAGATTGTGCGTACACTCTGCTTAGTGTTTTAATAGCTACGGTAATGAGTCCTCTCAATACGCCTCTTGCCAACTATGATCTAAGCGAAAGTCGCCTTTGTGTACGACTATTTTCTAGCTTATTTGAGGGGGATAAATTGGAGTATTTCTAGGGACGGCTATTATTCTCATAGCATATTCACGCGTACCAACGGCGTGTCTCAGAAAGAACTAGTTATTATAGTGCTACCTCACTACTAAATAAGTTGTCAACCAATTAATTGAGTATTGGTATATCAGCGGATGAAGAATGCAGGCAATGTCATACCTGATAAATTTGAGTCGACGCGTTCAACTATTTTTTTGTCGCATACCGGCACCCCGCAGACTTTTGCCTCTGATAGTAACTTCCGCTCATAGCACGAATTATGAGCATAGGTATTAAGTTTCTGACCAGTCTATCAACGAACTGTTCAGAGCGAACGCGAGACGCGGTCAATGGGCGAAACCCTTTCGGTTGGTTCTAACGATCTAAAAAAGCATCTCGTTTTCGTCCGACAGAAATAGTTGGAACTAAAAAAGCTTGCACCTGCAGGTGTACGGTGGCTGTTGATACAATTCATATCGTTCTGCAGGTGATTTTTTCCTCCTTCGATAGTTGTTACCGCAGACGAGAACAACACAGTGGCAGATATAGATGACCGTGCGTCTCGATTCGAGACCTTTTGCAGCTATTCGTCGCGCACCAGACTGCGTAGCACACACGTATTCTGCTTACCACGCCTTGGCTTCACCGCCGCCCGCACACACCAGAGAGGAGTGGCGCTGCGCGCGCCGAGGTAAAGGCTATTTTCTTCCTCGCCACGAGAATGGCATGTATAGATTGTTCTGCTGAACGCGAATTCGATAAATGCGAACAATAATGCTATCATTTGGCTTATCTTGGCGGGGATGCTTGCACTGTTCGATAGAAAGGAAAGTTCGATAACGCTCAGGTCAACCTTATTTCTGGTTTTTATCACTTACTAGAGGCTATATACTGTGCGAGTTACTCCTGCTCACCTCAGAAGCTTACATCGGCTTACAGAAAGACAGCCACCAGATTTGGACAAAAGTATGAGAGACCATGTGCAGCCCCGCAGCCCATGAATCGAACACCGCAGTAATCTGAGCGCCGCCGTGTGCAGCCTAAGTGTTCAAATGCGGGCGCCATGATTCAAAGATAGCACTTACCTATGCAATAAGCTATCGGTCTGCTTCAGCTTGCTGCGAGTCACTCTTCTGGAAGAGATGTACCATCCAACGCATAGCCTGGAGAACCACTGAAGTAAAGGAAACCTTCCTACGAGAGATCTGCTAGCCTGATTTCAGCAGAATGTAGCCTCGAATCAGAGATGTGAGGAAGGAAGGTCGATCTGAAGCTTAAAGAAATCGAACGTTCATAGAAAATGAGAAGGCATCAGACACGTTGAAGGCATTTTGCGAGTCCTTGAAAAGAAGCAGAAGGAAGTCGGGCTTGAGTTCTGCACGCTGTCAAAGGCGTTTGGAGGCACTGCTGCGACTCTGTAACTCGGCTGTGATTGCAACAGAATACACAAAGTGTGTGGGTGTACTAGTATACTTTTTCGAAAACTAACTGAATACGAATAGCCTAGCTCTGCTATTGAATACGAATAGTAAAGTCCACAACCGAATCGAATATGAATAATAAATATAAAATTGGCAGAGGCTCAGCTTGGTTAAGCCCGGAAATTGCGAAAGCAACTTCAACCGTTTCTTCCGCCCGTCGTCGTTTCCAGCTTGAGCGAATCGTTGCAGCCTGGCCTTGTGCATGTCGGACGACATGGCCTCGCTGAAACGCACAGTGTGGTTACGCCGGGACGACTGCGACGAGCCGGGTCGGAGCCCGATATATCTCCGTCTGGCATGGCGTCATCACAGCGAGCGCCTCCTCGCGGCAGCGGCGCGCAGCTGCTGCTCGCCGCACCGTGGTTACGCTGGGACGACCGCGACGAGACGAGTTGGGGCTCAGTCTCTCTCCGTTTGGCGTGACGTCACAGCGGAGGACACGCTAAAGGTCAAACGTTGTTACACCGCCGGGACGACGCTGAAGGGCTCAAACTGCGAGCAGTATTGCTTTCGCAATAATAGAGGGCTGAAAGGACCGAACCGAATTAATGTGGGACTGTTCGCTGTTTGTACAAGTATTCATAAAAAAAATTAAAACCAATATTCATGCGAGCCAGCGAAGCGCTAGCGGTGGCGCTATGCTTCATGGAATAAAAGCGCAACTGTCGACTAATCTTCACTACGGCACACGCGACAGCAAGTCAGTAAATAACTATGACCATCGTGTCATACGCTTCGAAAAATTACCTTTTGCTACCCATGACGACAGCGAAGGGACTGGAGATAAACCTCACTGGAGAGGGAGATTTTGAGTGATAGCTTTCGATATCGGGCATGAATGTGTTATCATCATAATAATCGTCATCATACTCAGCGCATCGCTTAACCTTCCTCCCTTCACAGACTGATCGCGGCAGCAAGCTGTGTGGCGTCGTGGGCTTTGAAACAGTCGTCAAAAAAAAATCCATTGGGTCTGCCTTACACGAGTTTCATGCCAATTATTCGAAAACTATTCGAACACTTGTAATTGGATTCGTATCGTTTAGAACAACTTTCAACATGCACTGTTTCATTCGTTCAGCGAACTGTATAGGAGATTCGATCCGCTATTTTAAAATTGCAGTTATTCGCACATATCCCCAGAGAAGTACTCTAGGTATCAGATTGTTTAATGCCACTAAATCCAATTTAACCCGCCAGCGAAATAGACTGAAATTCTCGCACGGCTGCATGTGTTCAGGCGCGCCATAAAGATTTTATTAAGAGTGCTAGAGGGGAAAAAAAGGATTGTGTATGTACATATACATTTACGAAAATGTACCTGTACAAATATTAACCAAAAAAAGTGCAAAAATAAGAAAGAAAAGCATCGGTAAGAGAGCAAAGAAGACCGCCAAGAGAAGCGGTTGAGAGAAGCTCAGGCGCACAAAGACGAAATAATCCAAACACAATAAGCAAAGTTTCGAAACAGCAATCATATAAATCGCGCAGGTGCGGGCGCAGAAGAGCGTGCCGGTCCCGAAAGAAACACAGATTAGTAAAGAACATCACCCGGAAAGCATAAAAGCACGAAAAGGCGGGTTCCTCCCCTTATTCTGCTCCCGCGAGCAGCCCCTTCGCAGCCTCTGTCGGGGCTGGCAGGTGATGCATATATGGTGCCAGCCATGACGAGTATCGCACGCCACATTGACTCCATAACCAAGAGTTCTGGTCGTTCAGGCATCCCATCCCCACTTCCTCGCCCCTCGCTGCTCCCGTGCGCGAGTCGAGCCGCTTTTCGATCGCACTCGGCGCCCAACCATGCGGCAAAGCACTCATGCCTCCGCCGCGCGGTTCCCGTCTTCCCCGAACCCCTCCCTATACTCCCCATACTCCGCCGATCACTCCGTGGACGCGGCCGAGATGACGTTCCAGTATGCTTGGTGTAGGGGCCGGGGGAGCCGAAAAAGAGAGCTGCGCAATATACAGCGCGCATAGTATATACGTGGTGCGACGAAAGTGATGAATGCGTCTTCGCAGCTCCCCCCTCCGAACCGGAGCTCTTGCTTCCATTCGTGCTGCGAGTCCTGCATGCGAGTATTGCGCCCACTGCTCAGCCGTGCTTCTAGCAAATTTGCCGCACTGCGCGTACGGTTACGAGTGATGATGGCGAGAGGGAGAGGAAGAGAGGAATAGTGCTGCCGAGGGGAGTTGGATGCCAGGGGTAGGGGTGAGGAGGCTGGGGGAGGTTGGTATGAAGAGCAGGTAAGCGGGATACTTTCACTGCAGAGATGTTATGGACATGTACGGCCAGGCCCCTCGGACTGAGTGCCCGGGCAGGGTAACGAAAAGACTTGCGGATGCATGCAGACACAAAAATCACCTTGAGGTGTAAATCGTAGAACACGCTGTCTTGTACAGGCTAAAAGTATATCTATGCAACCAAGACGTCATCATCAACAGGTTGTCTATGCAGCTAAGACGTTCTTCTGGAAAAAAAAAAACTTTACAAATGTTATGATGAACCAGAAACTTGGCGTTCCATTCTTTGTAGGTCGACACATTATTGTCAAACAATATATACCTGAATGTTGACCTTCCTGGAAAGGATAGTGGGAAGGCTGCTGTGAGCTACACCGAGGAGATTGAGCAGTTTGGAGGGCATGCACGGTCCGCGATGAAGGTCCGTTGTAAAAGGCTTCTACACCTATGTAGGACGGCAATAGAAATCTAGAAGGGGTCATCACGTTACACAACCAGTTTTGACAAGCCCATATTTGTAAGAATTGCGCGCGATTACCAGCGCCCTCTTCACGAATTGTTTCACGAGGTGTACGATTGTCCGCATATCATAGCACTGCGTGGCTCGCTCTAACGTGGTGGCTGCTTCCGGCTGCGGCTTCGCCGTTTTGCCTTTGTAACTTATTTAAAAACTAGTTGATGACTTTCTATAAGCGTAAATTGGTTCATTCCCAGGGCGCGTTGCGTCTTGGGCACCAACCTCTTTGAAGACAACCGCTGTTGAGCTCCTCTGGAACGGCCCAGCTCCAGCATCATCCAGGTGCTCGTCGGCCATGTACCTGAAAATTAAGGGTGCGGATCGGATCTCTCATAAGATCTTGCCTGAGCAGGGGCAAAAATTTAATTAAATTTTGCTTACTCACTGAGCGGCAGTGCTGCTGCCGTTATGCCTATTGTACATGGCTGCGCAGGAACACAATTGGCCGGAGAAGGCTGTTAGCGATTGAATGGATTGTTGGTTGTGTGGAAGTGCAGCGTGCATTAAGGCCTGGACTTAGGCTTCCGGTTTGAGATCTGTTGTCCAAGTTCGCCTTAGCGGGAAGGTGGAGACAGGTATATAGTAGTGGCCGTGCGTCCAAGCCGAGAGCTTTGTACATATGTGCATATAAATGTCTGCCCTTATGCACTGGCATGAGTATGCGGACGGGCCGGCGACGACGAGAAACCAGGGCAACTGGGCTAGCACAGAAGGAGTTCTGAAATAGTATTTTATTTTTTACTATTCGAGTACCTGACAGCGTGGCTATGTGGCTGTAACATTCGGTTTCAAAAGTGACGGCCGCTGGCTCGATTCTGGCAAAGTGGAATATAGTTAGACGGAAGGAAAGAGACCCGTACTAAGATTTAGGCACACAACGTACGTTGTCATTCGACAATGGATGCCTCAATGGCCACAATGTAACTTTTCGGTCCGGGAGAATCCACCGCCCAGCGATTCGCGTTTTGCCGTCATGCATGTGGCTGTGGTTCAGAATAGAGAGGCAGGCGAGACGTCCTATCCATTTTCGACTACGGCGGCCGCAATTTGAGAGGCTCAATACAAAGCGCCCGTGCTCGTTGAACAAGCTTCAGTGATTGAAACTGATCAAAGCTTCACTACTGATCGCCTCAAAGGACAGGTGTTCCTTGCAAAGTAACTTCTGCAAGGAGCTGCAGCAAACGTTGGCGGGTTCCCTAAATTACAGCTTATATCATCCCCGAGTATCGCGTGGAAGTGAGCTTCCGCATTTCAACATGCACGTGCGCTGACTTTTGGTGACGCTAGCTGCGCGAACCGCGACAAATTTCAGAGGGGTGGCTTACAGACTTTGCAAGAGGTGCAGTCGTCCACGGCTCTGCGTAATCTGTCGCCTCACCACCGGGCAGTGAATAATGTTTGGGGAAGCGATACACAGGTGGCGCTACCCTGCCGAATCGGCAACAAGCCGAACGTTTTCTTTTCATGCCCTTTCCCTCTCACTGCTCCCGTGTCCCGATTCACGCTGCGCTCCCAGTTTTTCCCTCAACGTGCGCTTGGCTTCCGCTCTCCCCATTGAGTTCCTCTCCCGATGCGCCATCAGGCAGTCCCTGAAGCTCCGTCGGGACGGGTGGGTCGGTGTTCGGAGTGGCCCGAATCGACACCCCACGTCGGGCGACAATGGGGTGTTATCCTTTTTATTGGCATTTGTAAGTCCCCCGAGGGGCGTGTTCGGGGGATTTCCACGCACTTGAACGCCCCGGGAGTGCAATAAATAGTGTGTGCAGCATATGCTCGACGGGGTGGTTTTTGGGCCCTCCCGCAGTGGTGGGGCAGTTGCCGTCGACGCTATTGCGTTGGCAATTTTGCGGCTTCTTTCAAAGTCATTGTGTTGAACAAAGGGCGTACCAAGGAGAAACAAACACTTCTTGACAGAACTCCGTAAGCCAGTCTCTGGTGTTTTCTCGAAGGTACTCTCTTCAGCCAAACAAAACTCTTTCTAGAGACATGAAAATAACTTGGCAGAATGATGAGCACCAAACACTGTTTGATCGTTTCCAAATGTATGCAGACTAACTATTTCATGTGCGCATGTCGCTCATGCATTCTGGGGTAACATGATTTTTGGTTTCTTACCCACATCAGCTGTTTGTCCAGCTTCGTCATTGCTGCCCTTTCGCAGGTGATCTCGTTTTTCGATGGTTCTGTCATGTCAAAGTCTAGCCGCTAATTTCAGCGCATTTGTATCTCTAAGCATTATATCACGCCGCAGAGTAAAGCATGCACTCTTGCAGATCGGGAAAGACAAATAAAATTTATATTTATCCAGCAATATTTAGTTTCCTGCGCCAAAGGATACCAACATAATTAAGAGCCAATCGGCAGTTCAATCACGGCAGACATCTCGCCATTCAACTCGAGGAAGGTAGGTCTAGCGCCCTCTGGGCAGCACTATACGGCAGGGCAGGAGGAATGGCTAAAATGGCTAGGCATTTCTTCCCTGAGTGTCAAGTGAGGGTATACAATCTCAGTATTCGTCACACATGGTTGTGTAACATTCGTAACATGCGTCAAATATCGAAGCCAGATCAAGATATAGTCTGAAAGGCAAATTAAATTTATCTCATAATACTTAGAATAGTTACTCAAATCGTAAAATCTAAAAACAAAGCAATATAGCGAAAACAGCGCCGAGTGAAGGACATTGTAAGTGCCGCCAAGACCCACAGGCAACCAGCGGAGGGAACGAATGACATCAGATTCGCAGAATACATCAACACGCTGGAGATTTGAGCTCAGTGCACTTTCAAAATGACCGTATACATGACATTAAGCAATGCCTCCTCACATGCGTAAACTTCACGTGATCTGCATTAATATACCCGCCGAGGTGGCTCAGTGGCTTTGGCGTTCGGCTGTTGATCCCAAGGCCGCGGTATCAGATCCCAGTCATGGCGGCTATATTTGGTTGGGGGCGAAATAAAAAAAGCCGCCCGTGTTCTGTTCGATGTCAATGAACGTGAAAGAACCCCAAGTGGTCTAAATTAAGCTAGATATATCCACTACGTCGTCCCTCAGAGCCGATGAGTGGCTTTGGAATGTTAAACTTCGCAATTTACTAAGTGAATAAACATAAGAACAACATATAGTTAGAAGTCGGGGCTCTGTTTGACGTTTGAATGCCATTTATGGTCTCCATGTCCTTGTTCGCGCCGCACCAGTTATTTCTACAACGTACCCCATCTACAGCTCACATAAATGCACTCATGTCAGCAATGCCTATGAATTTAAGAAACTGATACCTATCTATTAGTACTTGATTAGTGCTAGTAGATAAAGTTCTTCGATGTACAAGCGTGGGTCATTTCTGGTGCCAAGTTTTGTTTCATTCATCTGGTGCTGTTCTACTTAGTTTCGTAACGTTGCTTCCGTTCCTGTTGTTACTAGTGATCACGAACGAGCTCGCTCAACCCTTCAGCCTTCCACCTCAAAAGGTTTATGTCACAAGCCCCGGGCACAAACCATGAATTCTGTTAGCCTGCCTTGTATTTCTACTTATTGTATCTAGCTTTGTGGCATGTCAATAGAAAGAAACAGCACTACTACCATTGAGTATAACAACCGCACATCGCCACGTGCGGCTCAAAACAGCGTATCCTTCTCGCTATACAGCGTGCAGTTTACTGCAGGCAGGGAGAGCCTGCCGCGCATGTCATTCGCAAGGGCGCCCTTCATTCACACTCACGGGTAGGCCGACACGTGTCCGTCATGAACGGGCTCCAGCAGCGGCTTCTACAGTCGCCGGTCGCACGTGTCCAACGTGTCACGTGTCCTCACAGCCACCGGGATCCATACAGTATGATGTAGATCCCTGCTAGGAGTGCGCCTGGCGCCTCACCCGGATAGGAGTGGGACTATTATAATAGTATTGAAAAGGAAGCCGCACAAACGGGTAAACCATATATATAAGATGGTTCCGCATAATGGTAACGATGCACGTTTGGCGCAGAATGTGTTTATTTCACTGATAATCAAACGACGTCGACTTCCTCCAGCTCAGACTAGAAGGTGAAAAGTGACGCGTCTGACAAAAAGCGAGCGCGCGTACCAATGCCCTACATTTTCGGGGAGAGAGTGCGGGGCGCTTTGTTTTTTATCCTCGTCCGTATTCTCGCAATTCGTCCACCCTTGTGTGTGGCTGCAAACGACCATTTTAAAATTGGTTCCTGCAATTGTACCTTCTACAATCAGAAAACGTGCCACTCTATAGAAAAGACACGTCCACGGCGCCTAGATTTGTGGGCTGACCAGCGGAGACTGTCGTCAGCGCGTAGCTAGTATTCCTCATCCACCGCGCAAGCAGCATGGAGAAAAGGAGAGAGCCCTTGTCGCACGCCTTCGAAAATTCTACCTCTCATAAGAAACAAAGCAGGCCGAACTTTCTTACTTCTCCGTACGCCCTCTTACTGCTATTAGCAATACAAGGCAATAAGAGCAGATTGGATGTATAAACGCAAAATGCTGCAGAGCACACAGGCTTGAGAGAGGTCTCAACTCGTGCATTATGGGCTGAGGTACATGCTGTGTGTGCGATTTATTTCTGAAAAAAAAAAAAAAAAAACAAGTGTCAGACTGAAAATGTAGACTGCTTGTACCAGCCGTTTATTTTCTGATATATTTCTTTCAACAAGCAATTCCGCTGTACTACTGTATAGTGCATGGGATGATAATGATAATGATGATAAAGAATTAACATACTCCCAAAAATAGGGGAACCAGCCAGAACACTGGCTGTGTCTCTGTCAAGCTGTCATTTATGACAGCTTTTAATGGTGGCCTCCAGTGCCGTGTGCCCTGTATGGCAAGAACAAAGGTATTATTATTATTATTATTATTATTATTATTATTATTATTATTATTATTGGCATTATTATTATTGCCTTTTATACAATGTCAAATTATACACGCCTGTCTCGGTTAGAAGGGTGATACTTCACTCATTAGGCTACTCAGTGTTGCGATATGGTATTTGTTGTTTTTTTAACTGTGCGGAATTTTGGAAAACGCGGGTAAATAATTTGTTAAAGAGTGCGTTAGAAAGTGTAGCGTACAACACTTCTGTGCCTAAGGAGGATTTGTTTCTTAGCTTTAGTTTCCCAAAATTTAACAATGTCTTTCTTCAGTATGCTGCCGTCAGACATATGTGGACTAACGAATTCAAAGTTGCACGGTCATCGGTCATAACCTCCGTTCTGTCTCCACCTATGAACTACCAATTACTAGAACTAAATACGGAGAAAGTCAGCGCTGCTTTTATGTCCCCGCAATATTTAACAGTCTACCCAATGAAATAAAGGTACTGAAGAATAAGAAGGCAATAAAGAAAGCCCTCATAACCTACACTGTCTTAAAGGAAAAGACAGTATAAAGGAAGAAGCGCTCCAGATGTGTTTTCTTGTGTTCTTAGGGTATAACGCTCTCATTACCTTCTTTTTTTCTCGGTTTTAGTGAGTAACCCAAAGCAAACCACTTGATCATTTCCTGTTGTTAATGACTTTATTGTGTTTCCTTGAAGTGTTTTTTTTCTTTTCCTTGTACATTGTCAATTTGAAATGTTTTTCCTGAGTAGGTAAAAAAGAGATTTGCCGCCTGCTGCCGGGTTTTGCCCAACAAGCCACTGATGGCTTTGGCATGCCCCGAAATGTATTGCATTGCCTGACGGGAAATAAAATTATTATTATTATTATTATTATTATTATTATTATTATTATTATTATTATTATTATTATTATTATTATTATTATTATTATTATTATTATTATTATTATTATTATTATTATTATTATCCTCTAAATGTGATAGAGACAGTCAGCTATATTTTTAAAGAAGGCACAAGTAAATCGAGGTGCGGCATGAGCAGTACTCTCCAGGTCGATACGCATGAAAGAACTCAACAGTAATATAAAACAAGCCAATCACAGAGAAATTATCCCGTTTTTGTTCTAGGCGAGTGCTTATCAGAGGCAGACAAGCTTGTGTAATCATTTAAATGGAAAATAATTTTATAGAAAGAGGTAGAAAAGGCAACGACATACCTGCGGTAAGTTCCGAAGCGTAGACCTCCACTCGTCACACGCGGTGCTATGCTGAGTGGCGCCGTTAGTCTCTGGTTAATGATTTCAACTCTATTCTGGGTTACATTTAAGACTGTGCCGAATTCGTTCGAGCGGAAGACTCAGGCAGTGGACTCGCATAGAAATGAGAAATAATGCGCTTGCTACTCTGTTTGGCCAAAGTCGTATCGGAAATTAACGTTCTAGTTTAGGAGTAGGAAGCTCTGGCGGGCTAGTTGGTTCATTTGAAGAGAATAACCTTTGAACTCCCGGGAAACAAAGTTCCTTTTCTTTATTTTTTGATTTCGCCACGAAGGGTTCGCTCTTCGCTGCAAGCGCATCATTTCAGTCTTTATCGCTTTATATGTTATCGCTGCAATCTGCAAAAGCGTGTCGGCTTTACGGGGATGTAAAAAGCTGTGATGTGTGTGTTACAGAATGTCTGCCTCTCGTTATAAGGAGTACAGCTTTATGCCTGAACCATCCCTAACCACTGTAAGATGCCGAAATGCGCGCATCTGGTTTATTGGGGTTTAACGTCCCAAAGCGGCTCAGGCTATGAGGGACACCGCAGTGAAGGGCTCCGGAAATTTCGACCACCTGGGGTTCGTTAACGTGCAGTTATATCGCGCAGTACACGGTTCTCTAGAACTTTTCCTCCATCGAAATGCGACCGCCGCAGTCGGGATCGAACCCGAGTCTTTCAGTTCAGCAGCCGAGCGCCATAGCCACTGGAGCCACCGCGGCGACATAGGCCTAAATGAACGTATCTGGAGTGTATATTCACCTAATAAAAGTAGCCGCCAAAGCATGTGATATTGGAACCTCTTGATCTCCTCCATTTGGAAGCGCTGAAGAACAGTAAATAAGGCACATTTTATCATCAATCGTCGTGGGTGACGAGCTAAAAGGCAAATGACGTCAACAACCCCTTAGGAGTTTTACACTGGCTTTGAGGGCCACTATATTTCTGAGGGCGGTATGAAATGCCAGGTGTATACAAATCCGGAAGAGGGAATTGCGATCAGGTGTTGCAACACTCATGAATTTTTCTTTGTTTCGATCTTTTTTATGCGTTTATTTCATTCCGTTATATATGTGAAATGCTCTAAACAAATAGTTTAGAGGATTTAACATTCCTCCCGTTCAAAGGCACATACGAATAGCCGCGGTTCCGGGCAGCAGAGGCCCATGCCTTCCATCTACAACCAGAATCCCTTTTCGCCTGCTTTCTGTTTTTTCGTTTTTTTTTGCCTTTTGTTTCCCCGACTCTTGCTCCCCTCAATACGCCCACCGATCATGGGGGAGAAGCGGTTGTGTAGGAAGACCAAGCCGATTAATTTTTGCGCTTTATGAACACACCGCCAAAAGGGCACCCCTGCTGACAACGTGAGCCCCCTCTTCTAGCTTCACCCTCCTATGCCTACTTCCCTCCCTCTCTTCGCACCACACGCAGAGAAACCTATTCTCCTGGACGCTGAAGTCGAACCCCCACGTGCTCCCCCCCCCCCCCCCCCTTCCGCACCGGATCATGGAGACGCCTCAGTGAAAGGACCGGAAAGCCCACCCTAAATCGATGTCAGCGCTCAGCGGCCGTCCATTCAACCTCCTCCCCCTCTACTCCCGACTCGAGCTCTTTGCCTTTCCCTGCTCTCTCGGCTAAGCAATATTGACCCGCTGATTTGTGAGAGGACGCGAGGGGGCGCACGGGTCGCTTTTATTGCCAGGGTCCCACCTAGCTGGTTCTTATACTACTTTCTTTTTTTCTCTCTCTCTGTTTTGCAAGCTCAGTGGACTTGTCCGTTAGTTTTTACTTTTAAGCAGCCCACTTCCTTGTTCTTCTGACACCACTCACCTTGCGTTAGTGAAAGTTAAATCGCGGGGACTTTTCGGTTGCTTTGTTCTTCGAAAGCTTGGCCTTCACTGGATTAGTTAGCATGGTAGCTCGGTTTCATTAAAAGGCTAAGGACGAAACAAACAGCACACTATAGAAGGAAGACGAGAAATGAACAACTTGCTGCTGTTTACTTACAGAGGATTCGAGCGAATACGTAGCAAAAAGGAGAGGGGGGGGGGGGGGCAGTGCGTAAAGACGACACTGTACGTGCGCTTTATATCCACTGACATCCGCTGTCAATAAACAGTTGCAAGTTGTGCTTGTCTCGTCTCCCTTCATAGTGTGCTGTTTGTTTTTGCACTTCACCAACTCCTTCACACGAACTCCCTCAATCCCCACACAGTGTGTATCACTTTGTTAGCCTGGAACACTGGAGAATTTGTGCCAACAGTGTATCCTGCAGGCTTTTCGTTGGGAGTATACCCTTGCGAGGGCTGAGCAAGAAGTGGCTTTAAGAATTCTGAAAAAAAGCAGGGGGCCTGGGCATCAACTCCCACCCTCGCCAGAATTCTTTATTTTCTGCTGAATTTTACTAAGTATTCTGGTGATTACAACAATTTAATATGACTTGAACATTTACAAAGCACTGTTAAGGAGCAATACGTGAAAACAAAAGAACTTTATTACAATTGTTTTCTTTCTATTTCGCAAAGTAGGAATTTCAGAAAGGTTTATGCTCTGCCTGAAAAGGAAGACGTTAGTATAATGGTTTAGTGATTTTCTTATCCTTTTCATTTCATTCGCACATATATTACCAAATTTTTTGAATACACAATCAATACACTATAAAGAAGCTTTATTCCAGCACGCAGGCTTTACATCTATTGAGGCAACAACCGAAAGCACTTTTCAGTGCCAAAGTTTGAGAAGGATTCCGCTCACGGTTCTATTTTAAGACTGAAGTTCTTGACGTTTCTTCGCAAAAACAAGATAGTAGCGTTTTCTTGTCAACACCAACTGCACTGTCTCCCTGCGTCACGTGCATAAAGGGAAGACTTTTCAAGAATTCATGGAGTAGCAAAGCGAATATAGCACGCAGTAAGGAAGTTCTTTAGTTGCCGTACCCGACTATTCCAGACAAAAAACATTTTTCAGCGGGACACCGTTTATGAACCCATTTTTTTTCATATAATGTAATATTGCACAAGAACAAATCAATATAACCGCAGATCACCAGACGGCAGTCATATTTTTTTGCTATTATCGTTTTTGCTCCCATCAAAAGCATTCCCAATTGGTTTTCTATGACAATCTTAACTGCTCAATGCGATCGATGGAAACACTTTAAAAGAGAGATTTTGCTACACATCAGAATGAACCATTAATTTCTTTATTCCCAAAAAAATAGCTTACAATTTTCGAATTTTAAAAATTTTTGTCCGAGAACTTGGGACATGAGACTTGCGAGAGCTTTCAGCCTGTTGAATTGGGCCTGGTGTAAATCATGGGATGACTAACTACTGAAAGTCTTCTTAAGGAAGCCAACAGTCACTGAAACCAAGGAAGCGAGGGTGAATGTTTCTATTTGTTTTACCTGGGGTGCTAATCAATTTGAAATTAGTAATGTAATCATATTATAGCAGAATCAGTCCCTCAATGTGTTTATTAACTTTTTCATTTCCTAGACATCCAAAAAACACCCTAAATTTGAATTTCTGTCTATAAGTAATCATTTCTACCGCCTACTAAAACCACACAGTTAAGAAGCGTTGGGGTTGGAGGTTTCAGGGGATAAAAAGGTTAACGTGCGCGAATTTTTTCCCTGAAAATCGGTTATAACCTGAAATCTGAATCTGAGCGAAATCTGCGCTATAGCTAGGCCCATAGCATAGGCCCATTATCACGAAACTAACTTTTTTTAAGGACAAACAGCGGATTCTTTCGTCAGCGTATAAGCTAAAAGGCTCGAATCATTCAATTCGAGAGGATTTTTCTTTGCCAACCAGGCAAGCACGGCAAAAGCTACTCGAGTTCGCCAAGCTCCATGATAAGAAAGGCAAACTGGTCGTTGATAAGCTGCGCATTGACAAAAATACCCACGTATATGATAGCGCAACCAATTCTGTCATTCTGTCAACCAGATAGCTCAGCAACAGCCATCCCACTAAGGCTCTGCCTAGGTCTTGTGGCTGCAGTCCACGGTTATCGTTATCATTTACTAACATCCGAAGCCTACTGCCTAAGCCTGAAGAGGTGTGTTCTTTTCTGGATGATTCTGACGATGATATTGTTGCACTAAAGGAAACTTGGTTGCACCCTGACGTAGCGGATAACGAAATTTTACCCAGTAAAGATAACTATACCGTATATCGCTATGATCGCTCCGGTAGAAGAGGTGGTGGTGTCGTTATCGCCATCAAAAAAGGATTAAATTCATTCCTCATTAACACCGGGTCTTCGCTTGAAATAGTCTGGGCTGCTTGTAATTTAGCATCGGTGAAGGTACTGGTTGGTGTTTGCTACCGTCCGCCTGATTCAGATTATTCATTTGTTTCTAAACTCCATAGCAGTATTACTTCAGCTATCCAAATATGCTCAACCAAACTCATTTGCCTGGTTGCTGACTTCAATTTTCCACAGATAGATTGGTCACATTTGTCGTCATATTGCCGCGCCTCAACAGAGCTTATCAACATTATGTTAGATTTTAATTTCTTTCAGGTGATTAACCAACCCATTCGCGGTTCAAACATTTTAGATTTAGATTTCTGCAATGCGCCCGAAACAATCAACGAAGTCTTGCTCCTTGACGGTTTTATGTGACCATAAGCTCATTCATCTACAACATAATGTCGCGTTAGCGTTTCAAGGCCTTACAACCAGGAAAATTCGCGATTACAATAGAGCTAATTATAAATATATGAATATTGCACTTAATTGTTTTTTTATTCAAACGTTCTTGCTCACATTTTCGGACAGGTCCGTCGATCAGAACTGGGTACTTTATAAGATCATGATGTCCAATCTAGTTTACAAATATGTTCCCTTGGTTTCAGTTTCAAATGACAAATCTAATCCATGGTTCAATAGACCTCTCCGTCGTCATCGAAACAAAAAAAGCGTTTGTACAGAAGGGCTCGGTTCGTATCTACATCGGATGCTTCGAAAAAGTACAACGATTGTCTGAAATCTTACTGGTCGGCCCTTCGGGCACCGAAGAAAAAATATTTTTCTCATGGCCTACCCGCCCTCCTAAAATCTAATCCCAAAAAGTTTTGGCGTGTGATATCTCCCGAGAGTACTACCAACCAATTTCCATTGTGCAGCGACGATCACGTGCAGCTTTCGGAGAGTGAATGTCCCCAAGCATTTAACAAATATTTTGCGTCAGTGTTCACTCGGGAAGATCATTCCAACATACCCATTGTTCCTGATCATGATTAGCAATATATGGCCCCTATTACCATTACCGTTGAAGGTATCGCTCGTCTCAGTGCAAATCTTAAGGTTTCCTCAACAGCTGGTGTTGACAACATAAATTCTAAAATATTGAAAAACACTGTATCGATCTCCAGTGAAATTCTTTGCCTCATCTATTAGCAATCATTATCATCTAGTTTACTTCCTACAGATTGGAAAATTGCTGAGATCGTTCCAGTGTTCAAATGTGGAAACAGAAATTCACCAGAAAACTACCACCCCAATTCGCTAACCTGCATTTGCTGTAAATTACTCGAGCATGTTATTGCTTCCCACATTTACTGCCATCTGGAACTTAATTCTTTCTTTTTTTCTAATCAGCACGGCTTCCGGAAAGGTTTTTTTTGTGACACCCAACTGCTAGAATTTACGACTGACTTGCATTTCAACATGGATGCTAACGTTCAAACTGACTGTATCTTTTTAGATTTTGCTAAAGCCTTCAACCGTGTTGCACATTCCCGCTTGTTCTCAAAATTGTCTGCTCTGTGCCTAGATTATTTAACACTGTCATGGCTGCGTAACTTTCTTTCATTCCGCCAGCAGTTCGCTACAGTTAACAATTTCACCTCCCCACTCAGTGATGTAGAGTCTGGCGTACCCCAAGGCAGTGTTCTTGGCCCCTTATTGTTTCTAATATACATTAACGACTTACCCACAGACATATCTTCTTCTATACGACTCTTTGCTGACGACTGCATCATTTACCGGCCCATTAATTCTATGGATGATCACCTTGCTCTCCAAACTGACCTGAACTTAATTTCAAATTTGTGTAGTAAATGGCAAATGATGCTCAACTCATATAAATGCAAGGTTATCTCTTCCACCCGCAAGCGTACTAATTCTAATTTCTCGTACTCCATTGAAGGTACTGTAGTGTCTCGGGCATCATCTTATAAGTATTTAGGTATTCACCTCACGGATAATCATCCATGGGCCACACACATTCAATCCATCTGTGCCAAAGCTTCAAGATCACTTGGGTACCTGCGCCGGAACTTGCGAAACGTCCCTAATAACGTGAGAAAAGTCGCTTACTTAACAATCGTGCGTCCTCAACTAGAATTTGCTTCACCTACGTGGTCCCCTTATCAAAATTACCTAGTCAACATGCTTGAATCCGTACAAAAAAGAGCCGCTCGTTTCATCACACAAAAGTACCATCCCCATTCCAGCATCACTAAGATCCAACTTGATATCTCCCTCGAACCATATTCGTCGCTCCATCGCTCTTTTATGCTTACTTCATAAATATCGCCACAGCACCAGGCCATCTCTCTTGCCCCTCGAAGAGCCTTCACGCATTTCACGCCGCCTACAAAATCAGTATAGCATTACACGCATTTACGGCAGAACCCTAACCTTCAGTTCGTCTGCACTTCCACGTGCCATTATTCTTTGGAATGATCTTCCCAACTGCATCGCATCTATCGGCAACCAGCAATCATTTCAAGACCAGCTGCACAAACATTTTCTTTAACGACATTGTGTCTTGTTACAGGTTGTTCTGTGTCGTTGGTTCCCTTTTCTTCTCGTCGGTATTGTATTAAGTTTTGGTTTCTTGTGCAATTTCAACCATTCGTTCGTTTTTTATGGCTACTGCTTTTTCTTTAGATGTGTATTGGACACATGCGGTGCATTCTTGCTACTATTTTAATTTTCGTTGCTCGCGGTGATATATGTCTCCTAGTTACGTTTTGCCCAGCATGTATATTTATAATTGTGTTTACTTTTTGCCTTGTATCACGCGTTGTTTTTAACTTATTGTTCCTATTGTGCTTAAGCTATTGTTTTTGCCCCCTTACTCAATGCCCTTCTGGGCCCTGTAAGGTATTTTGAATAAATAAATAAATAAATAAATAAACTAGACATTGACCTCAAGTTGCAATCGCTCGCGAGAGAAAAACAGCAAAATTCAGAAGCCCGCAACGTGGTTAGACAAGGCAGTAGTTCGAATAAGTTGTGCCATGGTACGTTTTGAGGCATTGCAAGCACAACTTTAGACAAGCGGGGGGGGGGGGGGGGGGGGGTTGACCGACAGCTTCCACAACTTGTCATGGCCTTCTCCTCACGCACTGCCATCTTGTTTCAGCCGCTACTTGGCCCACGAATTTTCGCGTGACTTGTAAGGGCCGTAACAACGTCTGTAACTAGCAAGTCACCAACAATTCGAATCCTGGGAGAGTCTCATGCTTTGGCTTTCGCGATGGCTCATCGGCTTTAACATCGCTGCCGTCCTCATGACGAATACGGGGAGGGATGTCATCTGGCTCCTTCCGATTTTAGCTATGGTCACTTTCTCTTTCTTTCCAATCCGAAACTTAATTCTTGCGAATTGCTTGCTGCTTTCACAGTTCGTTCCGTGAATGCAGGAGTGAGTGAGTGAGTGAAAAACATTTATTGTCCAACAGAATGAGACTACCTCACCCAGACCTCCCCTGTCCCATACCCTCAGTTGAGGGAGGAGGATCAGGAGAGATCCGGCCGCATGGGGTAGTCGCGTCAGATGCTGGCCGGGATTTCTTGTATCCCGGCGGCCTCTTCAGCCAGTCGGACGGCGGTGAGCTGGAGCGCAGGGTCCGAGCTCCGGAGCAAGGTCTTCCAGGAGTGAAAACCAAATGCAGGAGTGAAAAGTGCGCCGCAAGCGACAACCAGATATAGATATCACGACCAGATACATCTATCTTGACATGAAGGCGACTAGACAGAAAGGCCTGGTTCAACTTGCCTAACGCTGTCAAGTGTTTTGTGTGTTGCTCCCCTGTTGCTTTCACCTGAATTTTCTTCATTTGGTTTAATTTGGCTTTGGCGCATCCGAGCTTTTAGAAATGAATTCTTCTTACGTTTTTTTCTTAAGGTCCGATCACTTACCGTCTATGCCGTTACATTTTTTTTGTTCACGGCGATAGTATTTCATGTTGCAGCCACTGCTCTTAGCATGGTCATTTGTACGTTAATTACTTGTGCATAAGCTGCACTTGCTAACAAACAAGCCAAGATAAAATATGCGTGGATTTTCAGCACACAGCGCAACCCTATATATCGCCGAAAAAAAAAAAAGATGGCCAGGCTTAGCTTGGTTAAGCCAAGAATGCGTTGCATATTGCGCGGTCTTTTTGCGCGAGGTATTGCTTGGCGGCACTCGATTTTCTCAGCAGCTTTTCCTCCGTGACGTATGGATGGATGGATTCATGGATAGGAGCGCCCCCTTTGAAACGGGGCGGTGGCAACCGCCACCAAGCTCAGCCGTTCTTTTTTTTTCTTTTTCTTTTTTTTTTGGCCTACGGTTTTTCCTCCGGCTGTCGTGACGTCACGTCACGTGGTTTGGTGGCTGCCCGGCCGCGCCCAAGGGCTGAACTGAGTGATTGCAATATGCTACGCATAAAAGAAAACGAAATATGCCTTGAAATAAACAACGGCAAAAGTCCGCCGAGATTTACGAAGAATAAACATCTAAAAGCTCGCCCCCTACATGTGATTCTCCCAATTTATAACTGCATAGAAATTTTGCCCATAAATAGGTTGCAAAACCAAATTAACTATTACTTTGCCACAAGCCTTATGGATATCGGCACCAGTCATTCGGTGGAAACTTATATTTTTGTTGTAGTTTCCCGTCAAATGGTAATCGAGGAAATACCTCGTCCGGCATGGTTGAGCAGAATGCTCAGTGGTACGTTGCACCAGGTCATACATACGTCTGTATAAAAAGAATATATACGCTCAAAAGCCATGCACCGTGTATTAAGCCGAGTTTCCTCAAAATCAATAAGCACAACAAAAGAGCTTTATCGGCTGGACTCCAAGTTTTGAAGGCGCGAAACGAATTCTATGTGAGCGGTTGTGAGCCTGAAACTTCCTAAAAGCTCCGAAAAAAAAAACGCGAAATATGAAAGGGAAGAGCTAGCCGAGTGCGTGCATTGAGGCGCCTAACCCGCAAGCGCCGTTTCCGCCATCTGTGAAAAGACGGAGGAAACGTGAGGTTTCTTTTCGTCGCACCGTCACTAGCTCCCGAGAAGTGGCGTTGGCCGCCAGGTCCCTCGAAGATATGATAGAATTTTTTTTTGAACATTTCAATGATTTAACTCCCTTCTTTTCTTATTTCTCTACTTTCTCTTTCACTACACATACTGTAGCCCTGATCACTGTCTTTCGAGGCAGGTATTGCTTATTCTATTCACTCAAAACTTCTAGTGCCGTGGTATGACGGGAGCCATTGTTATCTGTCTGTTCAACCGATATTAAACACCGTATCCGATTGAATCAAAGCACAACCAGATGTGACAAAAGCTAACCGTATTCACATAACTGAATGCTTCCTAAATTTGCATCCTTGATTCTATGGTATTCTAACATTCAATTAGAAACTGCTAAATTTTATTGTATAATTCAGCAAGACATAGAATATATAAAGACATGGTATAGAAGATTAGCGGCAAAGCGTAGTACGTGCTCAAGGCAAAATAGGGGCGCCAGTATAAGATCAAAATAAGAGGGACGGAAACAAAACAGAGGGAGCAGCAGCCTTGTGCATTTTGACTGCAGCTGCTTGGTTTGCTTTGCCTGCATGTTGAATGGCACCAGTTCTTTCGCCGGAATCACAAACGGCGGCGGTGCAACCACCACCGTAAACATTTGCCGGACCACCCAAAAAAATTGGCCAAGGCCGTCCTCAGACACAGCCGAAATTGAAGTTTCTTGATAATGCACCCCGTATTTGGCCGTTCGCTCACACGCGGGATGTGCATCTTTCGCTGCTGCATTTTCTCAGTTCACTTATTTCATGTTAATGAGAAGAACACCCAAACAATTAATGTCTCTCCTTACATTTGGTTCGTACCTCTCTCTCCTCCTTAGCATGCCGCAACGATTATCTTGGAGATGATTCCAACCGGGATGAATCCTGTGAAGGCACAGTGCGTGGTCTTGAGACCTTCCATGGCCTAGCTGCCTTCTGCTTTTCGAACCAGGCATGAAACTCATCATTTAGTTAATTCTTTTAAACGCCTTTGACTCTTGCCTCTAAAAGGCTTAGAACGGCTTATATCTCCAGCCCAACTCGCAATTCCTGTAGGCGCACGGGAATAAGGTTTCCTTTTTTTCGGCGTTATCGTACAACATAACGTGTGGTATTTCACGCAACTGTCATTCGAACCAGACTCGAAAACAGTTTGGGCGTCGCTGAGAGTAGCAGCACCTTCTTGTGGGACAAACAGTGCGTCATACGAGGGCTAATCATTAAGTTCTGTCTCCATGGTTCTAAAGTTTCTATTAATTTAAGTAATTGGAAGAAGGCATCTTCAAGTGAAAGTCAGGTAGCTTCTGTCTCAGGCGACACGTCCTTGCGCACGTGGAATCAGTGATTTGAAACTGTGAGGTGAGATTGCTATGCTGCCTGAATTTGCTGGACACGTCACAGGAATTTGCGCTGCTTTATCTCTTCGAGGGCACAAGATTATGCGTTGTGGAAGTAGTAGCCAAGAAACAGGCACAGGGCACAATCGCTAGTTGAGACAACGCAAAGCGGCCATATTTATGACAGCGGAAATGTACTTTGCTTATCGATATCGAGAAGTCCAGGAGCTAGCCACTTACTGGCACAAAGAAATAAAGTCGCACGCTGGCTCAATTTCTAGACAGTGTCCAAACTCTGAACAATACGTTCAACATGCAGGCACTGCAGAAGTTACGTGCATGTCTGTGGAAAGAAAGATGCAATTTCTGAGCACGCCAAAGCTTGGCGTCATCGACTTCTGGCTGGTTTTCGATGCGCAACGACCTCCTCGGAATGTGAGGATCAATCTGACAAGAAGGCAATTAACGCAGTGTGTAACTAGAGCCGCGAATACCTGGCCGCGTTATTTGTATGCCATGCATTGGCAGCGGAAGTGTACTCTACCTTCGCTGTGGGAGTGATGAGCTCCTAGTAAAGGAAACATTGCAAACTCTCATTGTAAATGCGAAATATTTCAGTTCATTAACTTAATCAAGAGAGCATATTCGCACAGCCGCACCCGACGATTTCCATACCTCAACAAAAGATGAAAGAAAAAGAGACAAAATAAAATGAAAGAAGACCGAATACTAATCAGATCCCCTCGCATTATAAAACGGTTATGGGGCCGTCACTGCCACAAAACGGCGACTAGAGGATGCTGCTCGCAAAAGCCTTTCTCTCGCTGCAATAAAACGCGAAGCATACGTAGTTCAAATTTACCAAAGAAAGGGATATCCACTCTTTTAGCAGACGGGTGTATGATCATTAGTTTCTTCCACATTTCGCAGGGAACCGTGCAATGCCTGAAATATGTCCTGCGCAACGCCTACGGCGGATCATTACGATATCCCAGACCAATTTTCCCACGCCGTCAATAACTCCTTCGGCAGTCCCTTAAATCTTCTTTTATGAGTAAGGTTGATCCATGGTGCGCCCTGCTGCTTCTTGCTTACAAACCGCCTCCGCGTGTTGCAATAAAGAGTCGGCCTATATATACTATACGAGGGATTCGGTACGCGTGCCACATCCATTAATCTTCACGCCTCCGCGACCCTGCGATGCGATTACACTCCGTCGGCAAGCGGCTTACTTTCGCCGCCTCTGCGCCTCGTTCATACTGACACTCCGCCACGCGTCTGCCACGACGTGGCGTCAAGGCACGTGGCCAACCATTCGCCCCTACCTGAAACGCGTATTGGCCCACCATTGGAACCTACTCAGGGGGCGATGATCTGTGCTTGCGGTGATCTCTTAATACGACACAGCGGAAGCATTGATAGCCCATAAAGTTTTCGGTGGTGGCTGCCACTGCAGCGTTTGCAGATAATCTCTCGACCGCCGGCGGATTATGCCCTGACCCCGGTGAATTCCCAGAGCTGGGGTTTCCGCGTCCTCCCAGCGGCGTGCCGCAGCGACAAACGTGGCAGGATAAGAAGAGCGTCACTTCCGAGGACCTACTGGCCGCGTGAATGCAGTGTGCGCGTTTCTTGCATGGGTGCTCGTTAGTTGCCGCGTGCAGTAGCGTGCGAACTCCTTGCGCAGGAATTAGTATAGAGCATTTTATTGTGTGCAAATGACCGTCCTGTACGGGTGCGAAAGTTGATCTGCTCCAGTTGGACTAGAGCTGCCCCTTGCACGCAGTCGTTGTAGAAGACGGAGGAAATTCTGTCTGGCAGAGGAGACACAAATACTAGACTTGCTGTTATCTGTGTAATGTAATTCACGACGACTCTATTAAAAGCATGAGGCAGTTTATCGGCACACCCAATTGTAAACTCTGCGGATCCGCAATATTGAAGGAAAAAATATCGATACCGTTGAAAAATAGAAACTATCCACTAGAAGCTATTAGAGAAGGTATGGAGGGTTTCAAATGGAATAGCACTTGCGATATGAATCGTGAATAGGTATATTCGTTGCAAATAGGCGATGTGTACCGAACACCGTTATCGTGTGGTCTTACGTACATAGGCCAGAAAGGCTGTTGCGTTAATATCCAGTGGTTACTGCTCTTTGTGAATACACCACATCATAAACAGACACCCACAAACCTTCACAAAAATATAGCTATAGTCTTCACTTTTATGTAAATCGATCCTAGAAGATAACCCATATCCTGGACAACCATCTAGGAGTGACCCTCCTGCTAGGCTTACAGTGGGAACAGGTGGGAACACGTGTTCCTGGTGTTTTCCTACGTCAAGCTCACTCATTCTCACCCCCTCTTGTGTTGGCTGAAGCTACTGCGAACGTTAAATGATCAGATCTTATCTCCCGAAAGATTGTGCCCTTTAAATATACATACAACCATGCTTCCTAGGGAGACATCCAAGTATAGGAAGCATAACAAAGCTTTCTTTAAGTTATTTAATAAGACTGACTTGCCTCCGTTGCGCGAAAATCCTCCCAGTTGTGCCACCAACCTTATATAACATGCATCTCCTGAGTACTTGAAATAGTCTTCGAATTGTGGGTTAGATTACTTATTTTAAGCTTATTCTCAATGAACTTGTACTGCCGGATGGAATTCAAACGTGAATTCTTTCATTCCTACGGCGCGCAGCGCGGCTTGACTATGAAACTGGTCGGTGAATTTGAAGTTCACAGAACCGTTCGCACACGAGAGGGCCTTAGCTTTGTATACACACGCCATATAACTATTCTTCATTCTCGTTAGTCCCTTCCAGCGGAAATGACAATCACGCTGAGTTGCGAGCTGATAGCTCAATGGAACAAAGAAACAACTGCTTGGTGCTAGAGCTGCGCTATAAATGCCAGGAACCTGAGAGCAGTATTTATTTCGTTAGAAACGAAGCTGACATGATTTAATTTGGTCACCTCTCTTTGCAACTTTTTCCTTCTTCATGACCTGCATTGCCCCAATTAACATCTATTCTCCCTTTAGTAGAGTTTTTCATTCTGAATTACATTTTAACGCGTGCAGTCACCGCAGGCACTCGTGACTTTCAGCAGCAGTTGTCATCCCGTCGCTCTGTTTTCTTCATTATTTGCGCCTGCAAATCTTGGGCTTACTGTCATTGCATTTCATCTTATCATGCTCGTTCAGCCATCATAATTTTGTTTATAATTAGGCTTCAGTTTCAAAGCAAGATAAATCTTGGCATGATTTATCTTGAATGTAAGTCAGTATGAACTGAAGTTGACCAGTCGCTATTCGGCAATCATTAGAAAAATATTGCATTAAGTAGCATTTATCGATCCCCGCACTTATTCATTTCTGCTTCCTGTGAAGGTCTGAATAATAGTTTTCACATTCTCAATATTTATAACATTTTTTTTTCTAAGTTAGAGATATTAACATTATTTTATTAGGCTCTACCTCCTTATTGAAAATTCGATATGTGGTCTGCAATTAGAGGTATGGCTTGGAATCATAAATTAACCTGCCCACCCGCTTGAATTGTAATTATCCACGAACGCGTATAGGTCGCATTTCAGCTTATCTTATCTACCCTCCATCAGCTTCTACTCTTGACGCTTTAATTGTTATCACTTTCAAATAGCGCATTGTTTTCACAGCTGTCCACGCATAAATTGGTTTTCGGTAAACTGATTTTTGAGGAAAGGAAATGGCGCAGTAACTGTCTCACATATCTCGGCGGACACCTGAACCGCGCCAGCGGTTAGCTTGCCTTCGCATTACATGCCCTGCCCAAGCCCACTTCTTCCTCTTGATTTCGACTAACGTGTCATTAATCCGCGTTCGTTCCCACAACCACAACGCCTGATTCCGGTCTCTTAGCGTTGCACCTATCATTTTGCTTTGCATAACTAGCTGGGTTGTCCTTAAGCTGAACCCTTTTTGTTAGAGTGTATTAATGTTACTAACTAAATGGTCGTTTTCTTGGATAACGTTTGTTCAAAGTCGCAAAAGCTACTCTTCACAGCACAGTCCGTGGCTTTCACAAGGATTACTTAACAATCTACGGAAGAACGTTTTCAAAGAAAACGAAAAAACGGCCATTCAAGACTCGACTTAGAAAACTTTATAATTGATACTGTAACGACCTGAACGGGCTAGAAAAATCATCCGTATGAAATAATTTGCACAGTTACAACCGCAAAAATCAACGGTCCTTGGATAATCCTTTTCTCGATGAGGCCTCATGTACAGTCATATGTATAATAGCCCACGACCGAACTAACTTCTCTACACTCGTCGATATCGCTAACGAATTTAGTTTTTTTCGTGCCTTTTCATCCAGTTCTTCTTTGGCGCCTTCTGACTTGCCCAGATCAATTGCTCAAAATCAATTATTTTATTCATCGTATTACTCATAAAAAGCATGATATTAAGCCTCAAGCTGTACATTTGTGGTAATCATAATTAAGATTATAGCCATGTTAAATTAGTCATCGAATCGTTGTGCATTTGAGGTATTCATATTGAGATTATCATCATCATCAGCCTTATTATGCCCACTGCAGGGCAAAGGCCTCTCCCATGTCTTGAGGGATATTGGTAAACTGCCATTCATGATCTGTGAGAACCTGCCATATACGCCTCACCCCCGGCAGTTAAGAAAGATGAAAAATAGGATTGGATTTTTGGGGTTTAACATCCCCGAGCGACTCAGGCTATAAACGATGAAAAATATTTAATGAATAATAATAGACCAATTTTAATTCTATCTTTTTTTCAACAGAATGCCCAAACAGCTAAATCATCACAGGAAGTCAAACTAATTCACAAATTATCGTTTCTTGTATCCAAAATGTCCCTACTCAGAATGCGATATTCGGCTGACCTCGCCTTTATTACGGTGATGGTGTTAAAGGTCCCGTTCAGCAGAAAACCAGGCGTCGTCGGCGGCGGCGTGAGCAAAAAAAGCAGGTGGCCCACCTGCCACCTTGGTCACTTCACCTTGTGACCTCATCACAACCTACCCACTATGACAGGTGCCAAACGTGGTAGACAGCAGTAAAATTGAAGATTGACCGAGAGAGGTTGCTCGGGGATAACAACCTGTGTTGCATAAGCTCCGCCGGTGGCTGTGCTTGAAACAACCACCTTCCGGGGCAACTAGCTGCGCCACTGCGTCAGGAGTGGCATGAGGACTCCCAGCAAACTGTGAATGTAAAGAAGAGAATGACAAAATACTTACATATGGGCATTAGCCCGTTTGCGCTAGAGCGCCTCACCGCAAAAGTGAAGCTTAATTGCCCAATCAGTTTTTTTTTAATTTTTCTAACAAATGAAAATTTGAAATTGATGAAGCTAATGTACGATGATTCGATATTCCTGGATTTTTCAAAACCTTTCAACACGATAATATACGGCTTTCTTTTCACAGAACTTGTGCGTTCAAGGAACCCTTTACACCTTCTTAGCAGTTACTTTGCAGTCAATTGCTGGTATCGCCGGAGTGCTTTATGGCAAAAGCGTTTTAAAATCATTGTCTCTCATAGTTCAGTACTTGGCGGTCTTTTATTTTGAATATATAGCAACGATCTACCTAGCTCTCTAGCCATGTTTTCTGAATGCATTTTATCTACTGATAATATTCATCCTGCCCGTGTACTGTGCGATGTCAGTGCATGTTAAAGAACCCCAGGTGGTCGAAATTTCCGGAGCCCTTCACAACGGCGTCTCTCATAGCCTGAGTCGCTTTGGGACGTTAAACCCCATAAACCAAACCAACCTCTCATAAATGTTTGAACTCGGAAAACTTGACACTTCAGCGTCTTCTCAATAACATTGCTAATTGGTGCTCGCAATACAGACCTCTGGTTAATCTTTGAAATCTAAGTTCGTGATATGGCCCGCCGCGGTGGCTCAGTGGTTATGGCGCTCGACTGCCGACCCGAAAGACGTGGGTTTGATCCCGGCTGCGGCGGCCGAATTTCGATGGAGGCGAAATTCTAGAGGCCTGTGCGATGTCAGCGCACGTTAAAGAACCCCAGGTGGTCGAAATTTCCGGAGCCCTCCACTACGGCGTCCCTCATAGCCTGAGTTGCTTTCGGACGTTAAACCCCAATAAACAAACAAACAAACAAGTTCGTGATATAAAGGTCCCGGTCGGTAAATTTTTCCGAAGCTATCACCATTACAGAAAAGTTGAATCCAATTGATCCTTCTGATGATTGCTTATATAGTGTTGTACTCGACACCTGTCTGCAATTTAACCTGCATATTCAGGAATTCTGAACAGAAAATAGCACACGGTATTACAGCATTAAGCATTAATTATATCTTTTCTTTCTCTTCGTAATGTCCCGTTCGTTACTGTAGTCGCTAACAAATGTTAGTAATTTATCCACTTTATTGTAAGAGGTCCGCCTACCGTAGACATGTTGTTGGAGCTCTTTCTGCGCTGGAATATATATGAATATATATTGCTTTGTGTATTCTCGAAACAGACTTCAAACTTCATTACACAACGGCATGTAAGGTTACGCAGCAGATGTAATGCAACCCAT